>NC_134180.1:653000-1306000 GCF_964188355.1 Buteo buteo
GCGGCCGTTCCCCCCCGGTTCGCGGGTCTGCTACCCCCCCCCCCCCCGAGCCCCGGGGGCCGCCGGCCCCGACGCCAGGCGAGGCGCAGCCGGTGCCACGTGCCGCCGGGAGTAGGGGCCGGGACCGGGCTCAGCCCCGGGGATGAGCCCCCAGCCCGGCCCGGGGCTCCTTCCCGCGGCCCCCCCCAGTCCTGTCCGTCCCTAGGGATGAGCACCCACCGGTCCCGGGCTCCCCGTCCTCCTCCTCCTCCCTTCAACCTCGGTGCTGCCCTCGGAGCCCCCTCCCAGGCAGTGGTGTGAGCCCGCCCGGGGGTCCGGGGGCAGAGGGCGGGGGTGTCCGGCCGTGGCCAGGCCCAGTGTCGGTGGCACAAAGGCCCCGTCCGTCCATCACACACCCGCCCGCCGCTGCGTATTTTTAGCCCGGCATAGCCGCTGTCGCTCTCGAGCACCTGCCCCGCGGGACACGGGTGCTGCCGCTGCCGCCGCCCGAAATCCCCCGCGCGCCACCCGCACGGCGGGGAGGCACCGAGCCCCCGCGGCCGGGAGGGACAAAGGGGCACGGCTCAAGGTCACTGTGGCCGCCAGGCCAGGGTGCCACAGTCCTCTGGCTCTTGCTTGGCCGTGCCGGCAGGCTCCGGCTGCGCTTGGGCTTCGGTTCTCCGCAGGGACGTGGCAGCGTGGTCCCGGCACGGCCATGGCCCAGGGTGCTTGAGGAGGCAGCTCTGTTCCCGGCTCCCGGCACCACCGGTGCCGGCACCGAGTAATTTGGCAACTCGTGGCAAGGTAGAGCCACAGTGGCACGGGGCCGGAGGAGCACATGCCTGGGACAAATCTCGCTCCGGTTTTGCTCATGGCTCTCGCAGGCGTGGGGGACGGAGTTCAGATGTGGCGCAGGATGTCTGCGTGCCGGGAAGCGCGGCCATGGCCGGCGAGTGGCCGCTGCTCCGGGGCAGCCCCGTGTGGGCAGCCCTGCCTGTGCAGAGAGGGGAGGGTCCCAACACCTCCCCTCCGCGCAGGCAAGATGGAGATGGCTGGGGTAGAGGAGGGGGAGCTGAGGCACGGGCAGAGGCTGGGCAGTGCTCAAGTGGCTGACCAGCTCCTGCCGCCCCGGCGCTGGCTCCCCTCGGAGGCAGCAGCGGCGGCTGAGGCGCAGCCAGCAGCCCGGGGCCGTCGCGGTGACGGCACGTTCATAGCGTGAGCTGAGCGCAGCAGGGCTGTGAGCGGATGCGGCCGCCGCCACAGCGAAGCGCGGGGGAAGCGGCTCCGACCTGGCCGCCCAATCGGCAGCGGCACCGGCCCGTGATGGAAGCGGGTTCCCCTTTCCAGAATTCGCGGGATCGTGCCGTAGCTGCCGGCTCCCGCGTGCTGCCAGCTGTCCTGCCCCCGCGGCGGGGGCTGCCCACGTCCACAGCCGGCCCTGGATCCAGCCCCGGGTCGGTCCCTTTGAGGGCCCTGTGGCAGCAGAAGCAGGGTGACTGCCTGTACGTGGCACTACCGTGGCGGTGGTGCGGCGAGCGAGCTCCCTGACTTCGGCGCAGGTGAGGTCACGCTGAAGTTGTTGCTGGTGGAGCCCTGTCCGTCTGGGGGCCGGCTGCTGGTTGCACTGGGCCTCGAGGGGGGGCGGCTCGGTGCTGCCGGGGGGGATCCAGGCCGGTGTGCCAGGGCGGTGGGGGTGTTGCGGGGCCTGGCCGTAATGTGCCGCTTTTTCTGGTGCTTGCCGGCGGGGTGAAGCAGAGTTGAGCTGCTCGCAGCCCTGCATCGCCCCAGAGGACCTGCAGCCCCTGGGGAAGGGGAGAAGTGTGGGAGCTCGCAGGGGCAGACGGCAGAGCCTGTTTGCCAGCGTTTCGAGGAGCGAGGCTCTGCCTGCCAGTCCCGCGGGAGGCTGCCCTGGAGTGCTGGGGACACGCGGGTCCCCTCTGCACCTGGGGACCCTGTTGGGCGAGGGGCCCCTCTGCCGTGCAGTGTGGACCCCGGTGCTGCTCGTGCCCCGGCACTGGCCTGGTGGCTGCCTGCTCCTGCCATCCCGAGGAGCCCGGCACTCCCCTTGCCCACGTCTCTGGTGTCCCCGGGTGGGGACATGCCCTGGCCCCCCGCGGGGGACGCACCGGGTGTCTCTCCCAGTGCCCTCCCTGTGGGTCTCTTATCTGTGGGTGCTGGTATCCTGATATCCGCTGCCTGCAGGGCCAGGCTGGGCTATCGGGTCCGGCAGGCCCCTTCCCCCTCCAGCAGCAGGGCCCAGCCTCCCTATCTCATTAGCTCGAGATTAATGAGGCTCCTGCGCTGTCTTTAACTCCTTCCTGCTCATCAGCTCCTGCCGCAGCTCCGCTGACCCTCTCCTCCACTTCTCCCGGCAGGTTTGCGCCAACGCCTGCCAGAAGCTGAGGCGGCCGAGGACTAGGGACGCCTGGCCCCGAGCGGGGGGACGCCACATTGACCCTGAGACTGCCGCCCCCCGGAAGGTGCCTGGTCGGCGAGGGAGGGGGCGATGCGCCGGGCTGCCGCCACTGCCCATTGAGCCTGCGGAGGTTTCAGCACCTGCCCGGGACACGTTCACCGACGGCAGCAGCACCCTGATCCTGACCAGCGGCCCTGTGCCCGCGGCTCCCACCGGAGCCCTTGAGCAAAGGAGACGTCGGGCCAAGACTGACGGGGGTCGGGGGGCACGTCCTTCTGCCCTGACCCGGCGGCGGCGATTCCTGCCCTGACACCCCGACGGCGCTGCGGACCCTCCGCTGCCCTCGCCGCCCCCCCGGGCCCCGGCAGCCCCCTCGCAGGGCTGTCCCCCCCCGGCACTGCCCAGCCTTGGCCTCCAGCCCCGCTGGAGCGCGGCAGCCTGCCGGGCGCTGCCCCCCGCGCCTCCCGGGCGTTGCCCCCCGGGTGCATCGCCCCCCGCCCCCCCGGGGACCCCCCGCCTGCCGGCAGAGCCATGAAGCTGCAGGCGGTGATGGAGAACCTGCAGCGGCAGCAGCGCGCGCGGCTGCAGCAGGCTCTGGAAGCGCGGCAGCAGGAGCAGCAGCAGCGCTCCACGCCGCCCCCCGCGCAGCCCCCGCCGGCCCCGGGGCAGACCCCCGCCAGCACCCCAGCCCGGGGCCGCAGCCAGGATCCGGCCCCGGCACCCTCGGAGGAAGGAGCGGAGCCTGAGAGCGCGCACATCCAGCGGGCGCAGATGGCTGCCCTGGCTGCCATGCGGGCAGCGGCCGCCGGCCTCAGCCACTCGTCCAGCCCGGGGCTGTCAGACGAGAGCCAGGCCTCCGAGGAGGAGGAGGAGGAGGAGGAGGAGCGCGGCGAGGAGGAGGAGGAGGATGGCGGGTACCAGCAGGAGATGGGCTCTGAGGAGGAG
The DNA here is from genome assembly GCF_964188355.1 of Buteo buteo. Classification (NCBI taxonomy): domain Eukaryota; kingdom Metazoa; phylum Chordata; class Aves; order Accipitriformes; family Accipitridae; genus Buteo; species Buteo buteo. The sequence continues at coordinate 656,341 of NC_134180.1, forward strand.
GAGGAGGATCTGTGAGTATATGCTAGCCCAGACTACCAGCTCTTATGGGTTCGGGAAAGAGGCAGGGATGTGTTCCGGCCCCGGCAGGTTTTGGCACGGCTGGTCGGGGACGCAGGCTTCCCTTTGGAGCTGGGGAGCGGTGGTGGAGGCTGTGCCGAGCAGCAGGGTTCGTGCAGCTCGGGGCAGGGAGGCGGGTTAGCACCGTCGGGACGTCCCGGAGCGGGAGTTGCTGAGAGCAGCAGCTCGGCTCGGCAGCCGTGATTCCTCGTGCTGGGCTGGCATGGGGCGACATTTCGTCTCTGCGCAGGGAGCCACGTGGGGCCGTGACAGAGGATCCTGCTCTGGCTTTAAATTATGCAGGGCCCTCGCGGCTGCCTTCTCCCAGCCCACGTCCTTGCCGGGGCAGGGAACAGGCTGGGAGCCATCTGGCAGAGCCCTGTTCACCGTCGGAGCTGCTGTCTTGGGATGCCAGTGGCCGGCGGTGCCCTGTGGGGCTGCCACTCGCTGACGGGGTGCACTGGGGCTTTGCTGCGTTCCCCATGTCCCGGGTGGGTGGTCCCAGCCCACGTGGCTGTGGGGCTCCTGTGGGGCAGGCAGGCTTAGTGCTCTGCCCATGCAGCACCGGGTGCTGCTCAGACACAGGGAGAGAGTGCCTAGAGGTAGGGGGGGTTCATTAAAAGGTTCTCCCACCTGGAGGGATGGGATCTGGCCTGTGGGGCAGGGGGAGAGCTGGGCCACCGCAGGAGAGCATCCCGCAGGGGATAGGGATCGGGTCGGGGGGGCCAGACCCCCCACCTAGTGCGGGAGCAAATCTCTGCTCTCCCCCTGCTCTAGGAAGGGCAAGTGGGATGAAGATGACTTTGAAGAGGACCTGGGTGAGGAGGAGGAGGAAGAGGAAGAGGAGGAGGAGGAGGAAGAGGAAGACTATGAGGAAGAGGAAGACATGGGAGAGGAAGGGCTCAGCTCGGCAGAGGCAGTGCGAGCGGGCGCGGGATCCCTGCTGCTCCGCAAACCCCCGGCACCCCAGCACTACCGGGGCGAGCCGCAGCGGCTGCCGGGTGGTCAGGAGCGGCTCCCCTCCGGACTGGGCCACGCTCAGCCCCCGCCGCCGGCACCCGACCACGGCGACTGGACCTACGAGGAGCAGTTCAAGCAAGTAGGTGCCCGCCGAGACGCGCGTGCCACCCCCCCTGCCCTGTGCCTGTCCCTCCCCTGCTCCTCGGCTCTGCCACGCGTCCCTGCGTCCTCGCCGCGGTGAGATGCCTCTGGCGGTGCCACCTCCGGCAGCGTTCTTGTATCGAGCTGCCGTCATTGCCGCTAAGAAAGTGCGGGATTTCTCTGGAGTTTTAGTGCTTGGGCTCAGCCTCACCCCCTCCCCTGTCACTTTGGTCTGTGGCTCCAGTGGGATCCTGTGTCCCAGTTGGCACTGTGGCACTGGCCCCAGTGCAGGTGGGTGGTGTGATGGGTTTCACCACAGGGACCTGGGAGAATTCTTGATGAAAATGATGGGAAAAAAACTTGCAAATCTGAAGGGACTCTTCGGTTTCCTCTTCCCCACCCTCCAAGCTGTTTTCGGTTGGGACCTGGCTTGCTTCCCATCACTGCAGGCGTGATGCCTGGTGGAACAGCTCTGACCCCGTCAATGTTTGGGGACAGAGCTGCCCCCCTGCCACTGCCGAAATGCCATTGAAGAGTGAAACCGGGGTGAAAGCGCCCCAGCTGCCCCCTCTGCCGCCTTCTCCATGCTGGCTGAGCCGGGCTGGCAGGAGGCAGGCACGCTCCCGCTTTCTCCCAGTGCTGGAGCTCGCTGCGCCCCGCTTTCGGCTAATAGAAGGAAATGTGCTGCAAGCCGGAGCTCCCCGGGGGCTGCCCAGCTCCTTTGATGTGTGTGTTTAAATACATCTGAGTTTAGGGCTGGGGGAAGGGACGGGAGCTAACAGCAGCAGATGGGACCCAGATGGAGCGGCCGGGACACAGTGGCCTTTCGGGAGGGATGCGACGGCCCTGCCCCTGCCCCTTTGGGGCAGGGGCTGTCGCATCCTTCCCAAAAGGGGGAAGGGACTGCCAGGATCTGCCGGCACATTTGGATGCAGGCAGCTTTATGATGGGGCTGGCAGAGAAAGCGCAAGCAAGCGCGGAGCGTGCAGCTGCCCTCCCTGGTGCGCTCTTGCCCGGCTGCGGGGAAGGAGGGATGCTTCTGCCCCGCACATCCCTCGTGCCGCTGCACCCACGCCGCCTCCTCTTCTTGTGGTTTCTCTCTTTTTGTGCTTCCTGCCATCGGGGAGCGAGGGGCTGGGGACGTGATCTCATATCTGTGAAAAGGCTTTTTCGATACCGCAGCCGTGATCTTCCTGTTTGTCACCGTTTTGGTGCCGTACCGGACACGTGCGCCAGCTCCGGGGACTCGGCACTCGCTCGCAGCCCTCAGGATCCAACGGGAAAACCCGGGGCTGGGTGGTTGGCAGTGCCTGCACCATGCCGCGCTGGTGCAGCGGTCTGTAGATGTACCATGGACCACGGCGTAGACTCTCCCGGCTTCGCTGCCGCAGCCACAGCACTTAGGAACACCAGCCCGAGTCCCAGCGCATCCTTTTCCCCCTCCCCATCTCTTGCCAGCAAAAGGGGATGAGCCCCCTCTCCCTCCCTTTTGCTTCCTAGTGGAAAGCTCCCCCGGGGTCTGCAGGGAGAGCCTGGCACAGTGGTTAATCGTGGAAGCAGCCGGAGAGGGGAGGAAAGCGGCTGTTGCCGCTGCGCCGTGGGCGGAGGAGAGGAGACGAAGCGCCCGGCCAGGAGAGGCTTTCCCCGGCACGTCAGCCCGCCAGCGCGCCGGCGCTTGGATCGCGGCCGCTGGACCCAGGCCAAGGGGTTGCTCGGCGCGGCGCTGGCCGGGAGCTCCTCCTGGCCGCCCTCCAGCGCGTGCCGCCGAGCGCTCCGGCTCCAGCCCCAGCCCAGCTGGCGCAGCCGGGCCGGCGCAGCCTGGGAAGGAGCAGCAGGAATGTAAACAGCGAGTGCCGGCGTGGGGCGGCCGCCGTGGCCCCGGCGCTGCTTGGCAGGGGATGCGTTACCCCTGCCCCTGCTCCCGCCGCTGCCGCCCCTTTGCCGGGGTAGAGGCGCGTTAGGGGAAACCCCGGCAGCACCGGGGTGCTGGTGCACCATGGCCAGGTCCCCCTGTGTGGGAGAGCCGGTGGGGACGTGTGTGTGGCCGTGCCGGTGCTGTGCCTTCCCACCACGGTGGAGAAACACTGCTCGAGGAAGGGGCTATTTCGGGGTTCCGCTTTTTTTTTTGCAAAGGAGCTCCTCGCCGCTCGGCACTGGAAGCTCCTCTGCTCTCCCACAAGCTTGCGGGGAGCGTGCAGCCTCCTGCGTGTGTCGGCTGAGCCGGGCCCCCTGGCACTTTCTGGGGCCGAGCTGTGGCTGCGTGTGCTTGGTTTGGGGGAGGCTGGTGACTGATTTCTTTCTCCCTGCCTCCAAGTGGGCTCGGGGCCCCCCCAGGCAGCGCAGGGCTGGTGGTCCGGCCCCCGCTGCCTCTGGGGCTCTCTGGGTCTCCCTGTGGCTGCAGTTTGGGTTCAGTTCTGGATGTGCTGGTGCTGGTGAATGGCCCAGCCTGGTGTTGGTCCCCTGGTGTCCCCGGTCCGGCTCTCTCTGTGCTCGAGGACGCGATCCTCACCGGGCAGTGCTGCCGTCTGAGTCCCCGTGCCCCATGCCTGCCGGGGGGCTGTCCCCGTCCTCCACCGCGGGGTTTTATTGACCCATCTGGGACAGATTCCTGCAAACCGGGGGCTCGGCTGGGTTGAGCTGCGGGGGGCCGGGAGGAGGAGGGGGCCCAGTTCAAGGGGGGAGGAAGGGGAGGGCGCGAGGAAGAGTTATGGAGGTTAGGGAGGTTAGGGAGCTGGCGCGTGGCACCTCCCCATCCCCGGGGACGGCTACCGCGCAGGCAGAGGTCAGCTCGGCGGCTGACCCGGGGCGCTGCCGGCGCGGGCAGCAGAACAAAGGAGCCCCCGGCATGGTGGGGGGCTTGGGGGGCAGCGGCTGCCGAGGGCACGGTGGCTCCTCGGAGAGGGCGGACAGGGGCGTTTTTGGGGCGGGAGGAAGCTCTCCGTGGGGAATGGCTGCCGTGTCCTCCTTGGCTGGCCGGCGGTGAGGGCAGTCTCGCTTTAGTTTTGATCTTGTGCCTGTTACAGCCCCACCGGCAGCGGCACAGGAGTGGAGGGGTCCGGCGGAACGTCGCCCCATGCTGCCACCATGCTGGGCTGGGGGTCGTGTTTGCTCTTGTTTGGGTTTGGGATCATCTCTAACCTCACCCCAAAAGGCACAACGGGTTCCCGGGGGGCCAGGGCAAAGCCGGCGTGTCCGGGCTGCCGGCCTGGAGCTGGGCTCGGCCACGGGGGTCTCAGCTGCTTGTGGGCAGCCGGGGGGCTGGGTGTGAGCCCTGGCACCCGCCCCCCAGGGCACCATGGCTGGGTGCTGGGACTTGTTCCACGGGCATTTGCCATCGTGCCGTCGCTCTGGAGGGCGATGTTCGCGGGGGGAACTGCGCTTTGACAAGCCGCCGGAGCACGAGTGGCTCAGCCAACCCCGGCCAAAAATCCGGCGCTGCTGCGTGCCGCCACAAACTGCTGCGTAATGCCTGGCTGGTGAGCTCCTGCTGTCGTGGGGCTGTCGGGGAAAAACCTGCTTTGATGTCCGCGCCCCAGCCCTGGCGAGTGCGTGGGGGGGGTTCTGCTGCTGCCCTGCAGAGAGCCCCCCTCCTGACCTTTCTGTTTCGGTACCGCTATTACTGCACCCGACTAATACCGGGAGCGTGAGCCCTGGGTGCGTCAGCAGCCCACGAGGCTGGAGTTTCCTGCTTCTGCCCCTTTTGGAGTTTCCTCTGCTGCCTGCGACAGGCAGCGGCTGCCTGCGCTCCCTCGGGCACGTGCACCCCGGCACCGTGTCCCGCGGGAGGGCAGCTGGGGGGGTTCCATCTCCCGGTGCTCCTCCTGGCTGCAGCAGCCACTGGGCCCCCTTTGGGGTGTCCCTTTTGGGGTGCCACAGGCTGATGTTTAACCCTCCGTCTCTGCTGCCGTTCGCAGGAAGTGTCGGAGGCTAAAGTCGATGCGGTGCTGGGGGGCAGCTGTGCCGGCGGTGGGGTGCCGGCAGGGTTCTGGTGCTTTTGTGGGGGTGAGAGGTTTCTTAAGCTGTCCCAAGTGGGGACGTCTGAACCACACCGGTGGCCATGTGGGGGGCGAAAACCTCAGCCCTTATCTTGCGCTGAGCAGCGCTCCCCCGAGATATGGCGTTTCAAAGTGCAACGGTTGGGGGAAAAAGAAATAATAAACCGAAAGCAACTCTGCAACCTCGGCAGGCAGCACGGCGGGGGCGAAACTGGACCCCCCCACACCCTGCCTGATCCCAGGCCTGGAGACGAGCCAGGGCCACGCACGGGGCAGGGCCGCGGCAGTTGCCAGCAAGATGAAGCTGGGATTTTCCTGGGGGAGCTGCGGGAGGAGCTGGAGGAGCCAAGGAAAAGCCCATTTCTCCTCCGAAGCCCCACGGCTTGGAGCCCTGTGCAGAAATCCCGGGCTCCGGTTAAGGTGTGGGGGGGATTCCCTCTGCCCCCGCGGGCAGCAGAGCCCCCGGCGCAGGGCCCTGAACCCCTTTCTCCCGTGGATTATTTTCCTTTAAAAAGCCCGAAGCTGGCCGGGGAAGCGGGAGCCCCGCAGCCTCTTAACGAGGGCCCATTTACTTTCTTTAAAATATTGATTAGAGCTTTATTGCATTAGCCAGCCGAGCGGATGAGCTGCCCCCGGGGAGGGTGAGGGGGCCCCTGCGTGGGGAAAGGGGCACCCGAGTGTCATCGCCCGGCCGGGGGCCACCGTCCCCCCACCCCAAAGGCGGTTCAGCTCTGACGGGTGCTGCGGCGTGGCAGGGGCACAGATAAAGGCCAGCGCCCTGGGGCCCCCCCGGCCGGGCGATTCTGTGCCGGGAGGAGGTGATTGCGGCGCCTGGCCCGGCCGGTGGCAGATAACGGGGGCGAGGAGGGGACCAGAGCGGGACAGGGCACCGGGAGCTGTGGTTCAGTCGCAGGTGGACCCCTCCAGGGAGAAGGGCCACATCCTCCTCCGTGACCCCGGTGCAGCCATTGCCCATCTCGCCCCGCACCACCGTCCAGCTTGCTGAAAGGTGCTCCTGGCCAGCGATCCAGCCTGGTAATCGGCTCACAGCGCTCAGGGAGCATTCCCGGAGCCGTAATCCCGCCAGATCCCTGGCCAGGGGTCAGGGACTTCTCGGCGAGAGCGGCTTAGCTGCCGAGTGCCTCCCCCAGCCTGACGCCTGGGTGCCCGTGCAGCCTGCGGGGTGCCGGTCCTGCTGTCCGGGCACCATGTGAAGTCGTTTCTCCCAACGAGACCTGGGATAATTAACAAGGTGGGGGACATGGGACAGGTCCCCCCTGCCCCGGGTGCCCAGCTAGCGCCTTTGCCCAGCTAATTTTGTTTGCTCCCAGGTGGACTGTCCCCCCTGGCACCCCTCGACTCGGGAGCTGGGTCGGCTCACCCCAGCCTGGGCATTGCCTGCTAGTGTGCCCCCCAGAGCCCCAGCCCCCTGGGCTGATTCAAGGGCTGCAGAGGAGGCAGCCGCCTCCCAGCTCCAGCACAGCTGAACTAACAGGAATGAGGATTTATTTAAAAGAAGAAGGGAAAAAAAAAAAAAAAAAAAAGAGCAGAGACGAGAGCAGGTCCTTTGTCAGCAAAGCAAACAGCCGCCCGGCAGTGGAGCGGTTGGGCAAGGGCGCAGCATTGCTCCATCGCCCTATTTCTGGCCCAAACCGCAGGAGAAATGGCAGCCGGTCCTGGGACCTGGCCGGACGTGCTGCAATCGGGGGCCGGGGCGGGTGGCAGTTCGGGGACGGGGGGGAGCCCCCCGCTCTTCCCTCAGCACGTCCCTGATGGCGCACTTGCCTGCGCTGGCTCTGGCGCTCACTGGGTTCTGAGCCCCCTGGGGCAGCTGGATTGGGGGCTCGGGGTGCAGCTCCCAGCTCAGCTCCTGACCCGCTCCTTGACCCTTCTAGTCGGTCACTTAATCTGCCTGTGCCTGGGTCCCGGCTCCGGATGGAGCTCACGATAATCCGCCCTGCGCTGGGGCTGCTCGGCAGCTGGGGTACTCCTCCCCGGGGAGGGGTCCCAGCTCCCCACGTGTATTGCGGGGAGGGGGTGTCCCTGTCCCTGCTGTGGTGATGGCTCTTTGGGAAAGGGCTTCCCTGTCCCCCCACAGCAGCCAGCTCAGGGGTCTCTCCCTGGTACAGATGGCAGCCAGGAGCATGCAGGCAAGCGCCGGCCCTAAATCCCTTCAGCAAAAGGCTTAACCTCCTGCCTCGGTTTCCCCACCTGCCCACGCACCCCTCTGCCCACGGCTGCCGCACAGCCCCGGCTCAGGCAGCGGCACCTGGCTTTCGGAGACTCAAACACCTGCAACGTGCTACCGCCTGCTCTGGTGCCACAGTGGGATGGGGTCGGGCAGCAACTTTGCCGGAGCTGGCATCACTCTAGTGCTGTGGCAGTGCCCCCCGCCGCTCCCCTCCTGTCTGCGGGTCGCCAGTGGCGCGAGGAAGCAGCGAGGTTTCGGCGCTGCCGGAGCAGCTCTCTGGTGATGGTTCCCAGGGCTGACGGCCCACAGCTGGCTGCCTGTCAAAACCATCTGTGGCCGCTGGACCTCTTCCAGCTCCTGCGGGCAGGGCCAGGGCGTGCGGGGCTGGCGGGACCCCCCCGGGACCCCCACCGCAGCGGGGAGTGCTGGTGGGGTTGGCGGAGTGGCTGTCCTGCGGATGGACGGAGGTGTGGGACCTCGCATTTCAGGAACAGATTTGCAATTAGACAAATCCCCGGCCGGGCGGTGGAAGCCCCGGGTGACTCATCTGCTCTGGCTTACAGCGATCCCCTTTCTAAGACGATCATTTACATATGGTGGAATTTAAACCCCAGCTTGCCTGCAAGGGCCAACGCAGCCACCGCTCCTGCCCGCACGGCTGCCCCTGCACCCGGGTCGGGTCCTCACCCCGGGGGTCTCGACCTGCCGGCCCTGTGGGGCTTCACCCCGGAGAGGTCTGGGGGCAGACGGGGAGGGACAGCCCGAGGTGGGAGCTCGCTCAGTGCCCCAAGGGTTTGCACTGGTTTTCCATAAGGAAAAGCTTTGCTGCTCTGGCTGCGGTTTCCCCAGATTCGTGCCGTGTGGCTCCAGCTCGGCCGACAACCCGGGGTCTGCCATGCCGGCGGCGGGGAGCTGCGCCAGCGGTGTGCGAACCAGGCCCTGGGTGCTACTCCCTGGGACGAGCTTTCTCAACACTGCCTGACTCCACTGAATTAATATTTGCACAAGGTCCAGTGCGATAGCGAGCATGTGTCAAGGGCATGCACCGGCACGCACGCGGTGAGGGCCAGGAGAGCCACCGCTGCCGGGCTGGCCCCCATCCGCCTGCCCGACCGGCGGCTCCCGGCTTGGTGGGGAGCGGCAGCTCCCCCATCCCACTGCCACTCGGCGGTGACCTCTTGGCAGCCTGTGCCACGCGTTGGCGTTCAGACACTGAACTGGTTTTTATTTTAGCCTGAGCCCGGCATGCTGCCACCCAGCAGGTCCCACTGAAACCGTCGTCTGGAATGCAACTGCAGCAGGATTCGCTTCCTCCTCTGCGAGAAGGGGAGAAACAGCAACAGCGCAGCCGTCCTGGGAGCTGGCGTCAGTCCGGGCCTGGCGGCACCCTGCACCGGGATGGCTCCAGTGCGTGGACATAGATCCACGCGGAGCATCCCGGCGGCTGCTGGCTGGCCGGGCAGGAGCGGCCCCGCAGTGTGGAGGGGAGGGCGGCCGACGGCGCACGGACAATGGGGGGTCAGGGAGGTTAAATGGCGACTAATTCGCCCATTCAACGTCCCCCTCCGCGGCGCGGTGACACCCGCCGTGTCGGCGCTGACACCGGCCCGCGTCCCCCAGGGTCGTCTGTACGGCTGCTCCCCCCAGCCTGGCCGGGGAGGCGGCAGGGCTGGGCGCAGCAGCCGCGTGGGACCCCCCTTCCGCCAGGGGGGCTCAGTTTGGGGTGGGATGCTGCCCGTGATGCCGTGGGCTCCTGCTCGTCCCGGTCCCCTTCCCCACATCTGTCGGGGTGGCCCCCACGGGTCCGTGGCCAGGCTGCGGCCACAGCATCACTCGGGGGGCGGTTGCGGTTCCTGGGGGAAGCCCGGGTGGCGTCAGGATCCCCAGCCCTTTGGGACAGTGGCTGGGGATCGGGAGCGGGCTTATCCCTGTGCCACAGCAGCGCTGATGGATCTGCCGCCCGCCGAGTCCCGCAACCCCCAGCCCGAGGAGGGGGCACCGGTGGGGAGAGGCACCTGCGGTGGGGCCGTATCCCGGCCCAAGTGGGGCCAACCCGCAGAGGGGACAATGCTGGGAACCGGCAGGAACAATAGTACCGACGGAAGCGCGGCGGCGAGAGCCCAGCGCTCCCCAGCCCCCTCCCCGGCTGCCCCCACGGAAGCGGCCCCCCGCCCCGGGCGGCCCCGGCCATGCTCAGGCGGCAGGAATCCCGCCAGGCCGGTCAGTGGACTCGGCCGCCGGCGGCAGGAGCCGGCTCCGTCCCGCGCGGGCGAGGCTCCCGGCAGCACCGTCCCGCTCCTGGCTGGCCTCGGAGTTGGCGAGAGAAGCGGCGGGGGGGGCCGCCCCTGGGGATTTTGGGGAAGGAGCGCACATCCCAGCGCCCTGGCAGCCCCTTCCCAAGGGAGGGGGCTGTGCTTTGGGGGGCTCGCAGGGGATTAGGGATGGGGACAGAGAGGTGACCCGTCCCTAAGCCGAGCGCTTTATCTGCAGTGGGATCTACGCCGATGCTGGACTCTCCCTTTGCCCTTCACTGGGAGGGATCGGCCCCAGCAAACCCGATACCCCCGTGCTCGGGGGGGGCTGTGCCGGTGCTGCCCCTCGCTCACCGCGACAGCCGTGCCTGGAGAAGGGGCTGCGTGGCCTTGGGCACCCCCAGCCCTGACTCAGCCACCATCTTACGGGAAACCACCTCACCAGCACCACCCGAAACACTTCATTTCAGGGCTCGTCACCAGCCCTTCACTCTAGTTTTTACAAATTACTTTCTTTTTCTGAATAAGTGACCCCTCTGGCCCCAACTGCGGGTCCTGGCGTGCGATCGGCGCGGGACTGGTGCCCCAGCATGCCAGGGGCCGTGGGGCCGTATGCGCCGGCCGGGAGCAGGACGGGAAACACAGCCCGCGTGTTTATTCTTCATTAAATAACTCGTTAGCGTGCGCGGTCTCTCCCCCCCGCCTCCTGGCGTCGCCCCTTGGCTGTCAGCGGGACAAAGGGACGCGTCCCTGGGGGCCGCTCGGAGGAAGGAAGGAAGAAAAGAGAGAGAGAAGGAGCCCCCCAACCCCGTCACGCCGCCCCGGTGGGAATCAATCAGAGAGGACGTTTGCCCTGGTACCTGCCGTGGGTGCCTCACCGGGATGGGCTCTCCCCTGCAGCTGCCTTTGTTGTATTTTTTCCCTAAATACAGAAGTTCAGGCTTTTTTAGCCCCTGGAATGTGGTTGGCCCCGCTGGAGGGGCTGCCACCAGCACCCCTGTCTCTGCTACAGTGGCCCTTGGGGGTCTGCCCCCTAGCCCGGCTCACGGCACACACGTCCCAAACCGGTTTTGAAGAGAAGGGAGGAAAGCTGAGAGTGTTGAGACTTCCTGGCGATGGAAAAGAAACTTGAAAATTAATCCCCGAGGCTTGAAAACCCGGAACCAAGCTGGTGGGGGGGGTTGTTTTTAGCTCGGGCATGGGACGCTGGCTCGGGGCACTGGGACACAGGCTCCTCTGCGGCATCAGCTGTGCAGACCCCTGCTCTCTGGTCGGGGGGTCCCTGTGACGCCTGACGGGGCGGGCATGGAGGCTCCTGCTGATGGAAGGACTCGCGTGACTCAGGCATAAGCCCCGGCATTACCGGGACTGCGCTCTTGGAGCCTCATTAAATGGCGCTTCCCCTCCGTGCTTTAATTGCCCTCCTTGCCCGCAGTCAGGGGGGGCTGTTAGCAGGGGAGCGGTGGGCTGCTGGTGGGGGGGGCGGTTATCTTGGTCCCTCCCGGCAGACCCCAGGCACGCACCGCTCCCGTGCCGAGGGCTCTCTCCTGCATTCCTGGCATTGCCGAGGGGCCGCCTCCTCGCCAGTCCTTTGAAAGCCAACGGGTTGGGATTTTCCCGTAATCTGGTTTGAAACGTTAATCCGGTCATCCACACCAAACGCCGGGCCGGCATCCTGCCGGGGCGCTGGGGTGCAGGGTCAGTGCCGCCCGCTCACCACCTTCCTAATTCCTCCTCCACTTAATTATATATCTGCTGGCAACGGCCATCTGGCACCTTGTCCTCAGCCGGCCGCAAGGTCGGAGGGCTGGGGCCGATGGGGGCTTGCACCGGCGTCGAGGTGGGTCGGGCACCGTGGCACAGAGACAGCTGTGCTGGCAGCGCCGGGTGTTTGCCCTGTGCTGGGTGAGCACTGGGAGCATTGGGTGTGCGGGGCTGGATCCCCCAGCCCGGGGGGCTCTCGGGGCGGTGGGCGGCATCTCCTATCCCCCTGGCCGGGCTGGGGTCGGCCGTGCTGCGGCATACCCTGGCACAACGCTCTCGCCGTGGGGACCCATCGGCAGGGCGGCACGGCCGGGTGGCCTCCCCATGGTAAGAGGATATTCTTGGGGCAGCTGCGTTACAGATTAAGTCGTTTCCACCTCCCTGCGGCCTCCCTAATTACGAAATGTAAATCTATTGACTCAGCGGCGGCAGGGCGGCCTCTCCCCGCGGCTCGCTGCCCGGCGGCTGGCGTTACCTTTGCACTGAGCCTCGCCGCCTCCGCCCGCGCTTCCCCAACGAGGAACCATGCTTTGTGCCGAGCAGAAGCCGTGCTCGAGCGCCGCAGGCAGGGCACCGGCACCAGCCAGGGATCAGCACCTGCTGATTTCGGTCCGGTGGTGCCAGCGGCAGCCGGTCTGTGCCGAGCCCGGCTGCGCGCTCAGTTTCGCACGCTGCTGAAACCGGAACATGTTTCTGTTCCTCAATTTTTATTTTGAGACCCGATATCTAAGCTTTCCTATGATGCCCGCGCTGCCTCTCGGTGTTCGTGGGGCGCGCGGCTCCTCTGCTGCGTCCTCGGCGGCGCAGGAGTGCTGCGGGCTGCCAGCGAGGTGTCTCGGCAGAGCCGGGATGCTGTCAATGCAAGGAAATCCTGCGAGGGGCTGCTGGAAGTCGCTCATCTCTGCCCCCTTCCACGTCTCTGCCTGTGCCCGGGCAGCGAGGGGGGACAGGGGCAGCTCGGCGGGTGCCGCTCGGTCACGCAGTGCCCACCGCGGTGCAGGCAGGGCACGTCCCGGCCACGGTGGGGCACGTCCTCGCCTCGCGGCACTGCTGGCCAAGCTCCCTGGGAAGCTGCCCTTGCACCAGGCGGTTCTGCTGGCGGCGGCAGAGCCGGATGAGGGTGTGGGGGGACCTTCGGGGCTGCAGCTGGGGAAGCGCCCGGCACAGGGGAACCCTGGCCCGGCCGAGCCCCTCTCCCTGCTCCAGGGTGGCAGCAGCCAGCGAGCAGCAGTGGAGCGTGGTGGAGCTGTCGAAATCGCGCTGGTAACCACGAGCGGCAGTTTGCGAAACGTCCTTTGCCCGGCAGCTGCGGCTGGGTGTGCCGGCAGGGCCTTGAGGGCACTGGGCAGGAACGGGGCTCCCTCTGCTCGCCGGCCCCGGTGACCCGCCGTGGCTTTGTCCCGGCTGGGGATGGGGGGGAGAGTGGCTGCAGCCGGTGGAGTTTGGCGTGGGACCACCGCGGCCGGCGGGCGGTGGGGGGCATGTGGAAGGACGGCACACGGGACAGCCGCCCGCCTGCTGCTGCTAATCCCCGCGACCCGGCCGGCACACGCTTTCCTCAGCTGACGGTTAATTTTCTTTCATCCTCTTAAACGCGTCCGTTCCCCTCGGGACTGAGCCCGGGGGGGGCCCATGGCTGGGGGGGGTCGCGGCAGTAAATGAACCGGTACCTTTCTCCCTTCCAAAGTGCAGCCACAGCTCCCACCTGCAGCTGGGGGAGAGCGGCTTTATTTAAGAGCTGTCTTTATAAAAATTGAATGAACCAGTGTTTTCATAAACGGCTGATCGATTTTTAGAGCTCTGCAGGTTAATAGGTTGCTCATGACCCCCTTGCGATGCGCCAGGATGGCTCCACGGTTGGTGCTGGCCGGTCATGCTCGTGCCCTGCCGTGATTCGGGACCCCAGGCCCCAGGGACGGCACGGGGGCTGAGGCCAATGCCGCTGCCAGCTCTCCCTGGGGACGGGCGAAACCCTGCCAGTGCCGGGGGCATGGTCCCATGCTGCCAGCACTTCTGTTTTTTCACGTTTCCCTTTCTCCCAAGCAGGAGGGCAATGGTTTTCCAGCCCCCCGTCCCCTCCACTGCACCACAGCACTTCTCCCCCCCAGGTTTGTATTTAATCCCCCGGGTGGGCTGAGCGTGCCCCAGCTGCCCGGCACACCGCCTGCTGCTCCTGTGTCTGACACGCAGGAGCCGCGGCAGCACTGGTGCCGCCCTGCAGGTTGGGGGTCCCCGTGGTGCTGGGGTGCAGCATCTCTGCCGCGGTGCTGGGAGGCTGCAGCCTCTGCCCCAGCTCCTGCTGCGTAAGCAGGGCTGTCGCCCCATTAGCGGGGTTAATGGGGCGCAGGGGGGGTTTAGGCTTGGGGTTAACCATGGGGGGCAGCAGGGATGCTGCGGGTGGTGGAGCTGCAGGCGGGAGGCTCAGCACCCCTCAGGATCGTGCCGCTACGGCGGGTGCAGGGGAAGCCCTTTCTCTGCATGCGGCTTTCGGAGCCACTCAAGGAAACGGGGGGAGGCCGGATTGGCGCCGGCCCAACATCCCTCGGGCGGTCGGGAGCAGCCTGCATGGCTCAGTCCGAAAAACCACGGTGGTGCCCCCTGTGCCGTGTCCCACCCCTGCCCTGCCGGGGGGCACCGCTCCGCTTCCCCTGTGCCGTGGTCCTTCCGGGCTCCCCCTGCACACCGGACCCCTTGGCAGGGTGCTGGGGTGGGAGAGGGGCTTTGAGGGGTCTCAGCCAGCAGTGATGGCGATTCCTGCCCCTTCCCTGGGGTTTGCTGGGGGCCAGGCGAGCCTTGCGAGGTTTCCAGGGAAACTGGGGGTTTATGGCTTTCCTGCAGCGCCCTGCCCCTCTTATCGCGCGGCCCCATTGATCCTTTTGATCGGTGCCGGCCGGCGAGTTGTTCAGCCCTGCGGGATCCGGATCCTCCCTGGGGGGCGGTGGGAGGATGGGGCTCGCACCCCTTGCTCACAGCCGGGGCGACGGCTGCCCACCCGCGGGTCCCACTGCCGCCGGGGTGCCATGCCGAGCATGCCCACGGGACCAGCCGGGGTATCGGTGACCCGGTTAACGTGCTGATCTGCTGCCGTGCGGTTGGCGGCCCTGCGGTGCGTGCCTGGTGGGTTACGTGGTAATATTTATAGCCCCCCTCCCGGCCGCCGCGGCACTGCTGGCAGTTGTTCAAAGTTGTCATTGAGAAAAACGGGAGCCGCTCAGCATCGAGGGGCCAGGGGTGGCGGAGCCGGGGCGAGGGCTGCGACATCCATCCCCGCAGCGTCCGGGCAGCACCTGCCCCGCGTAGCCCTAGCTCTGAAACCCCTCCTGCAGGGGAGGATTATCCACCAGCCATCACCTCCGGGCAGAAACCATGCTGGACTTCGGCTACCAGCATCGGGGAGAGGCAGAGCCGGCGTGGCGTGCCTGCCTGCGTGCCGGGACGCTCAGGCCAGCAGATCCTGCCGCCATAAATCAGGCAGGAATGTGCCGGGCTGTCGGGCGCGGGGTGGGGTCCTGACAAAAGCTGCCCCAGCAGAAACGGGTGCTCGAGGCGCAGCCGTGCCACAAGCCTTGCCCGGGTCTGCCTGCCCCAGCTCAGAAAGACACATCCCGGCTGCGTAGCGCGGTGTGGCGTGGTGGGGTTCATCCTGCCGGGTTTGCTCCGGCAGCTGTGCCTTGGGCAGCATGGAAGCCTTGGGGGAGACGCTGTAGCAGGAGGAGAGGGGGCCAGCCCCATGGCCACTGTCCGATGGGCACAAAGCCTCACCGGGGCAGCCCACGCTCAGTGCCAGCCTCACCAGGCAGAGGGGAGCAGGCTCTGCCAGGCGGCATGGCAGCCAGTGGCATGCCACAGCTGGGAGGGTGTCCTGCAACCGGGTACAGCTCAGCACCCTCCTTGCCTCGTTACGGCCCTCGTTTGCTGGGTCTGTACCCCCAGGGACCCCCTTTCAGCACACCGCAGGAGGCACGAGCGTGCACCGTGGCACACGAGCGTGCACCATGGCACGTGATTGTGCACCGTGGCCCACAAGCTCGCTGGCTCCTGACGCTGGCTCCCGGCACTGGCTCCCTCCAGCACTGCAGGTGCAGAGGATGGATCATGCCGAAGCGTTGCTCCACTCTGTGCCGAGCGCACGGCAGATGCTAAAAATAACCGGGATCGGTGTTCCCGGGAGGAGCTGGGGGCCGATCACGGCACTTGCAGTGTGGGAGCCGCTCCGGCCTGCGGGTGAGGCGTGGGGCAATGCTGCAATTTCAGCACCGGTGTTTCGGGGCCGAGCTCTGAGCAGGGCAGGCAGGGGATGGCATTGCCGTCCCGGGGCTCCTGCCGGGGTGCGGGCACAGGTCAGCCCCAAGCTGACCCCATGGCTCTGTGCAGGGACGCCCCTGAGGCATTTGGCGTCTTGCGAGCTGAACGGCTCAGGCTGGCGGGCTCAGGCCCCAGGGATGCAGTTTCGGGAGGGTCGGGGCTCTCCGGGCAGCGGGGGGCACGGGTAGGGTTTTTTCTGAGCGTTTGTCTTCTCTCGTTGCGCAGCTGTACGAGCTGGACGGTGACCCCAGGAGGAAGGAGTTCCTGGACGACCTCTTCAGCTTCATGCAGAAGCGAGGTGAGCCCCCCCCCCACGCCCACCCAGCTCCCTCCCCACGCCCTCCCGGGGCCGGGGGCTCATTTCCTCGCCCCTCGTTACAACCCCGAGGTCACAGCTCCGGCTGGCCCGCTGGTTAATTTTTAACCTCTTTGCACAGCGGGGTCAAACCTGCTGGGCTGGATCCGGCGCCTGCGGCCCCCCCTTGCCCGGCCCCACTCCCCGCGCCCGTCGCATCCGGGACCTGCGGCCCCTTCCCCACAGGGTCTGGCCCCTCCTGGACACGTTGCCCCTGGCTTTGCCTCCCCCCACCGTCCTTTCCCTGGGTTATTGCAGAGGATGAAGCCCCTCGCTGCCTTCTCGCTCTGCCCTGGCTGGCAGGGGCTGGGCGCAGGGCTGAGGGGGGGGCCGGGAGGGTGGAAAGGGCTGAACGCGAAGCGTTTGCCTGGTCGAGGGTCTGGTTCCTGCGTGGAAAACAGCGCTGGAAATGCTGACGCATCGCTGCCTTCAGCCTTTTGTCAGGCAGGCGTTGGGGGAAGCACGTGTGCGTGCGCGGGGGGGCCGGGGAGCTACTGGCCCGGTGCTGGCTGCGTCCCACCGGGGCCCTCCCTGAGCCCCCTCACCCACCGGTGCCGGGAGGGCAGAGACCCCCGGGAGGGAGGAGACGCTGCAGCCCCTTCCCCGTCACTGGAGGGATGAACCCCCGCCATGTACGTGCGGCCCCCGGCTCGGCGGGACCCTCGCGGCCGGGAAGCGCTGCCACCGTTATAAATAACTTGTGTTGCCGGGTGCCGCCGACCTCAGCCTGAGAAACCGCGCTCGGCCCCATTTTGGGGGCTGTGGCTGAAAACTGCGAGTTTCTGTTTCCTTTGTGCGTGGGGCTGATGCTCAGCGAGATGGCAGCGGGGGGGGGGAGGTCCCAAGGGGGAAAGAAGGTGATGGTGGAAGGGAAGGGAGGAGCGGGAGCCCCCTGACCCCTGCGCTGCCTCACGGGGGGGTCTCGCCAGCTTCCCCCCCTCTTTGCCCGGGGGTGAGAAAGCAGCAGCCCAGACCCGCTCTCTCCTCCCCCCGCTCCCCAGGGACCCCCGTCAACCGGATCCCCATCATGGCCAAGCAGGTGCTGGACCTGTACATGCTGTACACACTGGTGACGGAGAAGGGCGGCCTGGTGGAGGTCATCAACAAGAAGCTGTGGCGGGAGATCACCAAGGGGCTGAACCTGCCCACCTCCATCACCAGCGCTGCCTTCACCCTGCGCACCCAGTGAGCGGCGGGGGCTCAGCGCGGTGGGCTGGGGCGGGGGGGAATCCTCCGGCAGGATCGGCGCTGCCCATGCTCCCTCTGCCCTGCGTGGGATGCTGGGCACGGGGACGGTGGGGAGGGAGGGGGCAGCACACGGGCAGGGGGTGCCCAGCCGCCATGTCACCATCACCATCCCCATCCCCGTCCCTTTCCGCCGGCAGGTACATGAAGTACCTGTACCCCTACGAATGTGAGAAGCGAGGGCTGAGCAACCCCAACGAGCTGCAGGCAGCCATCGACAGCAACCGGCGGGAGGGCCGCCGGCAGGGCTTCGGCAGCTCCCTCTTCACCTACTCGCCCGGCGGCACCCATGGCCTCCTCTCCTCCCCCAAGCTGCCAGTGCCGGCGCTGGGGCTGGCCTCCGCCACCAACGGCGGGTCCATCGCTCCCGTCCAGAAGATCAAGAAAGGTAAAGGCCGCCGTGGGGTCTGGGCTGTGGGCTGAGCCCCGTCCTGGCACCAGGGACGCAGCCCCAAAAGGGGCAGAGCTGGGCGCCGCGGGCGGGGGGTCACACTCCCGTCCCTACCCGGGCCCTGGACACCGGGGCTGGTTTCGGGGACCCTGACTCCGGTCACCCTGCTCTGGCTCTTGGAGGGGCAGGAGGTGCCAGGCAGCCCCCGGCACGGAGACAAGGTGCAGAGGGGCCCTGAGCCATTGTGCCAGGGCCGGGGACACCCCGGGGTGATGGCACCCACCTGTCCCCGTGCCCCGCATCCCTGACCGCCCGCTCTGCCCCTGCAGAGGAGGACTCCCCCATCCCCATCTCCATGCCCAGCCGGCTCCCCGTCTCGCTGGCCGGCCACCCCGTGGTGGCAGCCCAGGCGGCCGCGGTGCAGGTGGCGGCGGCCGCCCAAGCCGCGGCACTGGAGCAGCTGCGGGAGAAGCTGGAGTCGGGGGAGCCCCCGGAGAAGAAGATGGCTCTGGTGACGGATGAGCAGCAGCGGCTGATGCAGCGGGCGCTGCAGCAGAACCTCCTGGCCATGACGGCCCAGCTGCCCATGAGCATCCGCATCAACAGCCAGGGCACCCGCTCGCCAGGTCAGTGCCAGCCCTGGCCCCCCGCCCCGGCAGAGCTGCCGCGGCCCCTGGTCCCGGCGGGGTCCGTAACCCGGCTCTCCCCCGGCAGAGAACCGCCAGGACTCCGCCACCAGCCTGAGCAGCAACGGCACCAACAGCATCAGCATGTCGGTTGAGATCAACGGTATCGTCTACACAGGTGAGGGGCTCTGCCCGCCGCCGGCGCCGGCCGGGGGCTGCTTGACCTCTGCCGTCCCCAGCGGCCCCCGCTGCTGCTGCCACCACCGCGCACCACCTGGCCTTGCTCCTGCTGGCATTCGCCCCGTTTTCGGCTGCGGGCGCGGTGCGGGTAGGCAGCATTGGCACAGCCGTGCCGTACCCCGGCTCAGCCCCTTGCTCTCTCCCCAGGTGTGCTGTTCGCCCAGACGCCCGGCCCTTCCTCCTCCTCTTCCTCCTCCTCCTCGCTCCCCTCCTCTGCCTACAGCAAAGGCAACGGCGGCAGCAGCGGCAGCCGGAGCAGCGGCACTGGTGGCGGCAGCGGGGTGGGGAGCGGCGGCGGCGGCAGTGTCCCCCCCGCGGCCCCGGCCAGCCTGGCCGTGCCCCCCAGCTCTACCTCCAACAACGCTTCGCCTTAATGCCCCCGGCTCCCCGGCCCCTTCCCCTTCGCCAGAGCCAGCAGCTGTGGCGGGGGGGGGCAGAGCTCGCCCCGCCAGCCCTTGCCTGGCAGCCGTCGGGGTGCGGGGGGCCGGGGTCTCACCGGGATCTGGCCGGGCTCTGCCCTTGTTCTCGTGTTGTTGGGTTTTCCTTTGCGAGGCAGAAAAGCTTTAGCCCGGGGGTTTTGCCAGAGGCGCCGGCTGTCCCGCTGCGCCGCGCCAGTCCGGGACCGTTTACCTCACTCACATCACACTTTGCACTGTACATTTATTATTATTATTATTATTATTATTTTTTAACTCGTGTTACCTCCAGACAGACGCACGGACGCCTGCCGACGCGAGCTTTAGTGAAACCCCCCGGCACTCTCTAAAGGAAAAAAAGATAAAAAAAAAAAAAAATTGGAAATCGGGAGATATTTTATTCATTTAGATCCTTTTCCCTCCCCCTTTATTTTGAGAACTACACTCACTATATGGGATTTTAAGAGGTTGTTGTTTGATTGTTTTGTTGTAAATAGCTTCTATTTTATTCTCTAAAAAGAAAAGAAAAGAATCGAACTTTAACATGCAAATGATATATATTAGCGTTCATCAGGGAAACGGGAGCTTGGAAACCGCGTAACCTCCTTTCTCCTCTCCTCTCGTTGTCGGTGGCCGGGTCCAGCTCTGCTCCTTCGCCTGGGAACCCCATGGGCGCCCCGGGACCCCGGGGCTTTGTACGGGGCCAGGGGTCCCATCCCGGCCGGGCTGTGCCGGCAGCGGGCAGAGCTGGCAGCCCCCGGCACGGGCAGCTTGCCTGCACGCCCCAGCCTCCAGTTTCCCCAGTCTCTGTGCAGGGGCTGGGGGTCTTTGCCCACCTTTGGGGGCAGGGGGCACGCTGCCAGTCCCACTGCCTGTCCTGCTGCCCTTCCTGCCTGGCCGGCACCTCCCTGGGAACCCGCTGCTTTCAGGCTGTTGCTTTATTTTCTCAGCAGAGAAAATCGAGCTGAAAGCCATTGCCCCCCCCCCCCCAAACCCCCAACCCATGCCAGGGAGGGGGGCTGTCATTAAACTGCAGCGGCAGCGGCAATCCGGGCTTTACCGCGGGGCCGATTTGCTCAGCGAAGGCAGGATGCTCCCCCCTGCATCCCACCCACCATCCCCACGGGGTTGGGGGGGGAAAGCGGGGCCAGGAGCTGGGCTGCACCAGCAACTCTTTATTTCCCCCCCCCAATACTACTGTGCAAAGCCAACTTGGGCATATTTTCCTCCAAAAATAAGCAGCTTGGTAAAAGCAGGATCCGAGTGATGTATGGGTGAGGGTGTTTCTAGAGGGGACCGGCATAAAATACCCAATTTAGCAACGGGATGCAGGAGCTCATATCCAGGATGAGGATGCTTGGGGGGGGCTGTGGGATGCTCTGGAGGTCCTGAATGACACGGGAGCGTCCTTCGGAACCTCCGGCACATCCCTCAGCTCCAGCCCTGAGGATTTATTTGAAGCATCGTTATCTCTCCAGCCGGCCAGGTTTCAATTTTTTGCAATTTTTTTAGACCTTTTTTTGCCTGCTCCCCCCCCCCCCAAACATTCGCCCACATCTGCGTGAGACACAATCGCGACCCGATACCGAAACCCACTCCCCCACACAACTCGGTATCTCAATTCCTCAGGTTTCAACCTCGAGCACAGGGTTTTTTTCCCCCGTTCCCCAGCTGCCTGGGGGGGGCGTCCCACGCTGGTGGATGCCCCCCCCCCTTTTTTTTGCTTGGGGAAGCGGTGATCTCAGGGGATTTGGGTTTTTTCCAGCCTTTTTTTTTTCCCCCCAGCCTTTTTTCCCCCCGTCTCCAGAGCTGGAAATGCCCCTTGGTGGCTCCGTGAACCCCATCCCTTGGGGGGGGGCCGGGGGGGGGTTCCGTCCGGCTCCTGCTGCTGTTAGGATCCAGCCCAGCTCCCCACAAGGAGAAATCCCAGGGGGTGTTTCTCATGCCCAGGGTGGGCATTAGATTTTCTTAGTGAGTTTTTGCATTTGTACAGTCACTGTTTTGGGTTGGTTGTTTTTTTTTTTTAATTATTTTTATTCCCCCCCCTTCCCTCCCCCTCTTCTTTTTTTTTTTTTTTGAGAGCGTATTACCTTCCACTTTATTTTTCTTTTTGCATATCGATTTAAAAAAGAAAAAAAAAAAGCCTAAATCAGTTTCTCTGGGGTTTGGAAAGAAAAAAAGGAACGGACACAGCTGCAGACGCATTTACCCAGCGTGCATATCTTAACTCAGGTAAAAAATGAAAAAGAAAAAAAACCACAAAAGACAAAAAAAAGAAAAAGAATAAAAACCACATTCTACCTCTGAGAGCGGTGGCCTTGGGCGCACCCAGGCCCCCGGTGAAATATTTCAGTTTTGCAAACATTCAGGTATTGAAACTTTTGATTATTAAAAAAAAAAGATAAAATAAAATAAAAACACTGAAAGTTTACATTTTATAATAACATTATTATACAGATTGTATTTAAACTTCAGAATATTTAAGACAATTGTAACCCTGTAAAGTTGAAGAAATATTAAAAAAAAAAAAAAAAAGTTGTGTTGTCTGGGGTTTCTGTCCTTGGGGGTGTCCAGGGGGTGCCCGTCCAGGGTCCACAGGGCTATGGGATACCCATAGAGCTGTGGGGTGTCCGTGGTTCTATATGGTCCCCACAGGGTGCCCATAGGGTTATGGTGTCCCTACAGAGTGCCTATAGGACTACAGGGTGCCATGGGGTCCCTGTGGGGTGCTTTTAGGGCTGTGGGGTGTCCGTGGGGTCCCTACAGAGTGCCTGTAGGACTACAGGGTGCCATGGGGTCCCTGTGGGATCTCCACAGGGAGCTTTTAGGGCTGTGGGGTGTCTGTGGGGTCCCTACAGAGTGCCTGTAGGACTACAGGGTGCCATGGGGTCCCTATGGGATCTCCACAGGGAGATTTTAGGGCTGCGGGGTGTCTGTGGGGTCCCTCCAGAGTGCCTATAGGACTATAAGGTGCCGCGAAGTCCCTGTGGGGTCCCCCCAGGGTGCCCACGGGGCTGTGGGGTGTCCATGGGCTCCCCACGGGGTGCCCTTAGGGCCGTGCAGTACCTACGAAGACACGGGGCGCCTACAGGACGCTCTCGGGGTGCTCAGGGGGTTATGGGGTGCCCGTAGGGCGCTCACAGAGCTGTGGGGTGCCCACGGGGCGCCCACAACGCCGCGGGGCGCCCGCGGTCCCGGTGCCGCGGTCCCCCATCCCAGGGCGGGCCGGGGCGGACCCTGCTGAGCTTCCTGCCGCGTGCCGGCGCCGCAGCACCCCCCCGCCCCGCGCGGCCGCCGCTCTTGATTGGTCCGCCGCCACGCCGTCGGGAGGAGGGAGGGCGGCGCTCTAGGCGGCGGCCGCCCTCTCTCTGGCCCTGGCGGACCGCGAAGATGGCGGCGCCCATGGAGGTGGCGCTGGTGTCGGACGCCGCCGGGCCGCTCTGCAACTGCTCCGTCTGGGAGCTGCACTCGGGCTCTGCCCTGCCCGGCTACCGCGGCGGCAACAGCGGGCCCCGCGGGCTGGCGCTGCTGGGCGGCGAGCACCTGCTGGGGGCCCAGCTCGGCAAGAGCTACATCAACGTCTGGGAGCTCCAGAGGAAGGTACCGGCGCGGCGGGCGGGACCGGGAGGCCCCGGCTCGAGGGGCGCTCCCGGGCCCCGCGGAGGGATCCCCCGTCCCTGTGGGGATGCGCCAGGGGCCCCCCCTCCCTGGAGACCTCCCGTCTCTGTAGCGAGGGCCCCTCTCTCTGTAGAGACCCCCAGTCTCTATGGTTGGACCCCCCCCCACCATGGCCCCTCTCTCCGTAGAGACCCCCGGTCTCTCTGTGTTCAGACGGCCAGCTTTCCCCCCCCCCCCCCGCCTTCATAACGACCCCCGTCACTACAGGCAGATGCCCGACATCCCTGTAGCCGCAGAGACCCCCCAGGGACGCCCCTGAGCCCCCCCGTCTCTTGCCAGCAGCCCCCTCCCTGCCTTGGCCTCCCACACGTGGTGATGGATCCCATAAGGCCCGGCTCCCTCCCTGGGGGTCTCGGCCGATCGGGAACCACCAGGAAAGATGTTTTCTGCAGGAGGAATCTGCTGTTGGGCTCCTCTCCGGACTGGTGTCTCCACAGCCATGCCCCTCGCACCTCCCCTTCCCAAGGCTGGAAAGGAGCCTCACAGCTCTCAGGGCTGCCCAGGAACCCCACCATCCCCATTGAGGGGGAGCCCGGGGGGATGCGGGCACCCCGAGGGCTGGGCCCCCTTTGCCTGAAGCCTCCCACCACCTCAGTCTGTTCTCTATTCCTTCCAGCCTAAAGGCAGCTGGACAAACATCACCTGTCCCTAGGTGGCCGTAGCCCATCCTCGTCCTGCTAGCTGCATCCCACTTGTACTTAAACTAGGGCAGGACGGTGGCAAATACAGCCGTAATCTCTCCGTTCCCTGTTGTTCCCCTCTGCAGAAAGCAGCAGCAGCAGCCCGTCAGTTTCAGCACATGCAGCCCCTTCGCTGCCACAGCTCAGGGTCTGTTTTTTCCAGTTCCCCTGAGCTGCGAGGAGCTGCTCTCAGACCCACTGCTTGCTCTCCCAGGCTGTGAGCTCGCATCATCTTTATTTTTTATCAATGTTATTTTGCTGTAATCTTCTGAGCCTGTTCTCTGCTGAATCTCCAGGGTTCACCAGTTTTGGAGCATAACTGCATCCAGATCCCTTGCGTTTCAGTACCCCTCCTCCTGCGTGTTGCTGGAGCTTGGAAGAGGGTGGAGGGGAATTTAGCTTTTCCCTGTGGGGCTAAACATGAAGCAACTGCAACAAAACCAGCAAAATGCAGAGCAATGCGATGCGATTTGCACAGATGGACTGTGCTCCTCCATCATCTTCCTCTTTGGCATTGAATCTCCAAAGCACAGCAGTGTTGTTGTGGGTTGAGGGCATGGCTCAAACACAGGCAGCCACAGTACATCGGACACTGCCTGAGCTGCCTCTTCTGCCACAGGCTGATCTCAACTGAACCAGTGTCTTGTTTCTCTCTCCCTCCCATGCTCCAGCCCGTAGTCAACAGCCACTCTGTTCTTTCTGCCCCCAGGACCAGCTCCAGCAGAAGATCATATGCCCTGGGCCAGTGACCTGCCTGACGGCTTCTCCCAACGGGCTCTACATCTTGGCTGGGGTTGCTGAGAGCATCTACCTGTGGGAGGTAAGGGGGCTGCAAGCTGGCACGGGGAATGGGGATGTAGAGATTCGCGTCCTGTACAGTTAGCAAGTGGCCCCATCCCATCAGGTGTCAGTAAATCCACATTATCTGGGCTCCACAGTATCTGGGCTCCACAGTGGGGCGAAGGCTGTGCTGGGTCATGTATGTTACAGCTGTCCTGGTGCGGTCTGAGCTCCCCGTTGCCCTGAGGGGCTGGGGCCGGCTGCTCGGCGGCTTCCACGGGCCTGGAGACTGTGGGGCAGCTCATCAAAGCAGGGGTGAAGAAATTGTGGTGGGAGGTGCTGAGTGAGGCTTAGGTCTGTTCTTTCCTTCTCTTTCCAAGCTGCTACAGATGCCTTAGGGGTCAGGCATTGCTCCCTCGAAGCAGAAACACAGGACCTAGTTTTCCTTTAGCACTTCTTCCATGTTTTAGCCTAGTATTTGCGTGTGACTTGTGATCTGGGTGTCTGCAGACACTGCTGTGCTCTGGTCATCATTCTTCTGTTTTTAATTAGTGGTGTATTTACATGGGGATTACACTGCATTCTAAGCACTCCACCAAGCAAATAAAAGAACAAGCTTGTTGTGAACCCCAGGATTAAACACTGAGATGTCTAAACTGGAAAGCTCTCCATCCTGGGGGATGTTTCTGAGCCTTGTTATGTGGGCGGCTCTATCTTAATTCATCAGATTTTTCTTTTAAAAATGTGACTGTGGCAACTTTGGAAAAAAAGCCCTCACAAGGAATGCTGGGCTGAGACTGCAGTGAGTGGGAGTTACTCACTCGTGATGCTCTGAGCTGGTCCCTGCTCTGCTTCGTCTGCAGAATGTGGCCCTTTCTGTCTGTCCCCAGCTAGCCTTGCCTTGCAAATGCTTCCGAGCATCTGCCTGGAGTGGGTGACAGCACTCTCCTTCTGGCAGAGGGAACAGACATGTTAGAGAGGCTGCGTGGAAACCATCATAGAGCTGGAAATGGGCCCAAGAGACCTAGTTTTGTGCCTTCTCTGTGAAACCGCTTGTTCTCCATTGAACTGCAGTTTGGTTTTATTTTTAGGTGTAATTCAGGCAATGAGAGGGAGTTGATTCTGTTCTTTTATGCAGGACTCCCTTGCTGCCTCCTTAGTTCCCTCCCCATCTGCAGTGTTGCCTTTTAACAAGAAAAGCTCCGGGTTTAGGGAACTCCTTGTCCACCCTAAAGCCTCTGCTGGCCCGAGACCATGCAGCTGTGCTGAAGTACAGCAACCCCTGGGGTGGCATGCAGCCTTCTGTGGCTTTTGTGGCACCCGCAGCCATTCCATTAGGTGTTGTGGGAGGTTGGAAGAAGCCATCAAACTCATATTAACAGTAAACAGGAAATCTTTACTTCACGTTTGTGTCTTGACCAGAGAAACGGCACTGGCTTCACTAGGTTCCAGAGTTAACATGGGCACAACCTCTTCAAACTGTCTTCTGCTGTATTTACCTTTTTGTAAATACACAGCAACACCCACCTGGTGATGGAGCTGCAGGTGCTGCTGCACCCACAACCACTGAGGGCAGAGTGCTATCTTATTCCAGGGCATCTCAGTGCTTCTTTCTTAATATTCTCCTGCCCTTTGCCTTGCTCTAGGTCTCCAACGGGAACCTCCTAGCCATCCTGAATCGACACTACCAGGACCTCACATGCCTTTGCTTTACTGACGACAGCAGCCACTTTCTCTCCGGGGCAAAGGACTGTCTGGCCCTGGTGTGGAACCTTTACAGGTAATGGTGGCCCGTGGGGAGGTCTTGACCCATTTGTATGGGGAACAGGGAGCATCTGGGTGAGGAATATTAGAATAAGAGATCAGCCACCACTTCCCAGAGGCGGAATCAACTCTAACTAAGCTCGTGTGTCTAAGCTGTTTGTAAAGCCTGCTGGTGATGACGAGTCTGTGCCCTCCTTAGGCGGCTGTTCCGCTGCTGTCACCCTCGCTGCCGGAGAGGTTTTTCCTAGTGTCTCCTCTGGGTTTCCCAAGCTGTGGCATATGGCTCTGACTTCTTTTCCCTGCTTGACACGGAGTGGATTGTGCCCTTTCCCTGCTAATGGCAGTGGAGTTCTCTGTCCCCTGTGGGATGGGGAGCTCAGTAGCAGCCCTTGTCCTCGATATCACAGATGCTGTGGCTGTTGATGGCTTCTGTGTCCTGCTTGGTCTTTGCAGCCAGGAGAACCATCCTGGAGGAAGAAGAGCCTTGGCCAGCTGTCCTCAGAGCTGCTTTGCTCTGGCATCCTCAGCATTGCTCTGGCTGACCTGCTGTGCCAACTCGTCTCTCTGTTCTCCCCTACAGCGTGCTGCAGGCAGAGCCCTCCCAGATCCCTGACCCTCGCCATGTGTGGTCCCGACACAGCCTCCCTATCACGGACTTGTGCTGTGGCTTTGGAGGGCCCTTGGCCCGAGCTGCCACAGCCTCCCTTGACCAGACAGCGAAGGTAAGGCTTGGGTCTGTCCTGCTAAACGAGAGTCCCAGAGGTGCGCTGGCCCCACAGCGTTAAAGCAGAGTTTCTGCTGGGCTGCAGCAAAGCTGTCCATGAGGGTTGCAGTAGCTGAATTTCTTGGCTGTCTCTGTGATGAGTCAGAGCTGCCAGACCTAATGGGCTTTGCCTCTCCAAACACCAGCAGTTTCTCTGCACCTGCCCTCAGGCTGGACCTCTGCACGGTTTGCAGTCCCTCTTCTCCTGGGGAATGTTGGGGTCAGCTCCTCTGATTCCCCTTGCTGATGTCCTTTAGTCTCAAAGGACAGGGAGCAGAGCAGGCTGGAAGCTGCAGCCTGCTCCTCCTGCCCTGCGTGGAGGGGTCTGCCCTGGGGGCAGGACAGGCACTGGAGGGGGTTGAGGGCTGTTTTGGAGCTGCCTGGGAAACTTGTCTCATGGTCACAAAGAGGCTGATCCTGGGTTCTGCCGTGGTTATGCCTTGGACTCGGTTTCCCCAACCGTAGCAAGGAGCCCAGCTTGCTGCTGGGCAGGTGCTGATAAGCAGCAGTGTGTTCTTCCAATCCTTCCAATTTAGGCCCCTAATTCTCCTTGTGGTGGGTTGACCCTGGTTGGACGCCAGGTGCCCACCAGAGCTGCTCTATCACTCCCCCCCTCAGCTGGACAGGGGAGAGAAAATATAAGGAAGGACTCATGAGTTGAGATAAGGACAGGGAGAGATCACTCACTAATTAGCATCACGGGCAAAACAGACTTGACTTGGGGAAATTTAACTTAGTTTATTATCAATCGACCAGAGTAGGGTAATGAGAAATAAAACCGAATCTTAAAGCACCTTCCCCCACCCCTCCCTTCTTCCTGGGCACAGATTCACTCCTGGTTTTCTACACCTCCTCCCCACCAGCGGCGCAGGGGGACGGGGAATAGGGGTTGGGGTTAGTTCATCAAATGTCTCTGCCACTCCTTCCTCCTCAGGGGCAGGATTCCGCACTCTTCCCCTGCTCCGGCATGGGGTCCCTCCCATGGGAGACAGTTCTCCACAAACTGCTCCATCGTGGGTCCATTCCACGGGGTGCAGTCCTTCAGGAGCACACTGCCCCAGCATGGGTCCCCCATGGAGTCACAAGTCCTGCCGGAAAACCTGCTCCAGCGTGGGCTCCTCTCTCCATGGGTCCTGCCAGGAGCCTGCTCCAGTGCAGGCTTCCCTCAGGGTCACAGCCTCCTTTGGGCATCCACCTGCTTTGGCATGGGGTCCTCCCTGGGCTACAGGTGGATATCTGCTCCTCTGTGGACCTCCATGGGCTGCAGGGGGATAGCCTGCCTCACCATGGTCTTCCTCATGGGCTGCAGGGGAATCTCTGCTCCAGTGCCTCAAGCACCTCCTCCCCCTCCTTCTTCACTGACCTTGGTGTCTGCAGGGTTGTTTCTCTCACGTATTCTCACTCCTCTCTCTGGCTGCAGTTTCTGTGCTGCAGCAACATTTTTTCCCTTCTTAAATATGTTATCTCAGAGGCGATACCACTGTCGCTGATGGGCTCAGCCTTGACCAGCAGCGGGTCCATCTTGGAGCCTGCTGGCATTGTCTCTGTTGGACATAGGGGAAGCTTCTAGCAGCTTCTCACAGAAGCCACCCCTGTAGCACACCCCCCCGCCCCCAACCTTGCCATGCAAACCCAATACACTCCTGTACCCTCTCACTCCAGCTCTGGGAAATCTCATCTGGGGAGCTCCTGCTTTCTGTCCTCTTCGATGTGGGGATCATGGCTGTGACTCTTGACCTCTCCGAGTATCACATGTTCTGCGGCGGCATGGATGGATCCATCTTCCAGGTTGACCTCTGTGCTTGGGTGAGTGTGTGGGGCTGCAGATCTGCTCGATGTTGCCCTTGATGTAGCACCCTGAGCCACTGTCACCTCCCTGCGTATGTGACTGGTGTGACCTGCCAGGGCATGGGAGGGCCTGGGTTCCCCTGTATCTCCTCTGCCCCCTCCAGACACAGTGATGAACCTGCTGGCTTCAGTCTTCCTGAATTTAAACCACTCTCTCCCTTCCTTCCTTCATTTCTGCAGCCGGTCCAGAGAGACCGGACCTTCCAGACAGAGCGGGAGAACGGGAAGGTCTTCAAAGGGCACAGGTAAGGGACCAGACATACCTGGCAAACACTTCATTGGCCCTGTCTGCCCACCTCACCACTTTCTGGCACTCCTTGGGTCATCCTGAGTTTAAACATCTTCTTCCTCATTCCAGGAACCAGGTGACATGTCTGTCAGTCTCCACGGATGGTAGCCTGCTGCTTTCCGGCTCACACGACGAAACTGTCCGGCTGTGGGACATCCAAAGCAAGCAGTGCCTGAAGACGATGAATCACAAAGGTAGGCATGCCCTTATCTCTGGGATCCTTTCCTCCTCAACTGCCAAAGGCCGCTGCTGTCTCACTTCTGCTGCTCTGACGCCACCCTGGGCACTTCAGGCATTTCTCTGCTACTTGCTTCACACCTCCAGGAAGGGTAGAGGCATTAGAGGGATGCCTCAGCTGTCTGGAGTAATGTTTTGACCTTGCCGATGTCTGTTAACAACCCCCCTGTGCACTGTCAGGGAGTGAGTCATAGATTTCACCTTGTCACTGAGGACATCCAGGATCTTCTTCCTTGTTTTCCAAAGGGAGCAGTTGCCCCACACACACCCTGACGCCTGGGGAGGCTGTGAGAGGGGGAGGATGTGTCTGGAGAAGAGGCTGTCTCTGTGACCCCAGCAACGAGCACCTGTGAGCTCATTAGGCCTGAAGTGAATCCGATATAAGCAGTCGTCTGGGATTTCAGTCTAATGGCTCTGATAAACCATGCAAACAAATCTTTACAGGCTCAGATTGGCAATTAGGTGCCTCAGAGCAGTGGACGATTTAGCCCTCCTGTTGCATTTGAGCTGTTGCTAACAGTGGATTTCTTATATGATTGTGGTGGTCTCCAGACTCTTAACACCACTCTTGCTGGTGGGGCTGGCAGCGCTACACTCCAGGCACTACCTAAACCCTCCCAGAAGGTGACAGTGGTGAAACTGAGACCCTGTTCCTCTGTGATGCTGCCTCTGGACAAAGGTGGGCAAGCTGCTGCCTCGGGGCAGTTGCTGAAAGCCAGGCTGCCTGCAGACCTTTTCCTTCTTTCCTTTTGCTGCCAAGGACCGTTTCTAATGGGGACCTACTGCAGCGCCCATCCAGCCTTGCTCCACTAGCATTAGAAGTGTGAAAGCAGACAAAATTGGAGCTGTGTGAGTCATCAGAGGAGGGGGGGCAAGTTTTCACTGTGAGCCAGGCATTAAAACCCTCCTTGAGGCTGTAGGGGAGTGCAGATGGACACAAGCTCTTCCCATGTGGGGTAGGACCAGGCTGACCATGCTGCTGGGTGCTGGGGCCATGAGGTGCGGGTGCTTTCTGCAGCCTCTGCTGGCTTGCTGTTTCTTGTGGGCAGGTATTTGGCTTCCCTGGCAGTCCTGGCACCAGTACCACCCTGCTGCTGCTGTGTGCTTCATCTGAGCCCAGAAGCGAGGTGGGAGCTGTATTGTGAATCAGGAGCTGCCATCCAGGGGAGCCCACCACCAGAGACCTGTGCTGTAGGTGGAGGGTCCCCACACAGAGCGCAGGCTCCCCGCAGCCTCCCTGCATAGGGAGCTCTGTGGCTCTTCTGTCCCAGCACTGCCTCTCTTGGGCAGCCCTGCCACCCTGTCTTAGTGAGGCAACGAGTTCCCTGCAGTGCTGCTTTCCAGCATGTCCCCATCTCCCCTTGGCCTTTCCCGCTGCCTCTCCGAGCAGTGACATGAGCCTCCCAGCAAGGTCTGTTCCCTGCTGCTGCCCTGCTCACCCCTCCAGCGCGTTCCCTGAGCCTTTCCCTTTCCAAGGCAGAGATGACACGGGCTTTTCTGCCACAGCTGACATGACAGTAACCTCCGGCCTGGTGTGCTTGGGAGAGTGAGGTCCCTCTGCTCATAGGGCAGAGTGAGTAGCTGGGGGCAAGGCAGAAACCACTGCCCTCCCCACATGATGATGCTGCAAATAGATTGGAGGGGTTGGAGCATGGCTCAGGGCTCAAGAGGAGCCTGGCTGTGCAGGCAGGACAGATGCAGGGGGCTTTTCCAGCAAGGTTTGCTTGTCCTTGACAGGGGCGGGCAGTGGGGGCAGAGTATGGGCAGGCAGATGGACTTTGAGAAATTGGGCTGCTGCTCTTGGGTAATGAGCTGTGACTGGGCTGGGCAAGGCAGGGCTGCTCCTGGTCAACCAGCATGGCTGGCACTGCTCCAAGGGGAAGCAGGACACCTCTGGGATGAGCCTGTGAGCCAACGCTCCCTGATTCTCTTGCCAACATTGCCCCCAAATCCCTCCGGGCCTCAGTTCCCATCCTGTCACACAAGCTCCATCTTTCTCTCTGCAAACACTGTGTGGCACAGAGCATGCCCGAGGGCTCATCTGCGCAAGGCCACCCTGGGGATGCTCCAGCTGATCCGTCCTGCCAGCAGCTGCCGGTGTTGGAAGGCAGATTATTTATTCTCCCCCAGTTGAGTCCAGTCCCTCTGCCCACACTGGCAGGGTGTCACCCACTGCCTGGTGCCCAAGCTGTCATGACAAGGTGGGCTTGGATGGGACTTGCATCGGCACTGGGGCCTGAGAGCAGCTGGGGGAGTCTGCGCCTGGACGGTGACCAGATTTGGCGATCTGTGCGCTAGTGCATGAGATTTTCTTCTCTCCGCCTTTCTTGTCCCTTCCTTTCAAATTGCCAGTGAACCAACAGCAATAATCTCACTAATGGATACTTTCATAAGCAGCAGCAAATGTCTTTAAGGAGGAAGAGTAAAACAAATGGTTTGTTACAGCAAAGTGTTGGCAAAGAGCAGCTTCGGGGCCAGCCTGGGACTGCTGGCAGAGCAGCTTATGGGCCGAGTATTCGGCAGAGTCTTTTGTTTGCCAGTGGGATCCAGCCTTGGATCCTGGGAGGGTCAGGCTTTGGAGCAGGCTCTGGTCAAGCTGGAGGGGGAGATGATGGCGAGGGGAGCCCTCATCCTCATCAGAGGTGCTTTTGTCCGTCTCTTCTGCAGAGACCGAAAGCCTCAGGCGGCTCTGATCCCTCCCCGGGGCTCTCTCCCTTATCCTGCACCTTTCCCCACTGCCTTTGGTGGGGACTCTGGGCGGGCACTGCGGCAGCCTGCCTCCGCTCAGGTGCATCTGGATCCCTTTAACCTTTCCCTTCGTGCTGTCAAGTTCGGCCAGGGGAAGATGTATGGTTGGGGATTTATTAGCAGTGACCGAGCTGCTCTGCTTGCATACAAGCCCGCTGACTGCTGGAGGTGTGCTGCAGGCAGTGCGGGGGGCTTTGGGGGGCTGGGGGGTCGCTGTGTCTGATGGGGAAAGGTTTGGGGTGTGGGGGGCAGCGGTGGGAGTTTGCCAGCGAGCATGAGTTCAGAAGGGGGAGCAAAGGGGGCTGCTGACAGAAAGCAGCAGCCTGTGTGGGTAAATGCAGTAATTAAAGCGTTCATTAGCTCTGCCAAACGAGAGTGTGTGATAGATCATTGCAGGAGACAGCTGCGAGAGCGGCAGCTGCTGATGGATGGCTGGCTCTGCGGAGGATGGCCAGGCCGCCCCGCTCCTCCCCGTGCTGCCTGCCGGGCCCGGTGTGCAGAGCCGCGTCCCCATTCCCCACTGCCAAGGATGGGGAGAGGGGCTCTGCCTCTTCCCAGGTGCCGGGGAGGAAGGCAGGAGTCCTGGCAGCTGCCTGCACTGCAGGTCGTACTGTCTGTTCTTGGGGCTGCCAGCGGCACCAGGCAAGAGGCAAACCCACCAGAGGGGAAAGTCCGACCCGTCCCCTCCTCTTGTCCCATCCCAGGTCCGGTTACAAACGCCTTCATAGTGCTGGCCCCAGCCAACATGTTCAACCCGGACGGGAAACCCAGCGTGCCTCTCCCCAAATTCAGCAAACACCTCCATGGCACCGAAAGCAACGACGAACAGGGGAGCGAGGGAGTGACGCTGCGCCTCGGGCTCCACCAGCAGGTACGGGGATGAGCACGCTGCTGGGGAGGGGGAGACGGAGGTCGGGTCGGGGGGTTTGTGCTGGAGGATGCAAAATTGCTCCTCCAGCCAGAGCAGCATTGGTGGCCAGTCCACGCTGATCCACTGCTGATGGGCAGCATCTCCATGGCCTGTTCAGATCTTCCCCCTTGCTGCTAAATTTCCCCAAGTGTCGTTTTTTTAAAGCAGTGGGATTGCCCAATTAACTGGCTTGCGGTGGGAGCCTTGCAGGCAGGCCAGGCAGGGAGCAGGCAGGCTCTTCCCTTGCTCTCAGCTGTGTCTGGGGAAGAGGAACCCCTGGACCGAGGTCTCCAAATGGAGGAGGGTCCTGGCTGGGGTGCAGGGTGGTGTCCCTTTGAAATCACCCCAGTGTCAGCCATGGCGGGTGGGGGGGTCTGGAGATCGTTGGAGCTCTGCAGCTCTGCCCTGCCCAGTCAGGAGCCCCCCACGCAGCGTCTTTGCCTCTTTCTGCCAGAGGCTGTTCCCCCTCCACCAACGCCCTTCTCCAGCCTGGTGAAACCTGTTCCTCCTCCCTCGCACTGCCCTCACTGTCCTGGCTGGTGCAGTCATTTGTCCTCCCAGCCTTGTGCCACGGCATGGACTGGCTCTGCCGTCCCACCACTGCTGTCCCTCAGTCCCGGCGCGGCTGTCCCCAGGCAGGGGGGGTATCCTGCACCATCAACGATCACAGGCTCGCCGTGTGCCGTGCCGGTTCGTCCCCTGGTCTCTCTGCTGGCAGTCCCAGAGCTCCTCTCCTCTGTCAGCATCTGTCCCCAGGCGAGTGACAGTCCTGCCACGGCTGATGGATGAGCTCCATGTCGGGGAGGTGGCAGCTGGTCCAAGAGGTGCTGTTTGCCCGCTGCTCGGCAGAGGGGACGGCACGCCGGCGATGCAGGGCCAGCTCAGGTGCTGCTCTGCAGATGTCAGTCCCGCAGTCAGTCAGGCTCCTCCGCTCGCAGCACGGTGCTGGGGAGAGCAGCCTGCGGTGCGGCGAGCCCAGTGCTTCCCCCTGCCCGGGCAAAGCACTCTGTCCCTGCTGGGAGAGGAGCTTGGCAGACCCCTGCACAAGGCACTCTCTTGAGGGGACTGTTCTGGGACCCCCATCCCTGCCCAGACCTGTGCACAGGCCTTCCATTTTGGAAAGGGGCCGCAGCTCCAGCCAGGCTCTGCTGATGCCGCAGAGTTGGCCGTACCCCACTGGAGTCTCTGCTCAGTTTCTGCTTTGTCTTGTGGGGCCGGGGAGGGTTTCTTCGCCTTCTCCAGTGGGGAACCCTGCCCAGGGGCGTTGGGAGAGGGCCCAGGTCTTCTGTATCGATCACTCCTGTCTGGTCCCTGCAGGAGTCTGGGGAGAGCTACCTGGAGAAGGCTGAGAAGATGTACTCCCAGATGTACTCGACAAGGGAAAAGGTGAGAGCTACTCCGAGACGAGGGAATCGTGTCCTTCTGGTATGGAGCCCTTGGGAGGGTTCTCTGTTCAGCTGAACCGGTTCTTAGGGCCCTGTGCAAGTTGGGGAGGAATGAGCCCTGGAATTTGCTGATGGTGGAGGCAGGAGGGGCTGCGGTTTGAGTAGGAGATGGAGGAGGGAGAGGACAAAAGGGTTGGGGATTTGCTGCTGTTGAGGGGAGCACCAGCCTCCACTCGCCAGAAGTGAGACTCGGGTGCCTGATGCTTTTCTGTTGCATTTTTCTGTCACAGAACCTGGTAGGAGACCAGGAGCATCTGACGATCCAGGTGAGCGAGCTGGAAGAGGAGGTGAGCACCCTCCGGAAAATCAACAAGAACCTCTTTGACTTCTCTGCTCGCATCATCACCAAACCAGCCAAATGAAGAGGCACCCCCTGCCCTCACACCCCTCTGCCTCTCCCTGCCCAGCTCCTGGGGAAGAACCAGCCCGCCCTCGGGCACCTGCACACGCAGACGTGCAAGCACGCCTGGCTCGCGTCCTCGCCAGCACCTGTCACGCGGCGCACGCCGGAGCATTTGCCTGCTCGGTCTGGCGTCCGATGACACGGGACTGAGACAAGCGCGGGGGCTGCAGGGCTGCTGCGTGCGGGACAACACAGGGACCGTTTTCACCCCGATTTGCTGCTCGGTGCCGGCAGGGGCAGACTCGGAGCGGCCGGCTGCGGGAGGAGCGTCGCCGGCTCCGAGAGGGGGGTTCAGGACGCAGCTCCTGCTCTTTCCCCTTCTCTTCCCCTGGCCCTCTTTTGTTTCTTTTCGTTACTTGACCCTGCAGTGCAGACAGAAAAGTGTTTTTTCTCTTAATACCGGTTTGAGATTGGATTTTGGAGACCCCTTCTGCTCATCCCGCCCTGGGAAATGCTGCTCGCTATTGCCGGACCCCTCACAGCCGGGATCCTGCTGTGGGCTTGTTCTGCTCTCGTGACAGCGGGGCCTGAGCAGCTCCTGCTCCTGGGGGGTGCCCAGGGGCAGCGTAGGTGCTGTGGGGGACAGATGGGGGGGGTCCCTGGGGTACCAAGCCTGAAGATGGGACTCCCGCACTGCCCCATCCATCCTCCTGGTCTGGCGGGCAGGGGGCTGTGGGGGGTGTCCCTGAGCTCAGAGTGCGGGTGGTGGTTTCGGGGTGCAGGGCTGACTCCTTCGGGGAGAGGCGGGGGGGCCAGCAAGGTGCTATTTCCAGTCTCGTAAGTTGACAATTTATATATATTTGGATCCAGCTACTTTGTTTTCACGGTGTTCTGGGGAATCGGCCTTTTGTATTGTCACGAGCATGGCAGCGGGGGTTGTGGGTTTTGTTTAGGTTTATTTTTTACATAAAAGATTTGTTTTTTATAGTGAAAGATGCCTGAGGTTTTTCTTTAACGCCCTGCTGCTGGCCACAGATCTCGATAACCCACCACCGCTTCCCCAGCAGCGCTGTCAGCAGGGAGGCGATTCCTTGTCCGAGGGAAGCCGTGCTGCTGCTCGGTCGTCTTTGCCCCGTGGGTCCCTCCCCCTCCCCACGAGGTTTTGCCTCCTGGCCCATGGGGATGGAGGGGGGTGCCCTGGATCTTGGGGACCATGGCCATCCCCATGTGCACCCACCAGACCGGCCTGCTTAATACACCAGAAGTAAGCACAGTTGATTTAAAGTGCACTTTAATAACAGAAGCATCGGTGCAGACCACGCTCCTGCCAGCGTGCTCAGATAATGCTTTTAGCTTAATAAGTGGCGATTCTCTTGTCTTTTGCTCCCCACCTCCCTCCTGACAGTTTGGATCAACATTAATCGGCTGCATCAGGGAGCGTCAGCCCGAGCCAGGCAGGAGCTGCTCTGGGGGCTGCCGGTGGCGGGGGCTGCAGTGGGAGCGTGTCCCTGCTGCAGGGAGCCCCGAGGCCCCCCCCAGGAGGGCAGCAGCCTGTGCCCTGCCAAGCCCAGACTGGAGCCTTCCCTCCCAGTTGTCCCACGCTCTCTCCCAGTTCCCCCAGTTGGGATTCGGGTTGGGGTGCTGTGCTTGGGCAGAGCTGGAGGGAGGATGGGGCTTCCCTGTGAGCCCCCTCCTGCGCTGCACCCAGGGAGAGGCTGGGGCTTGCGTGGTCTATTTCATGCCAAGAGCCTGTTGGACCCCCCCCTCCCCGGCTCCTGCCTGCGGCAGTGGGTGCTGCTCCACTTTTATCCCTGGGGAAAGGAGCTGCTGGGGAGCCCCGTGGTTGGGACCCTGCTTCGGGGGGGACCAGTGCCCCTGGACAAGGGGCCACCAGCGCTGCCCGTGCCCTGGCAGGATTTGCTCTGACAGCCTACCCCCTCAGGGCCCATCTCCGCAAGGGGAATTCATTAGCTGTGACTCATTAAATTTGTCTGGTGATCGATTATTTTTTGCCAGCTGGTATTTGGCTCCATGGCTTGCTTGCTTTTTCTTATTAATTTAGTAGAGGCTCTCTGTCTCCCTGGCAGCTGATGTTTGTGGTCCTGGGAGTGAGGAGCCCCTGGGCTGGGCTGGGCCCCCGTTTCCTTGGTGTGGATGAGGAGGGCGACCCTGCTTTCCCTCCCCACAGAGGAAGGCTGCAAAGCTGCTGCGTGTCGGCCGTTCGCCCCTTCCCCACGCAGCGGGACGCGCCCTGCAGCCCCAGGACCCCTCGAATTATTCGGGGCTGCGTCTCTGATTGCGGAGGGATGGAGGGGTCTGGTGGTGGCCTTTACCGGGGGCGGGGGGGGGTGTTTATGGCTCCGAGCCCGGCTCTGCAGCCGCCCTGAGGGGCTTTATCCCAGCCCGGGCGGTGGCGGGGAGCGCTGGCACTGCCGTCCGTGAGCGCCCGGCCGGAGGAGGAGGAGGAGGAGGAAGGTCCCGGTGGTCCAACGGCAGCCGGGACCCCCCGGGGAAGCGCGGGGGGTTCCTGTGCCGGGGCACCCCGCGGTCGCAGCGTCTCGCACGGCAGCACCGGGCGGGCGGGGAGGGGGGTGTGGGGTGCGGGTGGGCTGCGGGCGGCCCTGCCGCTGCGGGGGCCGTTCCCGGCGGGGCCCACCGCGCACCGGGGCCGGGCGGGGGCCGCCCCGGACCCTCCCGCTCGGTTCCGTGGACGGGCGCTGCCCGCGGGGCCCCCGCCGGTTCTCCGCCCGCACGGGCGGACCGCGGAGCCGGGCGGGGTCCGCGCCCCGCCCGCCGGGAGCCGCCCCCCTCCTCCCTTTTCTCCCCCCCCCCCCCCGCCCGCCCCCGGCCCGCCCCGGCGGGGCTCAGAGCGGCGGGGCCGGCGGCGGGGCCGGGGATGGCGGGGCTGCGGGCGTTCTGGCTGCTGCTGGCGGCGGCGGCGGGGCTGGGGGGCGCGGGGGGGCACCCGCAGCCCTGCCGCGTCCTGGCCCGCACCGGCCCCGCCGTGCGCCTCGGGGCGCTGCTGCCGCCCCCCGCCCCCGGCCGCGCCCGGCTCCGCGCCGCGCTGCTGAGAGCCGCCGGTACCGGCCCCGGTCCCGGTCCGGGTCCCGGCCCCGGGGGGGCGAGGCTGCCCTACAACCTCAGCCTGGAGGTGGTGGCGGGGGCCCCGGCGGCGCGGGACCCGGGGTCGCTGGCGCGGTGGCTCTGCGGGGCGCTGGTGGTGCGCGGCGTGGCCGCCGTCCTGGCTCTGCCCCGCTCCCGGCGGGAGCTGCTCCAGCTCGACTTCCTCGCCGCCGCCCTCCAGATCCCCTTCGTCAGCCTCCTGGACAGCCGCGGGCCGCTGCCCTTCCGAGCGCAGGTAGGACCCGCACACCCCCGCTCCCCCCCCCCCGCCGCCGGGACGCTCGGATGCGGCTGCGGGGACCGGGGCCGCCGGGCGGCAGCGCTCCGTCCCTGCTCCCCTTCCCTGCTTGCCCGCCCGGCCCCGGCCCTTCTCCGTCCTTGCTGCCGTCCCGGCTCCATCCCTGCTCCCGTCCCGACCCTCCTCCCGGCTCTGTTCCGGGGACCCTCTCCGCCTCCGTCCCGACTCCTATCCCGATCCCCATCCCGGCTCTATTCCAGCCCCTCGTCCTCGCTGCATCCCGGCTCTGTCCTGGCTCCATCCCGGCTCCCACCTCGGCCCCATCCCACCCCCATTCCCATCTCCATCCCGGCTCTATCCTGACCCCCAACCTGGGTCTATCCCAGCCTCGTCCCGGGCCCCATCCTGACCGCATCCTAGCTCTCTCCTAGCCCCCATCGTAGCTCTATCCCAGCCTCCATACCAGCTCTATCCTGGCTCCATCCCAGCCCCATCCCAGCTCTATCCTGGCTCCATTCCAGCTCCATCCCAGCCCCCATCTCATCTCTCTCCTGGCCCCCTGCCTGGCTCTATCCCAGCTCCCGCTCCAAAGGCGACTTCCCCGGCTCCTCTGCCAGCCCCGCGCCCCCTCCAGCCCCAGTCCTGACCCTGGGCTGGCCCCAGAAGGGCTCCAGGGATGTGCCTGGTGCTGATGCTGGATCCCCACAGTCCCCTCTGCCGCCTGGTTCAGCCCTGCTGTCCCAGCAGCAACATCCATACGTGCTGGTGCCACTTTTTGCAGCCCAATCTTTGCCAAGCTGAGACCTGTCCCAGCCCTGTGTCCTTGGGCTGAATTTGTCCCTCTCCCTTCCCTCAGCCAGTCCCTTCTGGGGACAGACCACCTCCACACAGGGCCGTATCGCGTTTGGGCCCCTCCACCCTGAACCCGGGCTGCGTCTGGGCAGAGGTGACTCCTCTCCTGGCACGCGTCAGGACCGTGGTCACCCCTGTCCCCCAGCGATGTCCAGGCAGGCAGCGAACACCCGCAGGCTGCGCTCCCCTCCATGCGTGCTTGTCTGCTGCCTGGCAAGCGGTGTGTCCTTGGAGTGCACCGGTGGCGGGGAGCTGGGGCAATGCCTGGCTGGGAGCGTGAGACCCTTGTGCGTGTGGGCAGGGGGATGCAGAAGCCGCTGCTTGGGTGGCGATGAACCCTCGTGCCCATCCAGCCGGGTGTCCCATGGGGGTCTCCTCCCTGGGCTCTCCCCTCTGGTCCCTGGGCATCCCTCTGGCTCATGGGTGGGTGCGTGGCCAGCGCTGGGTGGGGGGAACCATCTCCTTCAGCCACGATGGAGCTGGGAACGGGCAGGGAGCAGGCAGGGAGCGCCGGGTGGCTCCAGGGCGGGATGGACTGCATCTGTCTGGTGCTGCCTCTGGGCTATTCCCATGGGCAGGAGCAGGGCGGGGGGACAGCCACAACCACTATGTGTTGGCAGAGCCCCTTCCACTTCCACATGGACCGACAGAGCTCGCTGGAGACGCTGGTGGATGTGCTGGTGAGCGTCCTGCAGGCCAACGACTGGAAGGAGACCAACCTCATGCTTTGCCACCCCTGGGATGTCTCCAGCTTCCTCGGCCTCTGGGCCCGCCGTTCCCAACTCTTCCTCCGCACTGTCCTGGACCTCGGCTACCTGGACGAGCCTGGGGCCACCCGCTACCTCCGGCAGCATGAGGAGCGCTTCAGGGCCCTCTCCAGCCCCGTGCTGGTGCTCGGCTGCGACCTGCGACGCGCTCAGCTCATCTTCCAGGCAGCTGAAGAACTGGGCTTGCTGCCGCAGGAGTTTCACTGGATGCTGGGCTCTCCGCTCAGCGCTGGTGAGCTGCAGACTGAGGGGCTGCCCCTGGGGCTGCTGGCCTACGGGGAGGTCAACCAGCCACCGCTGGAGCTCTTCATCCAAGATGCAGTGGAGCTGGTGTCCCGGGCCATCACCAGTGCCGCCCATGTCCGCCCCGACCTGGCTCTCCTGCAGACGATGGTGAACTGCAACGACAGACGCCGGGTGGGCAGCGAGTCCTCAGGGCTCTTCCTTTCCCGGTAAGGGAGGTGCCGTGGGTGCCCCTTTCCCTCGCCCCAGCTCCATCGTATTGGGGTGCCGGGGTGGGTCTGTGCCCCAGCCCCAGGATGGGGTGACGGTAGAGCGGGGAGAACCCGGGGCTCAGAGCCTGGTGTGGTCCCTGGTGTGTGCAGCCGCTGCCGTGGGGCTCAGCTCCCCCCCCGGTCCCTGATGTCCTCCCTGGGACGCGATTTGTGCCAGCTGCACGGGGGGGACGTGTCATTTCAGATCTGCCCAAGCGCGGTTGCTCTATAAATATTAATAACGCTTGGCCCTGCCAACACAGCGAGCTGCAGGGCAGCGGGGCTGATCCTGCTGCTCCTCCCTGCCCTTGTCTGTGCCCGAGTCGGTCATGTCCTGCTCCAGGCCACAAGCCCCATCCCTCAGTCTCTCGCTCTTCCTGGCTGTGGCCCTGGAGCCGGTGATACCGGAGCTGACACCCTCCTCCCCACCAGGTTCCTGGCCAACACGTCCTTCCATGGCCGGACGGGGCCCGTGCGCGTGGAGAACGCGACGCTGGTGCGCTTGGAGCAGCAGTACCGCGTCTGGAGCCTGCGGCGGGACTCACGGGGGGAGCCCACCTGGGTGACGGTGGGCACCTGGCAGCACGGCAAACTGGACCTGGAGGAGGGCGCGTGGCAGAGCCACCGCCAGCGCAAGAGCCCCGGCGAGGGGGCCGGGGGGGCTCGTGTGAGGCTGCGGGTGGTGACGCTGGTGGAGCACCCCTTCGTCTTCACCAGGGAGGCGGACGAGGACGGGAGCTGCCCAGCCGGGCAGCTCTGCCTGGACCCCGGCACCAATGACTCGGTGGTGTTGGACTCCCTCTTCGAGGAGCTTGGCGCCGACAACGGCTCGGTGCCACGGGCGTACAAGAAGTGCTGCTACGGGTACTGCATCGACCTGCTAGAGAAGCTGGCAGAGGACGTGCCCTTCGACTTTGAGCTCTACATTGTGGGTGACGGGAAATATGGGGCCTGGAAGAATGGGCGCTGGACGGGGCTGGTGGGGGACCTGCTCAGCGGCACAGCCCACATGGCCGTTACCTCCTTCAGCATCAACTCGGCGCGGAGCAAAGTCATTGACTTCACCAGCCCCTTCTTCTCTACCAGCCTGGGCATCCTGGTGAGGACCAAGGACACGGCGTCGCCTATCGGGGCCTTCATGTGGCCCTTGCACTGGACCATGTGGGTGGGCATCTTCGTGGCCCTGCACATGACGGCACTCTTCCTCACCCTGTACGAGTGGAAGAGCCCCTACGGCATGACCCCCCACGGCCGCAACCGCATGAAGATCTTCTCCTACTCCTCAGCCCTCAACCTCTGCTATGCCATCCTCTTTGGGCGCACTGTGTCCAGCAAGACACCCAAGTGCTGCACTGGTCGCTTCCTCATGAACCTCTGGGCCATCTTCTGCCTCCTGGTGCTCTCCAGCTACACGGCCAACCTTGCGGCCGTCATGGTGGGGGACAAGACCTTCGAGGAGCTCTCGGGCATCCACGACCCAAAGGTGGGAGACTGTCTGGGCTGCTTCAGATGGGGTGAGACAGGGCTGAGGTCCGGGGAAGGGGTGGGCTGGTGTCTGTGCTTCTTGCTGCATCTTCCCTGCTGGGATGAGCATGAAAGGTCTCTCCAGCCCCAGTCCTGCAGCACAGCCTCTCCTGAGGCTGTGTGGGGGGGTCTTCTCAGGTCCCAGGAAGGTGAGGGGGTGTGTGGGGGGATGTGTGTTCATGCTGAGGCTGCCCTTGGGGGGGCTCTTTGCCAGACACCCCGCAAGAGCTGCTGGATCTCCACGGGATGCCCAGACACCCCCCCACCTGGGACTGCGTGTGCTCAGGACTTGGGGCCGTGTCCCCAGGGAGCCGGGGGCTGCTCCCGCCTGGGTTGGGGGTACTGACACGCTGGTCCCTCCTTCCAGCTGCATCACCCCTCGCAGGGCTTCCGCTTCGGCACCGTGTGGGAGAGCAGCGCCGAGGAATACATCAAGAAGAGCTTCCCGGAGATGCACGAGTACATGCGGCGATACAACGTCCCCACCACCCCTGCCGGCGTCACCATGCTCAAGTGAGGGGTGGGAAGGGCATGGGGGGGTTACTGCCCCCCTTTTACCCCTCCCAGGGCAGGTTTTGCACCATCCCTGCAGCCTGTGCACCCCCACCCTGCGCATACACAACCCCCCCAACCCCAGGGAGGGATGTCAGGTTGGAGGGACCCTGGGGAAGGGGGGAGCAGCCCCCTCCCTGAGGGCCCCCCCTGTGTTGGTGCAGGACGGAGCCCCCCAAGCTCAACGCCTTCATCATGGACAAGTCGCTGCTGGACTACGAGGTCTCCATCGACTCTGACTGCAAACTGCTCACCGTGGGCAAGCCCTTCGCTATTGAAGGTTTGAGGGGGGGGTCTGCAGCAGGGAGGGGAGGCTCTGTGTGTGTGTGTGTGTGCGTGTGTGTGCACATGTGCCTTGTACACATGTGTGTCTGGCTGCAGCTTGGATGGGGCCATGCAGGGCAGGGAGGGTGCCCGCTCCAGGGTGGGTGCTGGGGGCTTTAACCCCCCCCCACACCCCAGCACTGCTGCTCTCTCCCCCCACCCCCCCACCATGGCCAGGCTACGGCATCGGCCTCCCCCAGAACTCGCCGCTGACCTCCAACATCTCCGAGTTCATCAGCCGCTACAAGTCGGCCGGATTCATCGACCTCCTGCATGACAAGTGGTACAAGATGGTGCCCTGCGGCAAGCGCGTCTTTGCTGTCACGGAGGTGCGGGCGGCCGGGTTCTCGGCTCGGGGGGGGCAGGCTCTGGGGGTCTGACACCCCCCCCCCAGCCCAGCCAACACCACCACCCCCTTTCCCCACAGACCCTGCAGATGGGCATCTACCATTTCTCAGGACTCTTCGTGCTGCTCTGCATCGGGCTCAGCGGCTCCCTGCTCACCTCGCTGGGCGAGCATGTCTTCTACCGCCTCGTCCTGCCCCGCATCAAGCGCAAGAAGAAATTCAACTACTGGCTGCACACGAGTCAGGTGGGGCTGGTGGGAACGGGCTCACCCAGCGCCCAAAAGACCCCCCACCCTGTGCCGCTGCTCCCTCTTCCCTTGAACAACCTCTGCCCTCCTCCGGCCCTGGACCATCACCCCCCAGTTGACCCCCAGACCATCGCCCGTCCATCTCACACTTCGGGTGTGCCCCACAGAAAATCCACCGGGCTCTGAACATGGGCACGGAGGAGCGGAAAAGCCAGCAGCTGAGCTTGGAGCAGAGGTACGGGCTGCGCGCCTGCCCCGCTCTGCTCCTGCTCCCCCTGGGCACCCGCTGTCCTGGGGGGGCCACAGCAGGACCTCCAGCTCCCAGCTCAATTCTTCTCCCCCTTCCCAAAAAGGTGCAACCGGCAGGCACCGGCGGCAGGACAGCACTGGAGCACCCTGCGGAAGGAGGCACGACGGGTGCGCTTCCAGGTGGACAAAGCCCCCTCCAAGGGTGAGGGGTCCCTGCAGCACCCCAGGAATGGGCAGGCACTGCAGCCCCCGGACAGGGCAGCCAGCGAGAGCGAGCTCCGGGAGCTGGAGGAGAAGATCCAGGAGATGCGGGACCAGCTGCGCGCAGCCCTGGTGAGGAAGAGCGAGCTGGTGGCCGTGCTGGGCACGGTGAAGAGCAGCCGGGCATTGCCCGCTCCGCCGGCCACAGAGGAGCCCCGGGAGGAGAGGTGACGTGGGGTGGGGGGCCGGGGCAGTGCTCAGCCCACTCCATGGGCAGGGAGGAGGCAGGCAGTCCCCCCCAAGAAACACCCCAGGTCAGGCTGCTCTGCAGTGAGCCGGGCAGGGCAGACCACCACCCACTCCCTTGGTCGGAGCAGGAGCAAAGAGATGAGGGATGGAAGGAAAAAAGCCCTTGGGGTGACAGGATTGGGGGGGGGGGGGGAATGTCCTGGGGCTGCCTCCGTCCCCCAGCTCTGGGCCATTCGTCTCTTCCTCACCTCCCTCCTGCTGGCCTAGCGACAGGGGTTTGAACAGCAGCCAGCAGCCTTCTGTGAGGGGGGGTTAGTTTTGGGGAAGGCACTGGGTTGAGATGAGATGAGA
Organism: Buteo buteo; assembly: GCF_964188355.1. Lineage (NCBI taxonomy): Eukaryota > Metazoa > Chordata > Aves > Accipitriformes > Accipitridae > Buteo > Buteo buteo. The sequence continues at coordinate 700,283 of NC_134180.1, forward strand.
GGCCCCTGCAGAGCCAGGACACAGTGCAGCACTTCTGCTGGAAGACACTTCAGCAACGCTGTGTTTTCAAACCATGTAAATAAGGATGATGTAGAAAAATAAAGTCTGCTTTTTCTCTTCCAGCTGCATCCTAAATGCAGCAAGGCTTGGGGCGAGGGTAACCCTTCCCTTTCCTCTTCCACAGGCACTCACCGGCCTGGCCCAGCTCAGCCCCACCGCAGGACAGCAGCGATTAGGAGGAGGAGGAAGGTGAGTAGCCCGCATCCCACAGGGCACTGATGTGGCAGCAGGACAGGCCGAGACCCCAACCTCCCCTCCGTGAGAGCCAGCTCCAGGGCGGCAAAGCCAGGCTGATCTCCAGAGCCACCTCAAACCAGAAATGGAGTCTTCCTCGGGCAGATGGTGAGAGATGGATGGCACTGGCCAACGGGAGAAATTAACTCACAGTCCAACTGTGGGTGACTACAGGCAGCCGTAAAAGGACTAAGGCGAGAGCACAGCAAAAGATCTTCCCTCCCCGCAGCCTTTCCACTCGCACAAAGAGGCTGCCAAACACCAGTGAGCACAGCCGTGACTGGGACTTGTGCTCAGCCCCCCCTGCTCTGCCACCACCCCTCTGAGCCGTAACGGGGCAAGGGGGGCCCTCCCCAAGGGCAGCAGCAGCCTCTGAAATATGGAGTGTTCGGCTTGCTGCGCCCGCACCCACGCCACAGAACCCTCACACCTCGACTTGCAGCAGGAACCCAGCACAACTGCTAGCAGGACACCCCAGGAGCTGTTAGATATAATATTTATTATTATATACAAACACATTTTGTACATTAATTAAATAGAATGAACTCTACTCTTCATTCATCAAATCATTTGGTTTGTTGCCCCCCCTTCCCTTCCCACCCACCCACCTCTTGAAAGCCTACGATTATTCCTTGCCCTCTGGCACACCCACACAGGAGGCAGGAAGCCAGTCGCCCTTCCCAGGAAGGCTGGCTGCAGAAGAATCTGACATGCTGGTCACAAGCAGGCTCCCTCCTTCCCCAGAGCAACACCCAGGGCTTCTTGAAATAGAAAGAAAAAAAAAGGGGAGGGGGGGGCACCTGGGTGGGAAATGCAGAGAAAGTGAAGCCAGGGGCTTTGAGCCCACGCGGTGCTGACATGGAAACCCTTTCCTGGTGAAAGACACCAAAACACACACAAGAACCCTCCAAGGGAGATGGACTCCACAGGTGCTGCTCAGCTGTGGGGAGACGAGGCTGGACATGGGGACACTTCTGCAGCAACCCAGCTACCCCCTCCAAAGAGCAGAGTGCCCCACACGTCACCTCCCAGCGCTGCCCTTTTCCACCATGTTTCTCCCCGAGTTGCTCTCTCCTCTGAGCCCTACAGACATGTCACACTCTTGCATCGCTCCGCTCTACCTACAGGCATAAACCTTCCTTCCAGCCATACCCTCTTGTGGGTCCAGCTGGTATCTGTCCCAGCTGGTCCCTGTCCCAGCCCCACAGTACCAAGTCAGCCAGCTGCATGGCAGAGGGGTCAAGCGCAGCCAGCTTCACCTCCCCTGCCAAGGAAATGAGGGAAAATAAGCTGAAATGTCTTGGCTTTAGTGTTTTGGTTCTTTGCGAAACCATCTCATGCAACAGTTCAGCCAGTGAAAAGCCGATCTCTCCTCTGGGATGGGGCTGATCTTAAATGCAAACGTGTCCCATTGAAGAGACAAGGCACTAAAAAAGCAAACTACATCACCCACAGAGGCAGGTACCCAAAGCAGAGTTGTACAGACAGAGCTGCTGTCCTCATCCCAAATGTCTCTAGACACTGACACTACCGGTCAGTTCCCAGCAGATATTACCTGAGACTATTTGCCTGTGCCAGGACCTCCAGCCACCAGCTCCCAGCTCAATCCTTCTCCCCCTTCCCATATGCTGGCCCCATGCACCTAAGAGAGGCCAAATTCCCAAAGCCCTCGCAGAGGTCAGCAGCAGCAGAACGAACAGCACTTCTCCAGGGCTGACAGGCACAGGAATAGACCCCGCTGCTTCCATGCCCAGCCAAATGCATCTGTCCTGGGATGGAAGCCCTAACCTGGACACGGCAGCTTCTATCCACCAAACCCACTGACTGAGGGGAGTTCAAGGACAGAAAAAATGGGGCTGAACTGCAGCTTCTGCTTCGGTTATTGCCCAGCTTTGCCCTGGCATGAGAAGATCTAGTGTTTGGGGAAGGTCTTAAACTCCTGCTCCCCTTAAGGGGAAGGAAAGTTTACCAGGCTTCTCCTCTGCTTTCTGTGGCTCTCCCAAGAGGATCTGAAAACACTCCCTGTCCATACACAGCTGCTATTCTAACCAGAATGTTGCCACACACACGCCTGGTCTGTCCTAAATCAGCTCACTCTTGTGAACAGCACCTGGACTGCAAAGGGGACAGCAGGGGGCAAAGCTGGGGCAGCTGGGGGCAAGGAAAAGCTGGGGCACAGAGCCAACTGCAGGGCTTGAGCAGGCAGCCTGCTCCCCTGCAGCCTCAGCACTGAACCCCTGAGTCTTGCAGGCAGTGGGAGCGAACGCGTCCTCCCTCCCTCCCAGCTGTCCCACACACACCAGCCTCTCTTGTACACAAGCGCACACGTGCTTTTCCCAGGGGAGTTCACCACAGCACCTTTTCTCTGTCCCAGCTGCTCTGCCTCTGCTAAGAGGAATTCATGGGTTAAGGATGATGGTGAAGTGAGAAATAGTAACAAACGAAATCCAAATGCCTTCCTGGCAGTCCAGAATTACAGTGACAGGGACTCAAGACAGGCTCCTCAAGTCTGGCTCCAAGCAAGGTTTGGAGCTAGGTGTACTATCCGCTGGTGCTGGGCAAGGGCTGCTTTCCCCCTGGTCCCCAAGAGCATGCCCCAAACGTCTGTCCTGATCAGTCTCCTCAACAAAGGCTGGAGGGGTCTCTGCCACGCTGCTGTTTGCAACGCAGTTCTTGCCACTAGATTTTGCTTGACTGTCTGAGCCCTCGACAGCCTCAGTCTGCTCAGGAAGGGAAGGGCTGGGGACTGAGGCCCCCTCCTCCTGCAGCGGGACAAGGGGCACAGCTGGTGCCACCTCTGCAGTGGGGGGAACATCTGCTGCAGCCACCACAGATGTTGAAGTGACTTCAATGGTGATGGAGCCCATGGCTGCCTCCGGGTGGTCGCTGCTGACCCTGATGCGGGCAACCAGACTGGAGGCAGCGGCAGCATCCTGAGGGTTCCCGTTGGCCATGGCTTCATGCACCACATTTGGCTCCAGGAGGGTAGTGCTCAGGTCGGAGAGGAACGAGGCTTCTGTAACAATAGCGGCTGTCTCAGCTACCCAGTTCAGATCACTCCCAACAGAAGCCGCCGTGGCGGCAGCGATGACGCTGGAGGCCTCGCTGGGAGTCAGGGCAGCCGAGCTGCTGCTCTCCCCAGAGGGTCCGGCGGCCAGGTGGGGTCGGCGGCTCCCCACATCAACAGGGGCAGCTGTAGTGTTGTTGTTGAGGTTGTCTTGGAGTGTTGTCTGAGTCCCCTGGCCCACTTGCTGGTTCTGCAACAGCATCTCCTGGATCCTGATCTGTTGGAGAATGGCTGGCAGCTCATAGTGATGGAAGAAGTAAATCATTGAATGCTAGAGGAAGCAAAGGGAAAGGCGTCACTCATTGGGCCAGGGCTGCAAGCCCAGACATACCTTAGAAAACCATGCTTTCCTCTCGCTGTAAAGACAGTGACTGGAGAATTCGGCTGCTCTGATAGCCAAGAGGTTATCTGAAATTTTGGGAAGATTTATCCCTTCTACTATGATTCCTGAAAGCTGCTTTTATAGTTTCTCTCTGAAGACAGGCAATGGAGTACAACTGTGCATCCCTTTTAACAGCCGAGAACAAGAAGGGTAAAAGCATTTCTCTGTCCCATCCTCAGTTCCCTGTCTCCATCCTGCAGCAGAGAAAAGGGGGCAGGTCAACAGCCAGAGACACACAAAAGGTTTGCTTGAACCAGGATATTGGAGACATCGATTTGGAGCTGGTCTTGCCAGCATCTTCACTGCACAGACCTGACTGCCTCCTCAGCCTCTGCATGGGAGATCCTCAGTAGGATTTCTTCCAGAAAGAAGGGATAGAAATCCTTCCCTAACACTTTCCAAAACTCACTTGACATCAGCCTATTGAGAGTCATGCGGCTGGATTTGAGCCAGTGACCAAAAAGTCCTGCTGTTCTATAGCCTCCTTCTGCTGTTCCATTTCCAGACCAGGGATTATTTCAATCTCTTTTATAAATAAAGATTGCTACTCAAACTCAGCTTGACAAGAAGTTTGATAAAGCCCAAACTGCGGTTGACTTCCTTCACTTTTTAACAGCACAGCCAGTGTGAGCAATCAGCAATGTAACAGTTTAAACTGCAGGCAGCCAGACCCCTCTGGGACATGTGGAGCAACGAGGACCGAATTCACACAATGGCACTTGCCTTCATGCGGCTGGTTGCACAAACATGCAGCCAAAGTGGCAGCTACTCACCTGGATGAAGAGCCACGAGGTGACGAGAGCCAGGCTGCTGTACTGCCCATTGAATCGATAGTGGTAAGCATAGAAAGCGAAGTGGTACAGATAGAAGAACCTGGACAGAAAAGCAACAAATATCAGGATACGTCAATGGACAGGACAAACGTGAGTTTCTTTCTACTCCTAAGTCTGTTGTGAGCTGAGGCACTTTGCACAGGGTGGTGCAGACTCCCATTAACAGGTAATTAGAATTGCCTCCCTAAGAACAGATCTTCAACAGGGCAAAGGGCGGGCAGAGGATTGAGGTGATTCTTGAGATCCAGGCACAAAACCCAGAGTGGAAGAGATTGCACATTGGACCCTATGACACGCAGGGCAGCTCCCAAGGAGACATAAAGAAGCTCTCAAGAGCTGAAGCCCTCCTGCCTGGGAAGGCCAGAAGGGATCTGAAGCACCCTTCTCCCACCAGAGAACAGGACATGCAGTGAGAACGCACAATATGGGAACGCGGTCCCAGTCAGCTCCTACCTGAGCCAATGCCTCTTGCTTGTATTGGTGTGGCAACAGATAGCATCGTATTGGTCAGCCAGCCATACAATAAGGATGATGTAAAACGCAGTTGTGGTGTCATTGAAGAACTCTGACATAATGGCCTCCATACCTACAGGACAGAGGGTGTCTGACATCAGCATGCTGCAGGGCACAGACAACAGTTCAGCAAAGGGCTTCCCAAAGGGGCACATGAAGGAATCCTCTGTCATTTCAGAGCTGGGGCTGTATGACTGTACAGCAAAGACCACAGCAGGATAAATTAGCTCTGTTTAAAGCAGCAGCTAAAGGCAAACATGTTTCGCTGCTGACTGCAGTCACTGCACGGGGCAAAGGATCAGCTGGCTCTGGACAGTGCAGAGTTTGGGTTGGGTTGCTTGTTTTTTTAAATTCAAATTGTGCTAATGCAACATGGTCACAGGAAATATGAATCTGAAATGAACTAAAGTGACAGACAAAGCTTCAGTTTATGTGATTTCCAAATGAACTGCTTTTCCAGGGGACCCAGAAGGACAATGCAGCTCACTATGCCATCAAATTCCAGAGCCTTCCACCTTGTGATGAGCAGACACACTAACCACCTGCCATGGCCAGGTCAGAACAGGGAATTATACTTTCTACAGATCCCAAAGGGACTTGCTGCACATACACAAGAACTGAGCTAACATCCTTACCGACTAGAGCCAGTATGACAGTGAGAAGGGGAGCTGCAGGGAACGCAATTGTCATGTTCATTTCCAGCATCTGTAACAGGTCAACTGCAAGAAGGAAAACATACTATAACAGAAAGTGAATGTGGGGCCACAGAACCCTCCAGCCCCACATTACTCCCCATTCAGAGCTCTGCAACATGAAGTCCACTGTCCCAAGTCCACCATCCCTGATACTTGTCAAGAGACGGAACAGCTCTCCCAAGCACGGCGACGGGGGCACAGGGGGACGTACTCCCTGTGCAGTTACATGCAGGACCCTTCTAAACAACAATAGTCAAGAGTATATATACGATACACTGTGCTGGAGCAGGCAGAGTGTCCATTACACCCTAAATCCCTTAGAAAATCCTTACCAATGAAGACAAAGATCTGATGGTGTGAGTAGCGCAACAGCATCGAAACGGACAGAGTCTGAAATATGAGAACAGAAGCCAGCATTAGAGCCACACAGGTCCAGGGAGTCACTTTCAGCATCACACTACGGCAGAGGCCCAGACAGGCAAGCTTGGACTTGCAATGTTGCACAGTGTGCTGTGCATATCCCACATTTGTTAGCTTGAACTCTGCAGACCGATTTCCCAAAGAGTAATTAGGACTTCACAGACATCAATTAATCTTTGTATTACTGCAGTGAAATAGACAGTAATTTGTTTGTAAAGAGACCGATTCTGAATATTTGAGCAGGGGCCAAACCAAACCACAGAGGCAGAGCTGGAACTCGGGTTTCTTCCCATCCCATCCCAGCAACTCATAATGCCTCTCTGACACCAGTCACCCAGCACTTATTTCCTCCTCACTGGCCACAATATGATTGTACAAGGAGCTGCATCAGTGGATGGTCAGACACAAAGTGAAATAGTCACCCAAGACTATGAACCCAGGCTTAGTTATCACTTGGGATCTTGTCTTGCTTATCTGTAATCACCTCATCTCACACAATCACAGGAGACTCAATTCTATCTTGGTCGCTCCTGGCAAGTTAGTTAGGCCTGTTCTTAAAAGTCTCAAAGGACAAACTTCTGCACCCTGTGCCTTGGCAGCCTGAGTATTTTAACTACAGTTACAGATTCTCTAACATGAATCTCCCCTTTAACAACAAAACCATTACTTCATTCTATTTCAGCTCCTCTGTTTCACTGTTAGGACTTTAAGAACCCACATTAAGAAAAATAAAAGAGTAGAACCTCGCACTCCATAAGCTTAGCTTTAAAAGCAGATGAGAGCTCTTACATCAAACACATGCTGACCAGTGCCAGGCTCAAGAGTCCAGGCAATGCCCAGCTCCTATCAACTTACAAATATGACCATGATGACAAATGCTGCCAGATACGAAGTTCTAGCCATCCACATGCTGACAAAGCGATAGTGCTCCCCAGACACCACATTGCGAAGGAAACCTGGAGGAAAAAAAGCAAACACACAAGCTCAGTGCGATTAACCCACAAACTAAGAACAAACTTCCAGTGCCTTCTAAAGGAATAGGATTTAAAGCAAATCTATGGCAACACCACCTCACAGCAGCACTCTTATTGTTATGCAGTGCAATAAGGCAGTAGGAAATCACGTTTGCAGACACCTCTCCCCTCCTGCTTCTTTCATTTTGTCCTTGACAATAACATCTCTACATAACACAGGGAACTGTTCCCTGCATTAGAGATTAATCAATAGTCAGAAGATGATATTCATGCATCCACAGAAAAAACATCGACTGCTCTGCACAGCTGCTGAAAGCAATTCTTCCAAGCCTTACCTTTGTTTTCTTCATTTTCAGCTAAAGCTTTGACGCTTGACATCAGGATGTCATCATAACCCAGGAACTCATCCAGCAATAGGCGACTGAACCTGTCCCCAAAGCACTGATCCCTGGTAGGATCTAGAGAGAAGACAAAAAAACCCATTGGGACTGTTGATACCTTAAGCCACAGAGGTGGCAAGGCAAGCACACAATCTTCTCATCACTCGAAAGGACACATTTGCCAGCAGACCTGCATCTGCACTCGAGATTAAATTGGACAGGACTAGGAGGGAAAATGTCACACCCTGACAAATATAGCCATGCTGTCAAAATGCTAATGTCAATCAGGCCTTAAGAATAACATCAGGGCTGTCATACTCTCTGCTGGCACAGACACAAAGGGAATTTGTGTTCTAGGCTTGGACTATCTCCCCAGGCTCATCCCAACTAATGGTCCAGAGAAACAAGTTCTGGTAAGACTCAGAGGGCCAGGCCGAGACTCTTTAGCTATCAGCTGGCCTCAGCATGACACTGCTGGGGTCCACCATCTCCATCCATCCTCCTCCAGCAGAGGACACGCCAATACCTCCCTATAGCTCTGGGCACTAATGAAGGCTGTTCAATTCCATCTCAGGAAGCTGGTGCTGCATTCTACTCTACAATCACTGATCAGCTTGTAAAAATGGCCCAAATCTAAACAAAACAGGAAGCATGAACACAAATAATTTTGCAGTAAATTACTATGATACTTATGAAGGAATTTGCCTAGCTGAATTGGAAAACCCAAGTCAGTAAATAGATACTTAGCATGGAAACTGCCTATACCTATACTGGACAGGTACCGGACAATTACCTATACAGGACAACTGCTTAATACTCCAGTCCAGCTGTACTTCAGTTTGATTAGGAGTAAGTAATAAAATCTAGTCTGATTGCCGCACTAACAGCTTGTTACAGATCAATTAACTTCACAGGCATAAGAAGGTTTGAGACCATATTCCTGACTCGGACAGGTTTTAATGGAGCAAATGCCAGGAGAAGAGAACGCTGTTCCAGGAAAACAGACTGCTGGTGCTAAGAGGCACAGAAGTACGCTGAAACAGCGCTAAGCAGATCTGCTCAGTATCGTCCCTGACATATGCACAATTGCTCTCGCCGCTGGGCTCTAACATTGCACTGCTGCTGCTCCACACTGAGCCTAGATCTTCAGTACCATGAGGCTCTTCCTTCCTCAGTGAGAAAACTGTGCAGGACGTAACATCAAGGCTCACTGAAACAGGCTCCACCATTTCAGACTACTCCTCTTGGAAAGGTATGACCTACTAAAGCAATAAAGACTCCATAAAGAAGCTCTCCTACGTGGAAAATGAGCGCCATCCACTGTCATAAATAGTTTCCACAAGACTAAAGAGGAAACAACGCGTAGGTGTCTCTGCAGAGCACTTACCCACCCCTGCACCAGAGTGGGCTGGCTCCCTCACTCACCCAAAGTCACCACCATGACCGGGATGCTGAGTCGCTGCCGAGTGCTCTGGGACAGGCGCAAAAACCCGTACTCCAACGAGTACTCCACAATGTACTCTTCCTGCGGCCACACTGCAAAAGAGGGTGGGAAGGGAGACTCAACAGCAGGGTTTGCAAACAACTGCCAAAAAGAAATAGCACCTCTGGATTCCCTCCCTCCCTCCCACCATATTCTTGAAAAGAGAATCAGTTGCAAACACAGTCTCCAAGCTTCCTTCAACCAATTAAAAACAAATCAATACAAATTCTTTGAAATTGCAGCCCATTCCCTTGACATCAGTCCTTAATGTGAAACTTCTGGGCAAGCTTCAGGGCAGCAGTTCCCAGGTCTGTCAAGCATTGTCCAGAATCTGCCCACATCTTTGCCTGGCAAGCCCTAGACCACTCATTCTTGCTCTGTTCAATTTCTGCTTTTTATGTTGTTTAGGAAACAGAAGGAAAATATACTTTACACCTGCTGAACACCAAGTAAACACTCCATAGGGCACCAACACTGCACTTCTCAGGAGACAGAGGCCACTGCTGCAATTACAAATCTCGAAAATAAAAGGCAAGAGCAATTACGGCTTCCTAAAAAAAATGGTGGTGCCTGAAGTTGCCTTGATTTATTTTCTTTTTAAAGAAAGGTTCAAAATAGATGCTTTTTGCTACATCACCTCTGAAAGGACAAAACCTCCTGCTAAGTTGAAGCCAAGCAATTTAATCCCTGATCTTTCAAACTGTCACAGCATATCTTGCAAGAGGCGAGGGAAGGTAGCTGTCAGGCATCGCACAACGCCACAGCAAAAAAGTTAAAAGGATACAATAACTTAAAAGAAATGTACCTGCCTCTTCTGACTTACAATGACACATCACTGACAGAAATGCCCACTTTACTTCCCCACCTCTGATCCCCCTTCTTGGACAGCAAACACAGGCTGGTGTGTTTGTTTCATCTTTTGTTTCCATTATAAAACAGTTTTAAGCTCAAATGGAAATAAAGTGTTTAAATAACAATAAAAGAATTACTTCCTCTGTATCGTAAAATATTTTTCCATGGTAAAATGGAATAAAAAATGGTAAAAAAAAATTTCTGTCTAAACATCAAATTTGGTGTACTTATAGCACAAGAAACCTGGAAGAAAAAAAACCAAACAAACAAACAGGTATTTTGGGGATTTGGGACCCATCTGAATAGATGAATTTTTTAACTACCTTGGGAAGCAGCACAATTCTGTCTCCTACCACATTGCTGGATCATTTCCAACCAGGCGTTCAGCAAATCAAGGCACAGCCCATCAGTGCACACAGCACTGTACAACGTGACTCTCTTACAGAACTTAGGCAACTAATAATAAAGGTATTGCACCAAAAGTATTTACTGCTCTCTAGTCTTAGGCGACTTAATGATCTTAAATTCAGCACTAATGAGTTCTGGATCAGCACCAAGCAAGACCACTGCAAGACGAATGGAACAGTGCCATTGCAATGTCCAGTCTCACAATCCTCCACAGCCACAACATCCAGTACTTCTGAGGAGCAAAGAATTCCAGTCTTTCCAGGGACAAAAGCATAGGTGAAAAAGACAAATGAAATAAGAACTCAATTGCCATGTTTCTATTTTAACATAAATGTATTTTAATAGCTTTCCTCCCCTAACCTCTAGAAACAGAAGTCTTCCAACACCGGAATTCTGTTTTAAATAATACAAAGCCACTAAATCTCCCTCTAGAGTTTATGAGACATTAGCAGCTTAAGTTGTGCTGGAACAAGGGGAGGGATAAAGCAGGATGATATCCTGAACTATGCAGAACAGCAATGCTGTATCTCGCAATCCACTAAAACTTGCTCGGTGGCTTTCAGGATTAATTAGCTGTTCCAAGTACTGGTGTTGACTCAGGGACCCAAAATACAGCCCAAACCCTGGTAATACAAGGAGGAACATGTGCTGTCAGTGGGATCCCTGTGGATCTCAAGAGGATGGTGAACTGCTCAGAAGAGGGAGGTTCACATTCATCTGCAATATCTGGCACTGATCACTGCAGAAATACAATGCCAGACCAAGAGGCTTCAGCAAATTTTATAGCCCAGATGACCCCCGACTCCCAGCCTCCCTCCAGCCAAAGGAAAAATCTTGTTGTGGATCTACCGTTAGTATGGACAAGATCAACCACAGGTGAATGCATCAGGGAAGACATTTAAGGTTACTATGCATGTGCCCAGAGAAGCCAGAAGGAATGAGATGTGCAGGGAAGATTCACAGGGCAGGGGAAGGAGAGAGCACAGATAGCAGCGTAAGTTGTCTTTACCTGCTCTGGCTAGCATCTCAAACTCGGACACAGTCTCTCTCAGAGGCTGCATACCTTTAGTGGCTGCTTCACTAAACGAGAACTCCTGGCTTTCGTTGTGGGTCAGTGCCTCGGTGCTGCTCACCCGGGATGGCTTGAGGAACACCTTGGGCTCGATATCCAGCTCAAACTGTTGGAAAACCATGGCAGGGAAAGTCACGTTAGTGGTCACTTCAGCTCCCAAACTCTGTGCTCCCTCTGTGCCCCCAGCAAAGGCCTCTACCACCAAAAGGAGGACAAAAGAGGCCACTTTCTCAGGCTTTACTTTCTATCTTAAACCATCAGAGGCTAACGTGGAGATTCAGGAAAAGCCAAGGAACACGCTGTTTCCAGGTGACCGAGAGATCACAAAGGGACTGTGGCATACTTAAGATGACTGCACTAACAAACTATTTCTCCCCAAACCAACAACCAATTCTTTCTGTGTACACAGGGAATGCATCTTTACCTTGATAGAGCTGTTTTCAAACATATCCACAGTCATTTCCTCCTCTTCCTCCTCCTCTTCCTCAGCTGTGGATTCAACTACCATTCCTGGGAACTTCTCAACACCACAGAATTGCAGGAAGATGGGGGCTCGGCTCGAGTTGCGCTGTATTTCCACCCGCAAGATGCCATCGCGTGGCCATTTATCTCGCACGTGCTCCAAGCAGTTAATAGGCGAGCGGGAGAAGGCGATGTGAATGTAAGCCAGGATGAAGAGCACAAAGAGGGCCTACACACAGCAAGAAACACAGCAGAGACCATCAGCCCAACCAACCTTGGCCTGTTTACAGGACCCCCAGTTTTAACCATCTCTACTTTGCCCATAAAGACACCAGATTAATTTGGACAAATGGATTTGCAAGTGGCCAAGAGCTTGCTTTCCAACCCCTGTGGTCTCTGCATCAACAACAAAGCAGCCCAGAATCAGGCAATTTCAGCACTAGTGTTTCAACAGGGGAACACACCAAAGACAGCAGCAAGAACAATGTCCTTGTGTTCACAAGACCAGCGCTGCCACCGATACCTGTGCAGTACACGTGTCCTGCTGAAAGCACAGGTCACCTGCACAGGCCCCAGTGTCGTGTAAGGTCCTGCAAAAGTCCCCCAAATGACTGCACTGCAGGCAAACTGACCAAACACAGCACCAACATGTGATGAGGCTCCAAAGCATATTGAAAGAAACAGAAACGCGTCTGTGGCTTTCAACCATTCCCTCCTCAGCACAAAATGTTTCCTGTTGAAGCCCGGAAAAGACTGCCCAACTTTACGAAGGCAGAATAAAGCAAACCTCAACAAAAGATAACCCACCACAAGAGCAGGACAACCCAAACCCACAGCAGAACTGCCAGCTCCACATTCAGATCCACCGCTCGCTGCTGCGAGGTACAGACTCTGCCATGGCAGAGGTCGAGCTGGCCTGCCGGGACTGGGCTTGTGAAGCATCACCACACCCCAGCCCTGGCTCACTCCAAGAACAGCTATAAAGCCACAGCAAAACAAAGTGGACTAATAAAATTTGTTCCCTATAGCAAAGATAGTAAATCTAGCAGGATGTTACCCAACACTGTTCACAGCTGAAAGCTCCGAGAAACGATGGTACAGTAAGCGGTACAACTGTGTTTCAAAGGCTCACTTTCCAACTGCATTAAGATGCTCATTCCTAATTAAACTAGCTGTCCTTGCTACGTATCGTTCTTGACCTATTTGCTATGAATAAACAGACTGGTAAACATCACATCTGCAGAGGAGCTGCATAGGAAGACGCTAGAGAAGGTAAATCAGCAATACCTCCTTCGTCACAGAAGGAGTCACAACGAAGCCAGCAGAACCACAAGCAGTTTCAGGGCTCTGTGAACAGCGGTGCGCAGGACCATGGTCTGTGGCTTCACCTCCTACCAGTACCCTGCGCACAGAGCCAAGACCAGGCTGTAGTCTGGCTGACTCCTAACCCTGCTGGCGGGAGCAGGCTGTTCTCTGCAGATGCCCTGTGAATAGTCTTACTTCCTCAGGAGTGCTTTGATCAAAAGCAGACAGCAGCAAGAACTGCTACCAGACAGACTGCTCGCTCTGCCTGACAGCCTCACCGTTAGCACCATCCCCATTGCAGTCTCCCTCTCTGCCTGAATCCAGTTATACAACCAGGGAAAAAAGGAGAGAGATGTTAAAACCTTGAACATTTCTTGGGAGGGGAGAAAATGTATCTGTGCAGTATGAGACAAGCTGTCCTAAATGTTTTCTTGCTTTATGCGGCTGAGTTTGAGAAACTCAGAGCAGAAGCATGCTGTTGACACCTGGCAAGCTCCTCTCCCCACTTCCCCTTGCTCTAATTTCCCAGACTGGTGCTGGCGAGAAGTGTCAGTGTGTGCTCTGGAAACCACGGTGCAGGATTAAACCTACGGGCAACTGACAGGCCCCTCTGTGGGTCTCCAGTCCTGCACCCGCATCAACAAGAAAGTGAGCAGTTTTTACCCTGTTACGCAGAGATGTGATACTGCAGCAGCACAGCTGAGGGTGCTGACTGCTAAAAAGTAGTAAGGTTAAAATGGGGTTATGCATTAATTGCTTCTAGAAAAGACAAGGCTCCAACAAAACACTAACAACCAAATATCTCACATATGCAATACATCCAAAAAGAGTGATTGCTTGGAAAGAGAAATAGAAATCTTTCATGCCCGCATCCCTGGACCTGACCCACACCAGCCTCGCTGCCCATCAAGCTGGCTCAGCGATTTCTTTTTTATTTCCAGATGTGGTACCAGAGCTCTGGTGGTGTGGGGACCTCCACAGATCATTACGACTATTCACATCTTTCTCACAGAAGAGCGGCCCACGGGAGCTCAGTGGGCAGCTTGGGGTAGGTGGCCCAAACACAGGCTGTAACCTCTAGCAGAGCCAAGCTTTTTTACGTTTATAAGCAAATTTATGCCTTAGTGCCCGACTGCAGGCTAGCAAGAGGAATGTCCACTCCTCCCCGTAAAGCCGCCCCTCACCTTGAGGAGGACAAAGAACTCGAAGACGCGTCGGAAGGAGGGTGGGAAGAGGCGAGCGTAGGTCACTGCCATCTTGAAGAAGAGCGCGTGGAAGAGGCGATCGCGCACATTGATCAAGGGGTTCTGGTTGAGGTTGGGGTTGCGGACGCCCCGGTTGTTCCCCCCGGCAGCCCCGCCGCCCCCGTTGTTGTTGGCCGGGTGGTGGTTGTTGGCGTTCGGCTGGTTCTCGGACATCCTGACGCCTGCGGCCGGGAGCCAAAAGGCGCTGGCGGCGCTGACCTGGGCCGGAGGGGACCTCGGGGTGAGAGTCAAGCGTTGCCTCGGCGGGGCCGGGAGCCGCTCGGTGCGGAGCGCCGGGCGGGCGCTGCCCCTGTCCCGCTCGCCTCAGGGGTCGCCGGCCCGGCCCGGTCCGACCTCCTGCGCGCAGACGCCTCCCGAGCGGAGGCCGGCTCAGGCCTGGCGGGGCCCAGGCCAGGCTCCGGGTCTCAGCGGGCCGCTGCCTCGGCGGGGCCCGGGAGCGGCGCGGCCCGAGCAGGCCCAGCGGGGACGCGGCTCCTGGGCCGGCCCCGAGGCCATGGGGGGAGTTCCGTCACCGGCGCGGCGCGGCCCGGAGCGCGGCGGGCGCCTCGGCTCTCCTGGCGCAGTGCGGTGCGGAGCGGCCCGGTCCCCTCTTCTCAGCGCCCAGCCGCCATCTTCCTCCACCGGCACCGAGGACGGCAGCAACGCGCCTGCGCGAACGCCACCGGGGAACTCTGGGACGGTGGAGGACAAGGGCTAGTCCCCGCCCCGCGATGCAAAGTAGGCGCTCTCCCGCCATGCACCGCGCGCGGCCGGCGGATCCGCACGGCAGCTAGCGATGGAAAAGCCAAAATTTCTGACAAAAAGGAGGATTTCGATGTAGAAAGCGACGGGTATCTATCGGGGAAGTGACGCCGTAAGAAAAGACAGGAGTCTAAGAATAAAGTCCTCACCATGCCTTAAAAGTTATCAATTGTGAGAGGTTCAAATAGCACTGCGGGGATACCGAAATTCGTGCTCGCTTCGGCAGCACATATACTAAAATTGGAACGATACAGAGAAGATTAGCATGGCCCCTGCGCAAGGATGACACGCAAATTCGTGAAGCGTTCCATATTTTTGGGACGATCGCAACGCTCCCCGCCCGAGGGGGGACCCTTTTGGACCCGCGCTCCGTGCGGGGGGTACCCCGGACAGGGGCCGCTGAGGTGCGGGGGACAACGGGCCCCCGTGCCGGCTCAGGGGGAGCCCCAGGTGCAGCCCACCAGCGCTGTGGGGAAGGTCTGTGCACCCCCTGCAGTGGGAGAGGGGTCTCAGGGGTGAAGGAGGAGGTGGGCACCCCAAAAGCTTCACGGCCCCCAGCCCCGGGGGCTCAGCGCAGCCCTGCGAGGGCCCCTGTGTGCTGCAGGCCCCAAGGGGACACCCAGCTGAGAGGGCGAGACCCCTGCCCCACTCTGGGGCACCCCGGTGGGGGAGAAGGTGGAGAGGACGAGCCCCGGGGGGGTGGCCGGCAGGGACCCCTGCCCAGCCCGCTGCCCACCCAGCCCCTGCCCAGGGACCATCCAGGGTGAGGAAGACCCTGGCTGACCTTTGGCTGCTTGGGGAGCCATGGGGAAGGGGCTGCAGGGCAGGGGGCTGTGCTGGCTGCTCTGTGCCCCCCGTGCAAAGGCCATCCTGCTGCCACCTGTCCCGCTGTGCCCCCTGCCCCGTGTCCCCAAGTGTGGCAGCAGTGGTGCGAGAGCGATCCAAGCCCCCGGGGAAGGACCACGGGTCTTTATTTAATTGCTCTTTCACAGCAGATTCTGCTCTGGCAGAGAGCAGTTGGGGTCCCAGGGCCAGCCCCAGCACCCAGCCCTGTCCTGGGGTGGGGGGAGGCCCAGGGCAGACACCCCCCCAAAAAAACTCAGCCCCCCCAGAGAGTACAACCCCACCAAGGGGGAGCTGGGGCCAGCCCTGCCCTGGCGCTTTGACCCTCCCCAGCACCCAGACGGTCCCACAGGGATGGTGGCCCTGTGCTGGTGGGCATGATGTGGCCAGGCCCCCCCCCCTGCAGCTCTGGGGGTCCGGGATGGCCAGAAGACCCAGGACCCCAGGTCATGCTGCGGTGATGGCTGGGGAGGTGGTCCATGGGGCACCATGACCTCGCTCAGACAGCACTCTCCTGGTAGCTGTCATCCTCCAGGAATGGTGTCAGCCTCCTCCCAGGGCTGGGGGCCACTGGGGCCACATCCTGCCCTGGGGCTGCGGCCCCTCCGGGGTCCTCGTCGCTCTGCTCCCTGGCAAAGTGCACGAAGACCTGTGGGGAGGGCAGGGTGAGGGGCAGTGCCGGCAGGACCCTGGCCCCCATGCCCTCGTGCCCCACGTCACTCGTCACCTGGTCGAGGGTGGTCTGGGACACGGAGTAGTCCTCGATGTGGCAGGGGCCACGGTGGGCTGCCAGAACGCTGAAGACACTGGCCAGGGAGCCGGCGCGGGAGGGCAGCTGGTACTGCAGCAGCCCCCCGTGTCGCTCCTTCAGCACGATGCCGGGGAAGCGGTGCTGCATCAGGCTCTCCACCGGTGCCGGACCGGGGCCGCCCACCCGCACCACCACCGTGTAGCCATCCCCAAACCTGCGCGGGAGAGGGGAACATCGCTGCAGGGACCAGCCGTGTCCCCGACCCCACAGGGCGGCTGCCCTCACTGCCGGAGCCCTCCCCGAGTCCCCAGCCCCCATTACCTGTTCTTGAGGTGCTGGACGCTGCCCAGGCAGCGGAACCGGCCGTTGACCATGATGGCCATCCTGGTGCACAGCGCCTCGCACTCCTCCATGCTGCCGGGGGGGAGGCGTGAGACCCCGCAGGGAGAGACGGGTGCTCCCCTCCTGCAGTGCCGCAGACCCTGGGACTGGGGGGCTCACCTGTGGGACGTGAGCACCACGGACCTGCCTTCCCGGATGACGCTGAGGATGCAGTCCCACAGGAACCGCCGGGCTCGCGGGTCCATCCCCGTCGTGGGCTCATCCTGCAACGGCCCCAGCGGTGCTGCCAGCCCGGGCAGGGGGCAGGTGCTGCCATGGGACCCCCCCACTGTCCCCACTCACCAGGAAGACGACTGGGGGGGAGCCGAGGAGTGCTATAGCCGTGGAGAGCTTGCGCTTGTTGCCCCCGCTGTACTTGCCCGCCGGCCGGTCCGCGTGTGGCTCCAGCCCCAGCTTGGTGATACCCCACTGAGCTACCTGCAAAAGACATGGAGGGGGTGAGGACGGGGTCCCTCAGGGCTGGGGAGGGGGGGCTGGGGCGCGGGCCCTACCCTGGGGGTCTCCTCCTCTGGGATGCCGCGCAGGCGGCTGTAAAACTCCAGATGCTCCCGCCCCGTCAGCAGGTCTGTGATGGCGTCGAACTGGGGGCAGTAACCCATGTGCTGGTGGACGGACTGCAGGTCGGTGAGCACGCTGCGGGGACGGGGACACGGCTGAGCACGCGGCAGGGTCGGGGACATGACCGAGCACGCAGTGGGGACACAGCTGAGCACGCGGCGGGGACAGCGGCAGTCTCCAGGGACAGAGAAAAGGCTGAGCACACCGCGGGAACAGGGACGAACACGTGCAGGGATGAGGATGAGGATGAAGCCGAGTGCAAGCACGCTGCGGGGACGAGGGCGAGGAGGAGCACAGGGTGGGGATGGGGATGACGGCGTGCATGCTGTGGGGACAAGGAGAGGGGGAGCAGTGGGTTGGCCACGGGGCCCCTCCGTCTCGCCCACCTGTGCCCTTTCAGCCAGGCCTCCCCCAGCGTCACCTCCGTGTCCCCCGTCAGCATCTTGAAGGTGGAAGTCTTCCCGGCGCCGTTCACACCCAGGAGGCCGAAGCACTGCGGGGCGCAAACCGGGGTTAGCGGCAGCCCCGTCGCTGCCCGCAGCGCCATTTGTCCGTCTGTCCGGCACTCACCTCCCCGGGGGGGATGGCAACGCAGAGCCGGTCCACCGCCGGAGCCTTCCTGCGCCGGTACACCTGCGTGGCAGAGCCCGGCGCTGGGTGCTCCCCACCCGTCACCCACCAGCGGGACTGGGGGCTACGGGAGAGGCTGGAGCCCCCGCAGCGAGGGACGGGGCAGGGTCCGGCCCCACGGCACGCACCTTGGTCAGGTCCTTCAGCAGCAGGAGGTGGCCGTGCGGGGGGGTGCTGCCCACCCTCGCCCGCTCCCTGGCCACGTCCCCGTCCTCTTCCCCCAGCGAGGGCAGCTGCAGAGCCCGTGGCCTGGGGGCAACAGCGGCAGGGGCACTTCCAGGGCTGCCCACCCCACGGCCGCCCCACGGCCGCCCCACGGCCGGTCCTCACCCGAGCCGCAGGAAGAAGCGATATTGCAGCAGGAGGGTGAAGAGGAAGAAGATGACGCCCTCAACGGCCATGGCGAACATGTTCTTCCCTGCCAGATCCCAGGACAAGGGAGACACAAAGTGCCTGTCCCCTGGAAGCGGCAAGAGGGGCTGTAGGAGGGGGGGGACACCGGGGAGGGCCCCCGCGCTGGCCAGGCTTTGGGGAGGGGGAGCAGCCCTGATACCCCTGGACTCACCGAACCTCTCGAAGGCATCGGCCATTGCCTGGTTCTTCACCATGTCGATGAGGCCTCGGCCCAGGCAGAAGTGGGGGAAGACGAGGAAAACTTTCTTCAGGATGCGGTTGATGTTGTTGAGGTTCTGTCGGGGCAGTGAGGAGAAGGATAGGGGAGCTGGGACCAGTCCCGCAGGGATGGAAGGGGGGTCCAGGGCAGCCTGGGGGCTCACCTGGTCCACGAAGAGCTCCAGCACGAAGGTGGCCACGCTGCCGTTGATGCCAATGAAGAGGTTGATGCACGTCAGGGCCACGTAGGCGGTGCTGGGGATGCTGAAGAGGAAGGAGGCTGGGTACATCAGGGGGGTGATGGACCAGCTGGGGGGCAGAGAGGCAGAGGCTGGCCGAGGCGCACCTCCCGTTCTGGGGGGCACAGCAGGGCAAGCCAACACCCCCCCTCCCTTTACCAAGACCCCCAAGCCAGGGCTGCCCCCAGCCCTGCTCTGAGCCCCCTGCACCCCCCCTCCCTGGGGTCCAGCCCCGGCGGGGGGCTGAGCCCCAGCTGGGCTCCACCGGCCCTTCACCCGTAGAGCAGCAGCAGCAGCACCAGGGAGGGCAGGTTGGCAGAGGACACGTAGGACTCCTGCTGGAAGCAGAGGAAGATGAGGATAACCAGCAGCGCAGGGACCAAGTAGTTGCACTGCAGGCACAGAAAAGCCAGGAGGGGGGGTCACAAGTGGGACCTGGCCCCCTGGGACCTGTACCGCATCCCCATCCCCGTCCCGCACCATGTCCCAGGTGAAGTTGCCCAGCCAGTAGGTGACAGGCTTCATCCCGCTGACAAACTGCAGATGCTTGGCCTTGCTGACCCGCTCCTCGATGAGGAAGAGCACGAAGCTGGCCGGGACGAAGGACATGGCGAAGATCACGCAGATGGACACCAGCACGTCCACTGAGGTGGCCATCCTGTCGGGGAGGGGAGAGCTCAGCCAGGGATGGGGGGGGGGGGCCTGTGGACCCCTGTCCCTGGTACTCACAGGGCAGCCTCCGAGAGCTGCTCCTTGGTGAGGTTGAGGGGGTGGTTGGTGGCCGTGATGCCGTAGAGTGCGGGGTCGGTCCCGGCGGGCAGCCGAGCACGCAGCAGCCCGTTGCTGGCCACGTTGACGAAGGAAACCATGGCGTGCCAGCCCTTGTTGTTGAACCAGACCTGCAGCCCAGAGGAGCTTGGCGGCTCAGAGCCCCCTCCTGCTCCGGCACCGCCACCGGCTGTGCCCACAGCACCCCGCTCCCCACCAGGCTCCCGCTCCCCTCCAGCCCCAGGCAGGCTCAGTCCTTCTCCAGCTGCTCCAACCCCAGATGGGGACCCGGGTGCCACATCCCCTGCTGACTCCCAGGTCTCATCCCCGTGGGACCCCCAGTCCCCGGGTCGGGCGTACCTTGATGTTCCTGCGAGCGTCCAAGCCCTCAATGAAGTGGCTGAGGTTGCCCAGGAGCCGGTCTGAGGGGCTGCCCTGGGTGTGGGAACACGGGGTGAGGAGCAGGCTTGGGCCAGAGCCCTCCCAGCACAGGGATGCTGGAGCCAAGCCGGGGGGGGGCAGAGCCCTGGCCATACCGGGGTGATGTTGAACAGTGCCCGGAGCTCCAGCACCGCCTCATCCACCTCTGCCGCCGACGGCAGGGCCTGGGAGCTGCCGGCACCCAGAGAAAAGCCACCGTACCTGCGGGGAGAGACGGGCACTTCCAAACCTGCCACCCATTTTCAGCTGCCACCCCTGCCCAAATGCAACCCTCCCCCTGCACCCGCCCAGACACCACGGTGAGGGGCACACAGCGAAGGGCTGAGGCTGCCCAGATGATGGCTCTGCCTGGAGATTGCGCTGGCTCTGCCCAAGCCCGCAGGCGAGCTCCTGCCTCTCCCCTGCCCCATCTGCGTGAGACCCCAGCCCCTCCCCGGGCTCACCTCTGCTCATTCACCCACTTCTTGTTCCTCAGCCTGAAAGAAATGGGAGCGGGGGAGAAATACCCCCCGGGAGATGTTACGGCAGCGCCTGCCCACCCAGCCACGAGTCCCCCAGCAGTTCCCCCTTACCCTGCAGTGCCCTCGCTGTCCCCAGCCCTGGCTGGGTTTGGTCTGCAGCATCCCTCCCTGCTTCCACCGCGCTGGCAGCCTGTGCCAAAGACTCGCCCCATCTTCCCTGCGGTGTCCCCAGGGTGTCCCCAGCCCCAGCACTCACCCCCAGCGGATGATCTGGGGGTAGGTCTTCACCAGGTAGTCAGAGATGTTCCTGCCCGTCAGGTTCTGCAGGATGTCACCTGTGCCCCTTCGCACCTGGGGGGACAGACAGGCAGGCTGGACGGACACACGGCTGCATTCGCCTCCCCAGAGCATTGCCTGCACCAGTACCAGACAGCGCTGGTGCTGGCCCCGCTGCGGGCTGGGGGTTACCTGGGGTGGTGGGAGCCCCCCGGCCCCCTCGGGGCAGTCGGGCAGCATCCTTTGAGCCCCCGGTCCGCTGCACCGGCAGCGGGGGGACGGCTCGGCTCGCGTCCAGTTCCCGTGCCGCAACGCTTCCAGCAGGGCTGGGGGAGCCGGGGGGACCAAGAAGCCATCGGGGTGGGAAGCTGGTGGGCATGGTGCCGTCCTGGGCACCCGGCACCATGGGGGAGAGAGACCCCCTGTTACCAGCCTGGTGTGAGCCAGAGGCATTGGGACCTGCCCCTGCCTGTGGCTGCCACCGCCCCCCTCCCATGGCTGGTTGAGGGGGTCCCATGGCATCGCACCAGCTGGCAGGGCTGCTCCTGGGGGAGATGCAGGCACCGAGGCGGGGGCTGAGCCCCAGCCACCCCCTCCGGCCCCGCGGGTCGCAGGCACTCACGCCTCCTCAGCATCCTTCATGCACTTGGTGCCGAAGCCCGGCTCGGCCAGGAGCGCGGCCAGGAGCCGAGTCGTGTCGGGGTCCCCCGGGGCGTCGTTGCTGCCAGGAGATGCAGGAGTGAGCTGGCATCAGTGGGGGACATGGGGGGACAGAGGGATGGGGACGCACCTGAAGAAGGTGAACTGCTGCCCGTACATCCAGGGCTGGAGGCGCAGCGGTGGGTACTTCCCGAAGGGCGGCACGATGAGGCTGAAGAGCAGGGCGATGCAGACGAAGACGGCGGGCAGGACGATCTGCCGGGGGCTGGGGGTCAGGGCCGGCTCCGCACCCTCCTGCCCCATCCCCTCCCCACCCTCCGCACCACGGCCCCGTCCCATCCCCTTCCCCCATGCCGTACCTGCGCGAAGAAGCCCCGGGTGCTGCGTCGGGCATGGAGCATCCTCTTGATGAAGAGGGCACGGAGCTGCTGGCGGGTCAGTGCCCAGCCCCTCACCCTGCGGCTGGCCTGCCCGGCCGCCCCGCGCAGCAGGTCCGTCTCCCGGGGCTCCTCTGCTGCGGGGGCAGAGACGGGTCTGGGTCTGGCCCCGGCACAGCCGGTGGTGAGGGGCAGGGGTTCATGTCGGGCAACGTGCCGGGGGGACGGTGTGCTGGCAGGGTTGTGTCCCCCACCCTGGTGGGGATGGGGTGCTGCATGCAGGGATGCAATGGGAGCCCCCCAGACCCTCCCAGCCCCCAGCTCCTACCTCGACGGGGTCCTTGGACTCAGTGTAAAGGAGAGGAAAGAAGGGTTATAGCCACGCCGATGTCTGCCCAGCCGGGGTTAGCGCTGACCCAGGGCAGAGCCGGGTCCCCAAACAATCACAGCCCCCCCACACACTGCCATGGCTGCCCCCACACCAGCTCTATCTCCAGAAGGGGCCTGAGTACGTTCCCTGGGATTTCATGTCCCATCCCAAGCCCTGCCCAGAGCCAGGCTCCCCCAAACCAGCCACTGTCCCCACTCCTCGCCCTGCCCGACACCGAGGCCAAGCGGGAGCGATGCCGCACGAGCATCCCTGAGCCTCCCCCTGCCCGCTACCTGCCCAAAGGGATGCGTGTCCGAAGGGATGCCTCCTTGGATGGACACGTGCCCGGATGGACACATGCCAAGGCCCCAGCCCCAGCCCACGGGGTGGAGGTGGGGGGCACCAGCGGCAGGGGCTGGCCAGCTCAGGGGGTCCTAGGTCTCAGCTCCCCCCCTCCTTACCCAGCTCCCCGTCGGCCACTTCTGCATCTCCTCCCTCGCCGGGGGCTGCTCCTCTCCTGGTGCCTGACAAAACGGGGGTGAGAGCACCAGGGTGGGACTGAGGCCACAGCCTGTGACACCTCCCTGCACCCATGGGTGCTCCCAGCAGGGAACCCAGCCCTGGGAAGGGTGAGGGCCACACGGGGTGCTGGGGACACCCGCACCCCTCTGCTCCAGGCTGCTGAGCATCTCCCCTCAGACCCCCCCTGCACCCTAGCACCCTGAAGCTGAGCTCCAGCCAGCCCCGAGGTGTTTTACCTGCAGAGTCAGCGTCCACCCCAGTGTCCTGCGCCACCTTCAGAAAGATCTGAGGGCAGGAGGGGGCTGGCATTAAACATGGCCATCAGCGCCCACCACCCCGGCAAGGCAAATCCCCCAGGTCACGGGCAACCCCCAGCAGAGCTCCAGGGAGGGTGGGCACCCCAGGAGCCACAGGCAGCCCCCTGGCCGCAGCTCCTCTGGGTACCTCTTCCAGCGTGGTGTCGGAGATGCCGTAGCTGGAGATGCCCAGTTCCCCCAGGCGGGTGTCCAGCTCGTGGAAGAGGTCCCCAAACGCCCCGTCCTTGGCCCCACTGTAGGGCAGGACAAAGAGCACCTCGTGCCCAATGTCCTCCACTAGCCGGGAGCCCGGCACCAGCTTCTGGATCAGCGCCGACAGCTGGGGCACATCTGGGGGGGACGGGGAGGGCTGGAAACCTGGGGCAGGAGCCAGTGGACAGCACAGTGCCCTGGACCCCAGTCTGGGGGTCCCTGGGAGGGCTTGCAGGGGGCAGGAGGGCAGGGAGCCCCTTCTGCCCCACCAGTGCAGGGGGGCCAAGAGCCGGTGGCAGGGCAGGGCGTGGGGCTGAATATGCCCACGGCCCCCCACCCCCGGCTGATGGGGGCTACATGGGGAGCACCCAGGAGCGTGATGCTGCACCGAGGGCACAGGGAGGGACGGGACCCTCACCCACGGTGCTGGTCTCGCTGCCCCGCTCGCTGCCCAGGCCCGTGTCGCTGCTGCGCTCCGAGTCACTGCCGTCCTGTGGGAAAGGGTAGCCAGAGCCTGGCACCCTGTAGCAGGATCCAACCCCAAGCCTGGGGCTCAGCACCCCCCTGATACCTGGGACGGAGGCACCAGGCACCCTTTTGGCTGATGCTCAGCAGGGCCAAGGGACCCACCTTTTTGGTGGTGCCGGGGACAGTGCCGGTGCTGCCGCCCGTCCCGACCCGCTCCCGCTTCACCAGGGTGAGGTGGTAGCCGGTGCCCAGCCTGGCCTTGAGGAAGAGCGGGGACCCGCAGCAGCAGAGCCGCCCCTGCGAGATGATGGCGGTGCGGTCCCCCAGCAGCTCCGCCTCATCCATGTAGTGGGTGGAGAGGATGATGGTGCGGCCTGGGGGCAGGCAGCGGGCTGGACCCCAGACCCCCTTGCTGGATCCCCCCTTTCTGGGCATCTCCCCACTTGGCACGTCTCCCCGCTCGCCCCTGCTGCCAGTTCTCCACGGCTGGAGGGGCTCAGATGCACAGAGGGCGAAGCGGGGTCCCCCCAGCCCTGACCTTTGCGGTATTTGAGCAGCAGCTCCCAGATGCTGCGGCGGGAGTAGGGGTCGATGCCAGCCGTGGGCTCGTCCAGGATGACCACCCGGGAGCCGCCCACGAAGGCGATGGCCACCGAGAGCTTCCGCTGCATTCCGCCTGCGGGGCGGCAGGGACAGCGTTGGAAGGGGGGGCCGGGGCAGCGGACCCCTGCTCGGGTGCCGGTCCTGCCCCCCGCACGCACCCGAGAGGTTCCTGGTCTGCTCCCGGCGCTTGTGGGGCAGCCCCGTGTCCTGGATCAACTGCTCCATCTCCGCCTTCACCTGCTTCTCCGACAGCCCCTTCAGCCGCCCGTAGAACCAGACGTGCTCCTCCACCGTCAGGCTGGGGCGGGCAGGGGTGAGATGGGGGGGCCCTGCCTGTGCCAGCCCCTGGCGCTGCTCCCCCCCTGCCTGCCCTGCCCCTGCCTACATGTCGAAGAGCACGTTGTGCTGGGGACACATCCCCATGGTTTTGCGGATGCTGTCGAT
Organism: Buteo buteo; assembly: GCF_964188355.1. Lineage (NCBI taxonomy): Eukaryota > Metazoa > Chordata > Aves > Accipitriformes > Accipitridae > Buteo > Buteo buteo. The sequence goes on from NC_134180.1 coordinate 725,363, forward strand.
ATCGGAGCGGATGTCCCAGCCCAGGATATAGGCAGTGCCGGAGGTGGGGGGCAGGAGGCCAGTCAGGATGGACCTGGATGGGGGAACCAGCGGGGAAAACGGGTCAGGGAGCACAGGACCAGCGGGGCTCGGGGCTGGGGTGACCTGTTCTGTGTGGGGTGCTCAGAGCCCAGCCTCACGGGGACCCAGGTCGGGACAGCACCAGGGCAGAGCGAGGCGAGGCTCCTGTCCCGACCGTGGCCGCACAGCTCCCCTGGTCAGACCCCCAGTCTCACATGGTGGTGGTCTTGCCGGCCCCGTTGTGGCCCAGGAAGGAGGTGATTTGCCCCTCGTAGAAGTCCAGGCTCAGCCCGTTGACAGCCACGCGGCTGCTGTTGCGGTAAATCTTCACCAGGTTGCGGATGGAGACGCCGGGCTGGAGCTGGGCAGGCGGCTCCTCCACCAGCACTGGAAGCCACCGGAGGGTCATGTCCCGGGCAGGACTCCTCGCCGGGGGCAGGACCCCTTGTCACGGGGGGCAGGACCCCCTGCCATGGGGCAGGACACCCCGCTGGGAGGGCAAAGCCCAGAAGGAAGGGCTCGAGCCCAGTTCTGTGGCTGCCGCCCTTCAGCCGTGCAGCTCTGGGGGGGGGCAGGGGCAGGGGCTCACCTTGGGGTGCAGCGAAGGGGCTGGTGGGGTACGGGGGGTGCCCAGCTGAGGATGGCTCTCCAAGCCAGTAGCTCTTCAGGAAGGGGAAATTCCAGGGCTTGGGGATCCCATACTGACCTGCAGCAGGCAAGGGGCTGAGTGGGGCCGGGGGGCTGCCAAGGGACCGGAGGGGCTGCCGAGAGCCGGGGGGGGCCACGCTCACCTGGGAAGACGCCCTCGAGGTACCAGGTGGCCAGGCCGTAGAGGCCAGCATCCAGCAGCAGCAACCCCATGGCCATGGCAAAGTTGTAGGGGTCTCCCGGCACGGGGCTGGTGCCCAGGTTGTGCCACTGGATGCCCACCCCCTGCTCCTCATAAAGGGAGAAGTACTCGCAGCCGAAGCCGAAGGCCACCGGTGACAGCAGGCTCTGGCGGTGGCAAGAACAGCGGTGTGGGCAGAAAGACCACCCCAGGGGGGTTCATCCCCAAAGCCCCCCACCTGGCATGCCTGGGGCGCCCAAGGGACATTGGGGAGGGGGCTGCCACGGCCGCTCACCACGAGGACGCGGAGCGAGAAGGTGATGTGGTCGCGCCAGGCGACGCACAGCACATAGGGCAGGTAGAGGGAGAAGTAGATGATGCCGCCGCAAGCCGAGGCCAGGTTGGCGCGGGGGAAGAAGGTGCTGATGAGGAAGCACTGGCTGATGGTGGCCACCGAGAAGGTGCCGAGGAAGAGGAAGATGACGGCTGGGTCACTGTAGGGCAGGATGTTTCCCAGCTGCAGATGGAGGCAGGTTGGAGCCTGCGGAGCCCCCCATGCTGGCTCCCAGCCCCAACACTCTCCGTGTCACCCACACTGTCCCCTCTGCCCTGCAACCTGCCTTGAGGATGAGAACAAGGAGGGCAGAGCTGAGGAGGAAGGGGATGAAGCTGCTGAGGAACCAGCTGAGCCAGAGGATCCCGTTGCTCAGCCCCATAGTCTTCATGGTCTCCTTGAGACGCGTCTCCTTCTCGTGCACCACCCCCTTGATGATCATGGCCACCGAGTAGATCCAGGCCAGCGTCATGAAGAGGGGCAGCGAGCGGTTCAGGACCCGCAGAAACCTGGGGGAGATGGCACCAGCCCTTCCACCTCCAGCCTGACACCCCGGGGCCACTGCCGGGCAGGGGACACCTGGGGCATGGATCAGCCCCGTGCCACCTCCTCAGGGCACCGATGCTGCAGGGTGCTCGGCCCCGTCCCCCACAGCAGTGGGTCACTTGAGGGTCCTGGGGCGCTGGGGCTGCCCCCCACCACCCACTCACACATCATCCACGTAGCAGGGGTAGGGCATTTGCTGGACGTAGACCCCCGTCCGTGGGGCAGCCCCGGTCTGCACCCGCACCACCGCCTGCTCCACCAGGTCCTGCACGTAGACGAAGCCCCCCCACACGTAGCGCAGGTCGCTGAAGGGGTCGGCTGCAGGGCCCGGGTCCCAAAACCTGGGGGCAGAGCACGGTGCTGGGAGGGGGGCTCCCCCCGCCACGGGCGCAGGATGCTTGGGGGTCGTGGAGACCGAAGGGGCGGGCGTCCCCCGACCTGTCCTTGATCTTGTTGGTCCTCGTGACATCGTCGATGTCCATGCGGATCTTGTAGCGGACGTGGGGGGGCAGCGCGGGGGCTGTGGCGTTGGTGGGGGGCTGGAAGACCACGGCTGCCCAGAACTGCTGCTCCTCCAGCAGCTCCAGGGCCCGGGCCACCAGCTGGTCCTCGGTGGCCACCGCCTCGATCTTGTCCAGGCAGACACACTGCGGGCAGGGCAGGCAGGGCTCAGCGGGGCTCAGGGAGCCAGCCCGCCCGGGCGGCCGGGGCGACACGCACCTCCATGAACTGCGACAGCGTGCTCAGGACCACGTCGGCGTCGGCGTACACCTGCTGCCAGGTGAGCCCCGGCCCCGCCGCCGGCCCCGCCAGGAACCCCGCCAGCGCCGGCAGATTCCAGGAGGTGCCGTTGAGGAACCCGTCCAGGAGCTGGGCCGTCCCCGGGGCCAGCAGCAGATCCTGCAAAGCACCAGGGTACCACAGGACGATGCAGCCCACCCCGCTCCTGGCCAGGAGCCCGGGCTGCACCCCACCACACCCCCCAACCCGCGCCCCACCGCAGCCCTGTCCCCACCGGGGAGAGGGTCTGGGGGCCACGCACCCGGAGGACCTGCATCTCCAGGCTGCCGTTGAGGAAGGTGTAGATGCGGGGTCCCAGCTCTCGCCAGGCACCCCCCGCCTCCCCCAGCACCGCCAGCTCCCGGAAGGTCCGGTTCACCTGCGTGGGGCAGGGGGTGAGGCAGGGCTGGGGTGAGACCCCCCCTCAGCCCCCCCCCAGCCCCCCGCTCACCTCGGCCATGACGCTGTCGGGGCCGGGGCCGGGCGGCGTGTACAGGATCTTCCCCATGAAGAGGGGCTTGATCCCCCGCCAGAAGATCTGCGAAAGGGGGCTGGACTCCAGGCTGCGGACCAGCTCTCGGCAGAAGGGACCTGGTGGGGGGCAGAGCCGAGCCCTTGCCACAAGCCCCCCGCCGCCTCCCGGGCAGCCTTGGGGGGGCCGTGTCCAGCAAGCCCCTGGCTGAGCTCCCCCCGCCACCGCAGCCCAGCCCGCTCACTGCTGGCGCTGTCCGGGGCGGTGGCTCTCCGCTCCGAGCTGTTGCGGTCCAGGAAGGCTTTGACGTCGTTGTCCTCGTACCAGTTGAGGGAGGGGATCCTAAGCCCCCCGCCCTCGGGGTGCCCACAGGCGATGCGCGACAGGGCCCCGAAGGCGCCCGAGCCGGCGGCGCTGGCGTTGGGGGCCATCAGCGCCCCGAGCTCCCGCCGCAGCTCGGCGAGGCTGGTCATGGAGGAGACCTGGGGAGAGCGGGATGGGGAGTGGGGCTACAGGGGACAGGGACGCCCAGGGACACCGCGGGAAGCGGGGCACTGCTCCAGTGCGGGGGGGTGGGAGGGGGCACTTGAGCAGGGAGCAGGGTGCTACCTCCTCCATCAGGGATGCTGCATCCCGCAGGAAGGTGCCCAAGGCTTCCACGGTGCCAGCAATGCCACCCACCTCTGAGCTCAGCTGTTCCTACAAGGGGGGGCATGGGAAGAGGGGTCACAGCCCCTCTGGGGGGAAGCCGGGGGTCTCTGGCCCGGCACTTGCCAGCACCCAGTGTCTGGCCAGGCTGGGGGCTCACCGCCAGGAGCCGGGGGAGGTCGAGCTGGGAGAGGAAGGAGCCCTCCATGGCGCGGAGCTGGGGGCCAGGCAGGTCGCAGAGCCCTCGCTGGAGGCGCCGGGTGGAAGCGGCGTCGCCCCCCGCCAGGAAGCCCCCCAGCTCCGAGGCGTTGCAGACCACGGCCTTCAGCGGGAGGCGGGTGCTCGCCAGGGAGAACTGGTGGGAGAGGGCCCGTCATGCCGCAGCCCCCAGCACCACGGGTACCAGGAGCGGGCGCTGCACCGACACTCACGATGCGGGGGTTGAGCCGAGCCCCCATCAGCTCGTCCACCAGCTCCGGGGGCAGAGACGTGTTGGTCCGGAGGAACCACGAGAAGGTCTCATCCTCTCTCAGGTAGTCCCTCACCGGCAGGGCTGGGGGGGCAGGGGTCAGCTGGGGGAGTCTCGCTCCCCCTGCACCCCCCATCCCCGGTGCTCACCCCTCCGCTGAGTCCCGCTCCCCCCGAGCCGGCGCAGGGTGGGCAGGAGTTGGGCAAAGCCGCGCAGGAGCCGGTGCCCGTCGGTGCGGACCAGGACCCGCCGGGCTTCGGCCAGCAGGCGGGAGAGGCTGTTGGGGGCACAGGGCGGGTGGTGAGACCCCAGTCCCACTGCTCAGTCCGGCCCCACAGCCCCCCGACCCCCGTTGCTCACATGGAGCCGTCGAAGTTGCCCACCACGCCGGGGGCCTCTCCCGCCGTCGGGTGCCGAAAGCAGGGGTTGTTCATGTTGCAGATGATGCCCTGGAGCCAGGGCAGGGTCCCGGCCGAGGGAAGGGCCTTGTTGGGGAAGTGGCCTGTGGGAGAGGGAGAGACAGGTCCGGGGGGGGCAATGCGGGACCCCCGAGGCCACGCACACACTCCATCAGGGAGATGCCAGCGAGCCCCCAGCTTGTGTCCACCTCCCATATTTGTCTCCCCCGCTGCCACCCTGGGACCCCACAGGGCTCCCATGTCCCCAGCAGGCACGGGGAGGGGGCATTGCCAACCCAGGGGGTGGCCCCGGTGGGGGCTGGCATGGGACACTCACACTCATGCTGCTTGAAGGGCGGGTGGGATTGCCGCACTGAGATCAAGATGAAGAAGAGGAAGAGGGGCCACAGGAGCTCAATGGCCAGCTGGATCTGGGGGACACCCATGGTTGGGGCGGGGGGTCCCTGTCCCCATCGGCACCCAGGGCTCTGCCTGCCCCTGCGCCAGGACCCAGCAGCTCCGGGCGCTCTCCCACCCCGGTTGCCCGCTCACCCGCTGCCGCCGGCGGTAGGTGAAGTTCTTCCAGAGCAGCAGCCCCAGCTGGGTGCCCACGGCCATGGCGGGGATGCGGGGGACACGTGCCCTGTGCCCCACTCGGCTCCAGCTGCAGGCGAAAGCAGGAGGGTCAGCGCTGAGCTGGGGGTGACAGTCAGGGCTCTCGTGTCCCTCTGGCTCAGGGCTTATCGCACACTGGGCAAAGCGCTGGGCACATGGCTGAGCTCCGGGGGCTGGCAGGAGCCAGCCTGGCATTCCCACAGCAAAGCTCCTTGCTGGAGCAAAGCTCTCAAATCTCATTCTTTTCTAAATCAAAAGCAGCAAAATAGGGCACAAGCTCTGCAAAGTCCCTCCAGGTCAGCGCTGCATTAGGAGCAATGAACCTGATTCACACGCCAAGCACGAGGGGCAGCCCTGGAGAGCTGGGCAGCCCGGGGGAGGCCTGGGACCTGCCCGTGCCTCAGTTTCCCCATGTGAGTGATATGGCCGGGCCAGCAGCGAGGTCAGGTGTTGCTGGTGAGACCCTCAGCACCCCAGGAGGGGAAACTGCCCTGATGCAAGGGGCTCAAGGCATGAGCTCGGGCACCCAGGTCCCCGCAGGTGCCCCCCAAGCTGAGCTGGGGCCCCAGCAGCTCTGGCCCCGTTCCTTCCCCAGCCCCGTCCCAGCGAGACCCCACGCCCGGCCAGCTCCGGGGACTTCACCCACCCCCGGACAGGGGCCAGCAGGTCGGCAGCCCCCAGTACCTGGCAGCAAAGCATCAGCCTCCCCTTCCAGCCACACAGGCCAGCTTCGTGCCGAGCCCCGGCAGGCAGCGGTGGCACGACCGAACTCGCATCTTCCCGCCCGGCAAACACCCGTGCCTGGGGGAAGCTGAGCTCCGGAGCTGCTCCCCGGCCACCGTGAGCTCAGGGCACCCCCGGGCCACCCACGCTGCCCGTTCCACCACCGCAGGGTTGGTGGCCGAAGCTGCAGACTCACTTGCCCACCCTCTCGCCTCCCGTGGCCTCACGCCTCCGCCACCCCCGGCCGGACCTTGGGCAAGAGGGCAGGCAGGCGATGGCTCTGCCCGCTGCCGGGGCTAAGCCGGGTCCCCGGGCGCAGCGGGGATAAGCCGGTACCGGCCAGCGGGATTAGGATCCCGGCTGGGAAATCCGGCTAATCAGCCTGCGGGGCTGGACACGAGCAGGGCCGGACACGAGCGGCACCGGAGCAGGGTCCTGGGGGGGGAGGAGGGATTCCTCCGAGGGGGCACCGGGGCTTGGGGAGGGCTGTGCCGCCCCCTCCCGCCGCAGCGGGAGCGAGGGGGGACCCAGCGGTGGGGAGGGGGGGGCAGAGGCGGCCGGCGCCGGGACCGGGGGATGCTGCGGGGCCGCCGGGCCGGGAGCAGCCTCAGCCCGGCCGGGGGCTGCGGCTCTTTTCGGGACAAAAGAAACACGAAACACCGGGGACCCTCCAGGAGCCGCCTCCCGGCAAGGGACTCGCGTGGGGACCTGCTCCCTCACCCCACGGGGGACAAACACGCCCCATCGCTGCAACGGGCAGCACGGCCGCCCCCGACCCGCCCCGGTCCCGGTCCCGGTCCCGCCGCACCGAGCTCCCCGCTGGGCGGGGTGCGGAGCCACGGGGAGGCGGACGGACCGGGGGGACGATGGGGACAGCTCGGGGGGATGATGGGGACAACCCGGGGGGGGACACGGACAGCCCGGGGGGGTGATGGAGACAGCCCGAGGGGGACACGGACAGCCTCGGGGGGGGATGATGGGGACATGGGGACAGCCCCGGGGGGAGGGAGGGGAGATGCGGACAGCCCCGGCGGGACGCTGCGAAGCCGAAGCCCGGCCGAGGCAGCAGCCGGCGGCACAGCCCGCCCCCCCCCCGCCCGCAGCAGCCCCCGGCCCGGGACCCCCGTTACCTGCTCCCGCCGCCACCGAGCGGCCCCTTTAAGAGACCCCGCGGGCTCCGCCGGCCGGCTCCGCCGGGCTCGCGCGCAGGCCCCGCCCTCCAAAGTAGCCGCGCAGTGACGTCATGGGAAGCGGATTTTTAAAGGGGCCGGGGGCGGGTCACGGGAGCGCGCGAGGGGCAGGAGCCCTTCCCCTGCCGAGCTCTGGCCCCGCCCCACCCATGCCACACCCCTGCCCCGCCCCATCCCCTGGGAGCCCCACGGGGCAGCAGAGCCCCCACCGTGGGTGCTGCAACCCGGCCTGGGGTCATCTGAGACCCCCCCCGGGGGGACAGGCCATCCCACTGCCCGCGGACCACCCGGCTGCCCGCCGAGGCGGTGGGCAGGGAGACCACCCACCCACCCGGCGTCCCCCCTCGCCGGGCTCCCGAGGGACAGACCCTTCCCCATCAGGGTCCCCCAGCCCCCGGGGCTGTGGCAGCCTCGAGATGGGGGGGGGGGCACCGGGGTGACATTGGGGTGGTGGGTGGCAGCGGTGGCCCCGGGAGGGTCCGGAAGGCAAAGGCCGCTGAGTCACGCCGCAGCGGGCAGCGCAACCGGCGGCGCCGCGCTGGCGTCGGCCAACCTCGGCGGCTCGATGCTGCGGGCAGGGCCCCCCCGGGAGCGAAGCTGAGCTGCTCTTGTTGCAGCAGGCGGTAACGCCTGGCTGGCGGCTGCGGCCCGAGCGGGGGGAGCGCGGTGGTCTGAAACGCAGCGTTTCACCCCAAGAGGGGGGTCCCTGCCCGGAGAGGGCCCGTGCAGGCACAGCCGGGACAACATGGCTCTCAGGGCTCCCGGGGGGCACCACTCGGGTTTGGGTCCCGCAGGCCCCTCGGCTGCGCTCAGGGCGATGCTGAGTCCCGGGAGCAGCCAGTGCCGGCAGGATCTGGCCGCCCCGCGTCTAACCGCAGCGCCCAGCTCTGCTTCGCTGCCTGGCGCCGGACAGCATGGCACAGCGTGTCCCTTCGGGACAGTTTTTATTGCCCACGTTGGCACCGGTAACCCCACAGCCGGTTCCCCGCTCGGCACACCGGATCCCGGGGACACGCAGCAGCTCGGCCCCCCGGAGTGCAGCCTCCCACCCCATGGCCCCAGCGCTCCGGGGCCTTGCCCAGGTCAGCAGCAGCTCCCACCCTCCCCAGGTTTGCAGGGGACTCGGCCTGAGCACTGAGACAAGGAGCCTGCACCAGGAACTGGCTCCTGCTTAAGTTAAAAGGGTTTTTTCTTTTTATAGAAAAAAAAAGGTTTCAATATAAGAGCATCTACATTAGAAAACCCACAGGAGGCGAAGAAGCCGATGGGCACAGCAAGGGACTGCGCTGTGCACCAGCATCCCCAGCCACATGCGCTGCCCTGGCAGCTGCCCGCACTCGGGCATCGCCCTGCGGTGCAGGATGTGGCCGTCGGAGTCAGCCTTGGCTCCAGTGCGCCAGGCGATCGGATTACTGCGGCTTTCAGAGCTGCAGCCGGGTGCTGGGTGTGCCGGCTCCCAGCCCAGCCCTGCGGCCACGACCGGGGCCTCGGAAACTTGGTCCCTACAAGTTCTACAAAAAAGGCATTTCCAGCTTCGCTTCCAGAGATCACACGAGTGTGCGAGGTCGCTGGCAGCGTGCACACACACACACTCACACACATGCACACACGCAGCATCCCCGTCCCTGGGCCGAGGCCCCGCAGCGCCCTGGGCTCCCCCACGCCCGGGGGTCTCTCCCAGCCGTGCTCCCACCGACCCGAGCCCCTCTCCTTTGCGGGGCCGAGCCGGGTCCTGCCAGCACAAGGATGAGAAGCGGCACCGGGAGCAGCGTGGGCGGCTGCCCCCCGCCCCTTGCCGAGGGATCCGGGTTCTGCCGCGGCAGAGCATCGCAGGGGCGGCGTGGTGGGCAGCGGGTGGGAACACGTCTTCTTGGCTGCGTGAGAGGAGACGCTGTCCGCTCCTCAGCGCTGGAGCATCTGCTGCCTTCCTGCTGCAAATGCCGGGGCTGTGCTGGGGCCTCGGGACACCCGTGGGCTGCGGGAACCGGCCGATCTCTAGAAACAGGGTCTTTATTTCCTTGCTCAGAAAAATAGATTCATTTCAAAATTAAAAAAAAAAAAATAGAAGAGTTTAAAAAGAGGGAATGACGAAAGTAGAGGCTGGAATGTCGCTGGCAGCGGGGTCTGTACAAGAGACGGTGCGAGATGGGGCTGGGTGATGTCCCACTCAGTAGCTCTCCTCCTCCTCGCGGTAGTAGTGATACCCGGGGGGGTCCCCGCTCTGGTCACAGGCGGCGTTGGCCACCTCGCCCTGGCTGCCCTGCGGGCAGTACTTGGGGTCGTAGATCTGGCGGCCGAGGCCGAAGACCTGGCCGCTCTGGTTGGCGCCCTGGTTGGAGCCCATCTGCAGTGACATGGAGGAGTTGTCGCACTTCTCCGTCCCCATCTTGGCATCGTAGATGTGTCTCCTGGTGCCGGGAGCCGTCATGCCCACCTGGAAGGACAGGAGGGAGCAGGGCTCAGCCGTGGTCCCCCGCACCGTCGTGCCTCCCCACCGTGGCCGCGGTGGCTCACCTGGCTGGCACACTTGTTGGTGCCCATCTGGAGGCTGATGGTGGAGTGGTCCATGGGTGGCAGGATCTGGTTCTTGGGGTCGTAGAGGTGCCTCCTGGTGCCGTAGGCCGTCATGCCGGACTGGCTGGCACACTTGTTCGTGCCCATCTGACAAGGGGGTCCGGTGAGGACCGAGTGCTGCCCCACGCGTGCCCCTTCTCCTCCCCGCCCCCTGTACCCCTGCAGCCTGGGGGACACAGCCAGCGCTCCCCAACCCAGCCCAGGCGCAGCCTCTCCAGGCTCCTGGGCATTGAGTGCTGGACACGGAGCCGAGATGGTCCCAGATCCCGAGGACACTTGAGGCACCTTGAGCCTCGGGTCCCCCCAGCCATGCTTGGAGCTGTGACGGTGCTGAGGGTTAGATAAAACTGCCCCCCCCCCCCCCCAGCACCCCGGCCCTCGGGAGCATGCGCGGGGCAGCCCACCTGCAGCCCGATCACGCACTGCCCAGCTTTCATCTTGGCCTCATCGAAGTTCCTCTGCTGCTTCTCCGAGTACTTCACGCCGATGTCCACGCCGCTCTGCATCCCCTTCGTCTTGGCCTGCCGGGGAGGGGTGTCAGGAAGGATGGGGGTCCCAGACCTCCCACCCGCACCCTGGGCAGGGGGAGCCGCAGGGTCCCGCGGGCATCACCCTGAGCTGGGGGTTCACCCAGCTGGTCCCCCTGGGGCTGTGCCCCCTCCCAAGCCGCTCGTCCCCATGCACTCACCATGCCCGCCAGCGCCAGCAGCGACACCTGCACCTGCGTCAGGTTCCCACTCTCAAAGAGGTCGTTGGCTTCAAAGAGATCCACGGGGTTCATGCCGTAGCTGGCCATGGCCTTGATGAAGTTGGAGAGGTTCTCGAGCTGGGGAGAGAGGCATAGGACCCCGGTGAGTGACGGCAGAGGGGCCGGGGTGGAGCCGGGGCTAAGCGGCGGTGGGTCGCAGGCAGGGCTGCCCGCACCTACCTGGTGCCAGTTCTGAGCCGAGCGGTTGATCTTCCTCACTGAGTTGGGCTGCAGCTTGTTCATGAGCCTGGAGGGAGGCAGGGGGAGCGGGGGCTGCGGTGGGGCAGAGACCCCCGCCCCCGGCAGTGGGGCACAGGCCCCTTTCAGGAAGGTCCAGCCCAGGTCTCCCCTCCAAGTGTGAGGCGATTCCCCCCTCCATGTCCCTGCTGGTCCCCAAGGCTCCCCCCAGACACAGGTGCGCTGGGGACAACTCCAGGCAAGCAGTGCTGCAGAGAAAAATCTCCGGCTGCCGTTAGCTCGTGGGTCCCACCAGCACGGGCATAGCTGGATCCAGCCCACCCTTCCCACCCCAAGGGCTGGCGGGGGTCCCCTGGGGGGCAGGTGTCCCCAGTCCCCATCCAAACGGAGCAGGGGCCAAGGGGCTGTGCTCGGCGCAGGACTCACTCGCAGAGGATCACCCCATCCTTCAGCCCCTTCTGGAAATCGGGCCCGATCTGCTGCCCCGTGACGCTCTCGATCCATGTCCGCAGCTCAGCCTCCTTCTGCGGGTCGTACTTCTGGGCGAGCTGGGAGGGGACAGCAAGGGGGCAGCTCAGGCACGGCCCTGGTGTGCACCCCAAACCCCTCACGGGGGACGGCTCCCCCACCCCAGGCACAGACCCGTGGCGAGGTCTGGGGACAGCAGCCCCGTCCCAAGCACGGTCCCCGAGAAGCCTTGGGGACGCTGGCAGTGCCAGGCTGGTCACCAGCCTCTGCAGGGCGGTGGAGCGACCCCCCCCAGCCCGGCTGCCCCCAGCCCCAGAGAGCCGGGCAGCGAGGTGGGTGCAGTGGGCGGCTTGGACGGCACCGGGATTTTTGTTCAGCCACGATTTCCTGGCAAGCAGGAACCCCCAGGGGGTGGCAGGCGGCAAAGATCCACGGGTGGGAGTAAAGCCACAGTGTGACCCCATCACAGGGGAGGACATGTCCCCCCGCCTCCAGCCTCCCACATCCCCGTCCATCGGGGAATGCACGGGAATAGGAGTGGGAGCACGAGCACGATGCTGCCGTCAGACGCAGGCGTTGGTGCAGCCGGATCTGGCACGAGCCTGCAGACCGCGGTGCCCCTCACACACGGCAACTTCTGAACTTTTCCCGGAGGATGAGGAGAAGCTACCTGTGGGGGCTGGGGGGAAACGTGTCCCCCCAAGGCCCTGTTCTTCCCTGTCCCCTAGAGCCCACGGGAGCCCAGCACCAAGCCCCGGGGGTCCCTGGCCGCGTGATGCTCTCCCCTCCGGCAGGGCCGAACGCGCCGCCGCAGATTCCTCGGTCACCACGGCTATGCCAGGAATGCGGACGCCTCCTTCCAAATGGAGACCAGCTGCCCGGGCCGGCAGCATCACCGGCAGCGTCGCCTCGGCCCTGGCCCACGACGGAAGGAAAAGGCGCCCTGGCCTGGGGCGGGAAGGAAGGGGCTGCGCAGGAAGAGCCTGGAAGCCCCAAGTGCCATCGTTGTCCCAGCCTGGACCCTCCTGTGCTCAGCCGGCACCCGGAGATGGCCACAAGGCAGCCACCAACCTCTCGTCCATCCTGTCCCCTCCTGGTCCCAGTACACACCGGGCCCTGAGTCCCCAGGGATTCCAGACACGGAGGGGCCCCAGGATGGGCACGGTCTGGCCCTGCTGTGGGGGGGGGGGACACGCCAGCCGTGCCTGTAGGCTGTGCAGAGCTGCGGCCCCACAGTCCCGGCCCCAAAGGGAAAGCTCGACCGGTGCGGGATGGAGGGACAGTCCAGCCGAGCAGGGACACACTCATGGCACCATGTGCATCCCGGCCAGGAGATCCCACTGTCCTACCAGCTGATTTTCTGGAGCGTGGGCAGCCGCTGCCGGTTCCTCTTCCCACGCCACGGCCAGCGTGGGGGTTTCTCAGGGCATGGGAGGGGGCAGAGGGGACCAGCCCCAGAGCAGATCCCACCACAGCCCAGTTTGCAAAGGCTTGCACAGACTGGGAGAGTGCCACTGGTTTAACTGGTTCCCAGTCGGTGATGTCAGCCTCCAGCAGACACACCAGGGCAGTTAAACTTGCTTAAGTCTTGCTGAATCAAGCTGAAGCGCCCAAGAGCACGCAGCGACGAGGCTCCAGCGCGTGTCCACCCGCTCAGCGCTGGTGCAGCCCAGCCCAGATGCAAGCAAGGACCCGTCTTCGCTCGGTGATGAAATGCAAATCCCCTGCGAGGCCAGGCAAGGAGAGCCCGGCCCCAGCTGCGGCCACGGCCGCCACATCCCCACAGCCACGCACGGCCGAGCCCCGGCAGTGGCGCAGGCAGCGACCCAGTGTCCCTTCTCCTGCCTGCCCCTGTCCCGTTCGGGCAGCTCCCGTGTCCCCAGGCAGGGCACGGCCACGCAGGGCCACCGGCCGGCTGCCCCAGGGACAGGGGTGACCACGGCTCACCTTCTGCTTGCCCAGGGCCGGGCACAGCCCAGCAGGGCGGCCACTGCCTCTGCCACTGCCCAGGGCGGCAGCGGTTCCCAGAGCCCAGCCCCGGGCTGTGCAGGGAGCACAGCCAAGGGAAGGGGTTGCTGCATCCCCCCACTCCCCCCGGCCCGGCAGGACCCCTGCGCCTGCGGTGCCGGACGCCCCTGCCCCAGCAGCGGAGCCCCCTGCAAGGGGCACAGCGATGGCAGGGATGGTGGCACCTACAGCCATGGGGTGCATCCAGGCATCCAGCGCTGCCTACCAGCACCCCAGCCCCGTCCTCAGCGTTTCGGTGGAGGGGAGATTTCACCTGCCCGGGCAAGGGGGGGCACCCTGCGGTGCGTGGCTCCTTCCCCGGGGTGTAAACAGCCCGGCCGGAGGCACCGGTTCCCCTTTCCCCTTCCGGCCCCGTGGCGGCTCGGTGGCAACTCTGCAGGAGAGTGGCTGGGGCGCGCGAGGCCTGGGTGGCCAAAGTTGCCCCAGGTGCACCTGGCCGGGGGTCCCGGGCTCTGAGGGGCAGGCGTGGGCCGGGGGCTGCTCCTGCCCACGTCCCGCCTGGGCCACCAGCCCCGTCCCCAGCGAGGAACACGGGGACACGGGTCAGAGCATCCCAGTGCCCTGGGGTTTGCTGGGGGCAATAGCAGCCACCGTACGGGCCTGGGCAGGGGTGGTAGAGGTGGCCGGTGCCCGTGACCCCTCCCAACCCCGGTCCCCCTGAAACAGCTCCCCGGGACCCCGTGGGCAGGGCCAGCGCACCCCAAGACGGGGAGCCCAGCCCCGGCACCCCCCGCCCCTCAGAGCTCCGGCGCACCGGGACCCCCAGGTCCCCATCCTCCCGGGACCCCCCGGCTCTCCGCCCTCCCGGGACTCCGCGGCTCTCCACCCACCGGCGGCGCCGGGAACCCCAAATCTCCACCCCCGGGACTTCTCCACTCTCCGCCCCCAGTGGCACCGGGCCCCCTCCGGCTCCACATGTCCGGGACACACCGGGACCTCCCGGCTCTCCAGGACCTCGGCCTGCAAGCGGGACCCCCTAACGGCACCGGGATGCCCGGCTCTCCAGAGTGCCCAGGAGTACCGGGAGCCGCCGCGGTACCCCCCGGCCCCCGACTCGCCCCCGCCGCGACTCACCCGGTTCTTGACCTCGGCGGAGAGGCCGTAGGACGGGCCCTTGTTGAACTGGGAGCTGCTCATGGCGGGGAGCGGCGAGCGGAGCCGGCACCGGAGCGGGGAGCGGGGAGCGGCGGCGGGGCCGGGCGGGGCCGGGCGGGGCGGGGCGGGGGGGGCGGGACCGGCCCCCCCGGCGCTGATTGGACGGGGCCGAAATGCCCAAATAAGGGCAGGAGCGGCCGGAGCGCGGGGGGGTCCCGAACCCCGACACCGGGAGCCGGAGCGGGGGGAGCGGGGGGCACCGGGAGCCCGCGGGGGTCGGGGCCGGAGCCGGCCCGGACACGCGTGGGCACAGCCCGGCGCGCGCCCACGCACGGGCACACGCGCAGAGCCCGACAGAGGGGCACACGCGTGTGCGTCGCCCCGCGCGCCTGCACACACACACGGATGCGCGCGCGCGCGCCCCGACCCACGGCCACGCGCACACGCGGGGCACACGTACGAGCACACACTCCCCCCCGCACGTCCCGTCCCGCTCCCCTCGCCCCGACCCCCGACAGCCGCCGGCTCCGTGTCCGTGTTCGTGTCCGTGTCCCGCCCCGGCCGCTCCCCGCCCCGCGGCCGGCAGATGGCCCACGAGAGGCGGCCCCGGCCCGGCCGGCAGCGCGGCCCCGCGGGGGGGTCCCGGGAACGAAGTGGGTTGTTCCCCCCCCCCTGCCCCGGGCCGCCCGCGGGGGCCGGCAGCCGCCGCCCCAGCAGCCGGGGCAGGAGCCGGCCGGGGGGTCCCCACGCTGCGGGAGCGGCACCCTGGGAGGGGGAACCCGGCCCGGCCCGGCCCCTCCCGGGGTTTATCTGCCACCACGCTGGGTGCTCCCGTCGGTGAACAGACCATTGCGGGGCTGCGTTACCCCGCGGGTGGGTGAGTCGCGGGTGGGTGAGTCACGGGTGGGGGGACCGTGGGTGCACAGAGGCTGCAGGCTGGTGGGGACAGGGCAGTGACCCCGGGGGGGGCAGCTGGGGTCGGGCCGTCCCAGCACTGCCACCGAGCCCATGGGGGAGGCAGAGCCAGGAGCATCCTGCGGGTGGGAGCCCAGAGCCTGGCACCCCACTAACCCAGGGCCTCCAGCAATGCCCCGCAGGACGGGGCTTGTCCTCCCTGGACTGAGGGACACCCCCAGACAGGGGTAAACCCCACAGAGGCCTGGGGTCCTGTGGGCGTCAGCCCCAGTCCCGCAGCGTGGGGCTCTCTGCCCCCCGGACCCCTCCTGGGGTGCAGCACTGAACCACCCCCCCTACAAATGGCCCCCGAGATCCCACCACCCTCAAGAGCACCAGCGTCTTCTCAGCCACCTCTTGCAAGGCTAGAGACAGGCCCGAGCCCCCCATGGCCCCCGAGGGGCAGCCGGGGTCCCCCTTCCCCCCCGGCCTCGCGCCCTGGGTGCACATTTGGCTTTTCCTGTTTCAGGTTGGCCTGCGAAGCCGATGAGGAAATAAGGCGGCGTCACACGCGCCCTCCTGACAGTTCGCCCCGACGAATGTGGCCGGCGCGGTGAGGAGCTGGCAGTCAGGCACAGCGGCCACGCCGAGCGAGAGGTCGCCAAGGGCAGGGGCTCGGCCGCCCCCGGGAACCATGTTCTCCCGGAAGAAGCGGGAGTTGATGAAAACCCCCTCCATCTCCAAGAAGAGCCGGGCAGGAAGCCCCATCCCACAGACCCTGCCGGTGAGTGTCCTGCATCCCCCCCGGCAGGGTGGGAGCCGTGGGGCCACGGGGACCACTTGGGCCACGGCACCCACGGAGCTGCCGGGAAGAGCTACGGGGTGGGAAGGGGGTCCTGGGTACGGCCAGGGGGTCTGTGAGGAGGAGGAGGAGGGAGCCGAGGAAGGACACTGCTCACTGTGCCTGGGGGGGGGAATTCTGCCCCAGATGAAGGCAACGGAGCAGTCGCCTGGGGAGGCGGGAGGGCGAGCGGGGCCAGGGAGGAAACCGGGGGTCTGCGGCAAAGGGAAGGGGAGCCCGGCAGTGGGGGCTGCAGCCGAGGATTTGGGGAGGGCAGAGAAACCCCCAAACCTCCCAGGGGACAGCGGTGGGAGCAGGGGGACGCCTAGGCTCAGGCAGCCCCGGTCCCTCGGCTCTGCCATATATTTATTTACTTGTGGGCACCCCCCTGGCGCTGGAGGGGTGCGGGAGGAAGCGCCTCGCCTCCGCGGGGCTGGCCGGCAGCCGGGGCTCCTCTGCGCACCCCGGCACTGCCCTCCCCGCGCCTGCGCTGGCAGAGCGTGGGGCGAGACGGGACTGGCGAGACGGGGCCTGAGATGGGGCCCGAGAGCCCACCCGTGGCTCCTTAGCAAGAAGGGGCACCCGTCCCCATCCCCGTCCCCCCCCTCCTCCCCGACACCTCCCCCCTACCCTCCGGAGAGGAGCCTATGGGTGGCGGACGGAGGGATGCTCGGCCGGGCGGCTGGGAGGAACAGCTACAGCCCCTACACGGCGGGGCGCCGCAGGACGGGTAAAGCCGACTCCCCCAAACGCTCCCTGGACTCGCTGCCCCACTCGCCCACCGTGTGGCTGACGGTACGGCCGGGTGCGCCCCACGGATGCTGGCGGGGAGGGACCGGGGTCTCCGGGGCTGCTGCACCCCGGGGGGGGAGGAACCGAGGCAGGTTTTCAAGGGTTGGGCTGGCCCCAGCCGTTTTGGGGTAGGGGCCTTTGGGCAGTCCCGCGGTGGTCCGGCCGGCCCCGGCGGCAGCGCGGGGCTGAGCTGTCCCGGTTTGCTCTTGCCCACGGCAACCTCATGCTCTCGGCCGGCTGGGTGTCTGCCCTGTCAGTACCAAAGTCGGCTTCCGGCCCCCCCCGAGCTGGCAGCGCCCAGCCAGGGATGCTGAGACCCAGCACACTCGTGTCACACCTGGGTGCCTGAAGGTGGCCGACGGGAGCTGCTGGAGGGGCGAGGGTGGGCCCCCCCTCCCTGTGCCGCAAGGACCCTCGCTGGGCGTGCGGCCCCCCCGCGCGGTGCACGGCCCCAGAAGGTGCCAGTACCAGCCCCTCCCTCGGTGCAATTTTACCCCTAGAAACTGGGGGCTCCCTCCATCTGTAAAATATCTGCAAAGCCTCCAGAGAGTGGCCTGGGAGGTGTCCTCGTCCCTGCCCCCATCCCTGGGGCTGTGCCCGACCTGGGGACGGGACAGCCTGAAAAGAGGAAGGGATGTGTGGGGCCGGATCCTGCTGTTGTTTGGCCACGCCAGGGTCCCCAAGCACCCCGGGGATGGGGAGCTCCAGCACGGTGGGTGCCGGTGCGGACAAGGCAGTGTCACCCACACAGTCATTGTGTGCCCCCCAGGACAAACCCAGACCCACAGGGGCTGGCGGGGGCCAGTGGGGGCCACGGGGAGAGCGGGTAGACGGGGTGGCTGAGCCAGCTCCTGGCCTGTGGTTTTGGAGCCCACGCTGCTTGCGAAACCCCTGTGCTGGGGGCGGTTTATCTGCCGGGAGCCCGGGACCCTTGGGCAATGCCAGCTGCCGGGGCTGTCTGTGGTGTGGCGGGGACAGTGGGGATGGCGGAGCCGGCCAGGCGAGCGCCCAAACCCTGCCAGCCGCTGCTCCACTGTTGCTTTCTCGCTGGCAGAGGCGCTGCCTTCACCCTACGGGGTCCTGAGAGTGTCCCCACCAGCCCCCACCCCAAGATCCCCAAAGGGCTGGAAATGCCGGGAAGGGCTACGCCTTGTCCCTGCGCCGCAGCTGGGCAGGATCGCCCTCAGGCTCTGCCAGGATACCTAACTGGGGAAACTGAGGCACGGCACAGCTGTGGCACCAGCCCCTCAGGCACCAGCCCGTCCCTCCAGGCTGGTGGCATGGGGGGTCCCGGGGTCCTGCCTTCTCCCTGCCCAAGCTGGGGTCCCGGCCGTGCCCCGCAGCACCGGCCATGCCTGCCGGGACCTGACACTCGTCCCTGCTCCCCAGGACCTCTCCCGCAAGGATTGCCTGGAGGCGCCCGTCTCCAGCCTGGGGGAGCTGCCCCCCGCCAGCTCCAAGCTCAGCACCAGCCCCAGCGCCGTGGGTACCCTCAAGCGCCCCACCAGCCTCAGCCGCCATGCCAGCGCTGCCGGCTTCCCCCTCACCGCGGCGGGCCCCAGGGCCGTGCCCAAGGGCCACAAGACCCCCACGTCCTACAGCCCCATGGACGGCGGGGAGGGCCCCTTCATCGACACGGAGGACATCTCCCAGCTGCTGACGGACGTGGCCCGCTTCGCCGACGCTCTGGAGAACCTGCGGGATGTGGTGCTGCGGGACGGTGAGTGCCTGGATTGCCCCCGGCTCCCGCCAGCCCCGGTGCTGCCCACGCAGCACCGAACCATTCGCCACATCGGCACTGTGGGGCACCGGGATGAGCGCGGGAGCATCCCCTCCGTGGGGACAGACCGGACCCATGGGTGGGGGTCTCTGCCCGGGCCAGGAGCGTACCGGGACCCCCGGGGGGGGCTGTGCCGAACCGAGCCACGGCAGCCACGGGCTGACGGTGGCGGGTGGCTGCTGGGAGCTCAGAGCCAGGATAACGCGGCTTCCTGCCTGCAAGCTATTTTCATCCGCCCGTTTTCCTGTTTACAGTGCAGCGGTGCCAGCTGCCTGCCAGGGCCCCCAGAGCCCCACAGGGCTCTGGGCACGGCCCCCCGACCCGCCAGACCAGCCTCACCAGGGTGGCTGGTGGGATGGGGTCGATGCCCCAGCCTGGGGCCGGGTGGGCTGCAGGGTCACGGGTGGGTGTCCCTGCCCACGGAGGCAAAGGGAACGGCGGCGATCTCGTGGTCCCCGTGGCGAGGTGGGGCTGCGGGGAGGGGGGGGTCACATGATGCCGTGTTTTCGGTGCTGGCTTTGCAAACATGTTGACGCATCCCCACTCACCGTGGAAAACGGCAGCGCCCAGCCTGCGGCACCGCTGCTGACAGCCCCAGCGACAAGACCCACAGCTGGGCCAGTGGGAATGTGGCTGGGGTCTGCGCTACCAGAGGGGGTTGTGGGATGGCAGACGGGGGCAATGCCTCGAGGTCCCTGAGAAGGTTTGGGCATTGCTGGGCAGGGAGGAAACAGCCCTGAGCCGGATGGTGACCATCCTGCTGCTGTCTCTGCTCAGGGTCTGTGGTTATTGCTGGACCCAGTTTGGAACAGCTGGGACGGTGCCGTCCCCAAGCCAGCAAAAAGATGGGGGGAGGTTGGGGCCAATCTGTGGGACGCAGCCATGATTTTGGAGAGTCTGGCTCTCCTCTGCACCCATCCAGCCCCATTCCCAGTCCCGTTCCCAGTCCTGCTGGTGTCCCAACTTCCAACTCCAGAAGGGGCCGGGAAATGGGAGAGGAAATAGAGGAAACCCCTTCCCAACCCTGAGCCAGGGGCCAGGAGGGGGGTTTGCCCAACCAGGTGGTGGGTGCCAGGCTCCCATCCCAGTGCTTCCCTACGGGAGACCCCTCACCTCCTGACAAGGCTGCCAGCACCCAGCCCCAAGCCCCAGCCCCAGCACTGGGCTGGTGGGGAGACGTGTCGGACCCCTGGGCTCGCAGCTGGAGCCCACGGAGGGGACAGTTCCCGGGAAAGGACCCTGCGGGACGTGGCGAGCCCGGCTGGATGGGGCACGGCAGCGGACAGACCTGCCACATGCCTGCTGGCGGCTGGGAGTGCCTGTTGATGGGGAGGAAGGGAAGGAAATGAGGAGGAAATTCCCAAACTGCTTTCAAGGGAAAAAGTTACTACTGAGGAAAAAATGCCTAAAAGGTCGGGCTGCCCCAGGCCCGCTGCTGCGCCGGGTGAGGGACACACCGGCTGGTTTAGCCATGGCAGGGATGGAAGGGGAGGGCTGGGGAGGTGCCGGACAAGCGGGACGTGGCCGTGCCAGTCCCGGGGAGCCCCAAACCCAAGGGGATGGGCTGCATGATCTGGGAGCCTGGCGGGACCCTGGCTGGCAGAGGGTGGGTGGGAGGCTCCGGAGGGCAGAGACACGGGGCAGCATTGCAGCCCCCCTCTTTTGCAGACCCCAGGGAGCCCCAGCGGCCACTGGCCCACGAGTGCCTGGGCGAAACCCTGCGCATCCTACGCCAGGTCATCAACAAGTACCCGCTGCTCAACACCCTGGAGACCCTGACGGCTGCCGGGACCCTCATCTCCAAAGTCAAGGGTGAGATGATGGGGCTGGGAGCTCGGTCCCGCTCCCCTCCTGCCCCAGGCTGGGATGCGTGCAGCCTGGGGAGTCCTTGGGGATGCTGCCGGGAGCGGAGCTGCCCCACGGACAGGCGGAGAGGGCGAAGGCATCAGCTGCCTGCTTGCTGTGTTTTAGTTTTAAGGATGATGTAGTGTCAGAAATGACAGAGCCTAGATCCCTGCCTGGGGCTTTCCAAGCATGGCCGCAGGAAAAACACTTAAATAATCGGATCCCGCTCCCGGCAGCACCTCGTGTTTATAGGAGCGGGGTCTGTGGAGCCCAGATCCTGGCCGGGGCACCACCTCCTGCCTGCAGTTACACCAGCGGGGAGGGGGACGGCTGCACTAACCGCAGGCAGAGCACATTTTGCGTCACCGTGCCGCTTCCTGGACACCGAACAGCAACCGCGAAGGGACAGGAAGCCTCGTGGCTGGTGGCAGGAGGTTTGCCGCGGGGCTGGCCCCACGCAGGACCGGGACGGAGCGAGTTCAGGCTGCCCCCGTTCCTGGGCAGAGGGGTGGGAGCAGATCCCAGCCCCTCAAAGCAAGGGGGGGTGTTGGGGCTCGGCTCGCCGGCCCTGGCGCCCCAGAGGAGCTGACCCAAAAGGCGTCGGGGTTTGCTCAGAAGCCCCAGCCGCCAGCAAAGGCACCACAAGCATCCCCTTGGCCTGGGTGTCTGCCAAGTGCCGTCTGCGCCGGTTCCCGCTGCCGCTGGCGGTTCCTCTTTCGGCCGTGGGTGAGAGCCCTCCTGGAGGAAGCCATCCCGCCTCGGGGCAGGGGGCTCTGGAGGTGCCGTCAGACAGTGGAGGCAGTGGAACAGGTTCACAGTCAGCAGCACTTTTCCGGCAGCCCTGGGTAACGGGAGTAAACAGAAACGTGAGCCAAGTGCTGCTGGCAGGGAAGTCAGTCCCGGGAGAAATGGCGGGGTGCGGGGACCCTGCGCCGCACTAGAGCAAGTCCATCATCCATAGGGATGATGTTCTCCTCCCTGCTGCTCCTT
Source organism: Buteo buteo (assembly GCF_964188355.1). Classification (NCBI taxonomy): domain Eukaryota; kingdom Metazoa; phylum Chordata; class Aves; order Accipitriformes; family Accipitridae; genus Buteo; species Buteo buteo. Next base: position 746,680 of record NC_134180.1, read on the forward strand.
GAGCCTGACGCAGCCCCAGCCACAGAGCAGGGCTGAGACCCGCAGGAGCCAGCAGGTCCTTCTCCCTGAGACGGGGACAGGCACCCACGGCAACAGGGCTTCTGCATTTCCTCATTTCCAGGTTTCCATTACGAATCCAACAATGAGACGGACAAACGGGAGTTCGAGAAGGCTGTGGAGACCATCGCGGTGTCCTTCAGCAGCACGTAAGGGACTTTTGGCCAGCTGTCGCCCGGAGAAGGTTCCCTGATGGACCCCATCACCCCCACCAGCCAGGACACATCTCCACCCCTTGCCCCATCCCCTCGCCCACACATGGCCCCACATGTGGCAGCTGGTTTGGGGGTGGTTTGGGGACCGGAGAGACCCCGTGGGGAGGGCAGATTCACTCCTGCTGCTCGCACCAGCAATTCCTCCAGCACTGAGGAGGGACCCCAAAGCCTGCTCAAGCCCACAGGCTCCATCTCCCAGCCCCTCTTCAATGCTGGGCCAAGCTCTGGTCCTCCACCTGAATTACCAAGACCTCATCATGGGAAGCTGAGATGATACCTACTGAAACCAGTACTGCAGCTCCAGCTGCCCTAGCCCTCACCCGGTCTCTTGGCCGTTGGTCGGGTGCTGCTGGGTGACAGCCCTGCTTGTCACTGCCCGTTCTCCCTTTGCTGAGTGCAGCCTTATTCCTCTCGTCACAGCGTGTCCGAGTTCCTCATGGGGGAGGTGGACAGCAGCACCATCCTCTCCATCCCACCCAGCGACCAGAACCAGGTGAGTGATGCCCACTCCCATCACACGAGTCTTGGGATGTGCTGGGGTGCTCAGACCCGGCTCGGGAAGGGGCTGAGCCCCCAGCCTGAGATGTGAGATTCCCAGCTCACCTCCAAGCCCGGCAGAGCTGCGTGTGGGCTTTGCCTGCTTGCTCCTGTCCTCACCACCATCCCAAAGAGGGGAAAAGCCACCTGGCAGCTCGATCCAAAGGGCAAAGTGGCTCAGGAAGGGATAGAGCAGCTCTATCAACAGAGGCAGAAAACAGGGCTCTGGTTGCTCCCCGTAGCTCTGCCCTGGTCTGGTGTGAGCACAGAGCAAGGCATTTCTCCAGCAACATTCCCATTAGCTCCCAGCCTTCCTGCAGGGCCATGGGCTGGGCACAGCAGACTTCCAGCAACAGCAGAAAGCCTCCAGCAGCTCCGGGTTTCTGCCTCCCCTCCATCCACCAGCCCCTCCAGCTACTCCTCTTCCTCTTGTCTGATCAGTCCCTTTTCTTTCTCAATTCCCAAAGACTATGGAGAGCCTCTACGGGGGGATCCCTGGGCCTGGAGGAGACGGCATGCCTTCAGGCATGGAAAACTATGACACGGGTAAGCAGGCGGCTCGCTGGGCGCAGGGTTTGGGGTGGCGGGGTACCCGGCTGACAGACCGGCCGGCAGGAACTGGCGTCTTCCCCATTGCTGCCGCGGTCCTGAGCCACACACGGCTCCTCGGCTGAGAAAAGGCAGCCGAGCTGCTGCTGGCACTGGGGGCCAGCAGGACACCAGCACAGCACAGTGCCGGCACAGGTATGGGGAGGTTTGCACTGAAAGCTCATAAAGTTTGCAGGGGTGAGCCAGGCTGTCCTGGGGTTTTCCCAGCTGTTCTGGTACTCCCGGGAGCTCGAAGGCATTTGGAGGGAGCAGGTCAGTGAACACAGCGCCAGTAGCACAGTTCGGTGTCTCTCTCTTCTTCTCTCCTCCACCTTCCCCCTCGTCCCATCACAGGCCGCCCTCCTGCCGAAGAAGTGGACGTGATGCTGCAGCGCTGCGAGGGGGGGGTAGACGCTGCTCTCCAGTACGCCAAAAACATCTCCAAGTACATGAAGGACCTCATTGGATACCTGGAGAAAAGGACCACGCTGGGTGAGATGGGGAGGATGGTGGGTGGGTCCTCTCCAGAGTGGGGCTGAGCCCTTCACAGCAGCATCAGAAGAGGTCAAGGTCCCCTACGATCAACAAGGCTGAGGGAGTCAGACATTGCAAGGGCAGTGGGGAACTTAATTCCTGAAGTTCTTGATTTATTTTTCAAAAGGAACCCAATCTCCAGGGAAATCCTGGTGTTTTGTATGTCTTTTCACTTCCAACCTTTTTCTTCCAGAGATGGAGTTTGCCAAAGGGCTTCAGAAGATGGCAAACAGCTGCAAGCAAACCATCAGTCAGGAGGTAAGTCCACATGTCCCTAAAACCACCCAGCATCCAGGCTGTTGGGCTGTACTGGGAGAAAGCAGCCCTAGAGAGCTCGTTCTGCATGACCTGGTTTCAGAGCCCAGGAGAATGAGTGTGCAGTTCTCCAAAGCTCTTTGTTTGGCAAAATTCACGTGTCCAAATCAAAGCAAAGGATAATGCTGAGACCCTGCAAAACCTCCTCCATCGGTAGCTGATGTTTCTGCCCCGGTCCTGCTGGGTGTGCCGGCGGGGAGAGCCCGGGCAGGCTCACACACCAGACATGCCCTGTCCCCTGCTCTCCAGCCCAGGACCGGGCAGGCGACACCACGGGGCCCTTCCAGCCTCCTCCAGCCTCCCTCCAAGCAGTCTCTTGGCAGCCTGTGACCACACTGTCTCGGTCCAGGATGGGGCTTTTACCGGTAGCCGGCAGCCAAGCCGAGACTCTGGCTCTTCTTCCCCAAACACGGCACTGGAGAACATGTCTCCTTTGGTTCACGCCGCAGTGCTGGGGCTCAGGGTGGTGCGTTTTCTCGTTTCTCAGACCAACATGCCTTTCCTGTCCATCTACCTGCTGGCCCTGGAGCAGGATATGGAGCACGGGACATCGGTTCTGCAGGCTGCCAACACCCTGCAGCACCAGACATTCCTCCAGGTGAGAGATGAAAGGCCGTCTCAGAAGGGTCTTCCCCGGTAGCTGGGCAGCAAGGGAGGCTGGTGGTGTCCTTAGTCCTTCTGCCACAGGCAGCTCTTCCAGAAACTGGAATCCAGTTGCCGCTCGGCTCAGCCACTGCTCAGGCTCGGCATTCCTCGGCTTTGCTCTGGCCTCAGCGGATCAATGAGCCCAAACTCTCAGCCAGATGCCACGTCCTTCGAGGGGTTAGATACAGGGTCTAGGAGAAACCCCCAAGTCTGGCATATCAAAGAGCACCTCCTTACTGATCTCCTCCTCATCTGAGGCCTCTCTGCATTCCCACGCTCCCCTCCAGCCCGGACCAAGCTGCACCCATCTCCCAGTGACCACCACTCTCTGGGGCTGTTTGCCAGGGGGGAATTGGTGTCCTGTCATTGCAGAAGGTGGCTCTTGCTTAGCTCAGTCGGGAGGGAAACTGCATCTGGCACTTCCCAGGCTGCAGATTTTCATCCATGACACAAACCCTCCCTGTAACCGAGCCCAGATGTGCTGGGGAATGATAACAACCGCCACAGGGAACTTCTCTTTGCAAAGCCTTTTGCAAAGGAAAGAGCAGCGAGCGTTTAGCTCAGACCACCACGGGGGTTGTTTCTCCCTCCTGATTCAGCCACTAACAGTGAGACGCCTTGAACATGAAAAACGGAGGAAGGAGATCAAGGAGCAGTGGCACCGGGCGCAGAGGAAACTGGTGAGTAACAGCCACGCAGCGCGGGCTGGGTTTGCAGTCCCTAAGCCCAGTCTGGAGTACGCCCGTGACACGTACCCCTCCGAGGACACTGGACTCCTTGCCCCTCTCCAGCAGCGTTAGGTGCTTTGTCCTAGGGTGCCTCTGCTGTGCTGGGGGACACCGGAGAAACATGGGACCCCAGGGAGCTTGCAGGAGATAACGATCCCCTTGCAGAGTTCAGTCCTCACCCTGGGTCACTGTTTTCACTGGCAGCAAGAGGCAGAGGTGAACCTGCGCAAGGCCAAGCAGATATACATGCAGCGCAGCGAGGAGCACGACAAGGCCAAGTACATGGCAGTGAAAGCAGAAGAGGAGCAGCAGAACACCACCAGCAGCATCACCACCAAAACCCTGGACAAGAAGAGGCGGCTGGAAGAGGAAGCCAAGAACAAGGTAGGGACATGACAGCTCTGGACTCGGGCTGAGCATCTGGCTGGCAAGAACCTTCTCACTCCTTGCTGCCCTAGCACAGGAGCAACCCTGAGCTAAGTGGACTGAACTGAGCTCCCCAAGGATCCTCGGACACAGGCGCAGGAATGCCTGGAGGAACAGGGTCCAAGTGCAGAGAGCTGTTCTTGTTCTCCTTACCTATGAGCTGTTTCCATCTCTTGCTCTCCCAACTCTCAGGCAGAAGAGGCGATGGCCACGTATCGGACCTGTGTTGCGGATGCAAATACCCAGAAGCAGGAGTTGGAGGATACCAAGGTGAACTCCTTGCGGCAGATCCACGAAGTGATCAAACAGAGCGACCAGGTCATCAAGACGGTGAGTGGGGCTTGCTTGGGATGGCCCCTAGGGCAGGGGGGTGGCCGTACCCTGCTCAGGAGAGGTTCAGAGCTGCCTCCCCAGCAGACCTGGCTTAGCTGCTCCTATTTCAGATGAAGTCCAGGTGGATGTAGAGCTCTTTTCACTCCCTAGTGCTCTGAAAAGCCAAGGCTCAAGGCTGCAGACGAAGCACCACTCTGTGCTCCTGATTTCTCATCTAGCCTGGAGCTCCTTGTCTCTCTCTTCCTTGTATGTCAGCTCACAAAGCTCACGTCTGATTTCCTCTACCTTATTTTTAGGCCACAATCTCCTTCTACCAGATCATGCACATGCAGACGGCTCCACTGCCCGTCAACTTCCAGACACTGTGTGAGAGCAGCAAGCTCTACGACCCTGGGCAGCAATACGCCTCTCATGTCAAGCAGCTGCAGCGAGGAGACGAACCCGACATCCAGTACGACTTTGAGCCCTACGTGTCACACAACGCCTGGTAGGAGAGGAGAGGGGGAAATCACTGCTGGTTTACATTCATCTTCTCTGTCACTGGCAACCTCCCCCTGGGCCGGCACTACGCTCTCCTGCAGAAACCAGCACGCTTTCAGCGTGCCTGAAGGCAGCTCCTGCTGGGAAAGCTGGAGCTGGACCAGCTGGGAATTCCTCTCACATCCTCCAGTGGATGAGACAGGCTGTCTAGTATTTACGAGAGGACCGTAAATCCCAAGACAGGTGGATAGCAGCCATGAATAAGGTTTTCAAGTGTCCTTCCTTCTCATCCACTCAGACATTCCCTTTTCTCCTTTCTGCCCACCAGGTCCCCCTTCACTCGGACACGGAAAGGCAGCTTCAATGCCAATGACTTCTCAACGAATGCCAGCTCTGACGGGGCCGGGCTGCCCAAGGACGGGACCGTCTCGGAAGGAGGGACAGGACCCAAGGAGCAGCAAAGTGGGGCTGTGGCGGCTGAGCGGAGAGGTGAGCCCAGAGCAGAGAGGAGCCTCTGCATCGCTGTCCCCACGGCACCACTTGCACCAGGCTGCGTCGTCCTCCCCCTGGGTCAGAAGCAAAGCAGGACCTCCATGGGTACCAAGGGGGGGGCTTCTGATCACAGCAGTAGGACAGGCTGGAATCCTTGCAAGCTGAATTTCCTGAAGGACACAAAATCAGATCTATGGGGTTTTTTTGCTTTAGCTGCCTCGTGCTGCCTAACAGACCATTCTCCAGAATCCCATCTCTTCTTTCCCTTGCTGGAGTGTTACTGAAGGTGTCACAACCCCACCAGCCCCTTCACCAGCCTGTCAACAGGAAGCCAAGCAGCTTCCTTCAGTAATTTAAGTGTCCCCCAGACTCTAGGCTCTTCTCCCTTGTTTCTCTCCTGAACACAGAAAGCAATCTCAAATGAACTCTGTTTTCCTCTACAGGTGGGAGAGGACACCAGGTCCATAAATCCTGGCCAACTTCCATTACTGAAGCTGACAGCAGCCTGGATTCAAGCGCAGGTAGATACCGAAAACAGCCCAGGGCAGGCAGTGCTCCCCCTTCTAATACAGTCAGCCTAAAACCAGCATTGGAGTTAGGTGGGACCTGGCACTTTTTTATCTGCCTTGTAATAACACTGTGTTGTGAAAAACTGCTCTGATGCCAATCTCCAGCAGGCTGGGCTGGGCTGGGCTGGGAGACCACTGAACCTTTACACTGCCCTGGCTGCAGCCTGCTCCCCTGCAGGGCACTGCACGGGCACGCACAGCCCCTGCTAGATCCCAGTTCCTCATTTTCTCTGGAGAGAGCTGCCCCGGCTGCCCAAGGCACGCGACTGCTTGCTGTGGGAGTCCACATGCATCAGAGTGCACTCAGAAGAGAAACAATTTTGCCAGTAATCTCACTGCTTGTGGGTTTTCTTTTGACAGGCGAATTCAGCCATAAACTCCAGCGGCTGTCTTCCAACGGCACCATGTCCTCCAGCGAAGAGCTGGAGGAGAAGGATGAGAACGCTACACCCTTTGAGCAGAGTACGTGACAGCGTGGGAGGTGACGCAGTGCTCCTGCTGTGCACCCACACACCATGACAAAGCTAACTGCAGGTTGACTGTTCCCAAATTCAGTAGTTCTAGAGGTAAACCGAATGATTGCTGGGAGGATACCTGATGGTGACCTCACGAGGAGCCCGATAGCATTGTCTTTACCAGGGATGAGCTCTGCTCAAACCAGTGCGAACAGATGAGCTAGGGCTGCACGCCTCAGAGTACAGGTTGTTTGTAATGTTGCTGAAGAACTAGTGCTTCCAGCTGGTTGTCTGATCTGTGACAGTCACCCTTCTGCTTGAGCTTTGCTTAACCTTACCTCCTCAGGAGCCAGGATGCAGACACATTTATTTTTGTTCTGCTCACAGGCATCAATGGGATCACCCCAGAGATGACAGCTCCGACAGGGCCCTTCCGAAACGTTGGCTTATCCAAGGCTGCCCAGACTCATCGGCTGAGGAAGCTCCGTACCCCTTCCAAGTGTCGGGAGTGCAACAGCTACGTTTACTTCCAGGGAGCAGAATGCGAGGAGGTAAAGTTGGGAGAAGTGGGAAGAGAGCCCGGTGGGTGGAACGGATGGAGGATGTGTCCCATGAACGGGGTGGCCCCACCAGTACCTGCGTACAGCCCTCTGATTCACTCTGTCCCCAAATGAGAGCCACACGTTCTCCAGCGGCATATTGCGGCGCAGCTTGTCGCTTGGGTGTCACAGGTTTGCTGTAGAAACCCAGCCAGGAGCTCCGACACACGTGGTCAAAACCCCGGGTGTAACCACAGCCAGGAGCTCTAAGTTCTCTGTGGAAGCAGAGGTGCCCGCGTGAACTTCAGGGCAGGACTACCTTAGCCCAGCTCTAACCGGTGTTTAGGAAGATGTTCCTCCTTTGGGGACCTTTGCATTGGTCCTGCAGTGTCTCCAAGAAAGGCACTTTTCCTGTCCGCCATCGTGCTCAACGAGCTCCTCGTTTCTCTGAGTGATGCCTGGTGTCTCTCAGCAGCCGCCCTTCCACCCGACCCACAGAGCTCTCTCCCACCCCCACGCATTTCCCTGTGTTTTCCAGTGCTACCTGGCCTGCCACAAGAAGTGTCTGGAAACTTTGGCCATCCAGTGTGGGCACAAGAAGCTCCAAGGAAAGCTGCAGCTTTTCGGGCAAGACTTCACAAAAGCTTCTCAGAGTAGCTCAGATGGCATCCCCTTCATCATCAAGAAGTGCATTTCTGAGATCGAGAAGCGGGCACTGAAAACCAAGGTGATGCACTCTCTCTTCCCTCTCCTTCAGCTAAGCTGGCTCAGCTGTCTTCTCTTGAAATGGTTTTCATGCAAAGGCAGAAGATCAACAGCCTTGTTTTTCAGATTACTAGGAGGCAGGAGGCCAGAAAGTCCCAGGTGATAAACTTGGCCCTGATACCCCAAACTCTGACCTTGGAAACACTTCTCTTGCCTCCCTCTTTCCTATGAAACGGGAACAGCAGTAACGTCAGAGCTGGAAGGGGATGTCCCAGAATGACTTCTGAGAGGGATTTCCAACCCCCAAAAGGAGAGGGTGGGAGCTGGAAGGTCACTGTCTCACGCAAACTTGAAGAGAAACATTTCTCCTCACTTCAACTCCACTTTTCTCTCTTTTACAGGGCATCTACCGAGTTAATGGTGTCAAGACCCGCGTGGAGAAGCTTTGCCAGGCATTTGAGAATGGGAAAGAGCTGGTGGAGCTGTCCCAGGCCTCCCCTCATGATATCAGCAATGTCTTGAAGCTCTACCTGAGACAGGTAAGGTGCTGGTGATACCTTCTCCTGGGGGGCAAGGCAGGGGAGAGGTGACCAGAGGAATGAACTTCCCAAAACTAAACCCCCCTTCACCGAGTCATCTCTAGCAGGAGTAATTCTGCACAAACTGGGCTTAATAACTGTATGACTGTGGGCGGTGAGAGGGGTCCCTCCCAACTAGGAGGGGATCAGCGGTGGAGATGGGACGACGTGCATGAGTGGGGACGAGTGCGCACGCTGCGCCTCCTCCGAGCCGACGGCGGGTTTCCTGCTCTCGGCGAGCCCTCGCCGCCGCTTCGCATGGCTCCTCCACCGCTGCAGCAGCGGCGTTCATAGCCGCAGAAAAACAACGTGCAGAAGCACCAAATCCTCCCTCCCCTTTGCAATTGGGGAACCAGGTACACGAAAAGGGAAGTGATCCAGCAAAGGTCGCTCCGCAGGGCAGAGCTGGGGCTGAGCTCGCGTCTCCCCGAGCAGGGCTCTGCCCTGCGGTGGGCTCAGCTGGGTGCTGTGCCCCTCGTCTCGCCCTGCGGTGGGCTCAGCCGGGTGCTCTGCCTCAGCCACCCTCTGCCCCCAGCAGACACCAGTGCCCAAACTGGCAGTGCAAACAGCATCACCCACATCCTCCAAAGAGTCACCACAAGGCAGGAGGAGAGGAAGCAGCTTCTCCTTCACACTGCAGCCTTGCCGTTTAACTCCTAACTGCTGCCTTTTCTCTGAGGGCTGGTGTAACTCTGCAGAAGGGCTCCTGTGTGTTAACTTGGGAACCGGGCTCAGGGCTCAGCTCAAGGAGGGAGCTTTGTCCCTGGGTTCCCTGCACAGAGAGGAGAGAAGGGCTCTAAATTGCCTCCGGGGTTTCTCCAGAGAAAAGCAGAGTGGAAAGAGGGGAAGAAATCAGTCCTGAGCCAGGATCCAGCCTCTCACTGTGGAGAAATGGGTTTAAAGTCCCTCTGCAAAGTGCTGGATGGGAGAGGAACTTGCTCTGCTGTGAGAGGCAGCCTGTCCCCAAAAACATCTGTTTAAGCCACTCTGAAAACATTACCAGCCATGCAAAACCACCAATTAGTTAACATGCTGCTCTGGCTGCTTTATACAAACTTCAAAGCAAGAGTTTCCACCTAACCACAACCCCACCTTTGCTGCAGGCTATGCCGATTACATCCTGCGTTCTCCACCCCAGAACAATCCATTCCTGTCCTCTTTCACTGCTCTCCTCTTTCTAACCGCCTTCGTCCGCTGGGGAACCTGCTGCCATGCCCACCCGGGGCCAGGGCTTTTCTAGGGGAGAAAGAGAATCCCTTAACCTTGACCAGAGGGACCTGTCTGGCAGAGAGCACCCACGGGTTGATCAAAGGCTGCTTTTTGCTTGAACTTCCCAGGTACTAATTGGCTAGGACAAACGAGGCTGGATTTACACGCTTCAGGAGATGGATAAATAAACATTGCCTTCTGGCTAGCATGTTTTGCAAGCACCGGGGATGTTTCCTTGCTGTAGAAAGGCCCCAGGTTTCCTCAGCTCGACAACACTGGGCAGGTTTAGGTCTCGGGCAGGGGGTTGAGGCTCTCCCCACCCCGGGCTGGGAGACTCGGCTCTCCAGCACCCACCTCTCCTGTTCTTGCTTGCAGCTGCCGGAGCCCATTATGCCCTTCCGCATGTACAACGAGCTGATGGGCTTGGCCAAGGAGAGCTTACAGGGCGGCGAGGCCAAGGGCAAGAGCGGGAAGGGGGGCCCTGAGCTGGTGGACAGAGGAGCCGACACAGACAAGGTGGTGGTGAACCTGGTGCTGAAGCTGAAGGAGCTGCTGAAGGAGCTTCCCTGGGAGAACATGGCCACGCTCCAGTACCTCCTGCAGCACCTGAGAAGGTGAGAAGGGCAGGTCCAGAGCCCATGCGGGTGCTGGGGCACCTTCCCCTTCTTCCCTAGGGTGGGAAGGTAAGTGCAGCCTCCCCACCGGACCCATGCTGGCCGTGGGGACAGCCCAGTCCTTCCCAGGAGCACGGAGGTCGATCCGTGGCTGCAGCTACTTCTCTGCCACTCACGAAGCCCGTGTGTACCACGAGAGGGGACTCCTGTGCTGCCAGCCCAGCATCTCCTCCAGCCTCGATGTACCAGGCTGGGCGAGTCCTGCTGGTCCACCCATCCCTTCTCCTTGCTTGCTCTCACGAGTTCCTCCTCCTCCTCCCCAGGATTGTGGAAGTGGAACAGGACAACAAGATGACCTCAAGCAACCTGGGCATCGTCTTTGGGCCAACACTGATGCGCCCAAGGCCCACGGACGCCACTATTTCCTTGTCCTCGCTGGTTGACTATCCCCACCAAGCTCGCATCATTGAGGCACTCATCATCTTCTATTCGACCATCTTTGAGAACAAGGAGACCACGGTGCTGGCCGACTCCAGCAAGTACGCCACAGACAGCAAGGAGGAGGGAGCCAGCTCCTCTGACCTGGTAAGAGTCTCTGGGGAAGGGAGCACCCTTAGGGGACGCGGAGCCGACCAGGACAGCCTGTTTGTGCTTGCAACCTGGCGCAGATCAGCTGGGGCAGACCCTCCCGCAGCCCTAACACCCCCCAGCCCTCTCCTGAACGGTGCCCCAGCCTCGTGCTCTGCCCTGCAGATCGCAGCAGTGACATTCCCCATCCCTGCTGTGCCATACGGTGGTACGGGTCCGGCCAACGCTGTTGCCCTTCTCTTACAAAACTCGCCTTGCTTCATCATGTCCCCATGTGCATCCCCACTCCACTTGCAAGTGATTTTCTGCCCCAAAAGAACAGTCTCAGTAGGTGAGACAGGCAGGGGGTGGGAGAGTGGAGCCTACACACCTTTACACCCAGACAACAAGTTGGTAGTTCTCCACTTTCTGGAACCATTTCTCAGTGAATGAGAAAGTTTTCTTCTCCTCCATGCCCTCACCACTGCATCTCTTCCTTCCAGTCCCACACAGGCTCCCAGCCCGGCAGCATCCCCTACCTAGAGCTGCCTTCGGAGAAGGGCAATTTGGATTACAGCGCCGACTCATTCACAGGTAAGTGAAAGGCACCTGGTGGCTCCTCCCCAGCGGGCACAGGTCTCTCGGGAGGTCCGAGGTATGTCACCCGCAGCAATAACACAAAGCCCTTCCCCTGTACCTGAACACCACAAGTTTGGTGAACAAAGCTCCTGCAGATGCCATGGTGCCGGGCGAGAGCATAGCACAGGGCTCCCTCTGTCCCGCAGAGTCTGGCGACCGCTCCGTTGACTCCGACTCTGAGCTGGAGGACGGCGGGGAGCTGCTGGCCGCCACGGACGGGGGCCCACGAACCCAGCTAATGAAACAGGGGAGCGAGACCAGCACAGACGAAGCTCAGTTCTGCGATGATGGGAGCGAGGGACAGCGGAGCCGGAGCTGCAGCATGGGCCAGTCGGATGCGGAGGGCACCGCTCCCCGCTGCTGCAGCCCCCCACGAGAAGAGCAAAGCGATGCAGAAGACTACCCCGAGCGCCGCTTCCCCGCTGCTGACACGGACTACAACAAAAACCAGTCCAACAACACAGCCATGCCTGCCACTGCCCGGCATCTGGCAGCCAGGTGCCAAGGCGGCTGCGAGCCAGGCAGCGAGCAGCAGCCCCGGTTTATCTAAGCCACTGAACAAAAATACTGCGGACGCTGGGACGGGGCAAAGGGACAAAATCCAGATGCTACCCAGGCGTAGCGATGTGGAAAGCTGTGATGTTGAGGGGTGGGGAGGGACAGCACAGAGCCGTGGGCAGCTAAGTGGGGGTTTGGTGTGTCAGCTGCAGGCAAGTCCTGGCTGTTTCATGGCTGGAGCTTTCACACAAAACCCCCGAGACCCTCGGCTCCCGATGGGGAACATCGGGTCAGTCTGCCTCAACTGCTGGGAGCCCCCGCTCGGTCCAGCAGCCCACGAAGCACGTTTCTTGGGAAGGAGCTGAGGCAGGGAAGCCCCTTCGCTTGTTGTTAGGGACTAGGAAGGAATCCAGGGTTTTGCCATGTCCAGGTCACAAGTTTAACTTTTTGCCACGCTCCTTAATCCCACGCCTCTACTGCAGAAATCAAGATGGGGGAGTCAAAGGATCTGATCATCCCTGCTGGCTGCAGCTGGAAGGCGAGGTGAGGCTGCCGGGAGGTGATGTGGGGAGAATTCCCCAACAGTGGGCAGGAGAAGGGCACTGCAGCCAGGCACGGGCACTGCATGGACAGACGGACAATGCCAAGCACTGTGTGCATGGGCTGGCTCTGCCGGCCTGGGGAACAGCTCGCCAGGAAGGGGGCACAGCCAGAGGAGCGCTGGGTTCGGTGTAGCTGGGTAAAAGCAACTCGGACCGTCTCACGCAGAGCTGGCCTCGGCTTTAGGGCTGTGCCTGCATTGCTTGCCAGGCCCTGCAAGGTACATTTATCATTTATAACTGACTGTACCAGGCATCCAAAGTCCAGCAATAAATTTACTGCCTCAGCACTTCTAAGCAACACAGGACTCAACCAGCAACATGCCTTTCCTGGCTCAGCTGACAAGGTTTGCATTGCTGCTTGTATTTATGGGCATTTTTCTACTTGGCAGGAGCCACGCAAAGAGCAATCCGCAAGCTGTGAGCAAGCTCAGGGGACAGGTTTTCCTGGCTGCACGGTCCTGAGCATTGCCTAATCTCTCAGGGTTTTTTTTGATAGACATTTGGTCTCCAAAAACCTAAGCTGCAAATCCAGGACTACACCCCTGCTCTTCCAGCTGGCCCCGAGATGGAGCTGAGCAGAGAGCAGGTCACCAAGAGGAGAAGCCTCCTCCTCAGGACTGCCACAGCCTGAATCAAGTCACAGCCCCTGCCAGTGTAAGAGGCTTTTAAAAATTTTTTTTTCTAAAGAGATAACCCTTCAACATGAAACCACTACCTCTGTTGGCAAAGGAACTTAAAGGGTTAAAGAAGACCAGCCAAAGTCTTTTTTTTTAAAGCTGCGAGACTTTTCTGCACTGAAGCATAGAGAAACAAGTAGATTTTTAGCTTAAAAAGAGATGAAAGCTGTTTTTTTCTATTACCCTGCTTGTACCTGGGCTGCATTCCTGCCGTCACTGCTGAGCGTGCCACTAGACCCTCGACATGGGAGGCCACATGACGAGCAAAGACCCAGAGCTCCCGGCCGGGGACAGATGCACAAGGACTTGTGCAGGTACCTCGCACACAAGCAAGTCACAGTCCACGGTTCCTAAGAAATTGCACAGATCCAAAGCTGTTTTCTAACGATTAGCCAGACCCTTCCTCCGTGAGATGCTGGACACCAGATCATCTCTCGCTCTGCCTGCTCACGCGTCAGGCCTCGCCACTCCAGGTCTGAAGAGCATCCACCCCAACGGGACAGCGAGGGGGGAGGCAGAGGCGGACCTCTGGCCAAGGAAGCAGAGTGAGCAAAGCAGGAGCGATGTTCCAGCTGAAGATACACTGAACGGTGTTTGGGGGGGTTATATGCACTTCGTTACTGTAGAAATGGGCGATCAACCAGACGTTTGACCCCTTTGAGGATCAGTCTCCAGCACAGGGGAGAGCCTGGGCTTTATAGCTCCCAGAGCTCTCCGAGACTAATCGGAAATGCATCTCAGCATAGCAGGTCAAAGGTACACAAAACCAAAGTTAATTTACAGCTAAATGGTTCATAACTGAGCCAAAGAAGAGCTAGAGATACCTGTGAGACATTCTGCTCTGCAGCTCTTCAACAAGGCGGTTGGATTTTTCCAGCAGGTCATTTCCATGGTAGCAAGAGAAACAAGGCCGACTGCCCTCTCTTGCTACCAGCACTGCTACCACAGGCGGTACCACGTGTGTTTGTGAGGATGGATGACGGGTGAGTGCAAGTGAGGGAAGGGACAAAAGCTACGCTTGAGCTTCACATGGCAACAGGCACCCTTCTATCTGTATAGTAATTCAGCGTGCAAAAAGTAAAGCGTGTTTGTTACGACATGCCTGTACTGCTGTAAGAAGCTGCATTACATGTTTTGCTGTGTTCAGATTGACATGCTTCAAAAAAAAAATAAAATAAAATCAGTGTGTTCCAACCTGTGTTTATCCTGGAGATCAGTCTTCCAGCCTCCTGTGCCCATGGCTGCAGGAAGCTAAGCACTGTAAAGAAGTACTCCACATATTTCTAGCAAGTAAACTGAAGTTTAAAAACCCTCAAGAGACCTGGAACAGATTAAAATGAAAGTGACGGGGGGGTGATAAGCAACTCTCCATTGCAATACCTGAACACCATGGTTTCAAAACAAGGGCCAGAGGGTAGAACAGGTAAGGTAAGCAACGAGCTAAGTCTGAACTGCAGCATCAAAACTGCACACGACAGCTGGATCCAAGTTCTGCAGGGTGAGCTCTCAGTTCAGCCATGATGGAGAGTCCATCAGAGCTTCAGCAGCAAGACATTCTAAACAGAATGAAAAATACAGGAACTCACTAAGTCTAAAAGGCTTTGCTACAGGGCGAGGCTGAGAAATACAAGGCCAGCAAGGAACAGCCAGAGTACAAGTCTTTATTAAAAATAAGATCCTATAAAATTAAATAGGAAAGCAAAGGCCTTTTCCCACTTGCTTCTGCCCTGCACGCTTCTGTTGCTTCAGGTGACTTCCACGCTTGAGTCCTGAATGAAGACTAAGGAGTTACAGCAAATCCGTGCTGGAAAACAAGGAATTAGGCCAAGTAACACAAATTGCATAGAGGCAACACAGAAAGAGCATTTTCTTGGCTGTCTATGAAAAGGCAGACATCTCAGAGTGTCTGTAAATTGCCGGTGGATGGGAAGATTGGGAGGTGTCACACAACTCTTCCGTGCCTGGAAGAAAGAGAACTCGGGATGTGAATCACCTCATACCTCCCTCAGCAGACTGCTCTTGAGACCAAGCCCCACTGCCCTGAACACTGACAGGCACATCCCAAGCGGTAGATACTGACGCACAAGACCAGGCAAGCCTTGCTCTGGTCTGTCCTCTCACTGACAGTTCCCTCCACAAACAATTTAAAGTTTTGAGATAATCTTTTCCTGGAGGCAGCTCACTTCAAGTCAATCCCAGACAGCCCCAGCACTGCCCAAAGCCCTCCGCTAGCCAGGGAGTTTCATGGTTTCGTACTCTGCCTTACCTGACAGCTCCAGATTACTGCACCAGTCTGTAGGTGATGTAGCGGCCCGCAGTCTCACTCGGTCTTATGATCTTCACTACCTAGAAGGGCGACAGAAGGAACTCAAGAGGGAGAGAAGCTGGTGGTGAGCTTCCCTGCCCAACACAGGTGCACACTCAGACCCAGACAGCGTGGCTGTAAAGCTGTGGCACTCAGCAGCCACAGAGATGGCCGGCGCTGAGCTCCCTGCTTCGGCTGGGGCCATAGCATGGAAGTGCCACCCCTGGTGCAAGAGGAGGGGGAGATCACAGAGCATGGGGCTGGGTCGTATCTGCTTCCTGTCACCAGCCGATTCAGCAGGCAGCCAAGACTGCGGTGTCCCTGCTAAGAAGCCTGCTCAGGTCACATACATCCGTACCCAACCTACAACAGCTTTTACGTTCAAAAGAGATACTTTCCCTGCCTCCAAGAGTTCTGAAGTGCTGTAGAGCAACTCCCCTCCTTGCCCTGCCCACAGGAAACTGTCGGCTGAGTCAATTTCTCTCTTACCTGACCACGCTTTATTCCAAAGTACCGGGCCACAGGATCCCCAGCCTGTATCCTTGGGAGCTGGTTCTCTCTCAGCTTACTGTGCAGGGAGTCAAGGAGAAGCTCCCCTGGCGGAACACACCACTGGCCCAGGTGCCTGTTCGTTAGCACAGCTCACGGAACAAAGTAATAAACCATCGCACGCAGATGTATTCACTGTCAGCCCAAAGCAAGCCTGCATCACACCCAGGCAGGAAGGGGAGAACAAACAAAGGATACTATCTGGCCAGTAGCTCAGTTACTTCTTCCTTTGTCATGACAACGTGCTCCGGGACCAACTGTAAACAACAGGGGAGAGAGATTGTAAGATTAGAAAACCAGAGAAAGCGACTGGCTCCTCACTGCGGCGGGAGAAGCAACACGTTTGTCAGGAAGAAAAGTATGTCTGCCTCACTCAGCCCGGCCTTCCAACCGAAAGAAAGTCTCCGGGAGCAGCTCGAGCTGCAGCTCAGCACAAAAGACTGATCATCCCGCCTTCGCTCCACTGCCCGACAATGCTCACCTCATGCTCTGTGATGTTGATCAGAAGCTCTTGCTGCAGAAACTGCTCCAGGATGTATTTGGGAGCCATATCTACCAGGGACTGGAAAGGGAAAGCTCTGTCAGACAGCAGCGCTGCTCTGGGACAGCCCTGCCTGTGCTCAGACACCAGTCACTACAAGCGTGGGATCACTACACGTGCGCTTACACAGACACAGCTACGTGGGCAAAGAGCACACAGATGTCCTGACTGCTGGCAAACATCCCCTGTTCGCTCACCCACCTCCTGGCTACTCACAGGCCCCCAGCTGTTCTTCTGGAACCAGAAACGGCTGTTCTGGTTAAATACACTTGCACGTTAAGCAACAGCCTGTATTAAGGTGCAACAGGCTTTAGTGGAAGACTTCATCTGGAATAAAATTCCAGGCTTTTATTTGCCTAAAGAAGCACTGAAAAACAGACAGGCAAAACACCCGCGGCCCACAACAACCCTCTGCCTCGGAGACAGCTTTCTTTCACCGTACCTCGTACCTGCTTTGCCGAAGGGGTCATGCCTTGCTGTACCACGATCAGCGCTCTGGTGATGTTCTCCTCCTGCATCCTCTGGCAGTACATCTTGATCGTCTTTATTCCAACCTTGGGCTCCTCTGGGAAAGGAGCCAGCCCCAGGGTTACATGCAGCCCTCCCTCATTCCGCTGACAACCCCCCGCCCCAGCAACCGAAGCCGTCCCTTCCCGTGCAGCCCCGGGAGCCGGAGGAGACTCTTCTCACCCGGGAAGAAGACGAACATCTGGTCGGTGGGATCGTCGTTGTGAGCCACCAGCACCGTCAGGTCGGTGCGCCGGGGCCGGCCCTCGCTGGGTTTGTCACCGAACTGCCCCTTGAACTCCTCCAGCGTCTGATCCAGCTCGTCTTGGGTCACCAGGTAGCCCCGGTCGTGGCAGAGCTACCGAGAACACCCTGCGGTCAGGCGGACCAGCCCTCACCGCCCCGAGGACAGGGGGGAGTAGGCCGGGGCCTGGGCCTGGGCCTGGGCCTGGGCCTGGGCCCGGACCAGGGCCAGGCCGCCGTGGTACCGCCGGGCCACCGCGCAGCCCCCGCTGCCCCGACAACGCCCCCCCCCGCAAGTCTCCAGCCCTCGCCGGGTCTTATCCCCGCCCGCCCGCACCTGCATGATGGTCTTACGGATCTTCCACAGCCGGTACGTCTCCTCCTCGTCGTCCATGGCTGCCGCCACCTCCCGCACCGCCCGAGGTCCCCCCCGCGGGCTGCCCGCGCTAATGCCTGCTCGCGCGGAGACAGGCGGCGCCGGGGCGGCCGCGGGGGCCTCGGCCGCGGGGGCTCCTGGGAGCTGTAGTCCGCCTCCGGCTGCGGCTACGGGGGGTGGCGGGGGTCCCTGTCCCGCAGCCGGGGCCGTTCCCCGCTGTCCGAGCCTCAGTCCCGGACAGGCCGCGGACCCATGTTCCGGTCAGGAGGGAAACCGTCACCGCGCGGGGGGGGGGGGCGGGGCCGGCCTGCAGCGCCTGACCCCGCCCCATGGTCTGTCCATGACCCCCCCCCCCGCCCACATGGTCTCGCCCGCCCCGCCGATAAACATCCCCGCGGCCACCCCGCCCCCCTTTTGCTCTTCCATTGGTCAGGTTCCCATCCATCATCCCGGTCGGACACGCCTCTTTGCGCGCTGACTGGCTGAGCGACCGAAACGGGCGGTGCCTCCGAGCGTCCTAGCCGTCGATTGGCTGAGAGGCCGGAGGCGGTGAGGCGCGATGGGATGGGGTCGGGCGGTGCGGCGGGCGCTGCAGTGCGGGGTGGCGGTGGCGGTGGCGCGGGGCCCGGCCCGCAGCATGGTGAGTGCAGCCACGGCGGGGCCCGCTCCGCACCGCACTGGGGCCGGCCCGGGGCTGTGGGTCACGGCTCTGCCGGGCTGCCGTGAGGTGCCCAGGGCGGGCGGTGGGGGCTGAGGCCTGGCCCCGGGGGGCGGACGAGCCTTCCCCCCCCCCCCCCCCCATCGTGTGTCGCCCGGGGAAAGCGAAGGGCGCGGAGCCGCCGGCTCCGGTTTTGGGGGGGGACGACGGGGACGGAGGCACCGAACCGCCGGTGCGGAGCCGGTCGCTGCTGGGGTCCCCCTCCCCGGGACCGGCGGGGGGGTGGCGGTCGCTGACAGCGTCCCCCGTTGCCCCCCGCAGTGTGCCCAGGCGGAGGACTGGCGCTCGGCCAAGGCCATCTATGATTTCCACGCCCGAGACATCGATGGCAACGACGTCTCTCTGGAGAAGTACCGGTAGGAGGGAAGGGGTTAGCGCCGCTCGGGCGTGGGGCCGGGACGGACACGGTCCTGGGTGGGAGGAGGAACGGAGCTCGAAGGACCTGGGGGGGGGGGGGAGGGAGGAAGGAACGAGGCTCAAAGGACCTGGGTGGGAGGAACGGGGCTCAAAGGGCCTCGGCGTGGCGCCGGGCAGTGATTAAGCCGCATTGGGACAATCTATTGTGTAACCCGGGAGAGCGGCTTGTTTACGGGCACCTTCCCGCCTCGCCCCGCTCCGGCCGAGGGGAACGGCTGCTGATTCACCCCCCTTTCCAGAGGCTACGTCTGCATCATCACCAACGTGGCTTCAAAATGAGGAAAAACCGCTGTAAACTACACTCAGCTTGTTGACTTGCACGCCAGATACGCTGAGAGGGGTTTACGCATCTTGGGCTTTCCCTGCAACCAGTTTGGAAAACAGGTATGTTGGGGGAGTAGGGCGAGGGCTCCCCTGGAGCACAAGGACGGCCCTTGGCTGGCCGGGCTCCCTGCGCGGCCCCTGGACACTCGGAGTGCCCCTTCCCTCTGTCAACTTCCTCAGGAGCCTGGGGACAACGCTCAGATTAAGGCATTTGCTGAAAACTACGGTGTGAAGTTTGACATGTACAGTAAGATCGACGTCAATGGGGACGATGCCCACCCACTGTGGAAGTGGATGAAAGAGCAGCCCAAAGGAAGAGGCACCCTGGGCAAGTGAGTGTGGGAAGGGGAAGCTGCGGAAAGTGCCACGGGCAGGGAGAGGCAGCTCTGGGCTGCTCCATCCGAGCAGCTGGCCTGGCTGCAGCAAGGTTTTTTTCTGCCACAGTCTCACTCCTGTTTTTTTTCTTCTCCTAGCGCAATAAAATGGAACTTCACTAAGGTAGGATACAGCTGCCTTCTCCAGGGCTTGCCTGGGTTGCACTCTCACCCTTTGGGGGACTGTGGGGAGTCCCTGAAGCGTTGCAGGGAGGAGGGATCCTCACACGTAGGCTCTGCTGTGTGCAGTTACCCTGGATGTCAGGGTAGGAGCGTCCCAAGGGGCTCCTGCGCTGTCCTGGTCCCTGTGCTTAGAGACCCTTATAAGCCCCTAGCCCTGTCCCAGAGTGGCAGTAACCAGCTGAGGGGGGAGCAGGTCTGCCAGGGGCTACAGCTCTGCAGGCAGGATCTGCTGCAGCCCAACCCCACCATAAACAGCTCCCTGGGCTGCTCTGCTGCTCTCCAAGGGCTGCAGAGCCCGTGTTACAGCTGTACTTGCTCACCTGGGTGCTGCTTCACTTCCACAGTTCCTCATTAACCGGGAGGGCCAAGTTGTGAAGAGGTACAGTCCCATGGAGGATCCCTACGTAAGTCTGCTGCTGGCACGGTTGGTGTTACAGCTCTGCCTGACCCATGGGAGAAGGGGAAGTGCAACAGTGCTGCCAGCTCTCCGCAGATCACATCTGCGGAGAAACAGGGCAGTTCTGGCACTGAGCACTGCTCCAGGGCAGGCTCCGCTGCTATGTCTCAGCTCTCTCCTTCTTTTGGCTGGGGGTGGGAGGGGAGAAAAGGCACCCCGGTGCTCTGGGAGTGGTGGCTGTGGCACCAGGGGAAGTGGGTGCCCAGCACAGGGTAGTTCCAAGCAGTCCCTCTGGGGTGGGATGGAGGGGACTTCAGGCATGTTTTTCAAGCAATTGATGTTCTCATAGCACAGTGCTCCCTTCTTTCTCGTAGATCATCGAGAAGGACCTGCCTGCCTATCTGTAGACCTGTTCATCTCGCCCCTGCACTGTCCCTTTACCCCAGCATCGGCCCTCCTGCTGCCTGTGGAGTCTTCTCATCCAGCCCCAATGACGGTCTGTCTTCAAGCCAGCTTGCTGGTGAGGCAGACCTGAAGATCTGGCGTGCACCTGCTGGAAGAAGGCTTCAGAGAGCCGGTGGCCACTGCTGGGCAACTCTTTTCTCTGGGCATAGGGCAGGATCTAGTGCCCCCTTGCAATAAATATATTAGAAATGACCTGTTGTGGCTGGGTGTGGAATTGAGTAGTGGATGGGGCTGGATCTGCTGCACTGCTCCTGGGGAGAACGTGGAGCTTTGCAGGGGAGCCAAGACCTTATGCAACTCCTGAGCTCAGCAGGGATAATCCTCATTAGTGCTGAGGGGGGAATTGCACACAAATCCTGGGTCAGCTGGTGCTCCCAAGGGGCTCCCACAGGAAAAGCCAGAGCAGGGGGAAGGCGTGTCCCCCCTCTGGGACTGCAGCTCAGATCCTTCCTCACTCTAAACCCAACAGGCATCTGCCCCGATGAGGCAACTGGGTTGTTTTTCTCTGAGCACAGAGTACAGGCAAAGTCTGGGTGACCAGCAGCACACCCCTGACCCCAATACCCCTCCTGGCCCTGGCAGGGCAGCAAAGGGGACAGTTCCAGCAGTGGCGCAAGCAATTACTGCAAAACAAAACCGAGTTGTGTTGGGACACAGTGAAATACCTCACATCACCAGAGATGTGTCAGACCACAGGGTGCAGGCCCACAGGTGCATCCATCCTCCTCAGGAAATCTCAGCTGCAGCTTGTTGGTGCTTGCAAAGGCACCACTTTGGCCAAGCCTGCAGATGGCCAGTGTCTCCTGTGGGCAGGGAGAGCTCGCATTTTACAGGTGATTTGCCATGTGGGAGTGCTGTTTTGCCTCTTTTCCCCGGGCTCTGGCAGAGGTGCTGGGTCTCCCCTTAAGATCCACAGCCCCCTACCACCCCGGGAGCCCTGTCTTCAATGTGGGGCCAAGGGTGGAGTGGGGAAGAGCCCCATGGTCTTTGCTGGGGTCCCCCCAGTCTGATCCCCCCCACATAAGTGCAGACCAGCACATCAAGGATGCCAGGAGGATCCTGCTCCAGCCTGCCTGACCACTCAGGCCGCCCCCAGGGTAGGCCAGCTGGTTTCAGGAGTTGCCTCACAGCCTGGCTCAGTCTCGCCATGAACTCTTGTCAGCAGCACTGCAATGCCCAGCTGCAGTTGCACAAGGCAAGGTACGAATTGCTCCACTACAATCATCCATGGCTCACCCCTATCCCACCTCCTGTGGGGATAGAGCGGGGCCAGCAGTGCCTGGGTGAGATGTCCCGGCACTGCAGCGGCAACTGCTCGTGCTGGAGGAACACGCCTGAACAGTGGCTCCTTTATCTGTGTTTTCCCCAACAAAGCTGGGAGGGAGCAGCCTCACCGAAGGCCAGTGCCCAGGCTGGCTCCACGGAGGATCCTCCTCTGCACAGCCCCTGCCCGGCTCGTCCCAGGGAGAAGGGGGTGGCTTGGGACAGCAGTCCTCAACTGCCACCAGGCTGGTGGCACTGGAGGTAAACTCCGGCTGCTGGTAGGACCCTGGCCCTCAGATTCCCTATCCTGATCTGAATCCCAGATGGGATCCTGGGGCAGGTCTATACCTCTAGACAGACGGACAGACAGACAGAGAGCTGGGACTTACAGAAATCTTATATGTGGCTTCCTTTCCATTTTTACTGAGCAGAATGAAAAATTATCCTTCTGAGGCAAGTAGAAAATTCAGGAATTATTAGTCAAAGGCACATATTCTAAAAAAATCTCTTTACATATATATACATCTCAATTAATTATAAATACACATAGAAAAACAAAGGCAAACAACAAGCAGATTAAAAAGTGCTAACAAAAAGGTGTAAGGGAAGAAAAAAAGGGACTCATTTAAAAATACATACAATCAGTAGGACAACTGCATAATAATTTAGTTAAAAGATATCGTTACATATTATTAACCCTGACAAAAACACAGGATTGGGGCAGAGAAGGGCTTCCTTGAAGGTGCTCTCTGTCTTTCCAGAGATCAGGGAGGGAGAATTGCATATATTTTAAAATTAATATCAAAGCCAGCAGCTAAGGCTCCAGGTGACAGTGGAGAAGTGGCTGGCGGAGGGTGCCTAGCAGGAGAATTCCTCCTCGTTATTCCTGAGTTTAAACCTCTCTGAAATGGGTTTTCCCGGTGTCCTTTTCTCTCCTCACTGAGAATTCAGCAAGCACTGAGCAAACAAACCAGGACATGGGTGAAGGCAGGGCCTCTCCACGAGTGGTGTGGACTAGGACGTATTTTAAATAAGAGGAGGGTCTGGGGAAGGGGAGAGCCTTGCTCTGTTCAGGACTACAAAAGGCTGTTGTGGCACCCGGAGAAAGCGGCACTCCCCAGGCGGCCCCGCGGCGAGAGGCGAGCATGGCTGCCACGAGCAAAGCTGGGGGAAAAGCACAAACTTCTCAGGGCAGCAGCGGGGTGGGGGCACACAGGGGCTCCCTGTCTTTGGTGTTTACTTTGAGGTAAGGAGGTTTCCTTGAATGCAGTAAAATGCAGCCCCAAGCAGCCCCGACTGCAGGGCTGATCTCGGCCAGGCAGGCTGGCAGGAGGCAGATGCCAGCTGGGGAAGGTGGGAGGTAAGGACAAGCCCCCAAAACAAAGGGCAGGGACCAGAGCAACCTCAAAAACAAGCCCACACGTGCATCGCATGGGGCAGGTCCATGGTCTTAATGTGTCAGGGAAGGCAGCTCCCGTCTAAGCAGGAGCACAAACACTGCGGACACTGACCCAAAGCACTTCCCAACAACAAACAGAGCACTCGGCCAGACCCTGAGCCCTGGGGGAAACATGGGGAGTGGGGGGGGTCAAGGCTCTCTGCCTGGAGGAGAGGACTCCACCAGGCACTGTAAAGTTCCAGCCCCCTCAAGACGGACCTGTCAGGGCATGGGGGATCCCAGCAGAGGCCTCTCCAGGCTGGACCTCCTTCCCCAGGTCCTCTCTGAGGAAGGGCCGGGCCAGCCAGGGAAGGTCTTTCATCCTTCCCCTTAAAACATCCTGGTGCCACTTCTAGGAAATACCTCGATGACTCAAGGCAGAGAAAAGAAACAGCAGAGGGGAGGCTTGCGGAGGAGCTGCCAGGCCTGGAGCATTCCTGCCAGCAGGCAACTTCCTGCCAGACTCCTTAGATTAAAGAGAGAAAACAAAAGAGAGTTTCCTCGGGACCTGCCGAGGTGAGATGCTGCTGGAACAGGGATGGTGGCAGAAGTGGCTGGAGGCTACCTCTGTCCTGGGGAGAAGGCAGCTTGCCCAGCCGCTCCTGGCCGAGGGGCAGTGGGTTGTCTGGGGCAGTGCTTTGCAAAAAAGCAGCCCTTTGCTCTTTGGTATTGGAGGTTGAATTTGCAGCATGAGCAGTGATACTGCACATCCTCGGTGCTCACCAGGGAATTCTTCCCTTCTGGGGCCTGAAAGCAGCTCTCACCAAGGTCAGTGGTGGGCAGGGCTGGGGATCCAGATCCAGACACCCAGGCCTGTGTCCATGGCCCAGCCAAGGACAAGCCCTACGGAACAGGAGCGGTGAGACAGCCAGGTGAAAGGCCACCATGCGATAGCAAGAAGTTGGACAAAGCACGGCCAGCCACAGCGACCTTCCGAGGCTAAAGTGCAGGACAGGCTGATGGGACGTGTGGCCCTTTTGCTCCAGGGAATCCCCCCATGGTCCCAGTGTGGCTGAGCTCTGACAAACTCACAAGCTTTGCCACTATACTGACAAACAAGGTGTGGGAGCAAGCAGCTCCTGCCCTCTGCTGCAGAGCTCAGGCAGCCCCAGAGGTGTCAGTGTCCCTTCACAGGGAGGGCAGAGCAGGCACAGACAGTTTTGCTTCTCTCAGCTACACCTGCTCAGAGGGACACTTGAGCTCAGTGGTTCCCAACTCCTCTGGGACAGCATTCCCTTCCCCTTCACGCCTGCCTTCAGATCCAGCCCTCCAGAGCAGCCTCAAGGTCCACAGCAGGGCTGGGGCAGCCCAAGAGGAAAGCTGGCAGCAGCCAATGCAGATACGGTTTGGTCAGCCAGCTCTCAGGGGGGACTGGGCTCTCACCCTTCAGTAACACACCAGCACTCTGGTCACCGGGTTGTTTTGGAGACCAGACATGCCCCTGCCCAGCTCAGGGGGTAGCAGCCGCATAGCTCTGGGCTGGAGGGCTGGGGAAGGCACAACCCAGCTCGGAAACTCAGTAGTCTGCAGGGGGACGGGCACAGAGGAGGGGGCATCTCTCCTCAGTCCTACATGGGCACTGACCTTTGAGCAGGACTTGAACACAGCAGAGGCCATCAGTCCAGATCAGCTGAACTTGGCAGCACTCAACTCCCCCCAAGCGCATGTTATATACAAATCTATACATGCCTGACTGTATATTATATATAAATAAACTTTGCTTTAAGGAACTATAGGTTTCTTTTCTTCCCTCAGAAACAGAAAAGGGTTAGTCCAAACCAGTAGAAAAGCTGGGGCTCCCCAGCTCTCACCTCTGCACCAAAGGATATGGATCCACAGTGGCCGAGCATCGCCTGGCATGCCCAGATGGCTTTCAGAAGTCTGAGAAAGGCCCACTGAACTGGATCACACTCTGGCGCTCCTGGGGGACCATGTTCTCCTGGGGGGCCCCATTAAACGTCCTTAGCATGTCCTCCAGGATCTCTCTGAAATTGATATTCCCATCCTGTTGGACAAAATCTTCCTGCTGCTGCTGCAGTGTCTGCAAGGGTCCTGGGTGAGGCAGAGGCAGGATGGGGGCCGGGCTCTCGAAGGCAGAAGGGTGGCTGAAGCTAAAGGGTAATCTGTGCTGCTGGTGTGGCTGGAGAATGGACTCCGAGGCGAAGCACAACACACTGGGCTCTGGGTTCATTACCACATCGGGAATGCTGCTGCTAGGAGGGCTGCAGGTCAAGTCCAGGATTTCATCCTGGTGCAGGGAATGCCTGGGCAGGGGGACCCCAGGCCTCATCTGCGTGAGGTCCGGGGGCTGTGGCAGGATGGGCAGCGTCAGGGAGAACTGAGGGCTCTGCTCTTGGGCCTGGAGGAGTTGGTTGTGCTTTCGCTTCACGTTCTCATCCATCTGCTTCAGCTCCTCCAGCACCTTATGGACACAGCTCTCCGGGATCTTTATCCCTAGGGGAGGAACATGCATCAGTCCCCAAAGCACTTTCAGAAGGGACGGCACACTGTGGGGACAGAGGGATGGGCAGCAGCACTGGGGCCCATTTATCAAGCACACTCCCAGCCTGCTTCGCCTCTTGGCCAGGCTGCAGAGCAGGGAGACGGGACTGCAACCAGAGCAAAAGCAGCTCCACAGCAGGCTTGTAGCAGGCAGCAACAGCACCGCTTCACATGGGCATGGAAGGGACAGCTCAGGTCTGGCTCACACTCTTTGCCCAGTGCCCAAACACACGTCAGGGTAGCCCCAGCTCCCCTCCTTCCCATGGGGTCACCTAAGCAGTGGCTGCTTCCAGGCTGGAACATGTCCTGTTTTAGGAAGGGAATCTTGGCATTGGGCAACTGGACCCCTTCTTCCTTCTCCTAAAATGTCCTGCTCCCCTTCCCCTTCCCAGTACTTCACCCACCGACTTGTTTCTTCTTCTCCTTGGTCTTTAGGCGGACGATCTGCAGGTAGCTGGTGTTGGTAATGTCTGCCATGATCCTGGCGATCTTGCTCCAGACCCGCAGCAGGGCCCCACATAGCATGTAGTAGTGACGCAGGCGCATGCCCTGGAAGCACTCCTTCCCCTCCTGGATCAGCTTGCAGCTCCTGTTCCTGTAGTTCAAATGGGAGAATACCACCTGCATCAGCACAGGCTCCCACAGCAGAGCAGGATCCCCCCACCCACAGCCTCCCTGGCGTGGCCCTTCCCCACTGCCACAGACAGGGACCCTCTCCCCAACATCAGCTCTGCCTTGGGGAGGGCAGGACAGGTCAGGGCTGCAGATGCATTACCAGACGGCATGGTTACACTTCTTCAAGGAGAAGCGGTAACTGCTCTCCCAGTGCTCCTTGGCTTCCTCAGGCGACACCTGCAGAAGAAACACACAGCATTGGAGATTTTCCACTGTCCAATATGCAGCTGAGACTTGAAATCCAGGGCTGGGAGTCAGGATACCCGGCTGCTACCACCATCTCTGGCCAATCCACAACAGGGCTACAAGGATCTGTGAAGTGGTTACAGTAAATGTCCTTTCAAAGCCACCCCTGCCCAGAGAAAGAGGCTCTTCACTCTCCCCACACTGGAGGGCAGCAGCTCCCACCTACCCGGTGGTATTTCTTCTGCAGACTGTCCAGGCTTTCAGGCTGGCTTTGCTTCCCAATATTTGGCTTGTAGAGGATGAAATTCTTTCCACGGCTCTGCTCTGCCAGCAGACAGGTATGTTTGGAGCCTCGCATCTGTCAGGGTAGAGCTGATGGTTAGAGTCACAGCCTCTCTCCCCAAGCCCATATTTCTCTAAACTAACCCCCTTCCTGCCAGGATGGAGGTTCTTGAAGGCATCTCCTAGCCCCCAGCAAGAGGTCAGACATAGACCTCTTATAGCCATGGCAGACCTCCTCCTGTTGGAGTCATCTTCCAAGCTGAGGTCCCACCCTGGCAGACCCCAGGACCTACCTTGTAGGAGAGGTAGAACCCATCAAAGGATCCTGTCAGTTTGAGTGACTTCTCATAAGCTTCCTCCCACTTTAAGCCTCTGTCGACACTGATCTAAACAGGGACAAACAGAGGGATTCTGTAACTTCAGAGTGCAGGACAAGTGCACCAGTGTCTGTCTCACAAATCCCACCCTCAACATAAACTTGGTGCTGCTGCAGCTTAGAAACAGGCACTGCCAGACTGCCCTCCCGGGTATGGCAGTCCCCAGCTCCTGGGGCAGGGCAGGGCCTCTCCTTGCCTCCTCTGTGTAACTCCCTGCATCAGTCACATGCTCATGACCAAGGCAGATATGACAAAAACATGACACAAAGCAACGCAGCAGGGGAAGGGACCCAGTAGCTCACAGCCCCAGACTGGGAAGCACTGGAGAAGACTGGACTGCCGAGATAGCTGTGCAGGCTGCCTACCTTATAAAACACGACCTGCCCATCCTGTGGGTGCCCAGGGGTCAGGAAGACCTCCTTGCTCTCCTCATAGATCTCATCCACTCCTGGGGCTAAATCTGTAGAAGGAAAAAATACTACTGTAAGATACATCTTCCCGTACCACCTCTCTCTGCAAGATTCTCAAGATCTGCACTGTGTGGGGATACCGCACTGACCGAGATGGGCATGGCCATGGAACCGCCAACACCGGTCAGCACAGGGAGGAACAGGGAACCTCAGGGCGGCAGTAGGAAGAGATCTGGCCACCCCTCTTTCTCCGTACCTAGGATGCCCATGTCATATTTGCCCTCCTTCTTGTCCTTTTCAATCAGATAGTCAAAGGTGTCAGAAAAATACTGGAAGAGCATGTTCTGCTTGTCCACCTCCAGACCCAGGATGCGGTTCAGGAACTTGGTGATAGAGCAGTCTGCAAGAGCATGGTGGGTCAGGGAACATGGCGCAGCTGGGCATGGGACCCACCAGCACAGTCACAAAAAGAGCCACCCAACATTCCTTCCCGATGGCAGCACAGCACTAATATACAAGAGAGCAGCCCAAGGGCTGTTCTTCCAGGCTGTGGTCAACTGCCAGGCTGCTGCAGGGAAATGTGATCTGCAGTGCCAGCTAATTCCCACAAGACCTTCCCATCAAAGCAAGCACCCTGCCCAGCTGCACAACAATCCTCTCAAGGCCGTGGCCCCATGCAGATGGACTGGGTGGGCCATGACATCACCGCCTCTTTCATTTCTCCCCTATTTTGGGCAGGAAAAGCTTGACACATACCCTTCTCCACTGAGACAGTGCCATACTTCATCTGATTGCAGCAGATCCCCACAGAGATGAGACCTTGCTTCATTTCTGGAATGGCAGAAGACAGCTTGTGCATTTTAGGGTCAAGCCTCCCCTCAGCAGTCCTGCAGGGCTGCTGCCCCTCCAGCTGTGCCCATTATTTTGCAGCTAAGCCTCTCCCAGACTCTTTTTCCCCCCATGCCTGGTAGGCTGACATGCATCTGGGTAGCCAATCACCCCACTCACTAGTGAGCTGCTAAGCCAGTGGTACTGTTCCCTCCTTCTGACCTTCTGCTCGGTTCTTCAGGCATCCCAAACCTGAGACCAACCCGGCCGGCAAGATGCAGAAGAAATCCCAGAGCTGGTAATGATCTTACCACGGAAAAACGCAGCCTCCCCTCTATCATAGCTCTTGGGCACAGGAACTCTGTTCTCCGTGTGGTTGAGGATAGTGGAGAGAACTCTGTCTAGTGCTTTAGCCCCGTACTGTGAAAGGAGACAAGAGTCACACACGGGACAAACCTACACTGGCAGCCCAGGAGTGGACTGAGTGTGTCACAACACTTCTGCTGGCACTGTGGAGAAAGCCATCGCCTCCAGGAAGGCCACCAACCTGGTGGCTGTGCCAAGAGGGAAGCTGTGTGTCAGGGGCCTCCTCTGTCTCTGGGGACCAGAGTACAGAACCTGCATGTCTGCACCCCGGTGCCGGCACCAGCTTGGGGGGAGAGGCCCAAGCACCCTTCCCAGCTCCCCCGTGGGAGAACAACCCTCCCACCAGCGTGGTGCTCAGATGCACGACACTGATCATTAACTCAGTTCTGTGTGCTGTACATGGGGCTACAGGCGGGGAGCTGGGCGCTGAAGCTGCTAGGCCAGATTCTGCCTGTAGATGCCAGCAATGATCTTTCTGGCTCTGGCTCCCACTGAAGGCAGCTGCTAACTACTTCAACTCATCCTTGGCTGAACTAGCCCAAGCACAGCCGCAAGTTACCTTATTCTCAAAGTTGTACTTGCTGAGGTCTCGGGATTCGGTGGCCCGGCGGTCTCCATGAGTTAAGGCACCCTAGGAAGACAAACCAAACAAAAAGTTCTTACTTTTAGCTGTTGCAAAACACCAGAGAAGGATGGCCAAAGTCAAGTCTCGGAAGAGGCCAGGATAAGAACGTGCTGTGGGGAGGCAGTGTTCCTCTGGAATATTGAGACTTCACCAACGTATTTGGGGATTTATCAGAAGTGAATAAAAATGAAACAGAAACAAATTAATTATTCCATTAGTTATTTCATCAGCTTTCTGGAAACTGATGGGTGTATGCTCCTGTAACAGTGGGGGAATTCCAGCATCTGGAATTGGGTTCTGCTTCCCTGAAATTCCTCCTGATGCTTTGGTTACATATTCTTCACTTCCTTTCCCAAATCCCAGGATGCTAAAAGCCTTCTGCATTCCACAGCTGCAATGCCTTCAGTTGGGGGTGATGCAATCCCCTGTACTAGTTACACTGGCCATGCCAGTGGGAACAGCAATGGAAGCTCTTCAGAGAGAATTGGAACTGACATGTTAATCTCTGCTGCAGGGCACTTACTAGGCTCTCCAGACGTTTTGCCACGATGGATGCAAACCTCCTCTCCCCTGCCAGCTCAGAGATAAGGAAGACGTACTCTGGAGCAGAAACCTGGTTTGATCGGTGCGTTCGACCTACAGGGACATGAGAGCAGAGGTGAAAGGAGAGGTTGGTATAGCCTGTCTGGTATCGGAAGGGAAGCTGAGCAGAGGTGAGAGCACCAAAACAACTTTCCATGTCATGGCTGGTTTTCAAAGGAGGGAAAAGGACAGAGGCACAGTTGCATTCATCACCCTGGTGCTCCTGACACCTTGGCAGAGTTGAGTTTATAGCCCTGACCCTCTCAGGTTGAGGAGTGACTCCCCAGCTTCAGCTAGAATGTGCATTATTTCTTTTGTGCTCATGTATTGAGGAACTGTCCCTCCCTATCCTACAGAGCCTCCCCAGGGTGGAACAGAAATCCCCAGGCATCCCTAGCATGTTTCATGGGGACACACTGCTAACATGTACAGGAGAGTTCCCCCTTCCCACGCTGCAAATCACTCATTAAGTCAACACAAACCTTCCCCACAAGAGAAGTCAGTCACAATTGCTGTGTGTCTGCACTCCCATCCTGGCAAAACAGAGGAGCACTGGGCTCTGCAAGGTGCTGTATCTCAGAAAGCTAAATACACCTGTCCCAGCAGCAGCACCAGCCTGGCTCAGGCAGCCATGCATGCCTTTCCTTCCCAGGACTGCCTGGGGCTTCATGGTCTGAACAACATTCAGGGGAAGGGGACAGTGACCAAGAACACTCAGCCCTCACCAAACTGCTGTATGGCCCGGTCTGCACTCCACGGCAACTCCAATGTCATGTGGACCCGGCGCTTCTGGTTTTTCACCCGTCTGTCTGCTTGGAGAGAGATACCCGAGCTGGAGGCCTCGGAGATTATTGCTACAAGCTAAGGGAGAGAGACAAGAAGTGAGAAAGGATAGAGGTTCCTGGACATCTGCAAAACTGCTTCAAGAAACAGCCCAAAGCACAGCAGTAGCCCCAGCCCATGAAGGGACCCAGGACTCCTTGTCACCTTCCAGCAGGTCAAACAGATGGACAGAAAGCTGCAGAGCCTTGTTGGCCCGAGGCTGGAAAGGCACAAGCATGCAAAGGCACCCTCCCTTTCCTTCCCCTGTCAGTGTACTCGCTACTGTGCAGATGTTTGGAAGTTTCCTTAGCTCAAACCTGACTCACCTTTTCCCCTTTCATAAAACGCTCCTTCTCCTTCAGGTTGACGTGATCTATAGAGAGGCCTTGCTCTGCACGAGACTCAAACATGACGGAGCCATCCGGTCTGCAAACCACCCGGCCCTTCCGCCCCGTCATCTGCACAAACGACGCAGAAGAGAGAGAGGCTGTTAGCAGAGGGGAGAGACCTGCACAGTGCAGCAAGTCAATTTACAAAGTCAATTCTCAACAGCTTTTTCAGATCGCAAGCAAGGAGAGGAACCCCCTTTGCTGGCCCCTTTTCCTGTCACCCAGTGCCATCAACATATACTCTTGATTGTGAGGTGTACCTCAGCCACATGCTCCGGGCCCCCAAAGTGATTGATCAATTCATCCAAGGTATTGAGAGGTAGCTCTTTGCCCAGTGCTTTTACTTTTGCTAGGAGGTCCTGCTTCATCTTTTCCACATGTTCTAGCTCCCTCAGGCCATGTATCTCTTTCTGGGAAGGCAGCATGTGAAAGTTACCTGCAATGTAAAATGCAAAAGTCTAGAGTCACCTGGTAATTGCAAATTGAAAAAAAAAAAAAAAAAAAAAAGGCGGGGGGGTTGTGGGAGGAAGTTTGAAAGGGCTTCTGGGTGGACTATCTGATGAGCAGGCAAAGATGCCTTGACTTGCAATAAATGCTGCTGAGCATGCAGTGAGTTCCCTCTATGCTTCCCCATGTTTTGGTGGGGGGAGGAACATGCAGGGCAAATTCCTCCTGCTCACTGATCACAGCAGGTTAATGTGAATCAACCTCACAAGCCCAAGTTTGACCATCACAGGATAAAATCTAGCGAAGACTGTAAAGCTGTCGCAAGCACAGAAGGAGCTTCACCATTCCAGGAAGACACCAAGAGAGTCTCCTCACATCAGCTCGTTGACTCTGCAATCCCCTTAGCCAGCAAAAGGGTCACATCTGATCTGCCGCTGTCTGTGCTTGCAGGGTACTGGGGTGGGTGGCTGCCTCCAGCTGCACACCTGTGCACTGGGTGCCATGCACTAGAATGAAATGACTCTGGTTCCCAGTTCCCCCCAGCGAGGAAGGAGCTAACCCTGTGCTGCTGCTCTACTTACTTCTGTCCTCCGTTGTGTAGCCATTGTAGGTGTGCTCAACGAAGATGACATCATCTGTCTCAAACACAGACTCCGGGGAGGAGTTGAAGTCACTGTCGAGCCCCATGTCAGAGTCAGTGCTGCTGTCATCACTGATCTTGATCACACCCACAGGGTCACACATGCCTTTCAGAGCCTTGGCGCAGCGGCCCCTCTGCTTCCCTGCAAGGGAGAGCGAGCAGTGTCAAGGGAGAGTCCCCAGCCTCGTGCATCAATGCAGAACAGCAAGTGCCAGCTCAGAAAGAGGAGGAGGAGAAATCACAAAAAAGCTGAGATTGCCCCAAATGAACAGCTGATCTTGGAAAGACAGAGCTTTTTGGGTGGGTTGGGAGGCAGTTAGGAAGGGAGGGAGAGGCGGGGGGAGAGAGAGAAAGAGAAAGGAAGAGAGAGAAAGGAAGAACAAGGCAATCTTTATCAGGGCTGAAGCTAGTTGCACACGTCAGGATGAACACACAGCCAGCTCTAAGCAGTGCTAACTCCTCAGGGGAAGGAGTCCGCAGGTTTGACTGCCTCCAGAGGAATGTGCAGGACACGGGAAGGTGCCAGCGTTTCGGGACGTTGTTTAATTCCAAGCACAGTAAGACACGCCCCTGCTACGTGAGAGGTTCACAAACCAGCTTGCACAGGCTGCTCCACAACAGCAGCCAGTCAGGGTAACCTCCACAATCTGCCACTGCTGCTGTCCCCTCTTCCCCCTTTCCCACATCCCACTGGAGGAGAAATCCAAAACTCTTCTTACCTGCAGCCGCAGCCAATAATTTGGCAGGAAAGTGATTTTTTTTTCCCCCCAGGACACCTGCCATGCTATAAGTAAGGGGTAGTGGAAAACCCCCCTCTTGCTGCAAGAGGGCTTCAGACATGCAGCCAGGACTCTTGTGCAATCTGCTCACCAGTCTAGGCAAGGAAGTGGCTGAGGTAAAGGGGCATAGCTACTGGGTGGTGGAGGCGAGGACCTACGCTGTGACAGGGAAGTGGGTTAGAGGGAGGAAAGGGTGAATGACCTATAGCTGCTGTCCTCCAGATGAGAGGGAGTGATGGGAGATGTGCGGGATGGCAAACTGAAACCAGGGCAGAGTAGCAAAAAGCATGAAGTAGGGAAAAGGGAAAAAGGAAAAGAAAAAGCTGAGTGGCTGGGGTGAAGCAGCAAGGCAGGAGGTCAGATGCTGGGCAGTGGAGTGTGCTCTTACGTTTTCTTTTAATGCCAGTTCCTTTTTCTCTCTTTCTTTTGGTTGAAGGAAAGTGCTTCTGAATTAGTGATAGAAAGACGCCTCTGAAAGTAAGATGCAAAATTTATTCTAGCTACCAGGAATAGGAACATCTGCCGGTTATCATGTAGCAATGTGTATTTGAGATAGCACCACATTTCATGAAAGAGGGGTAAATCCTGCACAACTACCAGCACGTGATCAGCCAGCCACTGGTACAGCATGGCTCTCCAGAACAGCAGCAACTCAGACTGAGCGCATTTCACCAAAGGGTTCTACCATGGGAGCGTGGGCTGCACCAGCAGATCCTCAGCTGTGAAACAGGCGTGCTGCGGGAAAGCAAAACACTGTAATGCCGGGAAAAACGCTCCCTGCTGTGGCCTCCCTGCTGGTGGAGGGAGTGGGGCCGTTCGAGGGAGACACTGCAACAAAAGCAGAGCAGACCCTGGGCTCTGCGCTACCATGTGGCATGCCAAAGTTGCAAGACCTTTATATAGCAACTAAGAGGGAGTTTTAAATGGGAAACACTATACTGGGAAGCTGTTACATCACTACTGAAAAATTCAGTCAGTCCCAGTGTCCCACCCCTCTCCATGCTCTGACAGCAGAGACCACCGTCAGGCTGTCCAACAAATGTGCTCCACCAAGTCCTCTGATTAACTGGACGTGGGCCTGCTTGCCCACGAAACGGAGTAAAGTAACAAAACACGGATACGTAGTGGTTTCAGGTGAATGGAAAAAATTGGAAGAGGTGGAAAACAAATGTTTCTGTGGACTGTTCTGCAAATTAAAGAGCAAATGCTTAAATGCTGATCATGTTGGGTGGGGATGAACCCCCAGTGCAATGAGAAGGCAGCACTGAATGAGCTCTGATTGGAAAAAAAAAAACCAAACAAACAACACGTTGAAAGCGACAGCTGAGAGATATGGATATGACACCTTGCCCATGTGAGAAAAAGGGAGTCTTGGGAACCAGGGAGGAAGCTCTAAGACCCTTGGTGTGAGGGGCTGAAGGAGACAGAGGCAGCACCACTCCCTGAAGGGGCAGAGCCCTGTGCTGGCTATTAAATGATTGCGATTACACAGCACCACGTAGGGCCCTTTTGTCCTGTGTGCTGGGGTGACCCTGGGCTCAAAATGCAAAAACTCACTCTCAGGTCTGGAGCCTCCCTGCCATGAAACTTTGGTCATTTTCCCGACAGTTGCACTCCCTGTCTTCCCTGCAAACAAAGGGCTGGGCTGGTATTCACTCACTGAACAATCTGTTTATTTTTAACCCTGTTTCTCGGCATCTTTTAAAAAACTGCCTCTTCCCAGCACACTCCCCTCAAGAAATCCCCTGAAGTGCTGTAAAATGAGGACGCCACATTTGGAGGCTCAGCAGATGCCAGAAGACACTCAGTTATCTGGCCAATGCTGCTGAACAAAGAGCTCTTGCCTCTAGAACTGGGGACAGAGTCAAGCGTGATCACCAACAGACCCTCCTTTGACAACTGAGCAAGGCCCAAAGGCACCGCATAGTCCTCTAGACCGAGTTCCTCTGAATTCTGTGACATGAAAACCAAACCAAGAGACCAAATCAATCCAAGCAGTTGTTAGACCTGCCTTGCACACTGTCACCAAACTGGTATCTGTTTTTGAGGAATGGACCGGAGACAGCAGAGTGACACAGACCAACACAACCCCCTTATCAATGAGGGAGGAAAGCTTGGCCTAAACCAGACACATACTGTCTCTGGCATCTCTCATTGCTTTCACCTGCATTAAAAGTCACTTCAAAAGAAAACAGTAACAGCCCTGCTACCTGCAGAACAGAGGAAACAGATCAACCCAATGTCCCAGGTTTTCGTCACCCATCATGCAGGAACAGCCACGTTTGTGGGACTGGCTGGTTATTTTGAAAGCTGCAAAAATGAGGAGGAGCATAAGCCTCATTCTCTGCTGAAAGGGTAGCATGAGCCCTGCTGCTGGCTTCACTTCAGACACAACCAACTCTCCTTTTAGCTAGGAACAAAGGCAACACAACCAGGACACTGGTCCTGCCTTGTACACGTGCTGAAAGCCAACACTGGCAAATCTAAACTCCTTGGACAACTCCTTCCTCTCACTGCTCCAGCAATGCCACGTCACATTATCATCCCAGCCTCTGTCATTACAGGAGATTCTCTTGCTCATTTCTTCAGTGTCAACAGCCTGGTTTTCCAGAGTCACACCCACACGAACTACATCTGAGCTCACATTTCTGGCTCTCCTACACCTGCCAATTCTTTTACACATGTAGAATCGGATCAGGCTGTTCGTGCAAGTTTAGACCACGGGAGACTTCAGAATCCAGGATCTAGCTCATAAAGTCACACTGAAGAAATAGTGCCTCAAGGATCCAGCTATGTGTCCTCTCCATTTACTGCTTGTATAGGACGAGGCATTATGAAACTGCATTTCAAGAACTGCAGTGATAAGCAGCCCCAGGGCAGGGCTTTCCCTAGCACACCTCCAGCCTCCCATGCATACCCCCAGAAGAAAAACAGGGATTTTTAACTCACTCTGCAGCAGAAACAAAACAATTTAGATGCCCATCGTTCTCATCCAGGACTTCTCTGGTGCGAGCCTCCCCCGTAGACTGCAGGCCGATGACAATACACTGCAGGGAAACATAAGGGACGGCACAGCAAGGTGTCATGGAGGGTGTAGCAGCCGGTATCAGGGAAAACAGCTACAGCCTCAAGAGATTGTATTTCACAGTCCCAGGTACCCTGGATCCTGTCCCAAATACGTGTTGGACCTGTAGCCAGGCTCCTGATGAAGAACCATCTTTCAAATCTTTCAGCATCCAAAACCGTACCTCTGTTCACACAACAGAGAGGATGAGTCTGATTACAGAAGTTAACTTACTTCGCTAGGTAGTTTCTGCCTAAAATTTCCCAGTGGCATCCAGATGGATGAAAGGACAGAGCTATGCTTGAGGTGAAGGACCTGGTACCTCTTCTAGCTTGAACATGACCCAAAATACCCTTTCAGATCAGCTTGCCCACATCTACCATGAACCAACAGTGGGTAATGCCTTGGAAGACGAGGCCATGTCAACTCCCCAGTATAATTTACTGTGAATGTTCTCAGGAACCCGGACACTGCACTTCATTCTGGTTAATCTGGAGAGCAATTCAGCCTTAAAGAGGTTTGAAATTGCTTTCAAGTCAAGCTGAACAATAATGAACTCCCTTTGGTAGCAGACTACAAAAAAAATCACTTGTAACAGAAGATCGATGGCTGCTGCCACTGCAGCGAGGCTCTGATACCACACCTTATCCTTCGCCAGCTCTTCCTTGGCAAGCTCAACGAGTCGCCGGACTTTAGCAGCAATGCAGAGATACTTGAAGAAGCGCTGGTGAGCGGACCAGAACTGACCCCACAAAGATTTCCGAGACTCCAGGCCGATCCAGTCGGCTGCCTGCTGGAACACCATCAAGGCCTCTGCCCACTGCAGACAATACCGAGAAAGGCTGAGTTAATATCCTAGTTTTCATTTTCATTACTGCTGTGCAGGAGGTTAATAGAACAGTCTGGGGTTTGATAATCTGATTTAACATCAGTATTTATGTTACTGTGTTAGGCTGAATGAACAGTCTGGTCATTCTCTCCTCTCTGCATTAGCATGATGTTGCAAGCTCTGGTTTGCAAATATGGGACTTTTAAATAGAAGCAGAAAAGTATAAGATTATTTTTTTACATAAGCTGAGTGTGTGTACCCCTTTTCTTTCTTATAAACATACTAAGTTTGTGATCATGGCCACATTTAGGGTCCTCCAATGTAACAAGTGGCCATGCCCAAAGCACAATTAAACATCAGCCTCCCCGCTGCAGTGGGACCAGCTCACCAACTTCGCTGCCTTGTCGTAGACAATCTTGTACTGCTGATCCAGTGGGATCTCCTCTATTCTGAAGGTCACTCCAGTGAAACTGAGCTGCCTGGCAATGTACATTCCACTGACCTTCATATCCATTGCCACGATCTCCATTGCACCAACTCCCCTGGGAGAGGAAGACAGCTGTGAAACCCCTTCCTCTGCTACAGGGCAGCACCAGGTAGGTGCCTCTGCAGAACCACCACCTCTCCTGGCTCAAGCTGCCCTCAGACACTGTTCTCAGGCATTGCACCCACCTCCCAAACAAAGGCTGCCACAAAATGCAAGCCATGTGAAAAGGGATGCCGGACATGACTTACCTCTTTTCAATTGCATGCAGGAACTCATCAAATGCTCTGAAAGGGGTGCCCTCCCCCCAGATCCCCAGGCGGCTCATGTAAATCATGTTTTTTGGCTCAGAGGCACCTGTTTGAACAGAACTTACTGTTAGCAAAACCACAGCAGTTGTGAATAGTTTTAATGCAAGTAAAGTGAACTCTTAAGAGGATGGTCATTTGCCATTGTGCCTTAGGAGACCCAAGGACCTTTCCAAACATTGTCCTCCATACACTAAGTGGGCAAGCATCACCATACAGCTGAACAGCTGGCTGGGAATAAGTTAAACTGGAGAGAAATTAGTCTGACTTGCCAAAAAGGCACGAGTAATGACAGTGATGGGGCTTGGGGCAGGTTTTAGCACCCTAGGCTGCCCTCTAGCACTGCAGCACCATTCACCTCTTCTTGCATGAATGTGCACTCTCAGCATATGCACTCACATCTCAAGGGCATCCTTCAGACCAGAGAGGTGACTGGCGACTGTTTACACATAGCACCCACACAGTGCCGAGAGAAGCTTACCTGTGGCACTGGCATAAACAACCCTTGCTCGAGGCAGCTTGTTCTGAAGGTCCAGCACTGCTTTGCCCATTTTAGTAGAGCTGGCATTTTTGGCTTTGTGGCATTCATCAAACACAATCTGGAGGGGAATGTCAGTTAAGGAGAAAGGATCTATTTTCATCCTGAGGACGGGAGCAGACAGAAAATACAACCCAGCCTCCTCCAACCAATTGGACAACCAGCCCCATATCAACAGGACTGACTCGTTCCCCACACAGCATGAAATCTGTTGGTTTTGCCTAGTCTTGTGCTCCTCAGAGCCCCACGTCATTTTGCCCTCCCTCTCCCTTCACTTCCAAGGTCTGTCTTGTCTTGTAACGCTGAGGGAGAAGAACACTCAAAAGGTTAATCCCAGCTGCGTTCTTCCCCTCCTCCCATTAACATTGCAGCCCAGGAGGAGAGAGGAGCGTGGGAGGATGCATGTGCTTACAGCATTTAAATGTCTACCACAGGCACCAGGCTGCTCTGCATAGCTGCTCCCAGTGACTTCAGATGGCCCCAAGCTCTTTGTTCCTTGGTGAAGTACAATCACAAGCATGCAATTCTTCTCTATCTAGTTTTCTGGTTGGTTGGTTGTTTTTTTAAAAGGATACAACTCCATCAAAGTTTTCCCTGCACCACTCCAAAATCTGTTTTAAGCGTGTCCTGTGCTGTCCGCCTGCCTGGCTTTCACCAATCAGCGCAGAATAAGTGGCAAAGAGGACTCCTTCTGAGGTAGCTGTGTCACCATATTTAATCTGCAGAAGGAGGAAGAACAAGAGTATACACACTCATGATGCTTGTCCCCAGCATGTCGCGCCCATCCTTTGCCCACAATCAATACTGCCGATTGTGCTGTGACTGTGCAGGACACATGCTCCTGCCTCCAAGAACAAAACTCAATCTGAGAGAAGAACAGACAAAAGACTGTTGGTAGCTGACGTCTTTAGCACTTCTATTTGGCACTGAGATATGGTGATGACAGGGACTTTAAATGTCTGGATAAGTTCCACTAGCCAATATGTCAGCACATCTGGATGCATGCAGTAAAATGTGGAGACCACGCTAGGACTTCAATTTTCTGGCCAACTGAAGTCACTTCATTTTTTTAAGCAACAGTTTAGAATGTTTAATTGTTTTGAACACTCCCATCCGCTTTAATTACTTCCAGAAAATAATTTTGTCTCTGACCAGGTGAGATTGTTGCCTTACTGTCAAGGGTCCCACCTGTAACAAAATGAAAGGTAGGGGAAAAAAAACATGGTCCCAATTTGAAGAAAGTTCCATTTAAAGCCTTTTTGGTCTGAAAACAAACATCCCTTTCAGTCTTTTAATGGAGTGCATTCAGAGGTGTCAAACGCATGTAGTTTCCATTGACTTTGTATGAGCTGGTTGTTCAATACCATTAAAAACCAGAGCAGAGTGTTTCAGTGAACTGGCCAGCAGTGTAGCAGGCACATGCCTAGACAAGGCTGATGTGCTGGACAAGAGACTGAAGCACAGGCTACGAAGAACCCTGTGAACAGCCACTACACAGCTGCTGGTTGCTTCTTTTGAGAAATACTTCATCCTCATCACTGAATAACTGGAAGAAAGTCTGAAAATTCTCCGATTTGCTCAGCTGCAGGGTGCTCAGCCATGGCACCATGTGTCTGCAGACCCCTCATAGGCACCAATCTGTGCATTTATATGTGCTCCCTTACTTGCATGGTCTGAAAAGCGGTTCCATGAAACCAGCGCTGGGAAATGTTAGCCCACGAGAGCAGAGCACGACCACATCTAACAGGAGCTGTTGCCTCTGCAGGACTCTTCAGGAATGGGGAAAAAGGTTCAAGTCCTGCTGTACTTTGCACTTGCCTGGAGACATATCTCATTCCCTGCAGGGAACAGCTCTGTGCTTACAGTGCAGCTCTGCAGAGTGTATAAAAATAGCAAGAGTCCAGAGTGGGAAGAGCACGCTGAGAGAAGGGAACAGCAAGCAGCTTGCTGTCTGCTACTGCCTGTGCCACCAGCCACACGGAGGCAGAATCGACTGCTGCTTTACATGCTAAGGCAGATCCATCTAACTGCTACTGTAGGTTCATTTTCCAGAACAACATTACAACTTCTCTCCCTACCTTATTTAAAGCATGCACAGGAATGTGGGAGGCTTCAATGTCCTTCAGGTCTCTCTCAGCATCATACTTGAGATCATTGGAGACGCTGAACCTGCAAAGCAAGACGTAGGTCTGGTTATCTCCTAAAGAGATAGTCAGGGCATACACAGTGATTAATAGCTCTGACTAAAGCAACAGTAGGTGTACAAAACTGTCACATTTCCAACTGCCCACACACCTCAACACAAGATCCTACAGCAGACTCCAGTCTGCCACTTATGACAAGCTGTGTGTATTCTGCAGTAAAACCCCATACTCCAGGGGCTTGAGTCTGCACCCAGGAAGTCCACAAATACTCCTCTGCCGACTTCAAAGAGAGCGGGGATAGGCTTGACAGTGCACTCCAAGTAGTACGTAATCTGCTATTTCATAGTGACTCATTCTCCATCACCACTGCAGGGGAAATATTCCCATTTCACAGACAGCAAACAGGCACAAAGAGGTGGAAACGACTTACCCAAGGCCACAGCATGAGTCAACTATAAAGCCAACATCAGCACTAAGGAATTCCTTACTCCCAGATCCAAACTAACTCCAAGGTCTTACGGGAAAAGGAGGGGGAGAACCCAACAACTTACCACAGAGCTTTTTTCCTCCCTTTAAGATAATTTTCAAAGATGATGCCCGCAACTGTCCTGCCCTTTCCAACTCCAGCGCCATCTCCAATGAGGAACCCAGCTCGCTGGCCATTGGGTAATAAAACTTCATGTTGCTGCAACATCAAGAACAAAACTGGAAATTAAACTAGATTTGCCTTTGCTAACAGCTTTGATGTGAGCTTATAAGAGCACCACTTAACTCTTTCACATATACCATCAATGCAAGTGCATTTCCTGCTCAGATAAATGACAGCAGGAACGGTCAAGTGTCACAGCCAAGCTCACAAGTTCCAGTTCTCGGAAAAGGCCCCCAGGCCCCCAAAACGTAAAGCACTCCCCTCTGCAACAAAAGTCAAGGGTTCTTGCCTCTTTGGGAAACAGACCCCACAGAAGTCCCTGGCTTCAAATAATCCTTTCAGAAGGCATTTAAAATGCCATATGCCAAAGCTTCCAAGGTTTCATCACCTATATTACAGGTTATTTTAAAACGCAACTGAACACCTGTCCATCCAAAAGGCAGTTTCTTTCTAGTGTAAGACATGCAAGCTGGGCAAGGTGGAGCCACATACCTGGCAGGCATAAATGATTGCTTCCAGCTGTAGTGCAGAGAGTGACCCTTTGTCAGCAACGGAGCGTGGCAGGGAAAGGCTATAGGTGATGTCAGGTGGGGGGACACTGGATAGAGTGCTCGTTTCAACCACGAGGTCAGGGTGGTGCTTCCCAATCTTGGCTAAATGACAACACAGAAAACAGATAACTCAAGTTCTTCACTCCCATGCAGCACCTCAAAAAGGACTGCAGACCTCATATTAATAGCCTGTAGCCCTCTGCTCAGGAACAGAAGAGACAAGCCCGACCCCTGCTATTCACTCTTTCTGTTCCATTGAAATTTCAGATTGCCAAAACCAAGTCATGCCCCTCCCCAAAGCAAGCAACAGAAAAGTGTTCTGTTAAAGTATCGTAGCACCAACAAAGGATCAGTACATTCGTAAAGTTTTTTCTAGAAAATCACAAGCTTGGGATGTGCCACAGCAAACACCATATATTGCTTGCAAGAAAATAAGGGAGCAGTTAATCAGGTTGGTCCACAGTGGAATTAACAGAACTTCCCATACTCATATGGTAGCAAGACACTCACACTTTGAAGGTACATATTCTGCATAAGTCTCCGTTTGCCCCAACTCTTCTGTTTCTTCCTCCTCACCTTCATCATCCTCCTCTGCAGGAGCCTGAGACTAAAAAGAAACACAGCATTGACCAAATGTTAATGGTCACATTGAACTATGGATGCACGCAGTGCTACACAGTGCCAGAAACTACCATTTAAACCATCCCTATGCAAATTCACAAACCGTTCCAATACAATTAATCTCATTTATAGACTACAGCAACACAAGGAAAACTATCTGCAAGAGCCCACCCCAGGGGCCCAGCAAGTGCTTTAAAAGCTACTTTCAACGCCTAGTCCACACCAAATTAGGGAAAGATGTTTACATCACTTTTCAGATGGGCTGTGGGCTAGCATGAATTCTGTCCAGCTGTGGGCTAATCTGGCCATGAGTAAGGGACCTAGACCAGCTTTAAACTCAGCATGGTACTCCGCAGCATAAAGCAGTCATGAAAGCCCAATCATTCTTTAACATAGCAAGGTTCCACCAAGGGAAATATAAGACACTTCTGGGAAAGGCCAGTGACTTGTAACTGTCTGATTTTCTTGTCTCACTCCCTCTGAGGGGAAAACAGTCAGAACTGCTCCCCTCCATGCTGTGATGTTACCAAGTTAAGAGCCTGGTGTCCAACCCTAGTAAAGCCAACCATTATTCTCACCTGGTAGCTTATGAGGAGTGGTGTGTTGGGGACAGCAGGAACATGGTCATTTGAACTGTTTAAGCCAGTGAATGATCTGCTGGGTGAGAACAGCTGGAACAGAAAGAGTGCAGGTGAGAACGCAGCCTTAACCCTCAGCCCTCCAACCCCAATAAGTATGAAAATACAACAGTAAAGATACTTGTGCTCTGTACTCAGATCTTACACTCTGATATTGTCAGCGGACTTTAATACTTTGTGTGAATGAAAAGCCCTGGACAGTAATTCTGGAAATTAATAAATCTTGCAAGTGCCGTACAACATACACACAGGGAATAACTGACCAAGGTAAATACATTCTTGCAAGAAGTGTGAAAATTTTGTGCATGTGCCCATAGGTGATGAAAGCCTGCAGGGACGCATGTCCTCCCACACCTGTGGACAGGAGTGTTTCTGCCGTAGTTGTAATAACTACACGGCATTAAGATGGGTCATCCTGAAATGCCACATTTTGCCTTGAAACCCGAGATCTCAGGCATAAACCCACCTTTCATACACCTCCCATTAGCACTAACAGATTACCTGTGCAAACGTTGCCACTTACGAGCCAGCAATCCCTGTCAAGACCTGATCAAAGATTATTATGGGAATATTGGACTTGCTCTGCACTGGAGCAGTTAACGTTAGTCACTGTTTCCCCATTTGCTTCAAAGGGAGCTCTGTACAAAACTGCTCTGCCATTCCTGACAAGACAGGTCCTCGTTAAAAGGAGCCATGCAGATTCTCATTGTGGGGTCATGTGTTTTATTCTGAACTGGTGACTCCAACTGAGAGCTCTGGTTGGATTTGCTAATGGAAGAGAAACAGCAACACTTTGGGGACAAGAAGAGGAGACTGGAGTACAGCCAAGGAGATCCAAACAGGGGGAATGGGAAAGACTGAAAAAACCTGCAACCAAAAGCCATCACTGGGAAAGGACCAAGCGTTAAATCAGAACACCAACACTTTACATCTTCTTACAAACTGCCCTTGAAGCAAGTGTTTACTTAATGATTTTGCAGTTTTGTTTTTAACATTAAAACCACTGTTCAAAGTAATTACCTAACTGCACCAGAGCACAACCTGTGGGTCAGCACCAATTAACAGCTGCCCAGAGGTTAAGGACTGCTACCCTTTGCCTGAGACCACCAAAGCCTGCACGCTTCCAGCTGCCCTTCAGGCTCACCTCACTCTTGCAGAGATCAGGACCACTGGTGAGGACCTCCACCACAGACACCAGCCACGAGGCCCAGGAGCTCAAACTGCACCAAGACCCCCATCAGGCCAGCAACGGTGGTGGTCAGGCTGCCATATGGGCTGGCCAGGTCTCTCCACGCACCAACTGCTCTGACAGAGTTAATGATGGCTTTGGACCATCCAGCCCACTGCACCGCAGCCAGCTAGGAGAGCTCCCAAGACACTCCTAGCTGGGAAGGCACAATCGAGGAGATCCTTTGTCTGCCCCCACACAAACAAAATCACACTGGAATTTCCCAAAAGCGAGCAAGGTCAAGCCAGCAGTTCATGGCATCCAAAGCAATCAGCAGTTCCAGAAGCAGCGCTACTTGAAGTTTACAGCCTGCAAAGACTGCCAGACTTAGAGACCCATGCTCCACCAGCAGAAGAGAAAGATGGGAAGTTCTTAAGCATAAACACTCCGATTATTTCCTTTTTTTTTTTTTTTAAATTAAAAAAAAAAAAAAAAAAGAAAGAAAAAAACCACCCTCCATTACTGGAAGCCTGAGTCAGAATTACCAGAAGGAAGCTGGATGGAAGAGCTATTTTCAGTGCCAGCAAATCTGGAGAGCAGGTGAAACATCTCCACCTACAAATCTGAGCTCAGTATAAGTTTCTTCTTAGGCAAGCGAAAGGCCAAGATGTGCTGGAATGGCAGGACCTGCTTTGCTTCTCTCAGCTCTAGCAGTGGAAGGTTAATGCAGGTCTGGTTTTGCATCACACAATCTTCAAAGTACAAATCCCTGCTATCCCAATTCAGCAACGGGGTTCTGGCACACAGCATTTCATCTCAGGTATTGCAAAGGAAGCGACAGAAACCTTGGTTGTTTGGAGCACTGGAAAAACTAACCATGTAGCTGAGAATATGCTGTGAGGGCCAGTCCAGGTGGGACCAGGAGCTATAGTAGGTGATACATCGTTTTGC
The DNA here is from genome assembly GCF_964188355.1 of Buteo buteo. Lineage (NCBI taxonomy): Eukaryota > Metazoa > Chordata > Aves > Accipitriformes > Accipitridae > Buteo > Buteo buteo. Next base: position 791,637 of record NC_134180.1, read on the forward strand.
CCCAGACTGAACTTGTACAATTCCTTCCCTTCTCTGCTCTCACTCACCTCCCAGTTTGATTTTCTCCTTCCTCTATGCTACATGTCTGAAAACATGAACAGAAGAGGTATACACAGCACACGTGAGAACACTGGGATGTAGGCAGGACAGAGACTCATTCAGTAAAGCCACTGACAATTGCACAATCAAAGACCCGGTCTTACTCCATTTTTCTCCTCTTTGCATTATTCTCCGTTTTGCCCCATCTTGCCTTGACTTCCATGGAAAAAAAACCCAGTCACATCTGGCTGACAAGCCAACTCCCCTCCACATAAATTCATTCCCTATGTACTGAGCTAGGAGAAGGGTGTTCGTGTTTTTAAAGCACTGTGAATGAGTTAGAAAAAACTACATCAGCAGCTCAAAAAAATTCTAGCTACAAGCTTCAGAGGTTGCTTCTCCAATCTTAAAAACACTGTAAACTTGTGAGATGGTTGTGAGAAAACACAATGGATTACGTGAACTATCTTTAAAAGGTATTTCACAACTTAATTACAAATGAAGCAAGTGTGTTTTGTCTGCTAACTTCTGCAAATATTTAACAGCGTAATAGCTCTTCCCTCCATGCCCATTCCTGAAATGATAAACAGAGACAACACGTTATATACATCTCCTTTCTTTATGGGTAACAGCTCTCCCCACACAGGCACATGAAGGGAGCCCCACATTCAGCCACTTCCTCTTCAATCACAAACACTCCACCTAAAGCTTCAGCACTGGGCACTTGAGATAAGGGTTTCTCACTGAGCTTGAAATGTTCAGCATTGCACAGTCTCACTGTGATGCTTTTCTCCAATTTTGCTCTGTCCCCCTTTCTGTAAACCCACCTCCCTAGTGCTAGTGACAGCTGATGGAAAGAAGCGGGAAAGCTAAAATATGGATATAGTCTTTTCCATGCCGTATCTTCAAATTGTTACATGACAGAAGACAGTCCATTATTTTTTTTTTTTTTTTTTTAAAGAGGACAAAGTATAAGGCTGTTCTCATACCTGGAATCTACATGTGGGTCTCGCAGGCAGGATGCATCCAGCTTCACACATGAGAAGTCCCATTATCAGAGCTGTTTAGAGACTGCCATTTCTGCTCCACCTAAATCTCCGAGACTGAAATTCTGGAAAAACTACTATCCTGACAACACAGTGCAAGGCTAGCCATTGCTCCTGGGTAAAAGCTGATTACACAGCTACAACTGATTGAATGCACTGTATCAAAATAGATTAGGACTGCATCTGCCTGGGTTACATATGGTGTAATGTGACCGACATCCAGTTTTGTACAATGGCTACTCAAAAGCCAAAATTCCTGCGATTTTAGGGAAAATTATGGTGGTGTAATGATGTGGGGAGGGACAGGGAAAGATCATCTAAATTGCTTGTATATTGGTGCAGGATATCAGCAAAGTCTCTGTCCTGTACTGAATGTTACAGTAAGGAACCTTTTCTTCCACACTGCCTCGAGATTTTGCAACAGATCACTTGTTTCCCTCCTTTTACGACAACAAAAAAACCATATTTGAAATTCAGGTGATAAAACAGCTGCCAATCATGAGTCAATCTGACAATCCATTTACCTAGCATCCTGTGAGTTACCACCTCCCATGCAAAAATGAAACTGAAATCTCCTGACTAGGATGTATTTAACTGACACCTCGTCAGGAAATGTCAAACTCAGTAAAAAAAAACAAAAACAAACCCCAACCAAAAAAGCAACCAAAGAAATCCCCCAACCACCTCTGTATTCAAAAACACAGATAAGACAATGTTTAAAATAGCTAGAGATTCTTTTCAGAAGGAAGTTGTTTATAAATGGAATTCCAAGGAGTTAATTGGCCTTATCTGAACCTAAGCGCTCTGCAGGACAACAAGGGGCGAGGGGAGGACAACAGAAGAACAGCATGCACAAGACTGGGTTGCTCTGCTGCAGGCAGACAAGTTTGTCTCATCCTTATGTGACACATACTTGTTTCTCACTTGCATTCTTTACACTGGATTTAGAACAGCATTTCCCAGTAAGTTTTTTGCTGTATACTCCACAGATACAAAACTACAAGCTTTTTTTAGGCATCGAGTATCTTGACCAGAGTTCACATGTTTAGAAACAGGACATCACAGAACTATTTCTGTAGTGATTTAGGCTACTACATAAAAACCCAATAATAATAGGAGACTAGGAGTAGTAAAGCACAAGCCTTCTCTGTCTTGGGAGATGTATCTGTTTTCTAGCTTTTTTTAACCATCCAGTTTACAAGCCTGTGATGTCTTCAGCCATTTCTTTGGCTCAAATAGCTCAGCTCTCTTCCTGCTGTCTCAAACTTCAAGTTCAAACTGGTCCAAAGTTACCAGACTGCGTGTGGATTGCCTGTGGAACCCTTGCTGCCAATGCAGCGGCATGGCCCTTGATCTCTAACACATTTATCCACAGGAGCGAGAGCTGTGGTATTCTCTGCCTCCAATTACAGAGACGCTGAGGGCCAAGCAGACGCTGCAAAGGTCTATAAATGTGATCAAATCTCAGTGATTTCAGCAAGAGCTCAGGTGTCTGATTTAAGGATCTGCATGAATGGCCTAAGATCTCACAGAAAGTCTAAGGCAGACAGGAGCTTCGACTGCCCAAGTCCCAGGCTAGGACTCTTGCCACCAAGCCACACTCCTTCAATGCCCAACCTGCCACTGAGCCACACAGCAGCAGCATTTCAAAGTGGAACCGCTGCCAAGGCTCTTACTTCCAAGTTGTGACAAAAAGCCAGCTTTCTTCATGGAAATATAGTCAGACACACTACTAACTGCAAAGTGCAGCCTCTAAACACAACAGAACCTGAAAATACAACAGTAACTAAAGCACGGGCATGCCAGATTGCCTTCTGGGGTATTCACGTTGAATGTTTTTCCCCCACAGTTTTCATAAGAGAATGACCTACAAAGGAAACCTACTGCACGGCTGGGCATTTACTGTGAGAGCCGAGATCGAGAGATTCAACAGATGTGTACAATATCGATTCCACCAACAACCAAAGCTGGTGGCTACCCGTAGTGACTGATACCAGGTTGTGCAACAGTGAGTAATCGGTCCCAACAGATGAGGGAAAACAGATGGCAGAAGGCTGGTAAAAATGCACAGAACCACATGTTGCTGTGGGACTGCCGGGAGATCACACGCCCAGAAAAACTCAGAGATGTAAAAGCTTGCAGGGACTTGAACTCACAAAGTAAACACAAATGGTTAGCCTTAAGTTGAGACAGAGTTTGTTTTTTAGTCATTGTTACTAAAATATTTGCCATGGAGAGTAAACAAATGGTTGCTGCTGCTGCTGGGGACAGTTCATGATCTATGTCACGGTTTTTCCTGGAGTCCATCTCTTCAGCACTCCTGAGTGCCATGTCGCAGGCCACTCTGGACCTGCTGAATGTTTTAGGGATACATCTTCCTCATGATGCACCTACCTGCCACAGCTGTCAGAAGAAAGAACTAGTGCCTGCACCACACTGTGAAAGAGTGCACATATCCCTTTGAGGATGTCCAGATTCTCTCCTGCTTCCAGGAGACTAATTATGTGTAATCACTTCACCCCTTCCCTCCTCATGTGAAATCGGTAATAGTGAAATAACATCATCATACTGCAACTTCACCCCTGTAGGGAATTGGGTTGGTTTCTTAATTCCTTGGTGAAAACACCACGGGATGAAGCCTGAGGTATTTGTTGTCTGATGGGGAAGATGGAAGAGGAGCGGCCCATACCTCTATTTGGTTCTGCTGTGGCGTGTTTACATCCCATAGTGTTGGCACATGGTTCAGACTATCTGCAGGCAAGAAGTCCTTAGGATCTGCAATGTCAGAGAGGGAATCGGCAGGAGACGAGAACAGGGAGTTGTTGTTGGAGAGCTCATCGAGGTATGAAGAATCCTGAAATGGAGAAATGACCACAGTTAGAGGAGGCAGGACGAGAAGACCAGAGAGCTTCTCACACCTACTCATCCAGGAAGTTTTAATTTCTTGCTATTAAATGAGCAGCTCTGTTACTTCATGCTCCACAAAACTTAGAAATTAACTTGTAAATGAGGACATGCTCTAAGCAGCTGTTTTAAAATCTGAGTTTCTTGAAAAAGTAGGAAAAACGCTGACTGGATAGAAGTGCCAGTACACATTCAAGACTAACTTGGACTGTGAGCATCCCTACATACAGAAGAGTGGAAGAAAGAGGAGCATTCAACAAGATGTCAGTCACCTCAACTTTGTGTTTGATTGACAAGACTGTTGAGGGGTAAAAAGTCCTCAGCCTAACACCCAAAGGACTCAAGTATTTCATTCATGCACAGAAGCCCACAGAGTACCAGCTAAACCTGATAAAGACACAGCTGTTTAATTGCAATTTATAACACAGCAATACCTGGAGGCTTCAAAAAAATCAGTCTCATCATGCCAGGTTCTGTACAAACAAAGCTGCCATGAGCAGGGGGGGAAGAAGCGCTAGTGTCACCTGGATTTGCATCTAGATAAATCCTGGCAAATCTACCAATCCTTTTCCCAAGGGCATGCCTCAGTCCAGACAAGAAGAGAATGTGCTTCAGTGACGAGGATCAGGCTCTGCCCTTGCTCTTTTCCTGGTGCCTGTGTTGAGACAGTTTACAATTGGTTTATTTTGTGCCAACCCAGTGATGATGTTGGGTTGAGTCACACGGACTCTAGCTCAGAAAGAGCCTTCAATCCCCTCCCTACCATCAATTCCTTGTCTGGTTTTTCAAATTTCAGGTGGCAAGAGCCAACAGCCAAAAAGCACTTCTTACTCTACATCCTTAGCTCTGGCACCGATCACTGCACCTTCCCTGACTCCATCACATCACCTCAGCTCTCCTTCCACATCAAATACCACTTTCAAAGCAGAAAAATTTTGTCTGCTCTTTACTGAAGAGCAACATACTTCCAAACACCAAGCTCCAGCGCACAGGTCCTGTTGGAGACAAGCCTCTGTCCCAGAGGGATAGGTAGACAGACCAACAGGTCTTTCTTGGTGCCCCATAGAATTCTGCCACCACAAATCAGTTTTGTGGTTCTTCACAAGCGGTGGGTTTGTCAGCGCACAGCCAGCTCAAGCTCTCCACTAAGCCAGATAACCAAATGAGTGCGATAATACCACAGCACAGCTGCCAGGAGAGCCACAGTGTCTGATATGAGGAGAAATCGCTGTTCATTTCCAGTTAAGGGCCAATTTCCTACTACAAGGCAGAAAGGCAGCCAAAGATTTTTAAAAGTCACTTAGCCCTGCCTGACATAAAATCATGAACAGCTGAGCCTGCTTGTGCTATTCCTAAGGGCTTCAGGCCAAGAGCAGGGTCAGACTCCCCCCGACTGCTATCAAAAGTTACAGGTTTGCAGTGTTTAAAATCATCAGGACAGGTTCCCTTCTTCCCAGATGTCTTGTTTGGCACCCGAGCAGACAGTCTCTACTCCAGAGCCATAGGTGCAGGCGCTGGCAGCCATGCGAGAGCACCAATCCACTAAAGCAAAGGCAAGCAGTAACAGAGATCGCAGGCGCGATGCGTAGTTTGTATTCTTCAAATACCAACCAGGGGGACCCAAAGGCCTAATGAGAAAGGGCAGTTCGTTAGGCTGTGCTACCAGGGTGGTACGGCTACACAGGACACCCTCCTGGTAGCACCGGGCACTTGTGCTGATGTGTGACACCGCTGCTGCCTGCCCAACAGCAGACAGGCAGCGTTTCCTGTGCAGCTCTTACTCTTGATATTTCTGTGGCTATTTTAGGATTACCCAGAAACAAAGGCTTTTCAGAGACTGAAGCAGACAGCTAGATTTATCATCTCAGACTTAAGTGATCTCTGGAAATGGGACTCTATTTCACACTCCAGTAAGTAGGAAAACACTTGGGTAAATATGGCCTTTCCTTGCCAGAGCAAGTGCCTTGAGCATCCTGCAGCAACCTGCCTGTCTACCTCCCACAGCCTTAAGCTCCTGACCTAGAGTACTGTATGGGCAGTATATGTGGGAATCAAGCTAACATTTGCTTGTTCACGCTACAGAGATTTTTCTTCCATTAACTCCCACCTCCCAAGGTCTGTAGCCTCTCCCAACCTTCCAGTCCTCTGCAGAGACACTTACTGATTACCTCGAACCACTGTGCTGCTGAAACAAGCCATCATCTCCCCTTGCTGTCCTCCCCACCCTTCTGCTTCTTCCTCTGGACTCATGATCCCGAGAACAAGCGCTGCAGCAGTTCAACAGCCTCCGGACTGTCACCACAATCTACGCTCCTGTGCTACCACACCTCTTCAGATCCAACCAGCATATGGGTAGAGACCATTGACATCTGGGCTTGCTGTGGCTTAGGAAGAGAGTTTAGCAATCACCTAATACTATTCTTTCATATTACACCTGTTATAAAACAGTTCAGATCAATTTTGTAGCAACTCTTCTGGCCATTCCCAGAAAGGAGGAAGAGAGAGATGGACAGGCAGATGGACTGCCCCTTCACCCATCTGCTCTGGTACCTGATACACTGGACTGATGCAGCAGCCAGAGGACCCGAAACAGCGGGAAACTCCACTTATGGTGTCTGACAGTCCAGATACTACACAGAGGATAAATACAGACTGATATCAAGAGGCTCATAAGAATTCCTTCGAAGGAGTTACTTTCAAAGCACAGCACTAGAAACAACTATTATCTACTTTGAGCACCCACCACAATGTGGTGACACAAACAGCTCCTGAGGTGGACCCGGAACTACAACTCTCCCACTTGAAATCTGTGACAGTACAAGTGCTTTGTCCATACGCAGTGAACAACGGCTGGTTAAGCAGCAGGTCCCGAGACACAGGCATGCTGCTTTTCACAGGTGCCTGGAGAGATCTTGAGTGCAAACCTAAAAGAAAGCACACCTCGGGCCTGGCCATCTCACACACATCACACGGTGTTCAGCAGGCAGGAGGAAGAGCAGAGGCTTGCTCCCAACAAGCCCTCAGAGCTCAGCTTACATGTGGAGATGCAAGAACTAGTTCCTATTCATAACAAGCAAGAGGAGACATCACCATTGTTGATTTTAAATCTAAAAGATGAAAGGCATTTATTATAATCTGCATGCTGAGGGGAGAAGCACGTTATTCCTCTCTCAAGGACAAGCAGGCCTGGGAGATACTGTGCTCCAGACAAGAAAGAACTAAACCAAAAGGCTGGACTTGCAAGGCAAACCCAGCTTTGTTTAGCCAGGGTTTTTTTGGTTTTTCTTTTCATTATGAAAAACTTTGTTACACAGAGCCATTTCAGCATTTAACTGACAGCATTTCACTGGAGGGCTTCACCACCCAGGGACAGCAGCAGCATCTCAAGGAGTTGGATGGTCTCAGATCCCCACCCGGTCTCATCGCTTCTGCGTAAGTTCTATTCATTTGCAAATACCGCTGACAGAAGTCAGTCAGGAGGAAACATCTGCAAACACATGGGCATGGCAGCAAAAAGGCTGTAGAGCAGACTAGAGTAGCCATTGCTGATTAGGGCCCTGAAGACGGGAAAGCACTGGGCTAGAAGAGCAATGGGATGTGTGAAAGCACTGTAACGCAACTGAGATACCCCGGCAAGCGCCCCCCCCTTCCTGAGCCCAGCCGCTTCAATCCCCCAGCGAAGGCTCCAGCCCCACCACCTCCACCACCGCTCCCTCTGCTCTGGGCACCAGACTGAAATAGGAAAGAAGAAATCAGCCTCCAAGTCAGAGAGAGGATAATAGTGGTCCTGGAAATTACTTCAGTGATCCCATCTTCATGCAGTATTAAGAGTCATTAGTCACAAACTCTCAGAGTCTCCTATTTGTCTTACCTAATTACATTATCTAAAGAGCACTAAACCTAGTAACATGCTAGATCCCTGCCTTGAAAAGCTTACAGTGCACCCCAGTATATTAGTCTTGCTTACATACAAAATGCAGTGTAATTGTTTAATACAAGGTCATACTGATAACTACAACCTGTGTCATTATAAACCATGTCTTGACTAATTACTCCACTAGTTTAAATGGAGCAAACAGGAGAGTCTCCTCAAGGGAAAGGAAGGATCACCACCTAAACCATCAGCTCATGAAATAACAGAGTGAGCAAAAAGACTCCCTTCCTCAACAGGATAAAGCCACTGTCAGACCCACAGATACTCTGATACTGGTTACAGCTGATCCCAGCCAGAAGAGATCCTCAGCCAAAAGGTGCCGAGCCCCAACGCACAGACAGAAGCAGCTGAAAACAAGATGACGACATTAGGGGTAGAAGAGATGGCCCAAGAAACCACAAAGACTGAGGACATCACAGGTGCAGCAAGTGCTGGAAAGGGGTGATGAGCAGAGCAGAGGGACTGCAAAGCCAGCTCCCAGATCTGGAAAGCGCTACTTCTGCTTTTCAGATGGTCTGATGTGCTTGAGAAGCTGCTCAGTGAAATCACTCCAGAGAGGTCAACCATCTCAGTTGTCAGGACTTGAAGCAAGTTATTTTGTGCCTGTTTAAGACTGATTAATAAGAGTTTTAAAATTTTCTCACTGGAAATAAGAGGTTTTTACAGTAATAGTGTTTATTTTATGTTTCAGTGGAAGTTGAATTTCTGCAACAGATGGAAGTTATCCTGCAAGGCAGGATCTTTATTTCAAATGCTATTCTGCAACCATTTTCCATGTAACTTATTTCTCCAATTAGGCTTTTTGATTTTGGGGGGTTTGGTGGGTTTTTTGGATTTTGGGTGGTTTTTTCCCCCCCTACAATTGAGCATAGCCTGCAACCAAAATCCAGACAGCACACTGCAGATCATCATTGTAGGAGAGTTTTACCACAGGGGGCTGGCAGACCTGCTTTGCCTCCATCTCTCCAGCCTGCTTCGTTAAACGCTCCTCGGCACCAGGCCAGCGAACACCTCGGTGAAACACTAGCTTGAAGATCTCAACCCCGAGCGCTGCAGCTCAGAGCACAGACTCTTGCCAGTTTCTCCCATTACAGAAGGATGGACACAAACAGAGACTTTGAAGTCTGCTATGAAAACACAGTTCAGAACTAACTGCTCAAGGCAGAGATGTAGTTTACAGAAGCCCACTACAAGGTGGCGAAAGGGTGATTCCCTTACAACAGGGTGACCACCTAATGGAGAATTTTATAAGGGATCAACGGCCAGCCGATGCAGAGGCTATGCACCGCTGCTGGCTGTGGGTCTCACTGGCGTGTTTGGGTTTTTTTTACATTGAAGTTGAAATAATATCAGCATGCTAGAACAGGAGATAGAGGATCACAAATCATTGTCTGGTCTTCATATCAGAAGATGCTCTAGTGAGTAACTTGATAAATCAACGATAGTCATTTGCTGGACTTCTAAACTGTGAGTGCAAATGAATCGCCAGTCAATGCTACTATGGCACATGGTATTTCTGTCATCCCAAAACAGAAAAGTTATCAAAACCAAAAATTAACTCCCTAGAAAAGATCAGAAAAAAAATCAGGGTAAAAAAAACCAAACACTTAACCTCTTTCTCCCAGCCACTGGGAACAGCTCAGTTCCTTTAGTCAAAACAAAGTCTTTGTTAAAAATAATGAAAGAACAGTTGAAGTCTAAATACAGGAGTATGCATCCTAAAAATATTTTTGGCCATCAATATAAATGGTTTATTTGCTCACAATCCAGACGCAGAGGGAACAACTACTCCTTCTGCACAGCAACTACGGATTACTCCCCTACATAGCACTCAGCTGATACAGAGGTTTAGAACACCAAATGTATATATACACAAGCATACACAAATACACATACACAAACAAAGCTACACTGCCAAGACAAGTGAGATTTGATATCTCGAAAAACACAGATTAAGCAAATTATGTTCAGGAAAGACAGAATCAAGAATTCACAGCTGCAATGTAAGCAGTCGATCACTAAAAGAAAATCTTTTAGCTGCCAAAACTCAGTCTTTCTAAATATGGGGCAATAAACTTGCAGTCTTAAGGGTTCAGTGCTCTGGCCGGCAAGCATTTCCATTGCTTTTCTGTACCCAGTGTCTGGTTTAAAAATAAAACTCCTGAAAGCCATTACAACTACATAAACACACCGATCAATTCTCCACACAGCTCCTTTTCCTCCAAGTTTCGCAGTTAGTGACCAAGTTCTAACCGACAGGAACAGTCTCCAAGTAACACATGTTTCAGCAAAATACAAATCACATCTTCAGCACAGTAAATCTGCTCCCACTGCCTTGCGTCAAGTCATCACCCCTAAACCTCTATTGCCATTGCAAAAATTACAGGGGGGACACAAGCCCAGGGGAGCAGCTGGAGCTGGCTGCCCTCGCAAGCAAAACACACGAGGAAGAAAAAAAAAGAAAAATCAGGAATTACCTTGTAGAGAGATGGGAACTTTAGCCAGAACTGCATTTGGGACATTTTAAAACAGCATTCAGTTTGCTGTCGGCAGAGCAGGACGTGGATGAAGCAGTAAGGTGAGATTTTTCAGTATATAACGGAGAAAGGTCTTCATTCATGACTGCAACAGCAGCAAACAGCCAGGAAGAGAGCTCATCAAGGGTTTTTAAAAATTAACATGCAGAAGAAAGGAGTGAAAATGGAGGAAAAAAGGACAGCCATACAGTGTGTCTGTCCTAAGCCTGTGGAAATTTGCATATAGTGTTTAGTCATGAAGGAGAGTGCTCTTACTTCCTCTAAGTACAAGGGCTGACTTTCAGGAAATGATGCCTGCTTGGTAAGTCAGTGAAATTACTGGCAATGCGATGAGAATTACTGTATGTGGTGTAATTCAACCACAGATACACTGTAAACAAAGCTGTGCTCCGTGGCGGTGCGGCCAGACGTGGGGCAGGAGAGGTCCGGGCAGGAGCCTGGCTCCCGCTGGCCGATTGCCCCCCCCCGGTCACCAAAGAAAACACCAGCATTTGCCCCACAGCAGCCCCTGCTTTGGGGCTGGGGGTTCCTGCCCTCCTGATTTCAGGGGCTCAGATGAGGTAATCAAACTGAAAAATATTATGAAAAGTATTCACAAGTTGTTTCTTTCGCCCTCCCAAGACCCATGTGCTTTCTTTTGTCTTCAGTATCTGCCCCACCCCAAATATTGCAATTAGAACATAAAAAGGAGTAGCCATTTTCTTAACTTTCTTTTCTAGATCACTGTTATTTCTCCATGTCCAGGAACTTTGCCTTTTTTTCTAAGGCCTTCCCTTTTAACTTTAACAGTTTTGGTAACAAAAATAAGTAAAATTTCTGGTGGGAAATGGAAAAAGGCACAAAAAGGGGACATCTGAAAGGGAATTGGTCGTCACAAGCTTAAGGAAAGTCTGCTCCGACACAGTCTGAGGCTCAAGAAGAAGTGAATTTGCCAGAGTACCCACAGCCCTCCAGAAAAAACATGAGAACTTTTCTGTTTGCTTTGTGTGCAAGAGGTTCCTGTTTGCTTCTCCCTAGCACAGCCGGCAGCAGCATCGGTGCCGGGCTCTGGCCGTGGGGTTAGTGCCCCCGAGCTCCCCAGGCAGTGCCCAGGGGCTGCTTCGGCACAGACCCGGGCTGGACGCTGCCCCACGCCATGTCCAGGAGCACAGCTACGCTGCTGAACACTCTCAGGCAGCCATGCTGCCAGAGGGCAGGGAGAAGGACTCAACCTGACCGGCAAACCCGGCAGAGCACGAACCCAGCAGTGCAGATGCATGTGCTGAGGACGGGGAGAAGAGCGCTGGCTACCGATCTCTCCGTTCTTGCTCCGAGTCTTTCCACGCAACCATGGCGTGGCCTCAAGTGAAACGCAGCTCGTCACTGTTCTGCGCTTGGTGCCTGCTGTCATTGCTGATACAAGAGCTCTTGGGACTTTATGCCAAGAACTGCTGGAAAATCCCACATTGCAAGGCACTTCTGTCACTCCATAGTTCTGTTTTTTGAGAAGACAGCAAAGGCCCTACCAGGCTGCAAGAGATGAGAGTGGAAAATGAGGTGCTCTCCAACCCCTCTGAGAATCAGGGGAGACAAAGCGGAAGAGGATAGTTTTGCTTTACGACGTCGGATGAGCACAGAGGACTGGCCCCTGCAAGGAAGACACGCTGAGTCCTGGGGCTGAAAAACCACCTGCAGGACACAAACCCACAACGGGGCTCATTTCCAAGGGCAGCTGGGTACACAGCCCAACCCACTGCAGCACAGCAGTTCCACAGGGATTAATACATTAATAGCCCTTAATAATGAGGATCCACGTTCCATCGTGCAAAACACCTAGTACAGAAGAGTTTTTTCAATAAGCAAATGGGAAAGAAGAATGCCTTTCCCCAGGCACTCGGACTGCAGCCAGGGATGCTGGTGCCGCGGTCGGAGAAAGTGAGGAAAGGGCAGCCCCAGCAGCCCTCGTCCCGGGAGGAGCCGGAGCATCGCTGCTGGGCTCTTCCTGTTATTAGAGCACATTTCACCTCTCGGTGAAGGCTGTGAGCAACAGTTACACGAGTGCTGCTACGGAAGAGGCATTCTGCAGGAACTGTGGTGAAAATGAAGGCTTTGGTTTCTGTGGGCAGCTGGTTTGGGGTGGAGAAAGGCAGTGGGTTTTCACTGCTGCTTTTATCTGAATTTGATTGTATTTAATTAGCTGGTAGTGCCCTGGAGCTTGGGATAGGTGCTTTAATGATACATTTGAAGTAAAGAGACCAAATACATTTTTTTATATGTCTTAATTAATGACCTGCTGGTGACTGCCTTGCTGTGTGACCTTGATTAAACCACCAACTCTTGCCTAAGACTACCAAGGTCTTGCTATTTATGCAACCTTTAAAAAGCAGGTGATTTATTTCCTCTTCCTTTTCTGTTAGACAAATAGGACAAAATGTAGGCAACAAAACTGGACCGCCAAAAGGAAGCAAGATGTAGGACATTGTTATAGATAACCAGGACTGCTAAATTGATTTTGCAAGACCACAGTAATATAATCCCAGAAGATAAGATAACCTGTGAGAAACCGCCACCCAGAATTTTAACAACCTGTCCTAGGGGAGAAGACATGCCACAGCATTTCTGCTCTCCACAATTAATTCGTGAACACGCATGCTGACAGACAGGGACAGGAAAGCAGAATTATTCCAGCATTCATATGAATTTGACTTACTGTCTTCCAGCAAAATCTGAAATGTACAACTGTCCTGCTTTCGGCTGGGATAGAGTTAATTTTATTTCTAGTAGCTGGTATAGTGTTATGTTTTGGATTTAGTAGGAGAATAATGCTGATAACACACTGATGTTTTCAGTTGTTGCTAAGTAGTGTTTATACCAAGTCAAAGGTTTTTCAGCTTCTTATGCCTGGCCAGCAAGAAGGCTGGAGGGGCACAAGAAGTTTGGAGGGGACACAGCCACGGCAGCTGACCCAAACTGGCCAAAGGAATATTCTGTACCATCGTGCCTAGTATATAAACTGGGGGGAGGGGAGAGGGGGGGGTAGATCACTGCTTGGGAACTAATTGGGCATCGTTTGGCAAGTGGTGAGCAATTGCATTGTGCATCACTTGTTTTGTATATTCCAATTCTTTTATTATTGTCATTTTATTATTGTTATTATTATCATTATTATTCTCTTCCTTTTTGTCCTATGAAGCTGTTCTTATCTCAATCCACGAGTTTAACTTTTTCCCCCCCCGACTCTCTCCTCCATCCCACTGCGGCGGGGGGGGGGGGGGGGGGGGGGGGGGGGGGGGCGGAATGAGCAAGCAGCTGTGTGGTGCTTAAGTTGCTAGTTGGGGTTAAAGCACAACAACAACCCAATTAGTTACTTTGTTGGGTAACCTTCACAGCATCCTCTACCACCTCCTAATCACTGACCTACCGGACAGCTTCCTGAACATGCTGATGGTTTCTTGAAAGCATTTGCTGAACTTCTAGGAAAGCACAAATACAAATCAATATAGACTAACACACCTGCACAGGAGAAGACCTGGCAGCTCATCACCCTCACATAACCAAAGAGCCCAGGACCAAATTTCCTAAAACACTTCGCTGCCAAAAGACAGGGTTTTCAGACATGTCCAAGCACACTCCAGGCTCAGCTTCCTGACTCAGTGAGACACTTGTGAAAAAAGCCATCGGGCCCCTGAATGTGTCTGCAAGCCAAGCTGCTGGGTACCCATCCCACGCAAACAGGCAGCTGCAGGGATACCTGAGCAATGCCTAGGACACATAATCAGATCGCAGCAATGTGTCTTGGAAAAATAAGTCTAAGAGTAGCTAAAGGGTAGAAGAGTACTAAATACCTGCACGCTACAGTTTGTCCTAACAAGGTTGGGTTTTTTTCAGAGGGATGAAAGATGGGAGAGTACGTATTGTACAGCCCATGCCTTGCTTTTCCTGTTCCCACGACACGACTGGTTTCACTCAGCTGGGTGCAAGGCTTTGCTTTGCATTTTGGCTGTTTTGAGAACCAAGAGCCATTCCTGCCACGCACAGGGCAGCCTCTGCTCTAGTTTCAAAAGCGAGCGAGAGGAAGCAAGGTGCATGGTGAGTGACTGCACTGAGAGGCTTTGACGAGTTGAGACCACAAATGGCTTATTTTTAAAACAGATGCTAAGAACAAGGATAACGAAGCAGCTGGTAGGTATTTTATAACCAGAGATGAAATTCAGTGTGTGCGAGGGGGGTGTTCAGATCTGCAAGCCCTGCCAGCACACGGCTCCCTTGAGGACTGGAAATTTGGAAGGCAATTGCTGCTTGTCAGGAATGGGGAGAGGACCAGGAGACAGCCTGCCACTGAGCAAGCGCAGAGGGGAACTCCCAGGCTGGCGTCCCTCCTTAAAATAAGGAGAAAGCAGGAAAACTCAGGAAGCATAAAGGAAAGCCAGCGAAAGAGTAAACTCTTGCAGGTGATCCTGAAAGCTGGAGGAAACTAGTGCATGGCAGCAGGCAGTGAGATGCTGTGACTCAGGGAATAACATACATATGAGGCCGGGGAAAGAAAAATGACTGAAGAAGGTGTTCATGTCGGAGGCAGTATTTCTTGTGGTGACTGCTGTGGTAGGACCACTGGTGTTTTGAGCGCATTATGGATCAGGACACACAGTGACCGCCAGCGGAACTGGAGACAGGGAAACTCACTCAGACTGACTCAGACCCATTCTGCTTTGAATTAAAGCATCTATTTTAAAACATCTCCCAGTGGTCTGCTATTAAATTATATTACCAGCATTTTTTAAGAGCACTCTGTGTTTCAGACCAGTACTTTTCCCGCTTTTGTTAGCTTTACAAAGGGGAGGAGGCAGAGAATAGTGCTTGCCAAGAACTTCAGAATGCATTTCTCCATCACCTCCTGTGCTTTTTCTCCTGCCTAGAGGTGGACATCACTGTCTGAAGGCAGCAATACAGATGAAAACTAACAAGTCTGGAATAGGGGAGATGCCAGAGCCCTCCAGGCCCTCATAGCCCCTCCCTAGGGCATCCCAGCCAGCTCCTGCAATCCACAGTCAAGCACGACTGACAACAAGTTATGCCTCAAAAGGAGAATTACTCTCACTTAACCACAGGTATCTCCACCTGAGATAGTCCCAAGAGCTCCGCTTATATATGGAAGGGAAAGATTTACTCCTGAAATACAGTTCATCCAACCAAAAGGAGATATTGCTTTAGAATAACATAAGCTGCATCCCAGATGTGTCCCCTCCTCCTCGGTAGCCAGCTCAGGGTGGCTAAATCAGACGATCAGAGCAAACCAAGCACTGAGTCGGTGAATCCTGCACTGATGCCTGAGCCCTTGAAGGAAAGGGTTGCAGCACCCGCACATACCTGCCTGCTCTGGCCCTTCACCGTGAACCCAGTGCATGGGCACCGACCAGCTACTGGCATGCCTGTCTCCAGCACTGCTGACCTTCACACAGCTCACAACCGAAGCAGCCAAACCCTTTACACATGCCAACAGCCCAGGCTGATGCCACTGTCTCCTCGTACACCGATGGCAATACTCACTCAGCTCCAAGTTGGGAGCTCAGGTGGGTGTGTGGCCATGTTATCTGGTGGATCATCCCAAAATGCATTATCTGGCAGATCATCACCCAGGCATCCTACACGCGGTGAGCCACAGCGATGCAGGAGCCCACACCGACAGCAGGGCAGTAGCAGACACACAAGTACCATACTCACGGCCATCCTGCTGAGGAGTCCACACTGTCATCACCAACACAATTTCACCATACTTACTGTAACTAGGTCACATCAGCCATTATAATCACAGCCTTCATTTCTCTAAACAAAGGCCTGAAGTAACTGTTAGGCATCTCACCGAAAGTGTTTATAAAGTGTAATTAAATCAGCCAAAACCCCAACCCTGGAGTGCAAAAACAGAGACATGAGCATGTAAAGCAACTTGTTCATAAAATGCTTCAAAGGCACCAGAGCCAGTTAACTGTCTTCAAATTGATTTTAATATCTGTATTCCCTGTAGACATAACTCCAGGACAGCAATAGGTAGGAAGTTCCAGGACGTTTCTTATTCCAGGAAACTCTTCATTTCAGTCAGAACCAAGTCTTTCATATAATATAATTTAATAACTGTTATATTGATTTCTCTTAAATCACTACAGCTCTGTGCACTGAAGCACTTTTAAAAATTAATACTTTTTTTTTAAGAGTAGGTTAATTTCTCCCCCTCCCCCCCCTTTAACAAGAAAGATTAATAGGAGATTGCAAGGGTCTGGTAGTGAAAAAAGGGCTGGTTTATGATTAACACATGTGGTCAAGAGCCCCCATACACCACAAGCAGATCAAACAAGGCTGTAACTGCATCTTTACGGCATTACTGCAAATGACCCTACGCAAGAGCAGCCAATTCCTCCCTGCCCCCACAAGCTAAATCAATCTGGACTGACCTCCTTCCTCCAGTCCAAGCACAACTCAAATTTTAAAAAGGGTACCCCAGTTTCCTGCCAAAGCATTTATACGTGGAGTTGCTTCACTGAGGAGAAAAGGAAGGAGCTTCTGCAGAGTCCCCTTGCACACCTGCTGTGTCCACACCTTCCATGCTCAACAGGAGCTGCTCACCCTCGCTCCAAAAAGATAGGTTTTATTTTTCAGTGTAACCTATGGCAGATGAAGTCAGAAGAGGTGGCTTCTGTGTGTTCAGAAAAGTTCTGTTCTGGATAGTCACAAGGAGCCAGTCAAATAAAGTTAAGCAAAGGGAAATACAGATTGACTATCAGAAACAGGCAGGTTCATTTTAGATAACAAAAGGCTCAGAGGAAATGGGCAGAGTCGTGTGTTTTAAGTAATTCTAAACAGGATAGAACAGTGAAGTTTAAAGAAAAATCTGTGGTGGCTAAGAGCAGCAAGTATTTACATGAGAGGTATGCTTTTCTAGAACAAGCTGCTCTGCTTTTTATGATACGGCTCTGGGGACAGACTACAGCTCAAAACACACACCTGCCAAGGGACAGCAGGTGCCAAATCCTCCTGGATTTAGTGTTTTGTTGTGGCAATTAACAGCTCTTACCACCAGTGACACAAGATAGCATTGATATGATAAAAATGCCTTTGCAGCAGAATTACTGCACACAAGCACTAGACTCCAACTCACCAGCACCTGAGACTGAAGAAATAAACAGCAGAAAGTGAGGGAAGCAATAGAAATCAAAACCTGCTTCTCCTCAGAACTTTGATTTCTAAGGACATGTGTGCAGTCAGTAGACTTTTTCCATAAGGAGATGACACCACAGGGCCGGGGCAAGACTTTGGCTTAAAACAACAGTTCCCAAGATCAAGAAATGCTATCAGACCCCAATATGGCCTCATATAATTTTTTTCTAAACCTCAGTTTAAGCCACTTGTTTATATAAAGAATGCCAATAGACCGGCAAGGATGAATCACCCAAGAGCAAGCCAAAAAGCAAAAATATTGGGGAGGAAACAAGTTCAAGTTCACATTAGGCTGTTCTGACCATGGAAATGAAGCACCTTTTCCAATATGCAGAAATCCATTCAGCAAGGCTGCTGCAGTGCACATAGAAATCGCTCTTCACCAGACCCAAGCAGCAGCAGCAGCAAATGATTCAACTAAAAAGAAGTTCCCAGAGCAATTAACAAACATGGCAACACCCATTCATGGCACTCTCAGGCCAGCAAAGCCTTTACACTCTGAAGGGCCAGTTGAGGGCCTCCATAACAAAATACAGAGAGAAGATAGAGGGAAAGCAAATGACAGTGCTGGAGGAAAACACGTCAGCCTTTCCACTCTCTGAACCCTCAAGTCCCCCAAACCATAGGGCACGTGAACAATCCTCCAATCATTGCCACCAACAGAAAGTGTTTACTACACAAATGCCTCAGAATCATTAGTCATTTGCTCTTTAGACCTTTTATACCCTTTTTCAGTATTCCTTGAAAACTCTTTAAGGAGACAAGCTGCCTACAGGCTACGCAGTCTGAGGCCAGGCTGGAGTCCTGCTGCAGCCTAGAACGGCCACAGGTACATTTTGGGGAGGCAGCATCCATCGGCTCGCTGTCAGATCACACACAGGGATTACAAAGCATCACTCCAGATCAGAGATGACACTTCCACCTCCTTCCTCTGCACCCCTCAGGACAGCATGCAGAAGTCAAGCACTGGCAGGCTGCTGAGTTACACAAAGGGCTGTAACCCAAGGGGGTAGCAAGCTCTCCTGTGCTGATAAACTATCACAGACCACATTTTGGCATCTGAGCAAAGGCAAGAGAATAGTCTGTATTCATGTATGAAGGCAGCACAAGTTCTCACGTAAACATCCAATCTACCTTGTCTGCCCAGTGACCACAGATTTAATCAAGAATCTCTTACCAAAGCATGCAGCAGACTCCTCATGTTCTCTCTCTGGTTTCACTCCTCTGTTTGCCATGGTCGTAACAGCACAAAGTTTAATGGGACTTGCCACTCCTACCACTGCACTAGGCAAGCGTGGAAAAGATAGGTACTTTCCTATACAGTCACCTGGAAAGAGGTAACCACCCAAGCTGCTCGCACACCTTCTGAATGGCATGTTTCAGCTTTCCAGACAGATAGTTAATATTTAACAGTGTGGCATCTGGGACAGCAAGAAATCAGTAAAGTGGAAAATACTGCTGAAGCAAGGGATGGAAAAGCTCCAGGACGCTCCTGGATGACTCCATACTGATGCCACTGCCTCCAGTTAAGTGCCTGCTGCTCTACCAGATCCAAGCTCTAATTTTAGCTCCTGTGAAAAAATCATCAGCTTTTCTTTAGATGAGCAATAACTAGTTGTTCAGAAAGTTCTAGGTTTTATCAATGGATTTCCAGGTTAGTGCTTATTGCATTCTAATACGTGAGAGCAATAGAAGCAAACTATGTAGAAAGCTCAAAAGTCAAAAGCAAAGCATTCAGAAAGGCTCATCTGGCTCTGTACTTCAGCAGGACAAGCCATTTGAACTGGAGGATGACTATAAAGACTGAAATGCCTCTTAGAGAGACAGAGCACACCACTAGCATTATTTCACATTAATGGGCACTGTCACACCAGACACCTGGCGAGCATTCATGTCCACCTGCCCTGTGTCAGCTCTAGACAGACACCATCCTTCTGAGGTACGAACTCAATCAGATCAGTTTCAGACTGGAAAACAAAGCTCTAACAAAGGTCATACTCACTGTTTCTCAGTTTCAGAGCACACAGGGTGACACATCACTGCCTTGGGTTCTCTGTGGGAATCTCCAGAAAGCCCCAAGCAGTAACGCTCAGTGCAAAGGCTTACAGACAACCACCAAACAGGACAGAAAAGCACCTATAAAAATGCTCTGTTCCTCATGGGAACATACATGGCACTACCTGCTATTACTTGGTACAATAACCGAGCAAAACAACTGGCTTGGCTGTGTTAGATTCAGAGACAGAGACTCTATTGGAAAGAAAGAGTCCAAGCACAAGAGTAACTGCCTACAACGACTTCACTCCCATCCATCACTTCCTCTCCAAAAGGATGAGTGGCACAAGAATTATTTCTTGTTCTGGAAATCATCTGAGGTCACTTATGCCTGGTTTGTCTTAGAGGCCTCCTGCTCTTTTATGACCTAGCCAACACAAAGAAGCATCTCCTTCTCACAAAGAATCTCCAAAAATCTGTTCTTCCAAGCTGGCCGAGATCAATTTCCATGATGCAGCAGGGGAAGGAAGCTGATCGACCACTTAGATACTAGAAAATACGTAAGTTAAAGAAATAATTAAGCCCTTTTCCCGTTAAACCCATCAGCCAGATTACACCAGACCTGCAAGCTGAGACCTATGGAGAGGACCCCTCTCCTCCTTCCCATCGCAGACTGTTAAATGCCTTCCACAAGTTGATGAGATCACATTTCTGTCTCATTTCTCCCGCAATTAATTCTGCAAGGAGCAAAGATCAATGCTATTATGATTCATTTACTTATCTGGTTTTATCCAGTTAGAAGACTCTGGTCAACAGCTACTGGTGACTGACCAGACCCGCTGCGTCAGGCAAGTCACTAACATGAGGCACTCCCAGCAGGTTTCCTCAGGGAGTTGAATTGGGACTACCACACCAGTGGCTCACCTCAGAAGGCACAAATCCCCAGCATATGTAAATCCAAACCTGCAAAAATCAGAGCCCCAAGGAGGTTCAAAACCTCTCTTTAGCCATGCCAAGAAAATAAAAGCACAATGGGGGGGAATTAACACATCCCCCTCAAGAAGAGGGGAAATGCATCAATTTGCTGCTGCATCAATTAATGAACCATGCAGGAAGAAGAGACAGATTACAAAGAAGAAAGTTTCTGTTTATACATGTGTCTTGACATTCAGCAGTTACTGAAAATAAAATACATTCAAAAGTGCACAGCAGCTTAACGGGGCCTACTGAAGTATTTCTTGGTGTGTCAAAGCACGATGTTAGCACAAAGTACATCCGTACTGCCCCAGTTTATCCTTGTGTCTCCCTTGTGCTGTTTTCAGCAGTTTAGGGCTACGTTGTAAGGCATGCTTAGAATTAATAGTGAAACATCTAGAAAGGTCAGTCTTCACCTGAACACAGAAGAGGGGAAAGAAACCCCAAACTCTGCTCCATCTCACTCAACACTCAAACAGTGCCCCAGTGCTTATATCTCACACCAAGTCACAAACCTGAAGCAGACAACTGTGATGTTCAGATTAGCTAGTTCCCACACTCAAAGGAAGCTTGGCTCTGCTGGTAAGCTTCTTTGTGAACAGAAAAAAACCAAAACTTTTAGTGAAACAAGTTTGACTTATAGATGACATAAATGAAGATTTTGAAGAGAGCCCATGATTTTGCACACCTTAAAGGTTCCTTTGAGACCCTTCAAGCACCCCTGAGGCTTGAAGGTCCAATCTGTCACCAACTGATGAGCCCCCAACCAACCTGTTTATCAGGTCTCATTAGAAGACCTTAAGCATACTAAAACAAACAAACAAAAACATCACTAATTTCTAATATAAGCTCCCTGTAACATTGTTTGACCACAAAAGCTATTCTGGACATGGCTTGAAGCATGTGTCCATCCCAGAACACTGCCACTGCCCTGCTCCTTCTCATGTTTCTTGTCTGATGGGAGAGTCATGCTCAAGTGGCAGTTCAGGACACAAGTCAGGGGCTGAAAGTAAAGGGGTGCCCTGTAACTCTGCCTGTACTCCTCCTCCTTGGCTACTTCCCACAGGGTTTTGAAGCATGGCAGGCTGTGCCCTTTGCCTGCCTGAGGCAGGATGCTGGACTGCATCTGGCACCTGCATGCTTCCCAGATAACCAGAACAGAGACTTACTGAGATAGGAGAGCTGAGACTAGGGAGTTCATTCAGTTTGGCTGTTGCCTTGATAGGTCAGAGCAGGGTAACATTCTGCAGTTTTACTCACTATGTATCTTCAGATGCTGAGGGAAACCCTAACACAAAGAACTTACACAGCCAGACACTGATAATATCTGTATTAACTCCTAGAAAGGATATAGCTAGTCTGTTCTTCATGCCAAGTCAGCTCTGTCAGATCAGCTGCTTTCCAGTCTTTACTGACCAATTTTATCATGAGATGATGCCAAAAGCCAGTGCAACATTTCAAAAACTCCATGGAAAGAGCTCCTTCCCACCCAGAGAGATCCCTGAGGTGAGGATGCCTCTTGGTCCCTAGAGATGCCAAATGAACCAAGCTGACTATTCATTCCTCCCACACTTCAGCCCTGCAAAAAATAAACTGGCTCCAATCTCAATTTGCTAGGCACTGAGTTGATGTAATCCCTAAATATTCACTATTCAGGAATCCGCCACTTGTAATCACTGAGAACGCACATGCAACATACGCAAGTGAAGAGTGTTTCTGGAGGCAAATGACTTAATTGTCTGAAGCATGTTCAAATTCATACTTACCAAAACCCTCCTGCAAACAGGATTCTCCCATGCACTTTCAGTGTTTGTGTTAAACATCACTTTAAAAGACAGAAGCAATTTTACCACAGAGAAGCTCCTACCAAGCCAACAGATAGCTTCTGAATTGCTGTTGTCAGAGAATCTATCCCAATTGCACACAATTCCTATCAGGTTCTGGACAAATTTAAGATATTGCTCATCTCTTCCTTTCCCCTCAATAAGGCAAGACTGAAAAATAAAACCCATCACCATAAAGTACCATTCTCCCCCAAAGCCATCACTATCTATGTACTTACCTGAGGAAAATCACCATTTTTTGGTAAGAAGTCAGTGGGGTCCACAGATGCATAGTTTGTATCCAAGAAATGTGGTCTGCTGATGGAATTCATATAAAAATCGTGAGGGGAATTAAAATATTGCCTGTAAGGAAATGGGAAAAGCAGTTATTTCCTGTCAGTCCTGAGCATTTCTCAGGTTGCTTCAGACTCCATCATCAGCAGTGAAGCTGCAAATGTGGGATGACACATACAGGAGACTGATATTAAAAAAAGCTGTGTTTATCCAAAAGAGAAAGCTAGGCAAAATTATACATCTACCAGTTATATCCTACTTCCCAAACTCAGTAGTGCAAGAGTCCGGAAAGCTGTATTAAGAATTCAATTCTCGGCAGTTTGTGTAAACCGGGAAGGATTTAATAGATAAAAACGTTCTGCAGGACTAAATAATATTTCAGTCCTGACAACAAAGCAAAATTAAGCCTCTGAGATGTCCCAGTGCCAAGCGTTTGATGGGTGTGATGGAACCTGACAATCACACTACATAAGGACAAGCATCAAGTTTCTCAGAAATATCACACCCAAACGCTAGTTCAGGCCATAAAACTGAAACAGCCCTGCAAACTAGCACAGGCAGGGAAAGAAAACACCACCCTTTGCACACCCTCAACAGGGAGGTTTACCGCTCACAGATCTTAACTTAAAGACAGATAAAAATGGAAGGGTTAGGGACATGCAACCCTAGACAGAACTATGAGCCCAGGCAGAGATGAATTATGGATTTAACTGATCATACCTAGTTACAAAGCAAGTTCTCTGCTGAACTAACAAGTGAAAAAAGCAAAGGTCTTCCAACTGCTCCCTCCTGGGTAGGGCACATGCCAGTGCTTCCTCCTGCCTCCCTGCCCCCAGCTTCGGCTTCCTCTGAGCAGAAAGGAGGTAAGAATTGCAAAAAAGCAGTCAATTCCCCTCCTCCTTCCCAGGAGTAGCCTCTGGCCTGTATCGATTGTCTTCTGGTTTTGCTATTACACAGGCAAGCCCTTTCCCTCTCCTCCAGGAGCAAGGAATGTGCTTCGTAATCTTTCCCGTAAGGGCTATGCACTCACTGCTTGGGCAATCACCACCCAACACGTTTGCATGCTGGAACCACTAAAACGTTTCACCCGATCTGACTGGTTTCCTCTTGTGGCAAGTTGTATGTTCTTCATATGCCAGAGTTACAGAACCCACAGCAATAAACTTTAACAAGGCACTGGAGGGGGAGGGAGAAACAAAATTTAAAAAGAAATACTACCCAGGAGCCGAGCTAGGGAATGACTGCACTGCCAAAGCACTATTAAGCAATTAAAATGCCATGTGTGGCTAGCAGCTCATTAATACACCATGCTTAACATCTACATATGTATTTATGTGCAAACACAGTTATCTTGCTCTGCTAAATATATTTTCCTGCTCTTTTTTCATCATTAAAGATAATACACTCAAAAAGGAACAGCTCCCTCCTCCTCTTTTCCTTTTTTCCTTCTATTCAGTGCTGCCACTGTTTTACCTACTGCAGAGATACACCAAAACAGCGACCTAACCCTGTGCGAATGCAGAGGTGGATTTAGCACACCTGCACCTAATAGCTCTGACAACCCAGCACTGACTCTTGGCTCCTCCTAATCCATTCAGGCAAATTAAAATCTGTGCATAGATTCTGGGAATGAATGTATTTACACACAGGGAAAGGCTTGTTTAAATTGCTTTCAAGTTGAAACTGCTGTGGTCTCACTGTCTCTCTTGCATGAGGCCAGAGCTTGGCCAGCGCTAACGAACTAACCAGGGAAGGGGAAAACTATTTTTACTGGAAAAGTGAACATCGCCTCCTACTTCACCAGCACCTCGTGGTCCAGACAAGAGTCAGTTAAGGTAACAGGAAGGAGACCAAGACAGCCCCAACCTCCCTGGCCTGAACTGCTGTGGAATGACCAGCTCTGGTATGTTATTTTGCTTCCCTTAATCTTGGTTTTCAAATCTGTGAATGTGAGATGCACTTTCTTCTTGCAGTCTGAAACAAGAGCCAACAGCAACTCAGTGCACTGCTTTGAGATCCTCTTAGGAAAGCCAGCAAGTACGCAGTGTTTGCTGAAGTCCTTTTAGTACCTTTGGTGCTGTGCTTCACCTTTCTTTGAATAAGAACTTAAAGATATTCAACCTCATTTGAAGAGCTGGCATAAAGCCAGTGACAAGTTAGCTTGAATTAAACTGGGGGGAAAAAAAAAACACATTAACTGAAAGAATCAAATATGTGAACCTTGCTATATTGCCAAAGCAAAGATGTGAAAACAGCCTCATAGCAAGATTGCCCTCTATGCACCTGCTCACCCTCTCCAGGATTTAGTTACTGGTAAACTGCTCCATGGAAGCTACTCTGGGTCAACAGCTTCCCCTCAGAGGCCAAGGGTGTTCACTGGATAACTAAAAATCATTTTAGAAAGGAAATTTATACTGGGTTTAATCACACTGGATTGACAAAAGACTGCCCATTTGCACTCAAATCCTAAGATCTGACTTCAAGCTGCAGCACTGAATAAGGAACTGGGTGTCCTGGAGAATAGAAAATTCCACCTGAGTTCATCAGCTCCAACACTGCAAGCCATGTCCTGTCATGGAGACGCTCAGCTTGCTCATGAAGAGCGAGGCTCCAGCTAACCTGGCCCATCCCCAAGCCAAAAGCCCTCTGATCAAACTGGGAAGACTGCCAGGGACACGCACAACTGAGGTCCATCCAACGGTTGTGGGCAAGTGCTACACCAGTCCCTTTCAGGACACTGATTCACTTTAACCATTAAGGTTGGCTCTTGAAGCAATCAAGGCCCTACATCAATTACTAACCTCATAATAATTAAATACATATGCTTATTACTTAGTCAGTGAAACTCATCTCTTCTGTGCTGAGATCAGAGTTTAATGAGTTAATGCTAGGGAGTTTGGAGTCATCTTATTTTACTTCTTTCAGCTGCAGAAAACCAAGTGCTGATCTTGCTGAATAAAACCAGACTTTAACCCAAATGACTAAACGCATTTAGTCGTAAGTTCTTAGAGAAACTATTCTGCACTAAGGTAAAGTTTAGTCCAGAGAAGCGCTGTGCTCTTCAGACAGAAGAGGCTGCACTGGCTCCAATCAGCCCCCCAGAAGAAGAATGCTCCATTGCAACTCAGCCAACATCAACACCACTTTGCTTTGTGGAAAGGTAGCCACTCCAATGAAACCACACAGACAAAAAGGAAGGAATGCTGGTCTCCCACTTCTGTTTGAACTCTCTTTCACAAAAGAGGGAATCTAGCTGAAGAGCTCAGTTTGAAGAAACCAGCATTTCGTTCTGTGAAGAGGAGGTTCTGTGTGCTGACCCAGTACACATCCTCCAACAGGTACTGGGTAAGAAAAATAAGCATCTGCTGCCTGCCACACAAGCAAAACAAGCCACTAAAACCAAGCCCAAAAATTCAACTGTAAGAAAAAAAACTTTAGAAATCTAACTAGAGGGACATTTCCCTGCAGGAAAACATGAAGGAAAGCACATGAAGGTATGCAATGTTCAGAATCCAACGAGCACCAACAGTCTTACTGCAGAGATGTTTCCGACCCTTCTTTATGTAATAAAGCAGATAGCCCAGAGAAATTCTTTCATCCCTGAGTCCTGGGATGTTATGAGCTGGGTGAGGAGCATCTTTGGATTATATCAAGTTCAGACAATTGCTCTGAAGAGCAAGATTGCGTTTTTTGCTGCCATCCACTCTAAACATAGCAGCAATGGAACAGCTTGGTACAAGGCAAATCTGAGCTGACATCTGACTGACTCAAATCATTTGATGTCAATCCAGCCAGTGGATCTCAGGGTAAGGCTATTTCACATACTCCAGAAGAAGGTTATTGGGTAGAATGGTTTTGTTGGGTTGTTTTGGTTTGTTTTTTTTCTTTTGTAAAGAAATTGATAATTTTCTTCCATTTTCCTGAAGCCCAAGACTTTCAACAACAGGAACACACTGTGGACAGGCTCTTACAGGAATCCACATCTCAGAGGTGAGCAATGCAATGCATATCCCTCCCAGAAGATGGGTCTCCATACTTTGACAGCTTAAGCTTGCTAGAACAACACTTGTTTAGACTACTGTGATATTGTGCCTGCCTCGTATGCTTCATACTAGCTGCTCATCCACACATCTGATGCATCTGAAGCCCTTCTAGGGCCATGCTGCAACTTCACTGGAGAACTCCTACATGTATTTTGGCCAGACTTTATGCTCTGATGTTATAGCCCTCCATTCAGAGATGGAAACTGCACATCTCAGGCCAGCAGAAGATCAGAGACAAGCTGGCAAGGTCAGAGGCTGCCTCAGCATTGGTTTGGCAGTCTTCTTCCCCATCATTAGACCAATTCATGTTTTTCAAAGCCTACTTTACTATTTTAGCAAGGAATACTCCATACGTAGGTGGCAAAGTGGAAAAGGGCATGAAAATGGCAAGAAAAGGGGGTTGTGTGTTTTGGAAACTGAGGAAGAAAGCTTTGCTCCAAGTTTTGAGAAATACATTTTTGCACATGTGTGACACTTCCAACAGCACAAGTGGACTGACCCAGATTTCCCTGAAGCAAGGAATGTATTGAGCCTACAGCTGCAAAGGAAGCCCAGCTCTTCAGGGATAATTGCCTTAGAAATGAACTGAGCTACAGCTCTTCCCTGCAGGGGACCCAAACCTCATTTGTTCCTTCAGCAAGGTTTAATACACTGTTTACATTTTTCAGGTTAAGAAAATCTGAAACAAAGAGACAAGCTTTGGTATCTTTTAAAGAAATTCTCTAGCATGAAAGTTAACTACTGAAAAGAAACAGGAAAAACCTGCTTCAGGATAAAGCTGTTGCTATGAGAATAAGCCACGTCCAAACACAGACATTTGCAAATGAGATTTCTTCTGCAAGAATTTTGAAGAGAAACTTGTACTAACTCTAATGCCATCTGCATTTTTCTATTTTACAACACAGGCTATAATTACAACTCCCTTTAAAAATCCCATTTTTCAATGTTTCCATCCCTTTCAGGATTACTACCTGTAACACCCTAACCCTAAAATCCACCTAAAAAAATATTCAGCTGCAGTTTTCAAATACAGAAGGACAGACTTTTCTTGTGAAATACAGATATGGAAAATTTCACCTGAAAGGTAATTTTTTACAGTTACCAGGATATGAAAAACAGGAAGCTAAAGGTGCAGCCTTGGCTAAATAATTCTCTAGCAAATAATCACTACAATAAGCCTCATTTCCAAAAGTAACTATAGCAAAGTCAACAAGTTTACATTTGCGTTAAATGCACAGGCATGTCTTTGCAGGATGAAGGCTATAACATTTCCAGCAGAGTTGACATGAGCAGCAGGGCAGCACTAAACAGGAAGAAAGTGAGGGGCAAAACCAGAACAAATGGTCAAAGAAGAAAACCCAACACAATAGATGAACACAATCTAATCTTGTGGTTCAATACAGCAAAACAGAAAATCTGTTATAGCTCTCTTGAGGACTCACAAAGTGTAATTTACAGGAATCATGCTTAAAAAGTACACCCTCTTCCAATCAGAAACAGGCTAGCTAAGAGCAAACTGGTAACTCCTCTCAAATTCTCACTTTGGGAGTAACTAGCAAGACACAGCTCCGTTCAGCACCTGTGGGACAGCTTCTTGGTAATCTTACATCAGGAACTGCCCTATTCTACCCACCCGATCATTGCTGGCTAGCTCACTCTGCAGACTGAGGTGGACCAGGCACACGAGAAGCAAGTAGAACTAACAGAGAGACAAAACACGTCTCATCCCTCTGAACAGAGGAGCTGATTCTCACTGCTGCCAGCCAGGCTGGAACTCTAGACGCTCACGAGGATAGATCTCTGCTTTTCCACAAAGATGCTAAAATCCCTTCAGGAAGGAGGTTAAACTAAATCCTCGAGCACCTGGAACACAGTTATTAGCTCACGATATCAAGTTCTTTCTTTTATTTTTCCTTCCTCCCACCTCTGACCTAAATAAAAACACATCCTGTACATCTGTGCCACTCCCTGTATTCACAAAGAGATCAAAGCAGCCGTCAATCAGCCTTCAAACCTTCTTCCCAACAATCAGCATCTCCCAGTCCAAACAGAGTTCCACCCAAGTGGCACAAGGCCACTTTATGTTGTCCCAAACATCTCCTGTCATATCCTACCTCCTGATCCAGGATGGAGGTTCATCACAAAGGGGGGAAAGGAAGAACAATGTTTATTGTTATGCAAAGATTCCCCAAAAATGCTATTTAGGGTATGTAATCTAGAAAAGTTTTTGCACTGAATCTAAAAAGCACATAGCTGATGCCTTTCCCATCAGACAGGGCCACTGTTACTGTGCAAAGGTTACTGAAACCCATCACAACCCTGCTTTACAGCACTAAACTGTGCTGTATACTAGGCAGCTTTACTTAGAAGTCAGTCACAATTTCTCACACAAGCACATACTCATCACCTCACACCTTGTGGGATGAGGTTATCGGTGAAGAACATCCGTTACAACCAGAGGAAGAAGTCATGACTCTTGATGAACTCTGGGTTGTGCAGTTAGGGGCTGTGCACGTTTTTTTAACATAGACATGAGATGGTAGCATTTAGTCAGCTTCCAGTCACCTACACAGCAAAAGATTTTAACTTCACCAGTAAGTCTGCCACCTGGTACCGGTAATACCTTCTTCCTTGTCTGCACCATTTGTATAAAGCTAGAGATAGCATGATGTATTTGCTCAGCTAGATGCTGCTAATGGGGTGTTTTTAAGAACTCCATTAGTGGAACAAATCCAGGCTAAAACAAGGCTGTTCCTCCCTTACAGCAGTCTCCAGGTTTACGAGAAATCAAAATTTTTAGCTTTTTTTTTTTTTAAAAAGCTGTTTGCTGCTTTTCCTCAAGATGTAGCAGTTTATGAAATGCCACAAGATCACTGTGTGATGCAATTATTTCCCCATCAGTTAGTGAAAAAAAGTAAACAAGAAAAGCAGTAAAGAAACAGTTGAATCATGGGGTGTGCAAGAGCAGAGGGGAATTATAAAAAGGAGAACAGCACTCACTGGTTTTCACTTGGGAAAGATGAGGTTGGGAAAGAGGCAGGGTAGCAGCTACTCCATGAGTCGGCAGCCAGCATGGAATTCTGAAAAGAGAAATCAGAACAGTTACAGCAGCAGAAGTCTGGCATGATTACCTGCAGCTGCAGATCTGAGGCCAGGCTCATGACTTCTCTTCCTCAGTGCTTTCTATAAGCAGAGGTGGCTCTTCATCTCTCATAGTAGGAGAAATTGAGTGCTACACTCCTGTTTCAGCTTTTGAACCTACTTTCCTATTACTGTCCCCAGAAGGACAATAGGGTCAGTCCCCTTTCCTAGCCCTTTAACCTCAGTCTCTGCAGAAAGCAAGCACCAACCCATTAACTTGAAATTGGCTTGCATAGGTAAACACCCAAAAACATCGTTCTTTTCTTTTTGCCTCCCCACCTCCCTAAACAGTCTCCAACATTAACGGGAAGCTTTTAGCTCAGCATGCACCACCAATACAATCATGGAAAGAATACAGTATCTTATTACTCAGCTACAGATCAGTCTTTCATCTGTCCTTTTTTGTGTCCAAAGCAATGATACCTCATGCTTGAAGAAACATGCACTTGGTGAAGTGGGCCTCTTTTTTTAACCTCTATATTCCTATATGTGACAAAACTCAAACAAGAGTTATGAACAAACAGAAAACTGCAGGAACATGTAAGCTATTTTGGGATAGAGGTTTGCTTTTTGCCCTGTTGAGAACAAATGCATCAGGGACCTGGTCTTGTTTTAGCAGCTGTATCAGGACAAATACACCCCTATTCATCTCTGCCACTCTCAAAAAAGGCACAGCTGGACCCAGCAATAGATTTAGTGTGTCTCAGAGAGACCAGTTGGGATAGAAACAAAGTTTGCAATTCTGCATAGTCCTTTCCTGAGGTGCCTGGCACCTACCAGCTTTTAGAGAGGAATTGTTTTAGTCACAGCCCTGTTTTCCTCCTCCCAATTCAAAGGCAGTAGACAGTCATCACCTCAACCCTCCTGAATTCCCAATCAATACTTCATGTCCCTGGACAGCTGCCTAGAAAGTCTGGTAAATGGCTCCTGTAAACATGCACAAGGACTCCCAGGATTTGACAGGCTGGAGTGCTCTGCTCAGACCCCTTCTGGTGACACCCTCCAAACAGCTTCTCCCTACCCCTCCCCGAGAAGCTGCTGGGGCCCTTACCTCCATGGCTGGCACAGCAAGCTGCGAGCGGAGGCCGGGGATGCTGTAGAGTGTATTGCCTGACTGCTGGTGCTCGTGCTGCGGATAGTTCTTCCCCCCGTCCATGGCAGGGTGTGCTGAGGGCATCAGCCTGCGTCCTGCCGCATGAAGTCCTCAGGGCAGGTGGAACAGGCTATGGAGTGGTGGAAGGTTCTTTATCTGTGCTTTTCACCCTGCACCATGTCCTAGGGTGGAAAAGAAATGCTCATTTAAATTTTAAGAAAGGGGAGGAAAAAAACCCCGCTTCTAAGACCAAATGTAGCTAAGAGATCGGTAAACAGACATCAGTCTGTGAAATGCCTGCTGCCTCTTTATAAAAGAGAGGTTTTTACTGGGAAACAGAGTTCTCAAATATCACCACACCTGGAATTCACCCAGACCTGCAAACTTACATTAAACACACCTCTCTGCCTTACTGCAAACACACTGCGGAAGTCTGGTAGATCATCACAATCATCTGTGATTTTTGCAGTAGACACACAGCTGGTTTTTAGCTTGAGGAATTTTCTTGTCTAATATACAAAAAGATTCTGCCCTTCTGTGCAAACTCATGACAATCGGTTCCCCCAAATCGCTTGTTTTCATGAAAACATGCTACGTAGGTGGAACATCGTTCCACAGAGTACCAATGACTGTGCTGAGCAACGAGTGAATCACCTCGCACGGTCAGAGCGTGCTCACATCTATCTCGCTGTACTTTGATGTCTCCCTAATTTCATAGCAGATGTTCAGTGTGCACTAATACTTTTCGCCACTGCTATGCACAAAGGTCAAACTAGATAGTATACTTTTAGCATTAATACTATTAATCTAACAAATACAAGAATTTATCAGCTGTCTTGCATTTTCCCTGTTGCTAGCAAGATGATATTTCAGAATCATGCTTGCTAAAGCAAGAGTACTGCTCTGGCAGGGATTAACGTCACGATAAGACATTGCCTTCAGTGCAACTTCTCAGTCAAAACCTCCAAAGTAAGTTCTGATTTTTTTTTCCCCTCGCTAAATTCTCCATAACCCCAAAGGACACCAATTTCCAATTTGATTTAATGGATTTAAAAAGAGATGGTAAAAGCAACCTATACAACCAGAGGAGCAAGCAAAAACCATCTGTGACATCTCTACTTCCTCTGCACTTTCTTGGCCCCTCTTCTGCCTCCCATGACCCTGTCTGCCACCAGAAGCCCACAGCATGACAGCCAAGTAAAAGAAACTTGCCAATATGTTCTCATCGAGCAAGCTAGCCAAGCAGAAAAACTAAGTAGCACAAACTGAAGTTGCAATTTAAAACACACCAGCTTTGATCATTTAGAAGATACTATTTGCTAGAAGTAGTATTTTTGAAAAGTCATTTCTGAGTCAGAGTCCCTTTAAAAATAAGTGACCTTTCACCAGACAAAATTATTTCTGCATTTGTAATGGAAAGCGAAATTAAAGTGACTCTTTCTTTCTCTGGTGGCAGTAGCCATGCCAGGATTGCCCTCCAAGCAGGGCTCACATGTGCATGCTGCAGAACCCACACTAACGACATCTCCGCCAAGGCCAGGGTCGAGAGGCTGACACGGATCCCTCGATGAAAAGTTACCAGGCAAAGCCCTCGCATTCGGGGGACTTTCTGGGTGAAGAGCAGAGACCGACGATCCTGCTGCCTCTGCTCCTCTAACAAATTGCAGGCACACAAATGCCTTCACAAGATGCGGGTTTCCAGACTGAATTAAATCATTTGCCAGAGGCTAAGCACTTTGCGGTCTAAAAAAGTATTCCCCCTTTTATTTTAGCTAAAGAGGTAGTCACACTGGGATGCACATGGTTTATGTAAGCTCACAAGACCGTGCTGGATGAAAGCTGTGGCTCATCAGGGTGGGGCTGCAGAGCAGAAGGCAACTTCCCCAGGAGCAGACTAGCCAGCAGTGGCTTTAAACAGACTGCAGAGTTTGCCAATCCAATCTTTGCCTCTTCCCACAGCCTGACAAATTGTAAAACACCAAAAAGGGGAGGGGAAAAAAAAAAGAAAGAAACTAAGTGACCAAGACGCCTTTAGGTGCAAGCTTTTTCCCTAGGAAAGCACAATGAAACATCACCTCCAGAGGATAAAGTTTATACACCAGCAGAAGTAACACCAGGCTACCTGAAAAGATCATTAAGCTACAAAAATCTCAGACCATTTTAATTAATCGCTAACAGAATAAATACTCTTCACAAAGGCCTGGGATCACCTAGATCCTTTTCACTGGCTTTATTTCACCAGAGATTTACTGCAGTCTCATTCTTTTACAAGCAGAGGGTTTCTTTTTACTACACCATAAAATCCACACTCAGGCTTTATAGTCCATAAGCCCAGGAGCAAAAAATAGCTAAAAACACTTAGCTAGCACCCCAGCATCCTAATTAATATTGTTATACTGGCCTCAGGCCTCTTGATTTATTAGCCAAACGTTAGCACCAGAGTTCCCCAAATGCAGCTTGTCGACCACTTGTAGTCTTGAAGCCTCATTAGAAGCTGCTTAATCACGGCTTTCCTTGACAAAAGTCAGCTCACCAGCAGGGCTGCAGAAGCAGCAGCATTACTAGCGGGTGCTCTGGCCCCACTCACACACGAATTAAGAGCTGATGCTGAAGTCCTATTATTTAAGGAAAACCTGCTTTACATTACATCTGAAGACAAAGGGCTGCAGATTAATTTCCTCAGGCAGCCCAACATTCACCTCCCACCTATCAAGTGGCTCTGCATACAAAAGACTGTGAAGACATTAAAATATTCAAGCACTTCTTCCTCCCAAGCCACATGATTTATTGCAACAGAACTCAGGAACAGGGATGCATAAATGCACACTTTGACCCCAAGCCCATTGTGAAGAGATGCAGTAAAAAGCTTCACCAGCGAGAAATGAAACAACCTCTGTTTCAGCATGATAGCTACATAATCGTCCCAGGGGATGCTTTCCTCTCCGGGTTTTAGGGCTGCTTTCTTCTCTTCCTTTAAATTGTTCTCTAATGTCACTGGTGGTCCACAAGAGATCCTATGAAATTTTAAGTTATATCTAAGGAAGAAAGTAATAACAGGCAAGACAAACTTTTATCATGACTCCACTTATCTCCAGTGCACAAAACAGATGAAATTGAAGGGTTTGCTTAAAAAATAGCCCTGCTTCATTCCTTCTTCCAATCATAAAATCCACAGCTTTTCTTCTTGTCTTAGTGTATTTGACAAGAGGACCTAGATTATAAATTAAGCCTGTGCTACAACATCCCGATCCCCAAATGAAGCAGTGGGGAGCAGAGACCCGCAATGAGGTTTGTTTTCCACTTCCATCAACCTGCTCTAAGATCCTCCAGCCTTCCAGCTCAAGAGAGACAGTGGTGGTACAAGGCTGTAAGGGAGACAAAAGTAACAGGAAAAACTTCACGAGGTTTTCTTCAAATGCTATACAGAGCTACAAATGGCATAGTTTTGGTTTTTGGGGGGAGGGTCTTTTTTTTTTTTTTAAAGTTTACCTTTAAATACTGCTCAGCTGTTCCTCAACAGAGCTGGTGAGGTTTGCTGATCTAAGGGTCAACATCACTGACTGCTTTAGAGATACCAATATCTTCTGGTGCCTTTAACATATTGCATCTGTTCTTTTCACCAGAGACTTTAGGGGTCTTGCTGCCTTTTTTTTTTTCCCTATTTATAACAGCTTTCGATAGGAAATTAGAAGCAGTTATTCCCGTAACAGCTGTAGCAAATATACAGCTTTACTTACAGAACCAAAGTAACTTATGAAGGGTAAAATCAATAGCAGAATTTCTCCCTGCCTGCTCTACATTATGTTGTGCCTTGACAACACCAGATTTCACTAGCCAGATTCTCTGCAGAACAGTGCCTTTCTCTAAAACAGCATTAGATCCTTAGGAAAATTCTTGCATGATAGATCATACCCAATTAGTAAAACGAAGGAAAACTGCTTAAGGAACTGTAAACTTCTACGCTTGAGCAATGTTCAGATGGTAGAAGGCAACACATTGAATTTGCATGACATAATTCCTCCGAAGAGATCAAAGTGAACAGCAGTCCAGCCTTATAGATGGGCAACCCAAAAACTAGAGATCTTTTGTTCGGAGATGCCAAGAAAATCAGTAACGCAGTTAATGATGAAACCCAGATGTTGTGGACTCCCAGTCTTGTCCTTTAGGCCACGCCAAGAGGATGAATCCCCTCAACATTTTCTAGTTAACCCAAAACAAAACAGTGCACTGCTGGAGAAACATTACCTTAATGCACAAATATCACACAACAGCTCTAATAACCATCCCAAGGCTGCTATGAACTGTCCACCCACATGAGCTCCTTGCTAGTTCCAACAAATTCAATCATGCCCTGTCACCATTTACTTATACAGAATGAACCACTAAAAAAGTCTTGAGTACAAACATGGAAATAAGAAAGCTGGAATACTCTATCGCCGTGGTTTATGGTGGGGGGTATATCCCAAAATACATCGAAGCACCAGTAACAGCGGGAAGGGAAGCAAGAAGCATCAAGAATTCACTCTACACCTTGCACCCTTCCATCCGTTGCCTCGATGCCAGAGGATGCTGAAGGCACTTCTTGGCCAACCAGGAGAACAGCACCAGCAACACAGCAGCAGAGCACACGCTGGACGTCACCAAACCCAACCTTCTCCACCCCATCAAAACTTCGGTACTGCAAAAGAATCTTCTATTCTCTGTGCAGGAAGGCAGCGGTTACATCAGGTTCCTGGGATGATTAACATGGAGTTTGTAATAGCTCTCACTTTAAGCTCGTGCTCTAATAAGAGGGCTGCTGTCCGGCTTACAGACTCAAATTCTGAGAAAAAAATAAAGAAAAAACTGACTAAAGCCAGTTTCAGATATCTATGTGAGCCCGGGGACAGCAGGACAATACCCATCACGGGGACAGGAGAAGTGGAAACAGCCTTCAGTATGCGCTTGTCTTACCATCCTCCAGGCAGACTTGTCACGGAAAACCGTGAAAATCAGCAAGTTCCTTGCAAGCCAAAGCACTCTCATTTCCACATCCCATCCTGTTGTAACAATAAAAACTGATAAACACAGAGGCCCACAGTTTACAAGTGAACCGTTACAGCAAACTTTTTCTTAAGCATTCTTCCACTTCTTCTCTTACCAAATATACTCCAACAAACTGACAGTTCCGACCATTAATGCAAATCAGAGCTCTCTAGCTTAAGATCATTTCTAGTACAGAAGCATGCAAGTGGCCCACCAGGATTTTTTTTTTTTATATATATATATATACACTAGGGTGCTATCAGCAACTAATTTGACTTGGAAATATTAGAAACTCCAAGACCAACAGTGAACAAAAATTTAGTTCTTAACTAAATCAAAAATTTCTTAAATCAAAAATTTTTGATCTTAACAGTCAAAAACGCTTCTAGTTACATAGAATAATACTCATTTTTTCTAAAGTTTGAGAGTAACCTCTAGTACCATCTAAGATTCAAACCATAGAGTTAAAACTCTTTCATGAGTCACAGATGAAAAAAACTTTTGAAAAACTCTCCCCTGCCCTGTTAGTCTTTGACAACCAGACTTGGGATGTCTGCTGATTATTCACTTATAAAATTTCTACTCAGGGAAAAAAAAACCAAAAAAACAAGCAGAGTGCTACTACCAAATTCAAGAATTGACTCAAGTTTTTCATAGCACTAGAAAATAAAGAATGCAGAATCATGGAAAACAGCAACCTTGAACTCAATGACATAAGTCATGTTAGGACCTCATACCGAAACGAACGACGGTGTGTGGCATACGTCATGTCCCTGTGAGCGCAGGAAGTGGTCATCAGTACCAAGATGTACCAAACACTAACAAGAAATTCCAAAAAGCTTCCGAAGTGGATTATGCTTCAAAATATAACTGCAAAGTAATTAGACTAATTTTACAGATGGGCTATTTGTCATATAGAATTAAAGCACTCCAGTGCCATGATAACTATCCAGGGAGCAATATGACCAAAGAAACAGAACCCACATCAAAAAACAAACAAAACCACTACACACCCCAAACAGTGCAAGGATAAATCCACTTTACAAAAAAAAAAAAAAAAATCACTGGAATGGATTTTTTTCACTCCTTGCCACAAAACCAATATAATTACAAAAAATTATCTCAAAGCATAATCTGTAAAGCTGCTTGCTTACAACCAAGCAGAGAAGTTTTCTAGAATCACCAAAGAGGAAGCTCCCGTTACCAGCAGCTGTGTTAAAGAAGGCATAAAGGGTAAAGGCTGGGAGAGGAGAACACCAGCTCTACAGACCAGCACCTGGTACAAGTGGTAGTTGAGACAGAAAGTAAGGGAACCCCAACAACACAAGGATAAGGTGCCCAACTTCAAGACTGTCAGTAATTTTTTTCTGGAAGCATTGCTAACAAACAGCAAAGTGATCTCCCAGATTCAGAGTGATGGCACTCAAGCAATAATTACATGACCCTGAAAAAAAACATTGGACTTGCTCCTTTACGGCTGAGCAGACTATGTTTAATAATGAAACTGGTTCCCTGCATAGCGTGATAAAGCCCCGTGAGCAATTTGATTATATCACGAGTTCTTCTGATTAAGCTATAGGAACAGTTTCAATATTAATAACAGTTTGCTTAAAGGTTTGCTATTCAGCCCAGGCAGTAAGGGGCCACTTCAGTCCAGAATTCCTGTGGAATTCTTTGTGCCTAGAGGTTACAGAGCACAAATTTATATTTTTAACAGCTTGAGCTTTTTAGGAATTTGTGGGACCAGCACTGCAGCAGACAATTTCCAATTTTAAAAACATAATGAACTCCTCTGCAATAATCAGGATCAATAGAGCTGTGGGTAAGGGCTCAGTTCATGGTTATCTGCAATCAAGAGAGGTGAAAACAACCCATTGTACACCCAGTAAATGCAAGCACTTCCTCCTGTTCTGTTTCAGTCTTTGTTAGAGTTATTTTAAATTGTCTCCATTAAAGAAAGATAGCTAGGAAACCACAGGAACAGTCAAAGTTAACCTGCTGATCGTGAATTACCACGCACTCGATAATGACAAAAAGACCTCAGAAATTTGATCTAGTTCCTTCTCCTGCTTGCAGATTAATTCTCCTCCCACCTGCCTACCCACACACAGGGAGCAGAAAGGGAGCCCCAAACCTCGTGCCCCTACCCCACTCCATCCACTCCTTCCACCAACGCGCTGCCGCTGGTGAACCATCAACATGGGCACCCACAGGAGCTGCAGCTGGAAGGAATTCTTCAGAATACAATTAGTATATAACTGCCCAAAGAAATGGGAACTTAACACTACGGAACTCTCAAAAGCCATTTTTATGTCTCAAGCGCCAAGCTAGCTTCAAGTTCCTCTTTAATGCTTCTCTTTGCCATATTTTTGGACAGTTTAGACCAAAGAGCATTTTTGCCTTGAAGGATGAGAAAGGAAGGCTTCAAATCAGAGCCCCCATCACTGCCATTGGCAGCAACTCACTCCAAGAAACAAGAAAACCAGGGGAGAGAAGCTAGGATCTACCCTTCAGATAGAGCCATGGTCTCTTTGCAGAGCTACCATGAGGCTCCATCACATTTAGACTAGGGACTAGCAGACAAAAGATAGTATCTGAGTACAGAAGTTCAACACAAACAGAAGTATCAGATCTTTTCCCTGCAGGTAAGTCAAAATACGAATGGAAATACCATTTTTTCATTCTCTCCACTATTTGCAACTTAGCTTTTTTTAATGCGGTAAATCCAGTTCTTTGCAGAGCTACGTTGAATACAGTACTGCTTAAGTATCTGAAACACTGTTGGAAAGGGAATTTCAAGTTGATTCACAAAGAAGGCAGAAGTTAATGCAGAAACAGAAAATAATGTGGGTGACTCACTCCAGCTCTCTACTATTCTTAAGCAAAAGACTAGTGAATTTATATTTGAAAGCCAAAGAATGCAATGTTTGTTCCTTACCAGGACCTATCTTAGAGGAGAGACTTATATCGATTGCATGCATTTACCTCAATGAAAACACAGAAAGGAAGAATATGTCTCCAACCTTGCAAATTAGAAAACATGAAAAAAAGTGAGCCCGATGCACAGAACGTCAAAGTAATATCAGAAAGTTACAGAAAAGAAAGGAGAAAAATCTAACCTTAGGCAGATGAGGAATACGACTCAGTCCATTACAAACACACAGGATAACATCAATCTAAAAGATACTTCTTACCTGTGATGAAAACAGAATCACTTTAGGGCATCCTAACCCAAGCACTTTAAGCCACCTTGATCTCCTGAACACTTTCAGCAAGGAAGAATGCACTTCGGAGGATTTGTTCTGTACAGACTTAGAGCTATAAGCATGTAGGCATAGCACTGCCAGGCTCATGAGAAACACTGAGGAGGAAACAAGGCAAACCTTGCTACTTACCTGGGCTATGCAACTCAATACAGAATTGCAGTGTGAAACAATCTATTTGACAGATTAACTGCTGGAATTAGATAGTCTGTAAATAAAGGGAAGAAGAATTGACATAATTCCAAAGCTTCTTGCCAGATCTATGCAAGATATATGGTGGGGCAGGCAAAAGAACGAAAAGGGCGGGCTTTACCCTTCTAGCAGTGCTAGCTCCTCCTCATTTGAAGCTTAGACCATACAGGCCGGGGGGGGGGTGGGGTGGGGATAATAAAAAACAGCTTTTTGGAGGGAAAAGTCCACTTTACAAGAAAATACTAACTGTCCCACACAGGTAGACTTCAAGTAAGTCAGACAGGTTTAAATTAGCACATAACAGACTTAAATAATTTAAGTGCCAGGAAAAACAGAAGTTGAAAAACAACACACTCTGAGACAGGTCAGGTTGCAAGGACTGTAAGAGAAAGAGGCAAGAACAAGGAACAGAACAAGGAACTGCAGTTGACAAAGTCAGGGCAAAATCTGATTTACTGGGGAAGAGCACAGTGGCCATATTTATATTATGCAGGTCTGCCATGGAAACAGCCATACCATTAGCAAGGAAAAGCCATACAGCATGGCCAAGTGCATCCACGTAAGGAGACGGACTGCACAGACAGTGACTGCCACCTCATCACACAGGAACAAGCACAGGCCCCAAAGCAAGCACAGCTAGTAGGGAAAGGAGGCTCACCTCCCCATCAGCCTCCCACCCCTCCCAAACACCAACAGGGTCATTCTTCTCCCCATCATGAGGGGGATCAACACTGGCATAAAGCACCTTTACACCAACCAAGGCCTGTGCTGCACCCAGAATCACGCTGCCTGTCACTGGGACACTCCTTGGTGCTGTCTGGATACTTGTGAGAGTCACAGTGGCCTTAATTCTTGCACAGAAATGCAAGGCTAAATAATGAGAGGGAAAAAGCTTAATCTGGAGTCTTGTTGCTGGCATCTGCCCCAATGTGCCATTCCCTAAATTTTCAAGGATTAATATTAGGCAATTAAGTGGCACAGCAGCTTTAGCAACAACAGAAACGTTTGTTAATCTATCCACTGACATAAATTGTCTTAAATCTTCCACAGATACTTTTGTTTCAAGGCTGCACAATTGAAGTTAATTGCTGATGCTACCTGCAATGCTGACCTCACTTTTCATTCATTCAGCTCACGATGACTCCAGAACATTCTCTCTCCTGCTTCCCTGGACTCTCAGTTTCTCCACCAGCAGAGCTGTCAGGTCCTCACTTCACCGTTCCAAGTTTCGCATTACCTCCTCACAATGAAGCGGCTGTAAAGCAGACAGCCGCTCCCTCTGCTCGCAGGCTGCTCTCACTCTAACGGTCTGTCTCCAGATTCAAATGTTCTTCTCTTAGCAACAAAATATTGGTCCACGAGGGACCCAGACAGACTCGAAGTAAAGCTTGCTTGCAGGGCAGTGACAGATTCCATCTGTCCCTGCTCTTCCACCTGTAAGAACAGATATGACTATTTCTGGACAGAGCAAAAATGCCTCCCCATACACTACACACGCTTCTGCCAAGAAACACTCAGCACATTTTTGTGTAGATCTACACAGGATTACCCTCACACAACCGTGCACTTTCCAAAGCGTAAACACGCAAGCCCCGTAAGGCAGAGCTCAGGCTGAAGTAGTCCAGCAGCTCAGACAGCAAATGCACAAAATGGCTCTCAAAAGCAGGGGCTTGAACAACCCCCCCACCAGCAGGGCAGACCCCGAGCAAGGCACCTGGGATCACTGGGGCCACTCCCCTTCTCACACCTGTCACTAATATGGTCCTGGAAGAAAGCAAACCATGGCAAGAGCATGATGGGTGCTGGCTGCCAGCTAACACAGCAGCCACGGCACTCAGCACAGCCAAGGTCTGGCAGCAGTGAAGCACACCTGGACAGAGCTGTAACACAAGCCCAATACAAGCGGTAATGAAGTCAGTCTCAGGAGCACACCTGCAAGGTAGAAACACAATATTACACTACTTAATTAAAGGGGAAGGGAAAAGCACAAAGAACTTAGCTGGCTAAGGTCAGAAGCCACGAAAACACAGGTCCCCGATTCTCTACACTGTGCTCAACCCCCAGTTTCAGTCACAGGAGATGTTGGAAGAAACACCCTCCACTGGAGCTGAGCAGGTCTCAAGGTTCTGTTTCACATGCAGCTACTCACAGCGGAAGAAATACTCCAGGACATCAAAGCCTGCTTCCCTATTGATCATAAGCACATAAACACCCTTTCAAACCCACCAACCTTCAGGAGTGCTCAACATATACTTTCTCTGTGAAAGGCATGTATTTGCCTCTTTCATAGCTATATGTTTACAGACCTTGATTGTGTTACCAAAAAAGACTGACGAGTTTTAAGTTTTAAGCTGAAAAAATGTTTCAGGAGAATGTAAAACTCCTAATTAAGCCTAGAAGGCTTTCCTGAGAGATCTAGACTCTCACAATCAAAAATCACAGCACAGTATTCAGTGACTACACAGTTAGTTCTTTATTACAGTGTCACTATTCAAAAAGCTTTAAACCTGTGTCAGCATTTTTATTATAGACCCTCCATTTCAGGGATCTATAACTTAACCGCTGAAAAGGCCTATTCAGTCAGTAAACACAACCCTCAAACACACCACATGCCCACTATTTTAAACAAAAAACTTAAAAAATATTCCTGTCCATGTATACTTTAGTGTTAAAAAAATAAACGCGATGAAGTAGCTGTAGTTTTTCAATGAACGTCCAGTCTGGCAGACATAGCCTGTCCCATGTCTGGCACATGACGAAACATGACGCTTGGTCCTGCTGTTTTTGTTCCAAAGTCAGCAGGG
The DNA here is from genome assembly GCF_964188355.1 of Buteo buteo. Taxonomy (NCBI): domain Eukaryota; kingdom Metazoa; phylum Chordata; class Aves; order Accipitriformes; family Accipitridae; genus Buteo; species Buteo buteo. The sequence goes on from NC_134180.1 coordinate 833,933, forward strand.
ATTAGTGGGGGGATCCACTATGTGGAGAGCTCAGCAAGCACAAAACAAAACATCAACACTCAACAGCAAGCAACCAGGCAGCTAAAGGGAGGGACAAATGGTTTTCCAGGAGAAGCCTATTCGAGGATGAGGATGCAAGATTCTGAAAAAGGTAAAGTATGGGGGGAAACAGCATTTAGCAAAACATTAAGAATTTCTAGGTTTTTTTTTAAAAGGTACAAGTTCATACATGAGAAAAATCCACACATGGGACTCAGCAAAATCTTTCAGAACACTTTTTAAAGAATCAGACTTGAGATCTAACCATTAAAGAAAAAAAAAGTTGCAAAATGCACTGGCCATGCCATCTCCTGTCAAGTTCTGTGGGTTTACTGTTACAATTTCCTTTATAAAGAAAAAATATCTTCTCTTTCAGCTGGCCTCAAAGCCCAGCAAAAGCATGAGTATGACTCCAAGAACAGGCAAAACACTATTGAAGCAAGCAGGTGGGGGAAGCTACTACATGAAACAGCCCCAGATCAAAAATGCCACTGTTTAATTAGACAAAGACCCTCTAATGCCCATCACAGTTCTGTTAACTTCATCATCTGATACTGGGCAAGCTGGCAGGCAGAATGCAGCGATTTCAGGCACTCCAGGATAATGCCAGCTTTGCACTACACCAGTGCTAAGCACCATGATTTCAGATGTTTTTAGGCTGCTGCTTTGGCAACAATTGAAAATGTACTTTAGGCAATTCAAGCATTCTTCCTTTAAGGAGTACTCACGCTGGTGTTTGAATGAGACTTCATTCAGTTTTGCAGCTACAGGTATAGGCTTATTTTAGGAAAATGAGGGGGTAAACATCAAGCAAATAGACCTCTGTCAAAAAAAGAGCAAGCGGCAGAGATAAGAACAAAATTCAGGCTTCCAAAGCCTCCAGCTGGCATCTTACCTAATGAACTCTGCAAAAAAATCTTTACTGCTTTATGGGATGCACAACATTCCCTGAACTAAAAGCAAAAGTATCAGCACATAATTTTCCACTTAGAGGCGTTCCCATCACCAGCTGCTCTCAGTTCAGACATACTCACACAGGTCAGAGCGAGCTCAGCATTTCAGATGACATATAGATAATCCACAGAAGACAACCGCACAGGTATGGCCGGTATCTTTCTGCCCGCTAAATTTACAACACTAGTAGCGCACAGGCCAGAAAAAACCCTTACAGGCACTGAACCCGCAGAACTTGCCCTTCAAAAGACCATCTTAATTGTAAAGAGAGCATGCTAACTTGAAGTCACAGTTCTTATGCTGATATTTATGATTACTTTGGAGAAGGGAGCTCTTTTTGAAGACTTGCGTTAGTATTTAATTATGTTAAGAACCGAGTACGCCGGTGACCGCTAACAGCACTAGAGTTAAGAGCCTGTTAGCACCAGCTCTATTTTTCAGAGGCTCTTAATTGGGCCATTAAGAGCTACACCACAACAGGCAAACTTGGCAAGCGAGGCCTTGCCCCGACACCCGTTTCTATTTTCACAATACCCGGTTAAAAGGCAGCAGAAGTGCGGGAAAAACGCGAGCGCGATGGCTTTTGCCACCTCGGCGGCTACTTGGGCGGCAGTTCCCTTTCCAGGATCAGGCCTGAGCCAAGAGACAGATCTTTCCTCGGGAACCGGCACCGGGAGAAGCGGCGGCACGTCCCCTCTCTCCCCGCGGGGCAGGAGCGGGCCAAGCAGCCCCGGAGCAGCCCAGGGGGGAGCCGCGGTCCCCACCACCCCAGGACCCCTCAGCCTGGCCCGGCCGCACGGAGCGGGCCCCGGGGCTCTCCGCCCGCTGAAGGGACCGGGCCGGGGCGCGGCCGGTGGCGGCCCGGGGAGACGGAGACCGAGCCCTCAGCCCCGCCGGCCCCGGGGCAGGCCCCGCGACCCAGCCTCCGGGGAGAGCCGGCCCGCAGCGAGGGGAAAGCGGAACGCGGGCGGCCCTTACCTGTGTCCCGGGGCGGGGCGGGGCGGGGGGGAGACTCAGGCTCCCGCCCGGCGGCTACGGCCTCTCTCCGCTGTCGTTATTGACTGCGGTCGCCATCTTGGGCGGCAAGCACTTTCCGGCGGAAGTGGGCGGGACCGGGTGGCGGAAGCGGGACCGGGTGGCGGAAGCGGGGCCGGGACCGGGCCGGGGGGAAGCAGGTAAGGAAGGGCCCGGTCCCCCCGGCCGGGGAAGGGGCTGCGGGGCCCGGTCCCCCGGCGCTTATCCCCGCAGACAGTGCCTGAGCCGCCATCCCGCCCTACCGAGCGTTCTCCTGTCCCGCACGTCGCTCTGCTGGCGGCGGCGGGGAGCCGGCCCGGCGACGGGGTGGATCTCGGTAGGCCCGGCCCAGCCCCGCAGGCCCTTTGCTGCGACAGGGGCCTCCCAGCTGGAGCCGTCGATTCCAGGAGGAAAACCGGAGTCTCGGAGGGGGCCGGGCCGCTCACGCCTGACCGCAGATAGAGTGGACGCTGGGCTAGTCGTTTTCCTCGCCAAAGGAAAGGAAATTCCTGCCCGTTCTTACCTGCAGGACAGGGGCAGCAGCTCCCCGCCCGCAGAGGAAGCGGGAGAGCTGAAAAGGGAAACACTTAAATCCCGACCAGCTCCCAGGGAATGCCTGCACGCTGCTACCCCACAAGAGCCACGCTCTAGGAATTAACTGCAAGTCGGACGAAGTGCTGAATCACAGAGCTGAAAAATAAACTGTTCTGGCAAATCACCCCCCGCTCTTTGCTTCCTTCTCCCTCCCACCCATTCTTGTAATTTTTAATTTTAATTTCCCATTGCTTATGTTGGATCTCTGCCCCTTTTAAGTCCCAGGATAAGAACAAAAATCCCGACGGGGTCATATAAAAAAGCCTGCCAGACAGGTCTATTTTTACATTGGCATCTCTAACACGGCAGTGGCAGGAGAATACCTCGGGTGTGATTTATCCCCGAGAAGGAAAGCGCCGGCAGACCAGAACCACCGCTATCTGCTCGGCCTTTTGAAACATCAGGCTCTTGCCAAAGGCACCGGCGGGAGGGAAGGGGGGACCTTGACCGGGGAGGTCTGTGACACCACGGCTGGAGCAGGGATGGGGCGAACTCACTGCTCTGGCGCATCGAGAAGCTTTGCCGGCACATGGGCTTGGCGCTCCGGTTTAACCTCCAGACTCTGGGTTCCAGTATGGGGACGATCCTGTTGATAATGGGGAACCCAGCTGGGTAACGGGAAACACCCCAGGCTCTGCACTCACAGTGAGGCGCAGGCTGGCATGGTGTGGGCAGCCCGGATTTAGGGACATGTAGGAGTCCTCATCTAATGAGGCCAGGGGGAAGAAAAGACCCTTTTTGGGAGCTGGGTGGACCCGAACCCCGCTCCCACTGGAGCAGTCACCGCAGGACCCTCTGAAGGGGTTCAAGGAGTCAGGGACCCTGGCTTTGCTGGAGTTTGCATGGGAACCCCAGCAGCATGAGCCTGCCCAGTGGCTGGCTACCGGCTGAGACAGCGTTGCACCCATCAAAGGAGCTGTCTTCAAAGGAGACGGTGAGAACAAAACGTTTGGGGTTTCTCACAGCAGCTCTGGAGGAAGGCAGCCCGCCTCCGGCTCAGCGCTGCCAGGGAGTCTTGTGCATGTGCTTGGTTGGGCACAGGAACGATTGGCCAGTCCCATTCCCTCTTCCAGGAGCTGATCACCTCATCTCGGGGAGCTTTAGAGCCGACAGCAGCAAAACTTCAGCCTCCCGGGCTCCTTCCCACAACCTGCTGCCATTAGCAGACAACTTGCCTGAACCTGAACCCCAGCCCCCTCAATCAGCCGGGAAACGCAGACCCCCCTCTCCCAACGGCCATGACACGTATGGCACGGCCAGAGCACCTCAAACCCAGACCCCCACCCCACAGGCTCTGCCCTGGGGAAAGGCAGTGCTGCCTCTGGTGACATCCCCTCCCCAGCCCCAAGGGGAAGGTTCCCTTTCTCCTGCTCAGTTTGTCACATTTGGGCTTTTAATCCCATCATTGAGCAGCCCTGCTCTCAGAAGACTTCATTCATTTGCACACATTAATTAATCAAAGCAATTGTGTCATACTTCCTGAAATATCCTTTCTCCAGGGCTTAACACCAAAGGCTCTGGCTCTGTTAAATCACGTCCCTGTAATAAATCACCCTGCTCTGACTCTTGCCCCACACAGCAGCTGCAGCCCTGGGCACACTGGAGGTGTGAACAGCATCCCTGCGGGCCAGGCAGGGCTGTCCTCGTCCCCTCCAGGCTACCAGCCATCTTATCTGAGAGCAGTTGCTGGAGTCTAGGGAGCCACACATTTCAAGGGTCTAAAATCCCCTAGAGCTATTTATTTAGCACAATACAAATATGAATAAGTAGATACGCTGGAAGAACACATACTGATCCATTCAGCAATGAACCAGTCTCCTCCCGTAACCACCAACGCCTCTGCAGCTGGTACCACAACCACTTATTTCACTTACTGCAATCGCCGCCTCCCCCTCCCTGTCCCAGCCTGGTTCCCACTTTAGACATGAACTCGCTGGCCCTGGTCCCCAGCCCACAGTCCCTGGGGGCCACCACCGAGGAAGCCCTGCCAAGCCAACGGCCCCGAGGTGCAGGCTCTGCCCTGGTGTGCTCCCCCCATGGGGGGGCACAGCCTGCGAGGTGCTGCCACGCTTCAGATGCGTGGGATGCCCGTGCCCCACAGAGCTGCCTTGCCCCACGGAACCACCAGTGCCCCCCACGCTCTGGCTGCAGGCAGCTGCTGCTGCACCATGAGATGGTTTCAGGGAGCTGCCCCAAAGGCAGCTGGTGCCTTGCCTGCTCCTGGGCATGCCCCAACCCACCCTGCAGCCCTCCCTCTCTTTCTGCAACAGCATGGCTCCCTGGGCAGGGGTGCAGATAAAGCCTCTGCCCTAATTGCCACATCTTAATAAGGGAGGGCAAGGCTGTACTGGTGGTGGGGCTCTGGTAGGGTAAGTGCAGGGGTGGGGAGGCTCAGTTTGAGGGAGAGCAGGGGGTGGGTGCTGATGGGGAATGTCTTCTCCTGAGCATGATGCTGCTGTTCCAGCAGCATAAGGAGGAGGCAGCATCTTGGAGGGGACCCCAGTGTGAGTTTTTTTTGTTGAACCTCTTGCTGCTGTGACACAAGGCAGGTGTTTCCCAAACACTCAAAGCCACTAGCCTGCAGCATAGCCCCTGCTGCAGGCAGCAATGAGCTGTGGTTTGGTTGCCTTCAGCTGCAGCCCCCAGAGCTGGGGAGCAGGCAGGGATGCTCTGCCTTCCCTGGCACCCCCCTGTGTGGGGTGTCACTTCCATGGTGGCTCTGTCTGCCCTGCACCTCCCTGCTGGGCAGAGCTGTGATGGGCTGGAGAAGAAACCCCTGAGGAGGGGATGAAGTAGAAGTGAGGCTGGTCTGGGGTGGTGGGACTGGGGGCACTGGGGCTGCCCTCTGCCTGTGCTGCTGGGATGTGAGGAGGGGGAGGAACATGATGTGCTGGGGATATGGCTGAGCTGCTGCATGCTGATGCTTTGGCCCTTGCAAGGGAGGGATGTCCCTGGGAAAGGGTCTGGCTTCTCCAGAAAAAGCCCTTCCCGGGCAGCTGGGTCCCTGGGGGCACCCAGTCCCAGGGAAACAGGGTCAAAAATGGGACTTTTAGGGCCCTAATCTTGCAGACTTTGCTCTTGTGCACGCTGTGGAGCAGCTCTGGCAGTGTTGGGGTGAGCCTGGCTGCTGTTGCACACAGCCGGTTCCTGTTTTTTCCCACAGCCTGGAAATCCCCTGACTTTCCGCCGGGGTGAGGAGAGAGGAGCCCTGCACCCAGCTGGTCTCACGCCTTGCTGCAGCTTCGGGAAGAGGTGGGCACGGAGACAGACCAGCAGCCCCAGTGCCAGGGTCCCATCTGTGCTGGTTGTGGGGCTGGACCCGTGCAGGGAGGCAGGGACTGGGCCCGGCAGGGACCACCCCAGGGTGGGAGAGTCCTGCAAAACCATCTTGTGTTTGGGCAGACCCTTCCTTGTCCCCCAGGCTGGGAAGCGGGGCTGTGGCCGAGGGCTCTGGGCTTTGCCCTGTCCAGTGGAGGGGATGAGGGGACAGCAGTGGCTGCGCACCATGCAGCGGCCCGCATGCGATGAGTGTTGTAGGTCTCAGCCTGATTCCCCTTGGCTCCTGGGCAGGCTGACCTCCCAGTTGGAGGTGAAGATGCTGGTGCAGCCACCAGCCCCTGATGGGGGCAGTGCTGGGGCATCTGGGGACGCCCCATGTGTGCTGGGGGCAGCCCTGCAGTGAGACCCTGGCTTGCCCCACACACCAGCTGCCCATTCCTGGAGGGTCGGGTGGGATTTCACCTCTGGGGGAGCCTGTTTTCCTGCCACCCCAGCGGGGCAGGCAGCAGGACTGGCAGGGACCAGAGTGCGGCTGACGCAACGCAGATACGGAGCTGCAGCCGAAGCGATGGGAGCTGCCTCCCGCCTGGGTTTCTCTGCGGTAGACGGTTTCCAATCAATCCTGCCCTCCTGCTGCTGGGAACCCGTCCCTCTTGGGAAGGGGAAGCACGGCACTTACCAGAATTTGGGGGATCGCTTTCCAGCACTCTGGACTCGGTGCCGAGATCGAAGTAAATCACATGTGGCCAGGCGCTATCATGAGAAAAGCCTGCGAGGGAGCAGGAGGGAAATGCAGTGCTGGCAGGAGCCTAGGGGGGCTCGGTGGGGCAGTCTGCTCCCGTGCACCCCCTCTTCTGCGCTCTGGAGATGCTCAGCAGCCCTTGGAGCCTCCCCTAGCTCCTCCTGCAGTTATGGGGCTGGGACACCCCAAACAAACCAGCAGCAGAGCTGGGGTGAGACCCAGAGCATCGCTGTGCTCTGACCCCCCGTCCCTGGGGACCTGCTGAGCCTTCGGTGATCCCGGGGTGGAGGGATGTGCTGTGACACAGCTCAGGCCCCTGAAAATGGGCTCGCGCCACTCCTGCCTGTGCTTTGTGATCCCATGTGGTGCCAGTAGCTCTTGTGAAAAGGCAGAACTCATGGATTTGTCCTTTCCTGCCTCAAAATATCTGCTCAGCTCTTGGAGCTGGCACCCTGTGTGCGATTCCCAGCCGAGCCTGGCTCAATCCCTTTGCTAAAGGGTTTTTTAACCTCTAGCGCAGTGGGGCCTGGGAGGAAGCTGCGGCTGCAAACTTCTTGGTTCCTCTGCGTGTTTGGAAGCGGGTGTGCGGCTGGTAAATGCATGAACCAAGTGTGCCGGCACCTGCGACCAGCTGTTCCCCGGTGGGAGCTGGCACGGCACGGGCTGTGCCGGCAGCCTCTACCTACGCTGGAGCCGGCTGTCGTAATGCAAACCCTCGCCCCGGTGGTTTGGCACGGCACGTGCCCTCGTGCCGGCTGGGCTGGGGAGGAGGCTGCAGCGTGCTCTGATGTGTCCAGTGAAACCCTTCCTCTTGGGAGACCCTTCTAATGGCCCTATGCGGTGGGGGGAACAGTGGTGTGAGGCCCAAACCTTATTAGACAGTGGAGAATCCCCACGGGAGAAGCACCTCTGCCGTTGCCAAGGCTGTCCGGGGCAGGCGGCCGCGCCAGCGCCCAGGCTGAGAATGGCCCGTCCCCCTCGGGATGTGCCAGGGTTTCTGGCTGGGGCGGTGGAGCCAGGCGCTGGGCTGTTATTTTGGAGGACACCCTCGCAGCTGTTTGGCCTCATCTGACCCCCCTGCTGGCTTCCCGGGTGTCACCCCACCAGTGCTGGGTGTCCCCTCGCTCAGGGCAAGGAGGAGGTGGAAGTCCTCCCGCTGCCCGAAACCGGAGAGGGGCTCAAGGAAACCATGGACCTCTCCAAAACTACTGCGCTGGGGATTTATTTCATTGCCCTCTCTTGTATTTTTTGGTTTTTTTTCCCTCTTCTTCCTCCCTAGCCTTCTCCAAGCTCTTGCGCATGGCCACAGGGGCTAGCAGGCTGTTTCTTAATGAAGGTAGAGGTTCCTATGGAACCACATCCCTTCCAGGAGAAGGGCTTAAAATATCACTGTCCTGGTTTTGGCTGGGATAGAGTTAATTTTCTTCTTAGCAGCTGGTACAGTGTGTTTTGGATTTAGTGTGAGACTAATGTTGATAACACACTGATGTTTTTAGTTGTTGCTAAGCAGCACTTATCTAGAGTTAAGGATTTTTCAGTTTCCCCTGCTCTGCCAGCAAGCAGGTGAACAAGGAGCTGGGACGGAGCATGGCCAGGACAGCTGACCTGAACCAGCCGGAGGGTTATTCTGTGCCACAGGATGTCGTGCTCGGTATATAAACTGGGGGGAGTTGGCCAGGAGGGGCCGATCGCTGCTCAGGCATCGGTCAGCGGGTGGTGAGCAACTGCATTGTGCATCACTTGTCTTGGGTTTAATTTTTTCCTTTTTTTTGTTATATTCCTTTTCATTACAGTTGTTATTATAATATTTTATTAATAATATATTTTATTTTGCTTTAGTTATTAAATCATCCTTATCTCAACCCACAACTTTTACTACTTTTTTTTTTTTTCCCCAATTCTCTCCATCCCACTGGCACAGGAGGAGCAAGCAGCTGTGTGGTGCCTAGTTGCTGGCTGGGGTTCAATCATGATGATCCCTTAATGCAAAATTCAAAATAAAGTAAATTGCAACTCACACAAAGGGAACTGTCAGGGATGTTTTCTCCGATGTTTTCTTCTCTTTTTGTAACACACTGACCAAAAGCAAATGGCAACAGCTGGAAACTGTGTCAAACAAATAACAGAGCCTCTAAAAAAAACAAACAAGCCCAGGCAGCTGCTTGCTCCCTCACTGCTCGGGGCTGCTGCAGAGCTGCCCCTGGGGCTGGTGGTGGGGGATGGTGTGCAAACCCACCAGCCACCCTGCCTGGAGAGGGAAGGTCCCAACTCCCCATTTCTCTCGGGTGTGAACTTTCCTGTAGAAATAAAAGGGGAGAAGAACAAGTTTTACACAGATTTCAGCAGACTGTCTGGCTCACAGGGTGTTTTGAGGAATCCCTGCCTTTAATTGCCCTTAAACACGCACTGCTGGATGCATGGGACTGCTGACGTGGGCTGGGAGAGCCGCAGGAGCAGCTTTCCAAGGCGAGTGAGTGAGTACGGAGCCAGAGATGCTGGACTGGACATGGTATGGCATTGAGCGCTGGCAGAGAGGGTGAGAAACCTGTGGAAATGGGGGATCTATGGCACCGAGAAGATTTGCGTTGCGTATCAGGAAAAAATCTCCCTCAGGAGATGCAGTTCAGCACTGATGTGCTTGGGTGGGAAGCTTTCTAAAGGCTGGATGACTGCGTGCCAGAGGTGAGCCGTGCTGGAGGCTGTCTCGAGGGGACCGGAGGGCTCCTGGCAGTGTGTTTCAGCCCTGTGTTTCCAGGCCTGGCTGTGCTATGACGAGCATCCCTGCCTGTCTGCTTCCTTTCCTGCCTGCTGGGGAGATAAGCTGTGTGGGCAGGATTATCTTTGACATGCACTGTGTGCCTCCTGGGGCCTGGGGTGATCCCTGGGTGCTGCTGCTGCTGACATGCAGTGAAAGGCAAATGAATCCTTGTGAGATGAGAAAAGGGCGAGGGAGGTGGGAATGTACTTGAGTGAGTGAAAAACACAAGCAATGTTGGTAAATTCCCCAGTAAAGGCACCTCCTGCAGCCAGAGCAATGTCCCCGGCTGTTCTCCAGGTGGGGAAGGGTCAGGATGCACCTGGTATCAGCTGGGGTTTTGGGATCACAGGGTGGCCTTTCCCCAACAGCTGAGCCCGCAGCCAGAGGAGGCTGTTGTGCTGATGAAGACGAGCGGCACGGATTGCCTTCGGGTTTGAGGATCAGTAGGAGCACAAATGCTGCTTGCCATGCTTGACTCAATGGAAACCCTTCCCCAGCCGTGTTTTTTATCAGAAACAGAAGTCTTCAGTGCCCGTGTTGACATCGCACAGCAGAGAGAAAACAGATGCCGCCTCCCAGCCCAGCACTGGCTTCACTTCAGAGGCCTTTGCAGCTTCCCCGGTGCCTCTATCGCCTCTGAGGGTTACAGATAAAAACCTGTTCTATTTACCATCCATTATTTATTATTATCCTGGAGCATGAAAACACGCTTTGGGACTGAATGTCCTCACCAAAATACCCAAGTGTGCTGGATGCATCGGGAGCCTTCAGCAGTGGGGGGGGGGGGGAGAAGCCAGTGAAGCGTGGTCTAATGAGGGGAGGACGGGGGAAAAGGGACCTGAGTGGGCAGCAATGGTGGGACAGGCCAGCAGCTGTTGAGGAGGGAAAAAGCTCGCCTCAGGAGAGCTGTTGTAAGAGAATTCCCTGCCTAGCGCTGCAGAGGTTTAACGCGTGTTAAATTTCGCACGAAGCGCTGGCAGCAGAAGATGTTCCCGAGAAAGACGCGGTTTGTCTCAAGGGCGTTTGTGCCCTGCTTAAAAACGGGCGGTGCCGAATTACCGGCTGTTCCTCAAAGGTGGGCAGTGAAGCAGCAGCTTCTCGGCCCTGCTCCACACCCACGGGTCTGCGGGACCTGCCAGAAGGGCCGTACCTGGCAGGGAAGACACCCGGCAGCAGGAACCACCCAGCCCGGCCTGGACCGGCACGGCTGCCCTAGGCAGAGCCGTCTGGGACACACCAGGAGCTGCGCTGAGCTCGGCGGGCCCGGGGAACCGGCGCAGGGGGAGAGTAGGGAGGCCCCGGCTTCACCCCCAACCTCGCAGCTGCTGCAGGGCAGCCTGCGAGGACGGCGGCAGCGGGGCTGGCTGCCGGCAGGGCAGGGCTCCGCGGCCCGGCAGGCCCCGGCTACCGGCAGGGCAGGCCCCGATCGCAGAGGCGGCGGGGACAGGCCCCGCGCCCCGTCGCCATGGCACCCGCTTCCCCTCCGCCCTTTGCCCTTTGCCCTCCGCCGCCCCGCCGCCGCCGCCGTCAGCCCCGCCCCTGCCGGTGACGGGCAGCTCCCGCGGTCTATCACAGCGCCCCGCCGCCCGCCAGGGTAGGTAGGCGGGTCGGTAAGGCAGCGAACCAACCGGAAGCGAAAGCCGTACCGCCGGCTCCGCCCCCTCGTGGCGCCGCCGCAGCCAACCGGCGGCCGAGCGGGTGGGGCGGGGCCGGCGCCGCGGCCAATGGGAGAGCACGTCGGTCGCCAGGGAGGTGCTGAGGCCCGGAGGGGGCAGCGGCGGGAGCGCGGCGGGGCCGGGCCGGGCGGGGGCGGGAGGTAAACAAAATGGCGGCGGCCTGCGCGCTGCGGCGGGGGTAAAGGGGCGGCGGCGGGACCCGGTGGGGCGGTTGTGAGCGGGCCCCTGGGCAGGGCCGCGGTGGCAGAGCCGGGGGGGGGGGGTAGCGGCTGGCGGGGCTCCCCCTGAGGCGGGTGGGGGGGGTGGCGGGAGCGCGGCGCCGAGACCCGGCCCGGTTCCCGAGCCTGGCGGCGGGGAGCGGGGTGTGGGGTGGGGGGGGGGGGACAGTACACACACAGGAGGCTGCCCGCCCCCTTCCCTCCCCCGACTCGGCAGTGGAGCGCGGAGGGCCCGGGCTGAGGGAGCGGCCGGAGCCGCCTGCGGGGCTCGTCCCCGGCCCGTGGAGGAAAGGCCCCGTCTCGGGCGGGCTCCCCCCGCCCCGCTGTGGAAGCGAGGGGCTTGGCTGAGGCGGGGGAGGAACCGGAGGTCATCTCCCTCCCGGGGAGGGGGGGACGACCCTTCCCTCCTGGCTCCATCGCTAATTTGGTTGCACTTGAGGTGTTTTATCCCCTTTTCACTCCCTCCCTGCTGCCCCCGGGGGTGGCAGCGGGGTGTGTGTGTGTGTGTGTGTGCCCCCCGACACTTGTGGGGCGGGGGGAGAGCCCAGGAGGGGCTGACATCTCCTTACTGACCTTCCCTTGCTGGAAAGGGAATGGGGTGTTTTGGTTACTGGGCAAAGAGAATTACTTCCTCTTGGTTGTTCCCGTTTTAAGGTGGGTCGGTAAAGCTGTAGTAGGTTTTGCGTTGTCTGACACCGGCTGACACCAGGACCAGTGGTGGTGACACATCATGTGCCAGGCGGAATCCAAGTGGTTGAAGGATGCCCCTGGGAGATCTTGATAGGCACCGAAGGCCTCAAACTTTTGTAGGCGTGAAAAGCGGAGACGTTAGAATTGTTTCTGAAAACTCCTTCAAAGAAACTTGGTTCCAGCTTCCAAACGGCTGAAGAAAAAAAACCCATCTGTGCTCATAGCTGGACGGTGAGGACAGCAGGGCTGAAACGCTTCCCCTGCCATCCAGTTTGGAGTTGGTGACTATGATCTGCTAGGAATGGAAAGTCACGAAAGAGACTCAGTAATTGTCTGTTTTTATGTGGCGGCCTAAAGTCCCAGAGGATGACCTAGCACTTAAGAATCAAACTGGGCCAAGTTAAAGGCCAAGTTGACTTGAAAGAACCCCAGTAGTGGGACCAGGTCAGAAGCAAAGCAAGTCCCAAACTGAGTGTATCTGGTCAAAGATATATATTCTTTTTAAAAGACATTGTGTTACTGGAGCCAGGCCTGGATCTTTTAGCATCCAGTTGAGCTGGAAGCAGCTCATAGGTTTGTTTTGGTTTTGTTTTGTTTTTGTTTTTTTTTATTCATGTTTGTACAATCTTCTGGATTTTTTTTTTCAAGAAGGAGTAAAAGGGAGTGTTGGAAACTAACAAACAGGATTAAAACCCTGAGCGCTTAAGGAAAACAGGTTAAGGAACTTAATCCAGGATGGATATGCAGGAGCCGCAGCAGCTGGGTATGTTTGCAGAGAGCGAGCTGATGTCTGTGGGGATGGACACTTTTATCCATCGCATTGACTCTACGGAGGTCATCTACCAGCCCCGGCGGAAAAGGGCAAAGCTTATTGGCAAATACCTGATGGGAGACTTACTTGGAGAAGGGTCTTATGGCAAAGTCAAGGAGATGTTGGACTCTGAAACCCTCTGTAGGAGAGCTGTGAAAATACTGAAGAAGAAGAAGTTACGCAGAATTCCCAATGGGGAGGCAAATGTGAAAAAGTGAGTAAATATTTCCAGTAACTGGGAACTGGGGGGTTAAACTTTGTCATTATTTTCCAGCTGAAGTTCTGTATCATTTTAACTCACAACATGGCTTTCTGCTGTGGAAGTGCTTCCTAAACCATAGGTATTCAGGAATCTCTTTACCATTGAACTGCAGCCAGTGCTCAGTTGATGTTAGGAACAGGGAAAGGAACTGATTCTCAAGGGCCGGGGAGGCAGGTCTGTCTGTACCAACAGGCAGCCTGTAACACTCGCCATTTTTTGAATAATATTACTTAAAGAATAAAATAGTATTTCTTGAAAAAATTCCTCTTTAACATTTAACCTTGAAGAGGTAAACTGTGGTGCTGTCAGCTAGGAAAGGTGAGAGGTGGTGTAGCTGAGAGTGCAGAAATGCACTTTGTGTGGTTCCATTCTGTGTTCTTTGTGTACCCGTCTAGGCACGTGTGGCTCTTGAGCTCTTTGGGTTGGCAATTACTGTTCCCACCCGTGTAGTAGGTGCCTGGAACGTGATCCAATGGCTTGTGCATCCAATGGGCATAGGAAGTCCTGGGTTTTTTTCTCCATTTCATTTCTGACTAATGAGTTTGGGATGTAATTCAAGGCTCTTTTGAGTTGATTTCTGCAGCTGTAAAATGGGGTCAAGGGTTGTCAACCTCTTTTATTTCAGTGACTCAAGATCTGTGCTTGGAAGCTTTCAAAGTGCCAGTTACATACTGATTAGTAAGGGCACAAGTAACTAATTAAAATTAACTGTGGGAGAAGCCTGGTGTTACACTGACTCTGTAGGGCCTGGTGTATGAAACTTTCCCTTTTCTTGGGGCTGTGCTCGGCTTGCAGGGACCTTGCAGCCAGCTGTGTTTTCTGCAGCAAGCAGTTTGTCACAGCCCTGCGAGATAGTTGTTTATCTGCTATGGAGGGGAGCCTTCTGCAGCCAAAACAAACTATTTGCAAGGGTTTATCTCGTAGTGGGAGGGAAAACCTGTGAGATGTTTAGAAGACTCTTGTATTGCGTCTTTAGCTGTGGTGTGCTGAGTGTAGAGCCCTGACCTAGCAGAGTCTTGTTTCTGTTTCTCAGTTTGGTTTGAGTTTCTAAGCTCAGCTGTGAGATATTTCACATCCTGTACTGGGACTTCTGTCAGTGAGCTGTTTAAGTTTGCCTTCTAACCTTCGGTGACAGGCTTAGCTATGGAATAGTCACAAATCCTAATGCTGGGACCTCCCTTTCCCTCCTTTGCTGGCTCAAGTTCAGAATCAGAGTAAACTGTTGGTTAATATGTAATAATGTTTCTTGTTTTTCTGGTAAAGGCATGAGTGCCCCTTTCTACCCTTGCCCCCTCCTTCAGTTACATCAAGAGCTTCTACTGAAGAAGGGGGAGATTGTTTCCTCCTTAGTGAAACTTTTAAGTTTAAATTTTTCACTGCTGTAGTGAAAAAAGACTAGCCAGATACTGGGAGAGTTTCCTGATATCAGAACCATGGTAATGGTCCTCTGTCCTGAAGTGAACTCTGTAGAAGTTTTATTCATGCACAGAGGCTGTCTGTGAATGTCTTGGTTTCATCAAGGTTAGTTATTAAAGCAGACTAGCCAAGCACCACTCTATTTTGCTGTGGATGTTTTTCTGGCTCAGCCACACCTGCTTCAAAACACTGAGGCAGATTTTAGATGTTGTCTTGTAATGAAGGTTTACTTTAGTTCAAGTTCCTATTTTTGTCACCTTGTCCTTTTCTCTTTGTCTACCTATTTGTTTGCTGTGCCTACTTCTTCAGTGGTGAATTTTTTTAAGGCAAAATGTCGTATTTTTGTGGTACCCTAGTACTGTGGCACTCTGACCTTATCAATACCCTTTTGCACTACTGTGACAGGCAGCGAAAGCTGTCTCCACTCTGAATAAACCTGTTGTTGTGAGATACAGCATCAAACCCATATGGTTTGACCAGTTGGTATGGGGGGGGGGGGGGGAGCAAACTGTTGCTGGTAGTCCAGGTAGTGGTGGACTGCTAACATTATTTTTTTCAATGTCACATTGCTTGGCCAGACTCCATTAAAATTTCACTTTTTACAACTGCATTTGAGCAGCTTTGCTGAGCAGTTTGTACCTAGCAAACTACCCACATGTAATAGAACAGCAGAAAATCAGATTGTGGACTGAGTCATATCATTAGGTTGTCCTTTCTTTCTTGAAAGCTATTAATAAGTGCAGTAATAAGTAAATATGTAATTCCTGTGTTACAGTGAGGCCTGCTTCCAGTCCCACTTGCATCCTTATCTATACAAGGATGTCCGCAGCTCAGTACATGTGAGAGATGAGTGTGATTAGTTGTCTAATCTTCGTAAACATCCCGACTTCAGTTAGTGCCCTTTGAGATTAAAAATCTCTTCATCTGCCACCAGAACTAGACCACTGCTTGGTGCTCTCTCTCCCTGCCAGTGCTATGTGCAAGCAGAAGGCTCTTCCAAAGTATTTGCATTCATGGTAAATGAAATGGTCAGGAGCAAGAGTCTTCTGAATCCTTAATGAATTGTTTTCTCTGCTGTACCGCATAATCAGAATCACTGCATAATGTCTTAACTATTAGTCTGCTCTCTGGGGGTTAATGTCTTCATATAGGGCTGCAAATGTGCTAAAAGTGCACTGGCAGAGGGTCTAAGCAATTAGGACACGTGTTCAGGCTTGGTTTAAAAGTCCTTATCTCTTGGAAGTGACCATTTACTATTTCAGTCTCAAAGTACCTTGTTGTACGGTTTTCTCTTAACTGCAAAGACAGTGCCTGTTCCTACTAAAGTGATCTCCAGCATTTCTTACCATACAGGAAAAAGCTACCTTTGTGACTTGGTTACAAAGATGTAATTGAATTATTATAATGGGCTTGTGCCTCTGCCGTTATCACGGGATGCCTCAGTATTGCTGCTACTGTAGCGAAGATGAAACTTGCATTGACAGTGTGTCATCAAAGAAATTCCCTAGAAAATGGTTCCTAGACTGTTGGCCCTTGGGTAATTACATGAGCAAATAATATACAGGGATTAATGACAGCAAGGGAGAGCACAATAACGATGAGCTGCAGAGGATCATACAGGTCTGTGCTGCGCGTTGGGGACCCTGGATATGTGGGACTGGTGTTATAGCTCGGGGAGCTCTAACTGTTAATGCCATTTTTGTATTACTCCTTACTTATGTTTGAAACTGCAGCCTTGTCCTGCATGTGCAGGCTGGTTGTCCCACCCCTGTCTCTTGGTGCAGTAACAGAGTTCTGGGGACCTAGAAATTATGACTGAAATATGTTTGAGACTTACGTAAAATTGAATTATTATTCTCTACCCTAAAATACTCCAGTTCTGCCACAGAAAAATGAGCTGTTTAGGGATCTGTGAGTCCTGGTGAGGATGTTGAGAGTTTAAATGCATAAGACACATTTCCCTAAATCCATCTAGAGAACCTTCATTTCTCTTCAGTTACTTTAGAGAAAGGTTGGGGTGCCTTAGTCAACCAGACAGTACTATGGCTAATTACTGCTTCCAGTTAATACAAAAAAAATGAGTTTAGTAGGATTGCCAAAAAGATGAAAGAAAATTTGGAAGACTATTTGTCTCGAGCAGCACAAGTTTAATAAAACTGTGTGCTAATAGCCTCACATTTTAATTAAGTGTTTGGGACTTTCTGCGCGTATCCCAAGTGTCTTGTACTGTACTTACCATGCTCAGTGATTACTTAGATTTGAATATATGCTCATTAGAATTCCTTGGAGGTTTAAAATGTGTAGCAGGCCTGTACTTCGACAGTTTGCTCCTTGGGTCTGCAAATGAAGAGTCTTGCACCTCAAAACATGGACAATTCTGCTGAAGGAAGGACTTGTTGCAAGCCACAGAGGCGTGTGCTTTAGACGGAGATGGGCTAAAGCTGACTCATCTGATTTCCTGTCCCTCCTAACTATAAAGGTCTGCTGTATGTAACCGGGTGGCTCTTAGTTTCTTTGCTAAGCTGGATATTTGCTTGGGTTCAGTGGCAAAATGTTAGAAACTGTAATCCATAGAAGAGCGTGGGTAGCTGTGCTGTGGTGGATATAGGGCTTGTAATGTCAGACATCCCTGCTAGGAGTGTGATGTGGATGGAGGCCTGGAACTAGTAAAGAGAGGTAACACTGTGATCTTCACCTCCCTTAGCAGCCTCTTGGTTTTACAAACATGGTTCTGGAAGTAGGTGCTGGCCTGCCTGTTGCTCTCAGCTTCTGCAAGGTGAGAGCTGTCAGGGTTCAGGTTGCTGTGTTTGGTGGCAGAGGGTATGCTCTGATCTGTGTCCGCAGCATTTAACCTCTCAGCAGCTTCTGGGTTGCACATAAAGGAAGAAGTGTGGTGACCACTGTGGATGTTTCTGTATCTTGACATGTTGCGTCCTTAGGGGAGGGAGAGGTAGTGGGAGTGTGGTGGAGATGCTATAATGTTCACAACATAATTTGGGGTAATGGCTGGAGAAGAACCGTTTGGATACTGAAACTTGAAAGGTGTAGATCAACACATGATGTCAACCCCTCCCTGTGTCAGATGTACATTCAGATGTGTGAAGCTTAGTTTGCAGAAGGAAATAGTGAAGTGCTCTGCTGAGTCTCTTATCTGAAATATCACTCATGCTTGTAAGAGTGAAGAGGTGCAGCTTCTCATGTGGATGAAAATGACAAGTTGCATGCTTGCAAGTGGAGGCTAATTTTTAGGTGAAATAAACAGGAAAAAGCTGTTCTCAAGCTAGACCTTAAATAAGTTAATCTGCTTTGTGGCATATTGGGGATACTAACTTGTAATTAAAATTTGTTTTGGCTATACAGGATTACAAAATCAATCTAAATAAATGCATCATGTAGTTGTTCAGTTGTGTAAAGACCAAATGAGTCCTTTGTAGCAATTGGCAAGAATGGTGTTAGTGGATTTATGGTACGTGCCAGAACTGGCATATGGAGCTGTTCTTTGTGTGCATCTCCTAGCCCTTCACTGTGGCACCCGTGCTATGGTGGAGGTGTACCAGTTCCTTGTGCCTGGTTCCTCAGTACCACGTGCTGTATGTAGAGAGCTTGAGATGGGCCATGGTTGTGTGCTGAAGAATAAAGGAGTGGGTGAGGCTAAGCTTCTCCCAGGCTGAAGACTCTCACTGCAGACCTGCTGCAAACCCTCATTTCTGACATACGATCTGACCTGGTAGGTAACATGGAAAAGATTCACCATCACACGTCTCCAGTAAAATCCTATAAGCTTAGACCTGTGGAGGAACCTTGTCAACCAAAGGAAGGGAACGAATCTTTTGGCTGTATTGTTCATTTTTATTTAAACAAGAATGGCTTTGATGAAACTGAGGCTTGAAACAAACCGTAGAAAGAATGCTAAATCTTACATTGCAGATGTGCTCCAGGAAAGAATGTCGTCTTTCCAGGCTGTCCTTGGCATCTTCCAAAGTCGTGTAGCACATGGTACAAGTAGGCAGCTTTGCTATATACAGTTCTGAGCAACACCACCACCATCCTGTTATTTGCCAAAGCAAGGTACCTTGCTAGGGATAAGTCTTCATCTGGCAGGATGAGCTTAATGGGTCTGACAGAACCACACAGAAACTTATCAGTTAGAAGATCTTTTCTTCTCTCTTTTTCCTCCAAGATGGTTGTACTTTGAAGCAAGCCCCATACTCTGGCAGTCTGTCTTGTCACACACTTGAGGGCTTTCTAGTCTGGAAAGCTAGGAACAATTCCATAATGGAGACTACTCTGGCCACATAATAGTGGTGTTAAGGAGCATGGGTATGGAGGCGATTACCGCATTGCAGAAAGCACAGCCTAGCCCCCTTACTGGTGTTCTCCCTTTCCCTCTGTGTTGGAGAGGGGTCTGATCTCAAAAGCAACTGTTGTGATTTAAATTTCATGTTAAATTTTAGAGGTAGCAAGGAAAGGAGGCAAAGTTGCCGCAGCTCAAAAGGTATCCTGAAAATCTGAGCAGATTCACTAGGCTAGTATAGGAAAGGCAGGAAGCTGCCTTGCCTTGGTTGAGAGGAAAGGCAACAAACTGTAGGCATGCAAATCTCTCTTTCCCAGTACTGTCAGTTGAAATGCTGTTCTGCAGGCAAATTGCAAAGCAAGCAGTGGGCTGGGGTGGTTTTTTTGTTGTTAATTCTGAAAAAAGTAAATGTAGGCACCTTCTGATGAGGTGAGCACCTATGTTCACTTACTTGGTGAGGTTTGAAAACTGAAATGGAATCAGAGGTGACTGTGGTCTGGCTGTCTCTGTTCCTCAGTTGTTCTAGAATGCAAGAGTAGCTAAAAATAGAAGTAATCTTTCCTCTGGGAAATGGGCTGCTTGGCCTCTGCCCCAGAGGTGGGTGCACTTCACTGGCATTTTAGATTGGTTCACAGAGTTCTTCTGGAAAAAGAAATCATTACAGAAATATGAAATATTTATTAGTCCATTGAAGGTGGAAGGAATTAGTATTTGTGCTTTCAAGCTGTATTACAGGGAATGAGCTGTTGGGATCAGGATTTTAAACATGTTCCTAATATTGGAAGCTTGCTTTGCCTTCACAGCAAAGTAGTCTTATTTTAAAAAGTATGTGTGTTCACTCCCTCTCTTGCCGGCTTGGTCTGAGCACTCAGCCTGTCTCCCTTCATTATGCAGGAACTTCTTAGACCTACACTAATGCTGGCTGCAGTTTCTATGCTAATTTAATCCACTTCAGCCTTTTGGTCATTACTATAATTAGAGCAGCTGCATCACTTTGCAAATCTGTCTGCCATTTAAAATAAACACTCTTCTGAGCTTTGCCTTATCCTAGGTTTCTGTTTAGCTATCATAATGTTGGGTTTTTTTAAAGCCATATATGATAAAGGAAGAGTGTCTGGCCCAAACTTTGGTAGTGAAGTAATTAATACTACTGCTTGGGGATCCTTAAAAGATCTTTAAAAAAAAACCTGCTTGCATTCCTGCATCTTACGAGCCTTTTGAACGAGCAGTTACTGGTTTGTTAATCAGATGTGATGCATCAACAAGCCTTTGTACTGGCCACAGCTTGTTATTAGAGGCTGGCTAATTGTGCAGGCAAGGGGTGAGTGCCTTTCTGAGCTTGGTGTGTCATGTGTTTGGGCAGAGGCTCTTGCTTCCGAAGCTGTGCTCTGAATTCCTTGTAATGCTGCTTTCAAGAGTCCTAACTGTTGAAATGTAACCCTGCTTCTTAAAGCAACTTACTAAATAGCAAGAGAAAGAAACTGGAAAGAAGAGTTTATGTACAGTTTAGCACAAGCCCAGAATTGAGCAGCAGAAGAACAAAGTGAAGAGCAGTATCTGTGCTTCCAGACACTGACAGAACCACCCTGACCTGACTGTCCTGATCCTCCTGTTTCTCATCTTCATAGCTGGCATCCAGTGGGATTCTGCAGGCTGAGTTTAATGCAAAAGATACTAAAATGTGGTTTGGGGCACAGTACAAAATCCCAAGAGACAAAGATCAAAACAGCTGATAGGAGATGACATACAAGGGTCCATTTTCATAGCTAAGGGAAGATGTCTCCTCACTCAGTTTTATATTCTTTATTCCCCACAAACAGAGGATTCAATTCAGATCTCTGAACTGTTCAGTCAAGTTAAGTTAGGACTAAAGTTTGGAAGAAATGGAGTTATTATCTGGAATTCCTGTTTCTGACTCATTCTTGAGAGTAATGTTGCAATTCTTGTATTGGTTGCTTCATTTCTGAACTCTCCTGGAAGTTATAGCTTTATTAAAGGGCACTATGAAACTGCCTCAATAGTTGGCTACTGCACATGAGGAATTTGATGTGTCTTCAGGATGATTTCTGTACTAGCTCTACTGTAAAGATACTTAAACTGATCGCCCAAATGGACTAGTGGACTGGCCGGGTCAGGGGTCTTTGGCCTGCAACCCCGATGCTGAACAGCTTGTTGTATGTTGGTTTTGATGGTGCTCAGGGGTGGGCAGCCTGTAGCTGTTAAACTGTGCATGACTTCCCAGCAGCTCTCAGTGTGGTTTGTGTGGCAGGGAGCAGGGCTGTGTTGGGGTAGGAGGTCTCCAGACAGCTCACGTCGGGAGTGAGGAGGTGAGCTGGAGGGGTGCTGAGGTAGAGTTTGGAGTTTCTGGGACCCAGCCAAGGCCAGCTCCACGGGGGCTGGTGGGACTGCTGGGAGGCTGTTGTCATCTCCCACCCATGAACTTCTCTGGAGTTCTTGCATCCCTCAGCTCTGACAGCCATCACGCTCATCTCCTGGCTGCGGGAAGCTTTTGGTGCAGGGCTTCTCGGGTCGGGAACACTGGAGACTCGCTGCCCCTTTGGCAGCCTTGGCAGGTTGGCTGTCTTCCCCTTTATGGCTGCGGACCACGTGCGTTGTGCAAGATGCAGTGCTGCTGGAGATGTACTTGTCTCTTTTTGCTAGTGAGGTACCTCTCGTGGTTTTTCTGCAGCTTATGTGTTCTGTAGAAAATCATGTTCTGCTGAACAGCCCCTCTTCAGATGAATTTCATGTGGTATAATAAAAAAATCAATTTGGTTTTGTTTGTTCATGTCTTTAGTAGGTTAGCCAGTTTCTGATGGTTTTATATTTATGTTTAAATTACTTCTATCTGTTCATAATCCAAGAGCTATCAGAAGGAATTCCTTGTTAGGTGCAGAAACTTTTTATTTCTTTTTGTGGCAAGTAACTAATATTCAAGTTGCTTCCCAGCTAAATAACAGAATTTTTGCTGAAATGGGCTATGTAGTGTTAACTGCTCTGCCACATTTGGCACCGGGCACTGCCTGCGACAACAGGAGCACACCTAACTGCACGACGCTGCCTTGCACTGACATCTGTGGGGGTTGTTCCTGGTCACGATGCTGATTAAAAATGTACCCTGAAGTACAAAGACTGGAAGCCCAAGCAAATTTATTTCTGCTCTTGTAGCTACAGATGACATGTATAAAGAAGCACGAAGTGCAAACATAAAAGGTTTGTCTTGGAAGTGACTGTCCTAGATATTATGGTAAACACTAATGTAGTGCATCTTTAGGGGTTTAACTGAAGAGACTGATAGTGAGCTAAGCTTCCAACAGTCAGCATTGTTTGAAAAGCTTTAATTGGAAGGAAGCTGATAAAGCTGCATCTTTGACATGCAGAGCAAATCAGGGTAGGCTTTGACTTGCCTGAGCAGTTGATAGGGCAGTGTTTCAGTTCCAGTTATACCTTTCCTTTAGTCAGCACTAGCTTTAACTGGGAATGGTGAGGCATTTGCCCAGGGCCATAGGGAAGGGTGTGAGCTGAGAAGGGGACCGCAGGGGACATGGTAAACCCGTCTTAAATGGGTGGGAGGAGGAGGCTTGGCTTGCTGCACCAGGCCCTTGCAAGCCCAGTGCCAGTGCTGCTTGTGGAGGCGGGGGGGTTTGCAGAGTGTGTCCTGTGGTTGATTTCTCTTTCCACACAGCCTGGTGTCTGAGGGTCCAGCAGGATCTCACCAGGTGTTTTCTGTGGGCTGGCTCAGCACGATGCACTTCTGATCAATCTTGCCGTTGTCTTTTTCCTGCTCACTTTGAATGGAGCTGTTCGGCTGTCAACGTCCTACTGTTGACCAGTCGAACAGCTAAAGGGGAGCACTGCACAGATTTTTGTGGGGAAAACCAGAATAATGTTTACATTGGCGTGCAGAATAAAACTTTCTATTAGCAGAAGTAACACAGCCTGCATTGAGTGGCACCAAAGCATTGGCACAGGGCATTCTTACAACCAATTTCATGTCCAGCACAAAGGTAGGTTGCTCCTTGAGCATAGTTCTCCTGCTCTTGTTTACCAATGTACTAAAATTCCTGCCCAGAGAAAACTGACTGGCTGTGTAATGTTAACTGAAAGGGTGCTTGTTTATAGTCCTAGTCAGTGACCAGTAAGTATTTTCATGGTCTAACCTTGGAGTAATGAATTCAAGAACACACAAGACCTTCTGCCAAACAGCATGCATAGGTAGTCTTAGGTGAAGCAGCTGGGACTAATACAGTTTGAAGTGTCTTTAAAATCTATGTGATTTAGAAAATGTTAATTTCATTCCATAGTAAGGAAATAAGCTTTTTAAACATAACTTTTTTCCTTTTCTCTTCCTGCAGGGAAATTCAGCTCCTGCGACGATTACGGCACAAAAATGTTATCCAGTTGGTAGATGTCTTATACAATGAAGAGAAGCAGAAAATATATCCTTTTTTCACACAGTTGTTAATAAGGTTTGAATTCCCATTGTTCTCTGCTATAGTGCTGAATCATTATACTTCTACTTTTGTTAAGGCCCTTTTGAGTGTTTCTTAAGCTTAAAATTGCTTTCCCTGGTATTAAACATACTGTGTGTCTGGAATACTTTCCACACAAGTACATTTTCTTAAGTTTCTCAGCTTCGCAGTTAGCAGATGAAATATTGTCCCCAGGTTACTGATGCAGGGCTGGGGTAGGGGACAGCTGACCCGCAAATACGGTGTTTTATTTTGTGACCTTCAGCAATTTGGAGATGAAAACACAGCTGTGGATCTGTCATTTCTAACCTCCTGTCCTAGCTGTGGTACATGTTAGTGCTTCTTTTTCCCTGAAGATGGACCTTTTATTGTCTATGCTATGTGAAATCAATTTTTTTAATGCTTCTTCCTTTAAGTCCTTGGCAGGTGTTTAGGTTTTGGTTTCTTTTTTTTTTTTTCTTTCACTCAAAAGAAGAAAGAAATCTACTTGTTTGCTTGCATCCGGATGCCTGCAACTCTCTCCTTCCCTTTGGAGGGTCTGGACTGCTGCAGTGTTGCCTTTTCTGTGGGCAGTTGGCATGCTTTGCTGCTGGTTATCCTTAACAAGATAAGATGAACTCCCAAGCCTACTCAAGCCTCCTTTGTTTTGTTGTTTGTGTGAAACTCCCTTGTGATACCGCTTTAAGTGACCTAAAGCTTGTAACAGGCGTGAGAGATTGAAAGCATATTGCTCCTGTGAGATCTACAGCCCAGCTTTTTGAGACTTAACTGCTCAGTTCTTGAATCAAAGCTGTGGCTTGTGATCTCGGTGCATCTTTCAGACTTTAATATGTTATTCTAGTGCACTGTGTCCCCCAAGTGTGCATAGACACGGACCAA
Source organism: Buteo buteo (assembly GCF_964188355.1). NCBI lineage: Eukaryota > Metazoa > Chordata > Aves > Accipitriformes > Accipitridae > Buteo > Buteo buteo. Next base: position 858,031 of record NC_134180.1, read on the forward strand.
TGTAATTATATGCCTTTAACTTGCGAGTAGCTGGTTTTCTAATGAGTCTGCCACACTTAGATTTAAACCAGTTTGTAAGCTTATTGAGCTCATCTGTTGTAGTACATGTTATAAGTGGTTGCTTTTATTTTTGACAGTGTCTTGTAAATACTATCTTCCAATTACAGTACTTCAGAAAATGGGTAATTTGTGTGCTTTAATTAGATCAAATACTCTGCCACCAAATCATTAGGATAAAAAAAGCGTGACAATTTTTGCTTGTGTTTTGTAGCCTTAGCAGACCAAAGGGACTGCAATTCAGTTACTGTCTATAGAAAGATACCTTTTAATTAATAAAGAATCTGGGCTGCTAAAGGAGAAGCATGAGGAAAAAGAGCCCGAGAGAGACCTCATGTGTCGGTAACAGGTGATGACAACCCAAAATGGTCATTCAGAAATGTGACCTCTAAGCCAGGAAGGATGTTCCTTGCTTTGGTTTCTGAACAGTAGTGTTTGAAAAAGAATAAATTGTTTTTCAGTACTTTTCCCTTGCAAGTGTCGGTTGGCTTCACTATTTTTATCTTTATCTGCTTCTACACTCTTAGAAAGTTTGTTTCTGTAAGTGCTTATTCTGTGCATATGAGTGGCAATAATTAGAGAAATTTGTTGTTTTCAGTGGGGCTGGGAGCGCAAATTAAGCCATGATCATGTTCTTGCTTAACCTTTCTCCAGCTTTTCATTGACACTGCTGGTGCCTGTGCAGCATGGCTGAGGATGTGGCAGTACAAATGCTTGTGCAGCCACATGGTAAAGAGGTTTGGGAACAGATCCAGCTTGAAAGTAACTTTCTTTTTTAGGCTGGCTTCTCTGTAGGTCAGTTCCCTTGCTCATTTCACTGTATAGTCATGCACATGCCTGTATTAGTGCCTTGCAGGAAGCAATGAAAGTTGAGTGAGGTATAGGGGAGTGTTGTCAACTTCACCCTTACTAATAAAGTCCTCATTTCCAGAATGACCATCGTAGCATTTGAAATTGGGCCTGTAGAAGAAGGAAGGATTCTGTTCTCACCTGAGTTTTCTGTTGCCTGATAGAAGTGAACTGCAGGCTTCAGCCATGTTTATACTTGGGAAGATAGTGTTTTAACAACTTGCCTGCCTAGTCAAAGCCTTCAATGATTTTATTTGCTAAAGAGAAAGCTGTGATGACTGGATTAAAAATATCAACTACATTTAGTATTTAATGGGCTGCTTTGATGACCTGCTGTGGCTGGGAATGCAGAGCTGGTGATGAATGGAGAACTAATCCAGGCAGAAAATAAACCCCGTTCAATAAGCAGGATCCCAGCTGGCACCCTCTCTGACAGCTTCTGTTACCAGTATGTGCAGTTGTGCGTGGGAGCAGAACCCTATTGATTAGCAGAATTGAGAGCCTCAGTCTTCTTGGGGCACCTGTAATAGATCTGTTCCAGCCTGAAAGTTTGTACTCTAATCTGGTTGATCAACCAGAGATGGATCAGTTACAAAAGAAGGGGTGAAAAACAGCCTGGCAGCTAGTGAAACCAAAATCAGGCTGTCCTTTGTAGACGAGAACGAGAGCTGGGGTTTGCTTCCTGGGAGCTAGTCTATATAATCTACTGTTAGTATTATTGTCTTGAAGGTGGGACAGTTGATGTCTTCCACGTCACTGTGATATAAGTAGTTCACAGATTTCTTCCAGAGTAACAAATGGTAGGAAAGAATTTTGGGAGCTTTTTCTGCTATTCTTGCTTCTACTGATTTACTGGGTGGCATTGTGCCCATCATAAAATCTTACAGTACTTTAGCATCCCTCTGAAGAGCAGCTCATATGGGGAGTGTAGCACAAATTCAGTGAGTTTGCAAGGTGTTTTGAGCTTCTGGATAGAGTGTGCTTCAAAAGGGCAACACAATCTTTAGCACAGATCCCACTTAAAAGTGCAGGTCATCTCTTTAGCCTCTCCTGCTGCAAGAGTTAAGATGGCACCCTGGGACATAAGCAACTTATTTTAGGTTTAGGTTAAGAAGGCATCTGCCAGGAATAATTAGAGTGAGTGGAGAACACAGGCTGCTTGTCTCTGCTCTTTATCTTGAAGGTGCACTCCCTTGGCAAAGCCACCAGATGTCTCAGGGTCTGTTCTTGCAAGCCCCTCTCAGCACACACTCTGCATTTAAAAGCCTGGGGAGGGGAAGAAAACAGAGGCAATTATTGCTTTAGGTAGTTGTGTAGTTTCCATTTTTTGGCCCCAACATTAAAGCTTAAGGAGCTGAAAACTAGAAGGTACTGCAAGGGAGCAAATGCTAAAAAGTGCCACCAGTTCTTGGCATTCTGTTGTAACTTTTTTTTATCCATGCAGTTTCAAAAAAAGCTTCCCAGCTCTCTAGGGATCCTTTCTCCTGCTACTGAAATACTACCATGGGGATGGGGCTAAGCAGCAGCTGTTAAATAGCGCATACAGCTGTATCAGTTTGAAACAGGACATGAATAACAAAATTTGGGGAAGGTGATGGGAGCTCACTGTTATGTCAAGTGCAGAACAGTGAGGATATTGGGAGAATATGCTACAGTCTGCAGCTCTTCTGCCAGGGTTACCTAACTTTTTGTAGCCACTTCAGAGTATTATCCTATTTCTGTCAGGCTTGTGAGATCTCCAACTTAATTTGTGGACTTTGCATCCTGTTTCAGGTCAGGTCACAGAGTTGCAGCTGGTCGTTAAGCAGAAGAATTTTCTCATGGGTTCTTTGCCTCCTCCTGTTAGACAGTTGGAGGAAGGTAGCCACCTGAGGAGGTGCAGCACAGCTGGGGCTCTACCTCTCTGGTGTGTGTACACCAGGTGACAGGACTGCCTGTGCAGCAGCTCTCCAGTTGCACTGGAATGGGGCTGCAGTCCTCATACAGCATTTGTCTGAGAAGTGTTTAACCTTGAAGCTTCCTTAACTCTGCCTTCACGTATATGGTGATGGAGTACTGTGTGTGTGGGATGCAGGAAATGCTGGACAGTGTCCCAGAAAAGAGGTTTCCAGTTTTTCAGGCGCACGGGTAAGTACAGTTTTGTTCCTTAGGCTGCGTTAGCCTCTCACCACTGTGCTCTCTTGAATTCAAGACCACATTTTACTCTGTTGCTTAGACTGCTGGCTGCACTTTAAAGTAAAACTGGGTTTGTGTAATAACTGCATCTTTTACATCCATTGAAAAAATGAAAAACTAATGAAGTAGTGACAGGGGCAGCCCTTAAATTCTTTAAGATAAACCATCTTTCTATTGAATTTTCTATTACTTTTGTTTTGCTTCACGAGATACATGACAACCCTTCCTGGCCCCTTTCCTACAGCTCTGCCGTTCAGCAAAGATGGATGCAGTGGTGGAATCTGTAAGGACTTGCCCTGCCTAAATGGAGGCAAGCCATACAGTTCAGTGTCAGAAAAGAGATTAAAGGTCTTTGGATGGATTAAGGATTGGCAATATCCAGCATGATCTGTTGGCTTGTTTAGTTAGTAGACAGGATAAGCTGAAGCCCCTTTCACTCTGCAAGTAAAGGAACCTTAGAATTCTGGAAATAGATGTGAGATTGTCATGTGTATCAAATCAGTGCAGACCAGCAAATCTGTGGTAACTATGTAATTTTACGGTCATATTTTAATTTTGCTTAAAAAAGGTGACTGAGATTATGGATAGTGTAAGTGAAACACAGGCACATTAAGTCAAGTATTATTTCTTGATACTGTGAGATAAAAAACTCGTACGCACAATTGTTGCCAGGCTGTCAATGCACAATGCTTGTTACATTATAGTAATGGCCTGCCCATAGTCTCTGACAGTAAGTGCAGCAAAACACTCCTTTCTGCTGGCTAAAGGAAACTCCCCCCCCACACCACCCCATTAGAGCAACCTATGCCACTGAAAGAGCATCTTTTGCTAGCTTAACTTAGCCTAGACTAAAGCAGGTGTCAGAATTAACTACCAGGCCTGTGCCAGCATGGTGCTCAGCACTTACAAAATACCCAGACCTGTGAAGAGGGCTTTGGTGTGGAGCAGCCCAGAGTCTGAAGTGGTTAGCACACTGCTGCAGAGCTCTGGCAGATAACTTCTGGCTTTGTCGGAAGATTAAGTGCTGTTTCTTACACGCCACAGTTCAATCTCAAGTTCCTCATCAGATGTGAATACATTTCCGGCTTGTTTCCAATAACAGCACTCTTTGCTTTATTTATTATCAGTAGTTCATATAGTCTTAGTCTATGGAAGTGCTTGACTTTTTTTCCTCTAACTCTTTCTGCAGGTACTTTTGTCAGCTTATAGACGGCTTAGAATACTTGCACAGCCAAGGGATTGTCCACAAGGATATAAAACCGGGGAACCTCCTGCTAACAACCAATGGGACACTAAAAATATCTGATTTAGGCGTAGCAGAGGTATGTGAGGAGTGCAGCAAAGTCAGGAATGGGGGAAGCATGACATTCTAGATTTAGGTCACCTTTGTGGTGTCAATCGATTTATTGTGCATTTCAGCTTCTGTTCTGTTCAACTTGCAGAGTGCTGTAGAGTGACTCTGAATATTTATTGTAATTGGCAAAACACTTTTGTTGATAACAGCACAAAACTTCCATCCAGGAAGCATATAGAGGAAGACCTCAATCTTAGACAAACCCAAATGTGTGATCAAATGGCAAGCTACATAACCTTACCCTTATTATATGAAGACTCTCTTAGCTAGGTAGGAGAGGTGCAAGAATTATCACTGTTGGCATGTAGTTGCTGTAGTGGCATGTTCTCATGATATGTAAGTAGATGTTCAGTAGCAGAGTTTTCCCCTTTTGTTTCCCAGGGGAAACTTTCTAACAGTTACAATTTGTTTGCTGTGGAAGTTTGAAACTAATCAGTCTCATCTGCTGCAGGCATTGCATCCATTTGCAGAGGATGACACGTGCAGAACGAGCCAAGGGTCGCCAGCATTCCAGCCACCAGAAATTGCCAATGGCCTTGACACCTTTTCAGGCTTTAAAGTAGACATCTGGTCCGCAGGGGTCACACTGTAAGTGCCCATGCAGCATCCAGGAATTGCAATAAAAAATTACGAGTGCCCAAATAGCTTGGTCTTGAGCTATCTGCTGTCATCACTGCTCTTCTGTATGTTGCTGGGGGGAGCAGGGAGGGTGTATGTGTGTTGGTCCCTTCTTTGGTTGGGTTTATGTTCCCCAAAGTACTTGTAATTCTGAAGAAAGTAATCTTTACTCTCAGTGAGTAACTCTGCCAGCCATTTCTCAGCATCCGAGATGCACAGCTACTGTAATAATAGAAACCACAAAGATCTCTAGTATTTATTTTTAAGTTTCTTCCATCCCAGCCTGTCAGGGAGATGTCTTGGTGGTTTTGACTCGTGTGAATGAAGAGGCTGTGATAAAGGAAGGCTAAGTTTAAAGAGGCATTCCAAATACTGTCAAATACTCATCTTTTAGTTTCATCTTGGCTTCTTTTGGTTTATGTAGTCACATAAGAACTGAACACATGTTCTGTATGCTTTTTCTCATACAGCTTCTCCTTCTGCCTTTACAGATACAACATTACAACGGGTCTATACCCCTTTGAAGGGGATAATATCTATAAATTATTTGAAAACATCGGGAAAGGTGACTACACAATTCCAGAGGATTGTGGTCCTCCACTCTCAGACTTATTGAGAGGTGAGTCTCCCAGCTGACTCTAAAAGGGTAAAATTTATAGATGCAACAAATGCTCAGCTTGCATAGCACCAGGGTAGAGCTTCATTCCAAATATCCTGTGAAGATATAGGATCCTGTTAGAAAAGGAGGTTATGCTTATGAACTTGTAAGACTTTGAAAGATCTTTAACACTGGTATTTTCTTGAGATAACTAAACCGTGCATGGGTTGGTGTCACTACGCTTTATAGAGTTGGTTCTTGCATTATGTTTCTTGTGCTCTGAGAAGCTTTTAAATCTGAGGACAAAGCCTACAAGAGGCTAAATTTAAAATGGCATCATAGCATTGATGGAGGTTTTGCAAGCGAGAACATGGAATTAAATTCCTTGCCCAAGCTTTCTATAATGTAAAATACTGAGTACTCGGGTTCTGCTGTCCTTCCTCATTAGCCTCTGCTCTGAATTTTTGCTTCAGTCCCAGTTGTCATCTCCCTCCCCCCAAATTTAGAGTTGCAAGGATATTGGAGCAAAGTGACTGCTGCCCACTTTCACAACAGGGCTGTGGTAGAAACAGGAGCAGCACTTTGTGGGTAGGAGGAGAGGGTTGTGGCTTTTGTTTGCTGGGTTTTTTTTGTTGTTTTTCCTGTCACTTTTTGCAATAGTTTGATGTTTACTGTTGAACAGTCTCTACTTTTGAAAGCTGAATAGTCAGGGCAGCAGTTATGCTGTGCGTAGCAGCCAACTTGGTGATGCCCATTTGGGAGCAGGTAGGATGTGATTCTAGCACGTGGGAGATCCTGACCCCAGTTCCTGCTGCCTCTTTGGCAGTGAAGTAGCCGGGTACGGCAGTGCTCCCCAGCCCTCAGCACAGGCTTGTGCTCTCCTCCTTTGACTTCAGCTGTTTGTGAAACATCAGACCTCAGATATGAAATGATGCTGTCTTGTTTCAAGTTTATTTTTCTGGTTCTTGTGCTACGTGGGGTTAGGAGGTCAGTGCGGGTGAAGGGCTGTGCAGCACTGTGAGCAAACTGAGTCTGCTTCCCTTCCTCTGTCAGAAGCGTTATCAGGTCTGCTCGTAACACGGGTGTTATCACTGAACTGGGGGGTTGTGTACCGTGCTGTGTCCTCTACGTGGTCACAGTGCTGTTGCAGTTTGTGGCTAGCCAAAAGGTTAACAATTTCAAAGCAGTTTACGGCTGCACTTCATGCTACAAACGGCAGCAGTCATGCCTCCACAGGAAAGGCTGCGCTGCCTGTGGGCTCCCGGCTCCTGTGTGGATGGCTGCGAGGAGCTGCAGCTCCAGCCTGGACTCACTTCCCTGCCCCGCAGGGTCACCTCCGCTGCGGTCCGTGGCCCAGTGGGGTGCTGGTGACGCTGGGGTGCTGGGGACGCGGGCGTCCTCGCCGGGTGCTGGCCGCATGCCGGGTGCGGCGGCAGGTGGTGCTGTCTGTCCGGGCTCTGCCCGCTGCTGCGCCGGCGGGGCTCCTCTCGGCCCCCCGCCACCGAGGAGGTGGCAGACCCCCTGCAATCCCACTCCTGGGAGACTCTTTTAGCTTATCTGTCGCCCCGTGCTGATTATGAAATAAGTTATTTGCATGTGTTTCAAAAAGCGTTAACTAGCTTTAACGGCTTTCAGAAACATGACATAAGGCATAGCTTCAAATTGCACTTCAGCACAGCTGGTATCTTGGCCATTCTGCTGAGACTAATGTGGCTACTGCTTATGGCCCAGCACTTCTGACTGATGCGTGTTTCATGTTGTATCCCCCTGCCCCAGGGAATGATGTCCTGATCTACATGTGGTGTTTGATTTGTGAATGCTGACTCAAAACACAGCCTTTTTTATGAGCCCAAACGGAGTAAATCCAGTGGTCCATTTAGACTGGCAGCCAGTCTTCTAAAGCATCCAGCAGAAATCATTTGAGGTTTGTGATAAGCCTCTCAGCTGCACTTAGTGTTGTCCCCCAGGGAAAATGAGTGTGGCAATTGTTTCTCTTTTCTTATCCTGAGGATATTGATAGCTTAAAATCTTACGCTTCATTAGCAGAATAACTCCCTTTGCTGTTCCCTTTCCATCCCCTGTATGACACCTGGAGTCAGAATTTCCTACTTTCCCTTCTGCCTCATTTTAAACAGAGGAGCCTTGCACCTGATACCCTTTGTCCATCTCTTACAGCCCGAGTTGCCTCCTTCATCCTAGCTGCTGTCTGTCTTCATCCCTTCTGTGTTTGCGCACTACAGAGATGCAAGTCGAGTGTGTTTGGTAGGCAGAGGAGCTTCCCCGGGGGGAGATGTCTGTGTCTTTCTATCAACTTGACCCTGTCTTCCAGTGTGGTAGGAAGGGCTAAGGATTCCTTTTACAATCCTCCCTCCATCCCACCTGAGAACACTCCCACTCCTCATCTTGTCATATCCACCTGTTACACAGTAAAAGCTGGCAAAACCTCCTGATATTCTCCTTGTTTGGTTTGACATGCTTTACTTTTTCTAGTGGTTAGAGTACCCAGTGGAGCCGAGGTGAGCGAATTATGGAGTGGGATTGCCCTGGCTTCCTCTACTCTCTGGAGGCCTGAGCATCTCTGCAGCCCAGCAGATAGCAAAGCATCTGCTGAAGACAAGGGCTGAGCCTTGCAGTGGTGATACTACGTAGCTATGGTGACAAAACCCAAATGCTTTATTTAGTTCATGCTTTTCCTCCAGAACATCTGCATTTCCTGGTAGGTGCCTGCTACTTCTGCAGCAGGTTGAAACTGAATCAAAAGCCTGCAGATCAGATATTGTCAATGGCTGTCTGATGCTTTTATATGAGCAGCACAGACACCCACAGCTCAGCTCTATCTCACTAGAGACTTTGTTTCGCCTTTGCATTGCTTTTAAAAGACTCTTAAAGCACTCTGCAGTGCTGCAAGCATTTGTTCTGGTTTTATTGTAAGGAAGAATTCAGTATGCTGCAAAGTGCTTATTTCCTCTCTGGCTATAAGTGCTGTGTTGTCCACAGTACCAGTCTGGCTGTGAAGCAAACACTAGAATACACTTTTTAAGGTTTTTCTGTTCTTCTGTTGACTACTTTTTTTTTTTTACTTATTCTCCCCCTTGAGCTTGTTTTTATTTCTTTGTTCCTCTTTCCAGAAGAAGCAGAGTTTAGAGGACTTAAAGCTTCTGTGGTATTTGACTTGTAAAGAGACTTGCACGACAGTGTATTTCAACAGATTAGTTGGGATGCTGCTCCTCTTTGTCTCCCTAATCAGGGATGAAGCTTTATTTATAATTTTTACTGATGGAAAAGAGAAGGGCTAGTACTGTTCTGGCTTCTGTGTGTACAGTCAGTAAAGATGTGTCAGAGTAGAAGCATTTATAAATAGCCTTAAGGTTCTTCTGTCACCACAGACTGCATATGACTTATCAACTTGTATGCAGTTTGCTTCTGGAAAAGCAAAATGCACAAGGTCAGCTTTTCTTCCTCCTTTTCTAATATACTTTTACTGAAAGAGAAAGCTCTGAGACTGCAGTCTCTGCATTAAGCATCTGGATTGATTTCCAGGCTCTGCTACAGACTTTGTGGCTGGGGACAAGTTGGTTAGTTTCTCAGCATTTTGTTTTCTCACTTCTGTGTAACTGCCATGACCTTTATTACAGGGATGGTGAGAGGATGTGCATTCTGATGACAGTGGGATGCTTTAATTCTGTGGTAGCAGGGAGTCCCTGGAGCCAACAGTCAGGCAGGCTGGTGTCTATAACCCATCCAGTGGCAAGTCTTCCACATGTGTTTGATCAAAGACTCAAGATTTGCCTGCAGAGGGAGTTTCTGGTCAGAATGCCTGGCTATGCTTGTGGAGGATGAAGGAGAGGGGAAAAAGTCCCATCTCATTTTACAAATTGGACTTATACTGCTTTTATATTGGTTGTTTTAAATGTTGATCCAAGTTGGAGACTGAAGTGAAATCCAGGTTGAGTTTAACTCTTGCTGTTAGATTTCTTCCTGCTTCTCAAACAACATACCTAAGATTGTGCTGTCTGCTAAAAACTAGATATTCTACCACATGATGTAATGCTATGCTTGTTCGGGATTATTGAAGTGTGTGGGCTGGAGTCTGTAAGGAGCTCAAGACAGGTTTGTGGTCTCCAGTTTCTGGATTGCCACTTGATGTAATTTGAAAGGTGTTTGAGACTGCTGGCATGCTGTAATGGGCACAATATCCCATGTATGGGCAGAGTGAATCCTTCTAAAATACCACAGGAGCAGAGGTTTGTGAGTTAGGCGTCCTCCTGAAGAATCGCCCTGTTACAGTGTGTCTCATCTTTACTCGCAGATAAACTGCATGGAAATCTTTACCGTAAATGGTAGAGAGTATGTGTGGTTACTGTGGGCAGATGCTCTTAGATGACTTGACTGGTGAATAGTACATGATGTTTTGTCCTGAAGTTTCTTTTCAGTACAGGACTTCAGCCATAGAGCTGCCATGAGTGAGTCACAGAGCTGAATGCATGAGTGCACATTTTCAGAGATTGGACTTTACATTTTCTTTCAAACATTGCCCAAAATACAGTCCTTTTTCATTAAAGTAAATACTCTTTTTGGTCAATTATCTTCTTTATGCCTTTTTAATTGCTTGAGAACAATGCAGCTTTCTGCACCATAGCTATTTGTAACTGGTTGTGTTAGGCCTCTCCTAATAATTTACTTTAGAATTTTATCCTCTGCTTGTACCAGTTTAATCTGGTAAATGCCTTAAATTTCTTTGTTAGCCCTGTCATTCCTTAAACAGTATTTGACCAAAGGGAAAAAATAAATGTGCAGCAATTCAAAGTGAGCTGCTTATGAGGGTGCTCCAACTCCTCTTCTGCAGCACCCTAGTGAAATTAATCCCAAACTGAAAGTGCAAGAACCTTGGAACAGTCCCACTGTACTTCAGATTTCTATGAAGAGTTTCTAGTTGTATCTGCTTGGATGTGCAGAAGTTTATCCCGAACTTGATAATAACAAGCTGGATTCCAAAAATGCCTTGAAATGTGGTCTTTAAAGAAATAAATTGGGGGGGATGGGGTACAGTCCTGACTTACCTGTTTCTGATTGCTTTAATAAGATAACCTAGCCAATATATGCTTTGGTGACCCCTAGACTTCATGTAAGATCTCTTTGCAGTCCTATTTTGTTTTTAAAAAAAAAAAAAAGCAACAGATCGGGGCAGCTCAGCTGTGAAACTACTGTCTAATAATCTTATTAATAGGTTATTTAATTAGGTGGGGGATTTTTTTTCTCTGAACCACCTTCCCATCTTGTTTTCCAATTATTATTTCTTTTCTTGTAAGGTGAGGAGAAATTCCATCTGAATGTGAGAACTCCTTTACTGTAAGGCTGGGTGAGCACTGGAACAGGTTGCATAGGGAGTTGTGGAGTTTCCACCCTCAGATGTTCAGAACCCAGCTGGACACAGTCCTGGGCAAGCTGACCCTGCTTTGAGCAAGAGGTTTGCACTAAGTGATCTCCAGAGGTCCCTTCCAACCTCAGCTGTTCTGTGGTTCTGAGAAGGCTGCAGGGACTGCTAGGGACGTGTGCTGGAGTACAGAAGAAAGGAGGAATGCACATTGCAAGGACCCTTGTTGTGGAGAAAGTCCCTGATAAAGGCTGCGTTCGGTGTTAAACTGATAATTATCTTTTTTTAACTGTAAGGGAGTTTGTTGCATAGTACTCAGTGGAAAAAAGGAGGGCCTTCTCCAGCACCAGTTCATTAACAACAGCTAAGGTGAGGAAACAGCTTGGAATTAGCCCTGCAAAAGCACCTAAATGTTGTATTACAGGTGTTGCAGCACTTTGCAGGACAGCAAGATTTGGGATCAAATCCCTTTTCTGCTGAAGATGGTTCAACCATAACTTCCCTTCTCTCACCGTTACTGTGAGACCATCTCAAAATATGCTTTCAGTGGTGTTCCTCGGTAGCAGACCTAGCAGCTGAGCTGTTCAGCTTTTGGCACTGTCGCTGGCATTAATCACCTCCTGCCACATATGGTTTTGGTCTGTAGCTGCAGCCTGGACTGCTGGTTGCTTGTTTATAGGACTTTAGCCTATTCGGGGGAGAAGATACCAGAGATAAGGAACTACTATCAAGGTTTAGAGCTCTTGAGCAGGGAGCTCTTGCTGTAGCTCCAGTCGAGCTCAGCCATGTACCTCTAGTATATGTATGGTGGTTTGTATGGTTTCGGCAAGGCAAGTATAAATTTCCGGTGTGCTCTGTCTAAAGTGCTCTGAAGAGTTGGGCTCTGAAGACTCTAGTGCCTTCAGTTCATGAGGCCAGATGCCTGTGATGCACTTGACCCTCTCAAACCTGGAGAGGTCTTCCTGTGATTCTTTAACCTACTTCACAGTGATGTAATGTGCATCAGTAGTGACCCCATCTGCCTTAAAGCTATTAGTGCTGTCATCAGAACTGATAAACCTTTACAAATTGCCATGGCAAACTGTATTTTGGTTTCTGAGGGGAAAATAACTTTAGTCCTTCCAAACTATACCTTTTTTTGCCCATATTCATTACTGTTAGTATGTGATACAAACTGAACTGACAAGGAAGATGTTCTGGATGAGCTTTTGTTATCACACAGTGCTGTTGGTGATTTATCTCTTCTATTACCTTTGTTCAACAGTATTGCAGAAACTCATCTGCAAGGCACTTGCAACTTCTTACTTGAACTCCAATGTCTCTTTCCAGCCCTCCCTTCCTAAGTGTCCATCCAAATGTATCTCCCGTCCTTGTGTTTTCACTGTCCTTGTACTGGCTCTCCCCAGCACTCTGCACTGTTTGCTCCTTGTCCTGACTTTCTTAACTCCTGTTTGACAGTCTGTTCTGCTTCCTAGCCTTTCTTTTCTTCGGGTTGCTGGAGATGGGATCCTCCTGTTCTCTTACCTCTTTCCAAAACCTTACTCTTCGTGCTACCTGTGCAAGACTCAACAGTGCTAGTGCTTCAAGAGCAACAAGGGGGTATCATCGAGTAAAAGCAAAACTCCTTGTAATGTACAGCAGTGAGACTTTGTTAACATTCGTTAGATTAATATATTCTTGGAACCTTCATTGGATAATATCTTGGATGCTGCTGTTTGAGACTTGTTAGGTCCCATTGGCTAGTTTCTGAAGAATATGGCAAAATTTGCTACTTCCCTTCTGTTAAGTTGTGAAGCTTTTTGAAGACAGTGGAGCAGAGTGGGCATCTCATGAGTCTGTTTAAGGTATCCACCTCCCTCTTTCCTAGAGAGGATACAGATAAGCTACTCTTCCTCTCCCACCCCTCTTCTCACCCCCACCCCAGCTATCTTAGCAGATGATGCCAGAAATCAAACTCCTGGCTAGGGCAAAAGGATGGACAGTAGGATTATTTTTTTTGTCGGTTCTCCCCAGATGTACTTCCAGAATAGAATTTCACTAGACTAGACTTTCTGGGATGCTGAATAACTGCATATATGCTATGCCTAAGGCTTTGACTCTTCCATGGAGAAAGTTCAATAGCATTATCTGTGAAATGCGAAGTCTTGATGCTCTTTGCCTGGAGACATGCTTGGACATATGATCCAGGGCTGTACAAGCCTCTGTCCCTGCAGTGTGAAGGAGGGAAAGGTCATATCCACTTTGCAGGTGGGGAAACTGAGGAGCAGACTTGATCAGGTAGTCAGCAATGGAGTTGGGATTTTGTGCTGAGCTTCCTGTGACCAATGCAGCAGATTCTTCCTGGAGGTAAAGGCTCCCTAAGCTGCCAGGAGGACTGGACACACCAGTCACTGTTGGGGGAGGGAGGTGGGAGGGAAGGGTAGAGCTTTATGCTTCCTGTCTTCAACTTGGCTGAGAGCATCTGTGATCACACCTGGACTTTTTTTCCTTCTTTTCAGGGATGCTTGAATACGACCCAGCCAAGAGATTTTCAATACAGCAGATAAGGCAGCACAAGTGAGTGTTCAGCTTCTTCCTATTAGTCATTCTCTTTCTGCTTCTTATGCTAATGTACCTGTGCTATTGCTCTCAACTCATTTTTCCTTTTGACAGCAGACACATGGAAGTCACTAGATATCCTTCCTCCAGCTCTGCTGGAGCTCTGGCAACCTCTACTTGGCTTTTTTCCTCCTATTAGAGCATCCGGTTAAAGCATTTGAATTGCTAACCAGTAAATAATGAATATGTTGAAAATATGTTTCTAGCGTGACTGGTTCTTGAGAATTAAGGGTTCTGGATAATTTTTTTCAGAGGTCAGCTAGTACTAATGGAGCAGAAGAACAGGAGTTCCTTAAGGCTGGGTTATTGAACTAGGACTGTTTAGTAATGTGTGTTAGTTCTGGTTTTCTGGACAGTCTGGTGACAGAAATATTCCTTGGTATTTGCTCCATATGGAATCAGTATGTGGAGAAGTGTTCCAGGACAATAGGAAATTTTTTTCTTTCTCTTTAATGTCATATTCCTCCCTCATCCATATCCTCCCCCTTTATCCTTGCTATTGTCTGAGGGGGGGAAAGGCCCCGTTATCTCTGAGGGGGTTTTTTGGGTTTGTTTTTTTGTTTGTTTTTTTTTTTTTTTTAAAGGGCCTGTTTGAACATGCTGCCTCTGAGCAGAGATTTCCTGGGCGGATAAAAGTACAAGAACAAAAAGCATCATAAGGATGCTTCATCGCGGAGGCTGCATTAGCTTATCTCCTATTTGAATAGGAAGTGCTTCTGAGGACACGCAGAGCTGCCTGCTGGACTGCAGCTGCTCAGCAGAGGTCCTGCCTACAAGCTTGCCCAGAAAGCTTTTGGGAACCTTGTAAAAACAAAGCTCTGATCCTGGAAGGTGATGGGCCTGTTTTGTGCTGCCTGCAGGCAGGAAGAGCGCTATTTTCTTGTTTTCTCTGGAAAAAAACCAGCAATGGTAGCCATGTGCTGTCAGATGATGATCCCTGGTAGATGTTGTGGCATGGAAGGCATCTGCAGGAGCCACAGAACAAAACCTGACAGGCTTGAACTGCACTGGTGTTCTGCAGAGGAGCAACTGCGACCTACCCCTGATGAAGATCAAAGAGGCTGGGGAGGCAGGTCTTATGTAGCTGCCTGATCAATTAATTAAGCAGTCAGGCTGGCGCTTTTAATAGTAGCCAAGCACTGTGCATTGGTTCTTTCACTGGGTCTGGGAGATGATAGGAGCAGGCATTTGCTTTTCAAGACTGCCTTTCCCCATGCACATGGCTCCCAATAATACTGGGCCATAAAAGAGACTGCTTGGGGCTGGCCTGTTAAATGCTGTGTGGCATTTAAAGCACCATATAGAGCTGGTCTTCAAAACAATAGCTCCTGCTGTTACTGACTGTCCTCCCCTCTACCACTGAGGACTAGAGCATTTCAAGGCAGCTAGTTCCAGGGTAGTGATCAGCTTGCCACACAGTCAAACCGATGCTTGGTCAGTAAGCGCTGTAAAGAGTACATTAGTAGGTGTTGAGAAAAGCACTGAAAGCACTTTCTCTGCTATCAGTGTTGTGGATCCAAAGGCTGCAGTGAACTGCCCCTAAGCTTTGGGGCAGTGTAGTTGGTTCTCATGTGTCACTATCTGCTAGGTATTTGAGCTAGTTATCCAACTCTATATACTTGATTTTATACTTCTCCCATGTGGCAGTGAGTTTTTGTGTCAGCTTTGCCCAGCTGGAAGCAAAGAGGTTTCTCTAGAGACCCTGCCTGTAGTTAGAAAGCAGGAGAAACTAGAGCATGCTTCTGGCATGGAGGGCAGTTGCAAATCTCCCATGCACTATAGGCATAGCCTGCCCTCTAATTGGGCACAGCTGCTGGTGGTGAGGCTTTTCATCTCATAGCACTGAGAGTGCTGGAAGAAAGACTCTACCTGCAAACACAGGAGCGTTTCCAAGGCTTAGTCTCTTATTAGTTTTCTGTGAGCTTAGCCAGTGCTTCTTAACAGGCTTTTCTCCCCTATTAGTAATTGCCTCCTTCCTCCTGCTGTGGCATCCTAATAATTACATCAAGCACAGCAGAGCTTGCAGCCTTGGGCTTTGGATGTGTCTGTCCATCTCCTTTTTGTAGAGTAGCATTGTGCTAAAGAATCCAGTGTTTGGTTCTCTTGGCTTTTCTTTAAATAGAAGAGAAGCTTAGTCCTTATGCTTAACCTGACCCTGATTTTATTTTAAAATTGAACAAAGCAATTGGAAGGACAGCAGGTAGCCATTCAGATATTGTTGAAGGGTTTTTTGGAAAGCATTTTAGTAAGAAAAGACTTGATTTCTAGAATCCTTGAATTTCTAGTGTGTGGGGGAGTAATAGTCATTAATGATTTTGGGTTTCTCTACACTCCTCCCACAAAAGCATGTGTTAAGGCACAGGAACTAGACTATAGAAACATCAAGCGACTTACCCGGGCTGCCCTGCTGAGATGGATACTGGCTCAAACCAGAATTACCCAGTGCCTTTCTGTGCTGCTGGAAGTCTCCTTTTATGTCTTTGAGCTGATGTTACTGGTGACTTGCTCATATGGACAGTTGAGATTATCAAAGTGCACTGAAAATCAAGAGGAATAGCCCCCATGTCCTGGGCAGTGTTTTTTTGCATTGGAGCCAAACACTGCTAGACCAGGCTCGTGTCAGCGCGATGGGAAGGGGCTGTGTTCCTCTGTCCTGTGGGGAAGGGTGACCCCAAGGGAAACATCACAGAGCAGGTGTCCTGTGGCCGTGGAGCTGAGTGCTCAGGATCCACCCAGAACTGGATAAACAGTCTGCATTTCACCTTCCATAAAGTGATGTTTCTTGCTCTTGTAGTGGGATCAAGGATAAAAGGCTTAATCAGTGGGTCAGGGGAAACACTGAGGAAATATTGAGTGTTGCTCCATGCAGCAAATAGAGCTGCAGGAGGCAGAGAAGGCAGCCAGGCACATGTTTATTGCCCAGCAATGGTAATTCTGCCATTCCTCCCTTTATTCTTGTCAGCTACTCCAAATGCTTTCCCCCCCTGTAGCGGCAGCCCTGTCTGAAGAATGCTGTAGGAAGAGTCTGCTTAGTTTTATACCTGCCAGCTGCCTTCTTCCTCTCCTCACTTCTGTAGGTAAACTCTTGTATCAAACTCATGTTTCTGCACTTCGTTTTGATTCAGCAGGAAAAAGTTAAATTCTTTTCTTCTTTGCTTTCAGAGGCTTTTCAAACCTAGTCAATCTGTGCAGTGCAGACCTATGAGTTGTAAATTGAAATGAATTAAAACTCTCTCAGCCTATCATCTAAGAGTTTATGAACTGCCAGAAGCCCACCCCTGAATAACAATGAAAGAGCCTTGAAACCTGCTCTTCCCAGAAGGGTCTGGATAGGATGATGTTCAATGGAAAACTGACACTTTTAGTTCACCTCTGAATATTTTGTACTCATGGGGCGGGGGCGTGGGGCAGTGAAGAAAAGCTGCCAAGAGCCAGGGAGTTAGCAGCCTGCTCCCCATAGATTAGTCACCATCTCCTCTCTACCCTGTGCTTTTGCTGAAGGGCTTAATGCTTGTACACTGCATTTTGTAACTAATTCACTGACCCTGCTGCAGCACTTAAAGTGATGAAGTGGATGCAGAATTCTACCTCTGTCCCTTGTTTCCAAGGCAACCATCTTGCCTGCCTTCTCCAGAAGTGTCACACTTAATTTGTTCAGTCATAGATACCATTGCAAGAGTTTATGCAAGAAAGGGAAGGCACTTCCACCTTTTATTAGTGGAGGTGCAAATTAACCTGCTGGCCTAGTGTCTTCCACTGACCTCCTGGAGGCTGCCGTGCCACCTTCCCAGGTGCTTTTGCTCACCCCAGAGTCTTCCCTGAGAGGCTTGGAGGGTAGCTGTTGGATGCTGTGCCATGCTGTGCAAACCCTGGGTACGAAAGCCAGGGAAGTCTGTGTGTGTTGCCACTGTAGATTCCTTTGCAGGTGCTGAGCATGCTCCTTGACTTCTGTGCCTGAATCTGAGGGAGTGAGAGGGGTTTCCCTTTACCTCTGCTGCGGCATGTATACTCATGGGCTTTTACCATCCCTTCTTTGTGGTGTTAGGCAGTAATCTGCCCTTGGTGGGACACACACACAAAAGCTCTCCTCCTCTCCTTTCTTGCCGAGGTACCTGGGTCTGCCTTCCTTTCCTGTGGCAGGCACATGGAAGGAATCTTTGGTGGTTCTACCCACATTCTGCAAATCAGTTTCATAATGCAACTGCGTATGGGGTGTTAAATGAATGTGAGTCTCCATCTGCATAGAACACCTCTCCTCATAGGAGTCTGAACTATCACCTTTGGTCCTAGCATCAGCTAGAGGAAAACTGCTTCTCTTTCTTACGCGTTTCTATTTTTTTATGAACCTGACTTAACTTAGACATCTCTTGACACTACAGGAGTTGGAGCAGTGATTGTGGGGATGCTGCTATATATTTATTGCTAGCCTGTGTTGCCTTTCCCCAGGGCATACTGTTGTGTGCCTTCCACGTTTGTCTGCGAGAGGACTGAATTAAACTGGAATGCTGTTAGTTGCTTCTCGTGGTGACGGTGACCTTCCAGTAAGCTTGAAGCCCTTACATGGTATCATGGGAGGTGGAGAATCATTCATAACCAATCCTTGTTGGCAGGGTGGTGATCTGCAGCTTGGCATCTGGTTTCAAAGAAAATTGCCCATATACAAAACAAGCAAACTAAAATATTTGTGACCTAGAATGGGAAGTGAATTAGCTGTAAGTATTTGGAAGCTGCAGCTGTGCTTACTGATTCCTATTTTAACCTTGCTTATACCAGAACTTGAAAAGAGCAGAGTGATCACTTCTGATGTAAAATTCAAGCTTGGAAGCTGCAAATTAGATGGGCTTATCAAGCATTGGTCAACCCAGATTCCTTTTTTCATTCAGTCCTTGGCCCTTGCTGTCTTATCTCCCTGTAGATTATAGAAACCCGTCTGGACACCAATTCGTAACTGGCAGGATCACAATTAATACTTGTGCCGCTGCTGTCTGGAGTTTCATTGCTTTGCAGGCATGCTCAACAACCTTGTAAAGTAGAAAGAAACAATCTCTTCCTACTGCTCCCTCCACTCTGTTTCAAAGGGCTGGGAGTGGCCAAGAAACATTTCACAGACAAGAGAGGAATCTGTCTCTCCCAGGGGATTTTCTGGACAAGGGGCACTTTTGAGATCTGCAAAAGCTTTTCTTTTCCCTTAAAGCAGCAGTCTGTGAGCACCAGGTAAATGGCTATGTTTGTGCCAGTGTAGTTGGCTCAGAAAACATCAGTGAAACTGGGAATAAATGGTGAAATAGGGCACTCTGTCAGCAGTACTCTAATCCAGCCTGTGTTTTAGGGTCAGTGGTGAAGGCAGAGTGAGGAGGGACTTTATCTCATCTGCATCACTGACTGATGGGAGAGTTGTGCTGTGGGAGAGTAGCTGCTTTCTGGCTTAGTCAGTGGCTAGTAGCTTCTTGAGCCAGATCAGGGCATTTGGTGGAGCCAGTGGTCCTCAGCTGAAGAGCAAATCTTCACTAATAACATTTAGCACCAGTGCAGAGAGCAGAATATCTGTCCCTGCTAGAAAATTGCTTGCCAGGAAATACTCTGCTACTCCATACAGAATTGCTTGAGGCTCCTTCTAAGAGGTCTTTGATTTTTCTTAGAACTTCAATGAATTTCTCTCCTCAGTCTATATCCTCATTACCATATCTGCATATGCAAGTATTTGAAATCACCTCCCAGAGGATGGAATCATTATGACTAGAGTACAGTGATTCAGGTTTCTGCTGTTAATAAAAACCTATTTTTACTCTCTTGGTAAGTAGGACAGAAGGAAAGAAAGAGACAGAGCTGAAATACAGCAAAATAAAAACACGAGTTGCTATAGACTTCTAGGCTTTCTCCCTTTAAAATACTCCTTTTGATAGCAATCATTCTGATCTCATTTGCCCTGTATATTCCATTCTCCTTAGGTCCCTGGTGTTTAGTTTGGATCCCTCTAGCTCCAGTGCCCCTGGCAAAAATAGCTGGTGGCTGTGTTGGCTCTTCTGTTCCTGTGCTAGATGATCCTGCCAGGCTGGATCAGCCTGGGCTGAATTTGCTATTTTGGCAGTCACTTTCTTGATGAAAGCAGTCTCCCAAGGAAGGGAAATCAAATGATCAGATTAGGAGTGCTGTGTGTCATGCACATCACCAAGGAAGCCATCTACAGGATTTGCTAAAACTATTGGCCAAAATCTAGTTGTGCTGGACCTGCTCATGTCCTGCTAGTCCAGTAGCTGGGATGACCTTTTACTTAACTCTTGTAATGCCACTTCATGAACCGGGGGTCATACTTGACAAATTAGATCTGCATTTAGTTCTCTGTCACTTTTCTCCAGAGCAGGAGACTGACTTTAAAAGTTAGTCACTACAGAGAAAACAGTTCAAAGGTGCTAATTGTGAAGCAGGGTTTCTGGATAACGGTTCACTCCTCCTTTGAATCCTAGCTGATTTGTCCCAATAGCTACATTTTCATTTGTTTACCTCCTAGCTCCTTGCTTTTGCTGGATAGTTTTGCTAGAATGCCACTTTTTTTTTTTTTCCAGGCCTACTGTCAAAGCAATGTAAGACTAGAACAAAATTATAATTACAGTTCTGTGCAGGAGGTGCATCCAACCCTCACTTCCTAAAATGAATTTGGAACTGGAGTGATAAAAAACAGATGGCTTAGGTTTATAAGAGCTCTTTGGTGACTGGCTTTGGGCCCTCCTCAATGGTTATTAGCCAGAAGTTACTGGATGCCTGGGCAAACTATGGAGGGGGAAGCACTCATGTCACATGAGGCTTGTCTAGGGCAGCAATCGCCAGGCCAAGAAGTATGTCATGAGGGCATAATTTTAGATCTTGCTCTGCTTTTGAGAGGTGTGTTTTCAGAGAGCCCTTAAGTTGCTTCCTAAAGCAGCACCCTTTTGTAGCCTAAAGTAAACTTTGAAAGTGTGGGGGGAGCTTAGATTTTATAGGCTGCCTCCTGCTGTGAAAGACTCTGAATGTCCCTTTGTGCAGGTAAGTGGCATCTACATAATATTTAGCAAGATGAGCACAAGAGTGCAGTTGATCTGGTGAGGTTTTTCTTTCCTTTGTTACTGTGCAAAGACCAGGAAGAATAGGTTCCAGTGGCTTAACTGACATCCAGCCCACAGCATAAAAATAGGGGGGTTGATATCAGTGCCAATTCAAAAGTTTATCAGGAAAGAAGGCTGCAGTTCACAAGATTGTCCTACATGTGGGAGGTTTTGATGCTTTCTGACCCTTCCTTTGTGTAGAATGACCCTCCAGGGTATGGTGTAAGTAACAGCCTGATGAAGTGCCTCTGTAGGACAGCCTTTCTGCTAGCAGGGACAGCCAGCTGCTCAGCACACCACCTTCAAAAGTAGCAGAACACTACCATTTATCCAGGAGGGAGCAATGGATGGCCATCGCCTGACCTTTTCATTTGCTAGCCACAGGCAGCTGATTCTCCCTGCTGCAGGACATGTTGCAGGGGGAACAAGGAGTAGCAGGAGGTGTGTGGAGGCTGGAAAAGCATGTTAGAAGTACCTGGGTCTGGAGGAACTTCTGTTCCCATCTGCATTCAGGAGACGATCCCTAGGAGTGCAGAGGCTCCAGCAGTACTTCTAGGAAACTTTCGGTGCCCACATGCAGTGGTGATAGATGTCCCAGAGACTGTCTGGTGTTGGAACCATGCTATGAAAGTGTGATAAAAATGTAAGAGGCCATCCATGTGGCTTCTGAGATGCTGATGTGATGCAAACCTGTTGGATTTTTGATCTGATTAAGAACAGCTTTCAGAGCTGATACCCTTTACTGGGCAGGTGGTAGCACTATGGCTACTGTCTCTCATGGTAATAGAAGTCCCTTGAGGCAGAGGTGGGATAAAAAGATAGAGTATAAGCATTTTTGCTGTGGTCTTGTTGAAAACTGCCTGTTAAAGGAGCTTACGAGTAAATACCACTCCCCTTGGACCAACATTCTGCAAACTTTCTTTTCTCTTGTGTTTGATTAGCCTCAACTTTAGGCTAGAAGTTTCTCCTTTGCTGCTTGCTTTGACAATAAAACTCGAGAGCTCTAGCAGCTCTGCTAATGTAGGTAGTTTTGGCTTGAGTTGGTGATGGAGAAAATGTTCCTGCACTCTCTTTCCAGACCCTGAGCTGCCCTTCTGTAGGTGTCTTGCACTCCAGTGTGTCTTGCAGCAGACTTCAGTATGCTAACAGCTGGGCAGACTGTTAGTTTCTCCTTAGCTGACAAAGCACCCAGTGGATGGAGCGTCTTGTGGAGTAGCATACATGGCTGTTGGTGTCCCTGCAGTGTGATCAGCAAGACAGAGTTGCCTTTCTTGACACTTGCCTCTCTTTGTTATTACGCATTAAAAAACCTGCAGTGGCATAAAACTGGCCAGGAAGTTTTCCATAAACAAACTGCAGATACCTTTGAATATTGGGGTGGAATGGGGCCATCTCATAGTGCCAGGGATTTCTCCATGCCTTCTGAAAAGCGAAGCTGTACTGATGAAACTCTGCTCTTGGACTCTTTGCAGTTGGTTTCGTAAGAAACATGCTCAGGCAGAGGCTCTGGTGCCCATACCTCCCAGCCCAGAAACAAAGGACAGGTGGAGAAGTATGACGGCGGTGCCTTATCTGGAAGATCTGCATGGCTACAATGAGGAAGAAGATGATGACTTGTATGACATTGAAGATGATATCATCTACACTCAGGACTTCACAGTACCAGGTAGGAGAGAATGATGCTGGGTTGGGTAGGGCAGAAGTGGCTTTTTTTTTTTTGTCTGTTTAAAGCTTTTTAGGAAAGGCCTCGAGGTCTGAATAATCCTTTCAGCAGTGGAGGAGATTATTGATTATTAAGTGGTGTGAGTGACGCATAGTGAGTGAGCTATGATGCTCCGGATGCCTTGGTCCTTTATTTGATCAACCAGGATGCCCCTTCCTGTGTGTTACCCATATGCCAGTTTCCTTCCTTCATCCAGTAATAGCTTGCTCCTTGTGGACTCTGTTGTTTAGCACATTTAATTCTTTTGGCCAGTTTTGCTAGACTGAGTTATCTTGTAGCAGAGCCCTAAAATGACTCAGTGTTCAGAGTAGATGGCACATCTGGGGAAGAAGCGTGCTTGTAGCCTTATACTGAGACCTTTTTTCTGCTCCAGTCTTGGTAACTATCTGGTTACAGAACTGCTTCTTTCTTTATTAGGGATTTCCTGTTGTTTTAAGGTAAGCCAACTAGTAAGTACAGGGGCGTGTGTGGTTTTAACCATGCAGTTCTTACAAAGTGGTGGTAATCAAGTAGCTTTCCTTCTTTGGCCTCTCTGTACCTGTAAGCAATGTAGCTTGTGAGCAGAAGGCCGAAGGGCATGTCTGTGGTAAGACTAAAGACAAAGACTGCTCAGCTTTACAGTCATTGCAGCAGCGGTACTGCATGATCAAGGCAGCAGTTTCTTTGTCTTTCTGCCTGTGTTCTCACTGCCTACATCAACAGAACATGAGTTTCTAGGTTAATTGCTCCAGCCTAGTTTGTTTTGGAGGGAAGGTTTCAAGTGCTGTTTGTAAGGATGCTGATTTACTTTACCACAGTGTAATTAGAGGTACCTGTGACTGACCTTTCCTTGTGATAAAGAAAGCCTTAGTTTCTGTAGTTCAAGACTAACCAAACTGCTTTAGTGTTTCCTTAATGATGGCCTGGTGGGCTTCTGTGGACCCGAGTAAAAGCAAGGTCTGGTTTTACCAAACCCTGCACCTGAAGACCTTGTTTTTCTTTTGGTTTCCTGGTTAGGCAGAAGTTGCTTTTCTGAAGCACTATCATGGAAGAATAAAATGTCAGGCCTTGAATTGTAACAAGCCTCAAATTGTGTAACCAATGCTCAAAATTTCTTTGGGCAGCAACTTGAAATAAGGTTGGCTTCCCAGGCAGTGCCTTCCAAGGGGAGAAGGAGAGAGGCTGCTTTGAGCCCAACTCGCTAGGCCAGCACTTTGCTCTGTGCTGTATGACATCCTTGAGTAACAGTCCCCAACAGGGTGGCTGTTCAGATGTTCAGCCAAAAGGATATGTAGGTGGGTCGGAGGTGGAGCCTGCCAAGATGAAGGGAGCCTCATCAAAGTGAAATAGATCTATTTCCAAGTGCTGATTCACTGGTGACAGTCGGGTAATTTATAACCTTTTCTAATAGAACTAATGTCCCAGTGCCAGCTGGGTGACCTGCAGAGCTCTGTCCTTTGCTCTCTTCTTACATCCTGCAGGCTTTTGTGCTAGAATCTGACCAAGGCCAGGCCTTTCCCTCACAGCTTAGTGGAGGCTTTTTGAAAGGAGGGATCCTCTTAAAAATGCGATAGACTCACTGAAGCACATACTTGATTGCTAGGTCCTTTCGAAGTGCAGAAGCAGGAGAGAAGAGGACTTGCCAGATGCGTTCCCTGTTGTCAGAGGTTAGCCATTTTCCTCTGCAAGAGCTCTCACTGGGAACAGCCCATGCATAAGTGCCCAAGATGTAATTCTGCACAAGTGTTGGGGCTGGAAGCCCCATCACAGACAGTGGGGCCTGAGCGCACTGATGAGGCTGCCAGACTTGAAAATCCGTAACCAGCATCACTTATATCCCTTTCTAATTTTACATTTTCCTTTCTGAACTGGCTTCAAGAGGCAGAAGGAAGGTGCAGTTGGTCTGTGCGTGCCTGTAACTTCCCTTGGAGGGCTAGCCTTCCAAGTTGATAACCTCTGTGAGAGTAGATCTGTTGCTCTTAGTACTTGACTATCTCGCAGCCAACCCAAGAGCCTACAGGACAGTCTGTTACTGCTTTTTTTGGCGTCAGTCTAGAGAATAAGCATGTGCATGTCTCTAACAGTGCTCTGTTGCTTCCCTGTGCATTCCCAGCTGCAGAGGAGGAAGCTGAGGCAGGGCTTAGAGGACAGAGCGGAGCACTGAGCAGTCATGACAAGCTGTTTGGAGAGGAAACCATGCTCCCATCGGCCATGGGTGCAGAAGAGGAGCATGAAGCTTAGCCTAGGCCCCAAAGCCACTGCCCTCTTGGGCTTCCCAGGGCCTGAGCTAAAGGCAGTGGCTGGAGAGTGCAGGATCATCTCCTTGCTTCCCCCAAGCTTCACCAGGATCCTACTGATCTCCAGGACAGTTGTTTTATTTCCAAAGCAGATAACTTTGTTCTGCGAGGGAATAATTCTTTAGTTTTTGGCTTTGTATTTTTAAGCAAAGGGTAGCTGTAGGGGTTCAGCATGCTGCAGAGGAAGATGGTTTGTGACCCCTTTCAGAGTGGGTTACTTGGCTTGTGAAATCCAGCCCATTCCTGCAGACCTGCCCCACAAATGATTTTGTACAGAAGATGTGTTCCTGTCTGTTCTCACTCTAGTTAAAAATGTTTTGTTTCTTTTTAACTTTTCCAGTGGTGATTAGCCTGCATTGCTGTCTGGTTTACACACTTCAATGTGATTAAAAAGTGGAAGCTTAGGCAGGCTTTCAACATCAGAGAGTGGTTGTGTGTCCAGCAGGCCCAGGACAGAGCCATCTGTCCTGTTTGCTGTTGAGGGTCTCTGGCCCGTGGCGCTGCAGCTGGGTGTTGCAGGTTATCATCTGCATTTGGAAAAAACACCATGTTCTGCCCTTCCTTTGAAGAAGAACAGCAGAGCATGCAAGATCCTCTTCTCGGTTGGGTGAGGGTTGGTGCTGAGTCCTCCGCACTGAGTGGGCGAAGCATCGTGCCCACATGTGCACACCTTTTGCTGTTCGACTGTTGGTGTCTGCTCCCAGGCCTCCTCCCACCGTGGGTGGCTGCGACTATGTCCCATGGGCAGTGTTACTTGCCCCATGCATGCCCAGGATCCTGGCCAGAGCCTGGCCCGTGCTGGCGCAGGTGCTCTTCCAGCAGCCATGTCTATCTGCCAGCTGATCTGGATGTGCCCACACACACAGGCAGGTGACTGTGGTAGTGGGAGATCATCTCCAGAGCGGTAATATCAGCTATTATACACTTCTAATGCAAACAGCAGTATTTAAACCCAAATAAGAGCTGTCATTTCAGAAGATGACAGGCAAATTACTGGAAGTTTTTTTAAGTTCTCGTGTGTAACTTGTGCTGTTTCAGAGGGATTAGAGACCTAAAGATTAATTGTGGCCCCATAGACCAACACTTCCCATGTTAGAGTTAGCCAGGGTGGGTGGGCTGGACATGATTTTGGTTTAACTTAACTGGTGAATAGTGACAGCTTTTAATCTTTCAGTTATTTCAAGAGTTGTTGCTTAATTGTTTAAGTAGATAGTAAAATAAAGCATTGTTTCCAGCCAGCCTGAATGTCCTCTTCCCAGCACTTGGGTGTTATGCTTTTGTAGTGTTGGTGACTGTGTTGCATGCATCTATGAAGGGTGGGTTCTTTGGGGGCTATCAAACTCAGCAGTCCAGATGTGCGCTAGAGCTCAGGAAGTCCCCAGGGAACCATCCGGAGCAGGAGCAGAATTTCTCTATACTGGATGTTCCTGAGCAGCCGTTGCTGTCAGGCAGAGCCCTGGCTTAGGTAGGTCATTGAGTCTGAATACGTGTGGCTCTATCACCGTTGATTTGGAAGCATACTTGAGCATGGAACAAATTCTTTTCCCTCAGATAAATCACCTCTGGCTTGGCTGGCCCTAGAAGGGACAGAAAGCATAGTACAGCGTGCCCCCAAACCCAGCAGTAACAGATTGATTTGGACTTAAGCACTGAACAGCTGGGAACTGGTCCACTGAGATGGATCATTCTCTCTACTTTACTCTACAACTTCTGATCAGGCTGTGACAGAGATCAAGCTGTTCACAGGACTTGTAGAGATCTCTTAAAATAAGGCTGTTCTCCCTTTTGTTGTTGTTGTTAAGAGGGGCTGGTGAGATGGGATATGAAGGTGCAGTTTACAGGTTCAATGTTTGTGATGGACGGACATCCCCTCACCAGAAGCGCAACACTCATAACAAGCTCCTGGGGGTGAGGAAGGAGCCTAGTGTGGATACAGTATGCTCTGGTAGGCTTGCATGGCATTTGCAAAGGCAGGGGGGCAGCTTGCATAGAGAATAAATGTGGTTTTGGTTTTTTTTGCATTTTTTTGTGTTTTTTTTTAACTGGGTCTTCCTGCAGGATCCTTTTGAACTTGCTCAGCTCCATGAGAATGTTACATTTCTAACAGTGACGCCATATTAAAATAAAAATTTTAAAAAACTTGTAAATGACTGATCAATTCAGTTGTGGTTCTTCTGCTGGGCAGCAAGAGCAGGAGTACAAGTGACTCATAGGTGGGAGTGGGTGTTCAGTTTGGGAGGGGAAAAGAGGGAACCTCATTAAATCTTGTGTTCTTCAGAGGAAGAAGGGGCTTTGAGAATGTGCTTTTATTTTTAAAGGGTTATTTAAAGATTTATGCAGCTCTGTAGAGAGCTTTAAATGTTACATGCCCCTGGTTCAATCGGTGTTAAACATCTCGTCCGAGGGAAGTGCTGAGGAGAGAATAACTGTGGCATTGAGCACGTGACAAAGCATCCTCTCCAGAAGTGGCTGCCCCCTCTTATTTGGAGAGAGGCAGCATATGCAATAAATGGATGTAAGCATCTTGCTCGTTGCTTTTGTGCTGCGTTTCAGATTTAGAAGGCTGTGCTCTGCTTTTTTTCTCCCCTGCCATTAACCCCTTCCTCTGCTGCAGCCCAGTCCTCCTGCAGAGGCAAATGGCTGCATAGCTTGATTCTGGGGTTTTTGTTTTGCTCCCTTAGCATTCAGACTGAGGCTGGAAAATAAAGCCAGGACTGGAGTCTTTAAGTGAAGCCTGGTGCTTGAAAAGGTGCGTTTCTAGCTGCAAATCATGTATGTGTGTTTGTATCTGACAAACACAGCAATTCAAAAGCTCTTCATGGTTTTATTTTGAAGCCTTTTTTGTGCCTGAATGAGTTGGATGGAGCCATTAAGAAATGTGAGAGGTGGCAAGGACGAACATGCACGTTCTCAATGCCTCTCTCAGCCCTCCTTTTATTTATTTTATTTTTAGCACTGTTCAGCTGGTAATGGTAAGGTAGGATATAGCTGTTCGAACAGACACAGCACTGGGTCACTGGCTTCCGTGTGGGCAGACAGTTGCCAAGACTTCATCCCATGTTGAATTTTTATTTTCATTAATTTGAACGTCAGCAACTGTCATTGGTGAAGGAGGTAAAATTAGCTTGCAATTCACCCTCCCTCCTTGGTATCCATAATAGACTCCTGGGACTGTGCTTTTGAAGCAGGGTGGGAGGGGGAGGAGGGAAGAGTCACACAAAAGACAAATGAACTGTTTGGATTTTTTTTTTTCCCTCCCCAGTCAGAAATGTTAATTGACTTGGCCTGAGTTCAGCTGAGGGAGGGGAAGGATAAGTGTTCAGCTTTGCTCTGAATGGGGTTATTTGAGGCTCTGCAGACATGCAGTTGGGATGTAGGGAGAAGAGGAAAAACCCTGAACTGGGAGGGGTGGGGGTGGCCAGGCTGCGCTGCTCTCGGGCTGCAGCCTGACCCACGGTGAGCTGCTCTGCTCCAAGTCCCTGGGCAGAGCCCCGTCCCTGGAGGAGCTCTGGGGCCAGCGTGTCCCTCTTTTCTGGAGGAGGTCCTAGAGCTTGGATGCCTCAGCCCTTCCTAGCGAGTCACCCCCTCTTAAGGGGTCAGAAGCTGGAAGCTGATCAGATCAGTAGCAGGTCCGTAAGTGCACAGCTGGGTAGAGCTAGCATTTCTGCTTCATGTTCCTGAGCCTCTCACCTTGCCAGTCATTTTCAGAAAGAATTTGAGGTAATGACAGATGTCCAAGGTACCTCCATCCTTTGTGGTGAGCTGTGCAAAGGTGTTTCTCAGGAGGTGCAGGGCTGGATGGCTCCCCCACGGAGCACAGTGGGTGCCATCGCTATGGCAGTGATAGGCTCTGGTGCACAAAGGCAGCAGCCGTTGCTGGCGAGTCAATCCTTGGCTCTTCTCGGGGCAAGGCAGAAGTGCTCAGGTAAGCAGCAGCAAGCCAATAACGGGGAGCTGTGTCAAGACTTGGTGGAGCTGTCAGGGAGGGATACAAGGAGCAGCTCACCAGCAGGTCTATGGGGGAATCGATTGCACTTGTAATGCAGAATTTCTCTACAAAAGGCAGATCTATCCCACCATCCTTCTCTGGTTTTGAGCCCCTGTCCTGAGCCTCTGGTGGACCAGCAGTACCTCACCCTGTTTTGCATGGCCAGAGGCCCAGCTCTGGCATGCTGGAGTGTCCAAACCACAGCACTGGGAAGGGGCTCCCGAGCTCTTAGCAAGCCGGGAGTGCAGCTGACTAGCTTGAAGAACTGACTGCTTTGATCTGTAGATCAATCAGCAGGGTAATTTCTCAAGGTAATTCCTGCCTGGGCCCAGCTCTGCAGCTAAGCCTGCTTTTAGGGGGAGAAATCCACTCCCTGGTGAGCACCCTTGTTCTCTGGTGCTCGCAGCCTGTGCCAGGCCAGGCTGGCCATGGCAGTGCTCAATCTGCTGCCTGATTTCCAAGGATGTGTTTTTACTCTAGCCTGCTGGGTATTGCCCTGCTGCAGCCTGCACTTTGCTCACGGTCTCTGCACTGGTGAGGCTTTACCAAAGCCGGTCCCCACCAAGCAGAGGGGCCGTGGTCTGTGCTGGGTCCAGGCTCCTGCTGCCTTTGCTGCTTCAGGTTTCAGCAAGGCTGATCCCTCTTCCTAGCATGAGCCCTCCAGGGAGAGGAAGGTGGGTGCTGAAGGTGACTTTGTCTGAACAAGGTGACCTCTGTGTCCCCTTGCAGCTTGTTTCCCAAATGAGTCTTCACCCGTGGAGGACACGCTGCGCGTAGCTGCTGGGCTCCCTGTAAGAGCCATGTGGGGTTGGAGCAGAGCAGACAGGAACCCATGTAGCCCTGCTGCCGCAGCGGTACCTAGGATTGATGTGGTGAGGTGGAGGAGTGCAGGGGTCTGAGGTGGACCCCCGCTGTTCTCCTCCAGAGGAAAAGCGGCTCTCCCATCACCCCCATCCCCACCTGTGTCCCCTTCCTCCCTGAGCTCAGCGGCGGTGGGGTGATCATTGGCGCAAGTACAGAGAGATGACGTGCCGTTCGGCCTTGGCAGAGAAAGGATTGAGCATCCTTTAAAGAAAATTATACATAATCGTCTTACAGCCTTCGCTTCCACTCAAACCTCTGAGTCATAACTGAAGTGCCCTGGAGCATGACGTTCCTGCTGGAAGGAAATTGCCTCGGCTGGATCCGGTGCGGGGGGAGCTGGGAACCTGACGAATCCTCTCATCAGCCCTGCGTCTGACCAGGGGATGTGCCGCGTTACTGATGGGAGCACGCTGGGCTGCCTGTGCGGCGGCGTCCCGTCCTGCTCCGGGCCGGGGCTGTGCCGGGGGGGGCCCTTCGTCACTCGCTCCCTGGGTGAATGGATGTGACCTGAGCCCCGGTCCAGCCGTGGCAGCGGGGGCAGATGCCTCTAGAAATGGCTCTTGATCTGCTCTGCTGAGTCACGCTGAGCTGGCCCACAGAGGAGGGGAGAGGGGCTGATTTGAAGCCATTCTCCCATCTGGGTGTCCCCTCCAGGGGACAGTGGCATGCCTGAGCTGCTGCATCGCTGCCTAAACAGGCAGTGCCCCCGGCCCCTGCCAGACGTGGCCGTGCTGCTGCAGGTGAAGCAGACCTTCCCCTCCGCTGCGAAAGCACATCGAGGCCCTGGGTACTCCGAAGGTCGGTGGATGGGGCTGGGACCTGCACTCTCCTCCAGAGAAGGGTGGAGGAAGAGGAGTGACTTCCTCCATTGCTGCCCCTCTGCTCCCCGGCCAGGAGCCAGGCTGCTGCCTGGGGGTTCAGGGTGGGCACGGCAGCTGCCCGGGAGGAGGAAGGGAGCATGCCGTTCTCGAGGTCTGGACCGGCCCTGCCCGTGGTTCTTGCTCACTGCCTCAGGTTTTCTTTTCTCTTGTCTGCTGGGGGACCACCAGCTGCCGTGTGCTGGAGAAAGAAGTCCTCGGTGGGAGCAGGGAGGGAGATGCAGTCTCGGGCTCCCTGCCTTATGCGTCCACTGTTGGGGCTACCTCTCCTGTGGTCCTCGAAGGCGTAGAAACAAATGGGCTCTGATTTCCCTGAGGACCAGCCTGTGTTCCAGGCGATGGGAAGGGTTGCTCTTTGGTGGAGGTGATGCTCCAGGGTCACTGCCCTCCCTCTGCCTCACCATCTCTCTTCCCTTGCAGGACAGGTGCCTGAGGAGGAGGCAGGGCAGAACGGGCAGAGCCGTGGCAAAGGGCTGCCCAAGGCCGTGTGCATGAACGGGACAGAGACGGGACAGCTGAGCACCAAATCGAAGGCGGAGCGGCGGGCGAGCGCCTCTTCCAACCCCTCCCGCAAGGCCTGCTCTGCCAGCAGCAAGATCCGCAAGCTCTCCACCTGCAAGCAGCAGTGAGGCGGGAGCCCCCACTCTCTGCACAGGTACGTGGGCAGCCCGGTCCCCACGGGGAGGGGGTGGCCAGCCTGGGTGACTGCCCAGAGAGGGGCACAGGGGAGACATCAGAGCCTGCCCCAACTGGGCAGCAGGAGGGAGCTAGAAAGGGTGTTTTGTAGTTCTGGGTGTAGAGAGGGGAGAGGTCTGGGTCCTGAGCACCCCTCTGCAAACATTCCTGGCGGCCAGAGTCTGGATCCCCTGCGGTGTTGGGGGGGTGCAGAGCCCAGTGGGGACCCCCCCTGTGCTCCCTCTTCCCTGCTCTGTTGCCTGCCTGGCTCTGCTCTACCGCCTCCTTGCAAGCTGCTGCCACGTTAGGTGAGAGCTGCTGTTGTAATTGTTTCTCCCCTCCTGGGCTGCAGTCAGGCTGTGTGATGACAATCCCTTTCCCTGACACCGGAGTCCCCTGCTTTTTCCCCTGCTCTGCTCCCTGCTGCTCCCAACTGGGGGGAGCACAAAGCCTCCGGCGTGCGGAGGAGCTGGGATGCTGAGCACCAGGATGTTTCCAGAGGTGTCCCTGAGAGAGGCCCCTGTGGGACCTCCCCGCGGTCCAGGAGGTGGCTGTGTCACCCGTGGCCAAGCCACTGCCGTGCCCAAGCCCCTTCCTCTCCTTGGGGAAGCTGAGCATCCTCCCTGCTTTCCCCTCCTCCTTCCGGCTCTTTCCTCCTCGGCTCCGCAGCCCTGTCCCCTTCTTCCCACCCCTCATTCATAAGTGAGCCAGCAATGACTCATGTTCAGCGCTCATCCACCCCCGGCCTCACGCTTGTGCTCGTCACCGGTGCTCTGTGGGGCTGAGGCTCTGTTATCTGTTTGGATCACGATCAGCTTTGTGGTGTGAAAAAAGCCAGAAATAAAAGCCTGTTCCTCCCCCTGCAGCTGTCAGACCCGCGCGCTCAGCCCCTGTAGCAGCTTTCATCTTTAATTCATGGCTGGGAGTGAGTCACCTGCATGGGGAGTTACTGTATTGGCAAGCAAATGCCTTGGATCTGGGTCTCCCTGGGGATCTGCTGCTCCTCTCGCCCCTTCCCACCCGGGTACCTGGCGTGGGGGCTGTGCAGCAGCTGCCCAGCGGTTTTGGGAAGGAGAAGGTCCGTGCAGGCTGCCTAAGCCTGATTTGGTCCCTGCCTTCACTCTTCTCTTGGCCCTCCCACGCGCACTGCAGGGACAGCCGGGCTGGAAATCACCCGCTCTTGCACTGCCCCCCGCTTTAGCGCCTTAAAACCTTTGAAAGAAAAAAAAAAGCACTCTCCTCTCCTTGACATAGATGAAGTTCCTTGACTGCATTTTTCCCCTTGGGTTTTTGCTTCCCGGTTTTGGGGCAGCTCTGGGTTACCTAGCCGAAGGGTTGTGCAAGCACGCCCACCTCTCCCAGGGACAGAGCAGGGACCCCAGGCCCCCTCGCTCCCATCCGCACGGTGCTGTCGGGAGAGGGAGACCTGGAACGGGGTGCGACCTGCCTGTGGGCCAGGAGCAGAGCAGGGGCTTGCACCTCCAGTTTGGCACCAGCCCTGCCCTCCCTAACCCTCCCTCCCCTCTGTTCTCCCAAAAACAGCATCCCAGGGCCCGGGCCAGCCTGCGTCCCCCATCCTCGCCCCATCTCTGCCTCTCTCCTGGGAGTGGACTGTGCTTGCGATCCAAAAAGAAACCAGAGGAAACCAACCAAGGAAACCGCCCCCCACCTTCCCTGCGGCCCCCCCTGCACCGGACAGCGCCAGGAATCAGAAGCTGACGGTGGCCAGACCCCATTTACCACCTCGGAAGATGAAATCTCCGGCTACGAAGATGCTGCCCCTCCTCCCCAATCACTCTTTGCCAATCAAGACACTGATTCTGTTTTTAATTTTGCGATGGGAAGGGTGGGATGAGCGGGGCCGGGGTGCGGTGGGACCCGTGCCCCTCTCCCTGCCGGGCCTGGCCATGCCCACCCTGGCTGTGTAGAAGTCGTGCAAAGCCATTGCCGTGCACTTTATGTTTTAGACTACTGTTATATATTATATATTTTCCTCTTTTTTTTTTTGTTTTGTTTATATTTGCGGTATATTTAGAGATTCCTACACATCGTGATGTGTTTAAAATAAACCAGATGAGGAAAAAAAACAGGTATTAAGACAAAGCAAAACTCTATTAAACCTGCATGCTGTAAAAGGGCTCGGAAAAGGGAATGGGTGCGTTCGTCGTCTTTTTTCTTTTCTTTTTTTTTCTTTTTTTTTTTTTTTTTTAAAGAAAATAAAGTGAAAACAGCGAGGTGGGTTTCATGTCCTTCCTCCTGCAGCAAGTGGGGTGGGGGGTGTGGGCTGGGTCTTGGCCAGCCCCTCTTCCCAGGGGCTCTGCTGCTTTTGGGTGGGTGCAGCCCCCCCACCCTGCAAACCCTGCTCTTCTGGGAGCAGCTGTGGGAGTGATGCTGGGGTGGGAGCGGGTCCCTGCCCTCCCCAGCAGCTCCCGGGCAGGGGAGGACACTGTCCCTGGGGGGGGGGGGTGGAAGGTAAGAAGCAAGCTCAGAAAAGTCACAGTTGTTTGGGTTTTTTTTCTCCTTTGTTTATAGACTTAAAAATGCTGAGTTGTAGTTAGTGCTTTGGACAGAGACTTTGCAGACGGAAGGAACAACCCGGCCTCTTTACTCGCATGCAATTGGGGTGCTATGGAGGGGCGCGGGGGGCCCCCAGCTGTGCCCTGCCTGCCCCTCCTGCCTGCCCCGCTGCCGAGTCTCCCAGGTACCATGTCTTGGGCTTTTTTTTTATCCCCCCCCCTCCTTTTTTTCACCCATCATTTGAAACACAAATAAAAACCCAATAAAAAGCTAACCCCTCCTCTGGAGCAGCAGCATCCACCTCTGTAAAAATCAATAAATATCCTCTGAACGCCTCCAGCCCGGCGCTGAGCTTCCGGGGAGGGCAGGGGGGTGCAGAGCACTTGGGGGTCACCCACGGCACATGCTGGCCCAGCCCCACGCTCTGCTGTCACCCTGCGTGCCCAGGCAGAGGGGACAGCACCGGGGCAGGTGATGCGCAGCCCCCACCCCTACTACTGGGGGGTATTTACAGGGGGGTCCCAGGGCTGGTCCTGCCTCCCCAGCCCTTGGGATGCTGCTGCAGGACTCAGAGCTCACCCGTGCCCCCCGGGGGGGGTGTGCACAAGCCCCTCGTGCATCTTCCTGCCCCAGCACGATGGCCCCAGACCCCCCGGCTTCCAGTTTAGATCCCAGGCTCCCTGCAGAACTGGGGGGTTCGTGGGCACAAAGAGGAGACTCCCCCCCTCCCCAAATAATTGCCCCCCCCCGCCAGGGCGGCACTGCGGCATCCCTCAGCCAGCTGCAGGGAGGGCCAGCTCCGGCCCCTTCCTCGTGGGGACATTTCCCGGCCGGACAGGAGGCATTATTGCTTGTAAAAAAACTGGAGAAAGAGAGGGGAGAGAGCGTATCTGCTACACAGCTCTGCCGTGAGGTAAGGATTGGGCCTCAGCTGGGTTTGGGGGTTTATTCGCAAAGTCCCTCATCGCTGACCTCCCGGCCAACGCTCCGCTCCACCTCTGTGCCCCAGCCCTCCCGCTCCGGGCACCCCCAGCCCGGACCCTCCGCTGCCGCCTGGCACCTCGCTCCCGGGAGCGAGGGGGCTCGGCCACCCCACGCTGCAGGACCTCTGCGGTGGGGAGGGGGGGGGATATACAGCCAGGGGACCCCACGCGCCCTCCTGGCCTTCCCCTGCCAGGGCCACCCTTCCCGCCGGGCACCGGGCACCGGACCGGTCCCCACGCCGGCAGCAGGAGGGGATGGAGCCCCCGAATCCCTGTGCCGGGGTCTCTCCCCCTCGCGCTGGGCCTAGACAGGGCTGTGGTCGGGGGGGGCATCGCTGGCCGCCACGGCCACCGCGCGCTCCGTGCTCTCTCCCGTTTTCCTCAAGTGCCCGTAGAGCCGCTCCTCGAGGCCGCCGGCAATCTTGTCCATCAGCTCCGAACCGGAGCCCAGCCCCAGGCACCTCCCGGGGCCGGGGCAGGCATCGTCCCCGGGGGGCTCGGAGCCAGCCTTGGGCTCAGGGGCCGCTTCTCCGGGCTCCTCCACGATCACCTGGATCTCGGGGTCGGGAAGTGCCGGGGCGGGGGGGACCCCGTCGGCCGCCTCCGCCGCCTCCTCGTCGCCGGCGCTGACGATGCGGGGCAGGGGGCTGTGGAAGCGGGCGTCCAGGGGGTAATTGGCACTGTCCCCCCGGCGCAGGGGCGTGCGGTGCCGCTCCAGCGCCGGGTAGCGCACGCCGGGGTCGCTGTACTGCTTGGCGTGCTGCCACTGCTTGCGGAGGTGGGTGCGGGAGCGGTGCTTCCCCCGCAGCGGCGACTCGTCGAACTGGGGGTCGTGGCGCACGAAGGCGTTGAACAGGGCGTCCGTCTTCTCGTCGATGCTGTAGTCCCGCCGGGGCGGCGCGTCCCGCCCCGGGAACATTTGCCCGTACGGGGACCAGGCCAGGGGGCTGTGGGGACGAGGGGGACCCCCACCCGCTGCGCCCCGGGCCATGCTCCCCTCTTCTTCCTCCTCCTCCTCCTCTTCTTCTTCCTCCTCCTCCTCTTCCTCCGGCTCCCGGCCCTCGAAGCTTTCGAAGATGGTACCTTTCCGCCCCGCGCTGGTGAAGCAAATGCGCTTCTCGGAGGCCGTCTGGTCCTTGGGGGGTCCCTCCTCGCCCCCCCGGCTGGGCGCCTCGATGGAGGCGTAGCCGCTGTCCATCTGCAGCAGCTTGCGCGTGCCGGACTCCGACTCCTCCGGCTTGGGGCGACCCCAGAGCTTCTCCTCGGGGCCTTCGGCCTCGTCCAGGGAGGAGGAAGGGCAGGGGGGCACGCCGCCGGCGGAGGAGACGCTGTCCCCGCCGTCGCTGCGCACCGAGTCCTGGTCGTTGCTCCGCTCGGAGGAGGCGTACAGCTCCAGCGAGGCGCGCAGGCTCCAGATGTCGTGGTAGGCGCTGGGCTGCTCCGGGACGCCGGCTTCGCCGGGGCTGCCCGCGCCCCCCTCGCCCGGCTCTAGCCTGCGGGCACCACCCCGGCGTCACGGCGGGGACGGGGATGGACCCGGCGAGCAGCAGGCTTTGCAGCGGCGTCGGGGTGCCGCGCGGTCCCCCGTGCTGTCCCCACCAGCCTGCCCGTACCCCGATCCACCCTCCCCCTCGCCGGCTCCCCCCGGACCCTGCCGCCCCCCGGCCACCCCACCAAAGCCACGTGAAGGCGGAAGCCCCCCCGTGCATGGGGCAGCGCGCGGTCCCTCGGTGCCTTCCCGGTGCCCGGCTCGCCCGTCCCCATCCCCTCTATCTACTGAAAAATACCTGCCGAGAGAGGGTGGGGGGCTGGCGGGGGAGGGCAGGAAGGGGCCGCCCGCGGGGTGGAAGGCCACGTCGTCCGTGCGGGCGATGTACTGGATGATGTCGGTCTGGTGGGGGTCCCGGTCCTCCTGGTCCATGCTCTCGCTGGCCGCCCGCTGACGCTGGAACTGCCGCCGCTTGGGGGACCCTGGGAGGGGGCACAGGGCAGGGCTGGGGGGTCAGTCCCATCCCGGCACGGCGAGCCCCCCCTGCCCACGCGTCTCCACGTGCCCAGCACATCCCCGCAGTGGCTCCCACCTCTCGTGTCCAGGCTGGACGCCCGCTGGGTGCTCTCCAGCTTCCACTTCTTGATCTTGAAGTAGGGGCTGGCCCCGTCCAGGCTGGCATGGCGGCGCAGGCGGGTGAAGAACTGCAGGACCGTGCCCTGCGCGGGGGCCGGGGGGGGCTCCCCAGGGCCGGCGCTGCCCACCCCAGCCGCCTTCCCGCTCCTGGGCGCTGCTGCAAACTGGAGGCGTGGGGGGGCCGTGAGAGCCTGCTCGGCTCCAGGCACGGCCCCCCAGCCCCAGCTCGGCTCCTTTGTCCCGCTCCTGCCAAGCTCAGCTGCAGCAGATGCACAAATGTCCCTTGGGGCAGGGGACGGAGCGGGGGGGGGCAGAGCCCGTTTCTAGCTGGATGCCCACATCTCTTCCCAGAGCCCTGGCATGGAGCAGGGGGGCAGGCAGCCCCCCCAGGGCATGGGGCTGTCCCTGTGCTGGGGAATGAGGGTGGGAGCAGGATGGCTCCCCGGAGCTGCGCAGGCTGCCAAGGCTGGAGAGACCCTTCCCCTGCCCGGTCCTGGCCCTGCGGCCCCCCCCCCAGCCCGGCACTCACCGAGGGGCCCTCCCCAGAGTCGGAGGAGGTGGACGGGCTGGCCTCGGTGAAGCTGGTGTCCACGGTGGAGTTGTAGGTGTCCCCGGGCAGGGCAGAGCTGGGGCACACGGCATGGCTGGGGATCGCCGGCTGGGGCAGGGCCCCCGCGGGGGGCTGCAAGGCAGAGCGCGCTCAGGGGGCTTTGCATAAGGGTCGGGGAGCAGGAGAGGACCCCCTCCCTGCCCCAAGACCCCCCATCCCCGCGTCCAGCCATGCCCTGAGACTCCCACCCCAGGTCCAGCGGTGGCTCCTTGGGGAGCTGCAGGATGCCTGGACGCCATCCCGCCGTGTCCCGCTGGTCCCCCGTCCCCGCGGGGCGCTGGGGGCTCACCTGGAAGATGGCGAGGCCGGGCTTGGGCGGGGGCAGGCGGGGGGTCATGGCCAGGCTGTTCTCGCTGGACTCGCACTCGTGGATGGTGACAATCTTGAGGGCGGGCGGCGGGAGGTGCAGGTGGGTCAGGCGGGCGTTCTTCAAGTGGTGGAAGTCCCCCTCTGTCAGCGTGTACCTGCAGGGCATGCCGGGTTAGGAGGGGTGGCCCTGGCCCCCCCCGGCTGCCCCCCCCAGCCCAGAGCTTCACCTCCTCCCCTTCTCCTGGGTCTTTTTGCCCTGGTCGAAGAGCGCGGCCTCGTTGAAGGAGACGCGGCGGGCGGTGGAGGAGCTGGAGGAAAGGAACCGCTCGTTCTCCACATCCCGGTAGCTGGAGGACGACAGGCAGTCAGGGTCCTCCACTTTGATGGTGATATCTGTGGAGAAGGGGGGGCTCAGCAACCAGGGTCCCCCCTGCCGTAGTGCATGCCAGCTTCCCCAGCTGAGGTCTGGCAAACTCGCTGCACCCGCGGTCTTGATGCCCGCTTGGCGGTCTTTGCTCCCGGCCGCCAGTCCTGCTCGCACAGCTGGGACGCCACTGGGGTGGGTGATGGAAGGCACAGGGGGTCTCTGGCCATCCCTGCCCCAGGCCTGGGGGCTGCACCCAGGAGCGGGGAGGGCCCAGGAGCTGCTTTAACCCACCGGGGAGCTGGGGGTGCTGCTGGGGGCGCAGCTGGTCTTACTGGTGGGTGATCGCTGGCAGGCCACGGCGGCGCCTCTGGCCCCACCGTGGCACTCACCCTGGGCTGGCTGCGAGTCATCCAGGTAGGTGGTGTTGGTTTTCTCGGGGTCATCGCTGGCTCTGCGGGGAGAGGAGGGTCAGCGGTGACCCGTGCTGGCCCCCCCCGGCCCCGTTCAAGGTGCCACACACCCCGCGGACAGCAGCATCGCCTGTCCCCGTGGCCCGTCCCCACCTGGAGTGCCGGCGGTCGGCCTCGCAGCACCGGCGGCAGACGATCAGGATGCCGGAGAGCAGGACCAGGGTGCCCCCGATGAAGATGGAGAGCAAGGCGAGGAGCAGCACGTAGCCATCCTGGGGGGACACCTCGCCGGGCACCGCCTGCACAGGGTGGCAGGGGCTGAGCCGCGGGGGGGGACACGGTCCAGCCCCAAACCCTGCCTCACCGGGGTGGGTGCCGGGGCAGCCCCCTCCCGCACCGAGGCTGACGCCGAGCGCTGCTCCCCAGAGACGCTCGCGCTCCCCCGCCACCCCCGGGCCTGCTGCCGGCTCCGGGGACCTGCCTTCACCAAGGCAACCGCAGCCGGGGCGGTAGAGCCGGCAGCGGCCCCCGCGCCGAGCGGGAGCGGGGATGGGACCCCGGCCCTGCCCCGGCCTGGGGGTCGCTGCTTGCACCCCTCCCCGGGCCGGCAGCCCCAGCTGTAGGAGAGGGGCTGATCCGGCAGCAGCACCCGGGCCCCCTTGGACCCCCAGCACCCGGAGCACGTCAGTGGGCTGCTGAGCACGGCGGGGGGGCTGCACAGGGCACAGAGAGGTGTCACCCACCCCCAGGACTGGCAGAGCAGGGTGGGCGACAGCGGGGCTGGGTGGCTGCTGCCGTCCCCACCCGGGCGCAGACCCCAGCCCCACGGCAGCCACGCAGACCCCGCACC
Organism: Buteo buteo; assembly: GCF_964188355.1. Lineage (NCBI taxonomy): Eukaryota > Metazoa > Chordata > Aves > Accipitriformes > Accipitridae > Buteo > Buteo buteo. The sequence goes on from NC_134180.1 coordinate 897,308, forward strand.
TCCCGGGCGCGCATCCCCACCCTCCCCCGGGACCCCGAGGACGGCAGCGTGGGCAGGGGCAGGCAGGAGCAGGCAGGGACGGGCAGGGTGGCCCCGCTCACCGTGGCGCTCTCCGTCGCGTTGTCCCAGGGTGTCGGGTCATCGCTCATGGTCCGTCCCGGCCGGAGCGCGTCCTGGGGCGGGGGGAGACAGACGGGGGGGTGCCGGGGCCGGGCCGGGGACGGCGGCGGTGGGTCCTGCCCGGCCCCGGGCCCTGCCCGGCACCGCGGTGCGGAGCTGCCGGGAGGGACCGGGAGGGAGGGACCGGGATGGAGAGATGGAGGGAGGGATGGAGGGAGGGACCGGGATGAAGGGATGGAGGGAGGGTGTGGTCAGGAGGGAGGAGGGAGGGAAGGACGGAGGGTGTGGTGAGGAGGGATGGAGGGAAGGTGGCTCCGGAGGGATGGAGGGATGGAGGCAGGACCGCTGCCCCTCGCAGGGGAGCCCCCTCGCCCCCGGCTGGGCGCAGCCCCTGGGGTGGGACAGGCACTGCCCCCCCTCTCCGCGCCCAGCTCCTGGATTCGTGTGGGGCACAGACCCCGTCCCTGCACCCGTGGGGCCCACGCCGGCAGCCGGTGGCGCGAGGCCACGCTGCCCACACCAGCCTGGCAGCCGGAGGTCCCGAGTGGTGGCCGGGCTCAGTGGCCAGAGCTGGCCCGGGGGGGCTCGACCCTGCCCCAGGGTCCCACCCGGGATGGTGCACAGGGACAGGGTGCTGCCCCAGCGCCACCATCCCCAAGGAGCTGCGGGGCCAAAATGCTGCCCCTGACACTCAGGCACCGCTGCTGGGGGTCCGGGCTGCCCGGCCCCTGCCCGCGGAAGCTCAGGGGGGTAGGGAGCAGCGCCTGGGGCCCCTCGGCAGGGAAGGGAGGCAGATGGTCACCCCACACCCTGCGTGAGTGGAGCCGGCGTGGGTGTCGCTGGAGCGCAACGGGTGACACTTCTGAGTCAGCCTGACAGCAGCTTCGTCACCGGACTGTCCCCACGCGGGAGGGGACGGGGCTACCGAGGGGCCCACGGGTGATGGAGAAGGACTGAGCCCCTGAGGAGCGAGAGCCGATGGGGCCAGCGGACAGCCACCTCCACCCCCCCTCCGTGGCATAAAACCCATGGCCTTTGGCCACCCAGCTGAGACCTCCTCGCCCTCCCGTCCCACCCAGCACGGCCCCAGCAGGGCTCTTCCCGGGGACCACCGAGCTCCAGCTCCCACTGCGGGTCTGTGTGTCCCAGGCTGCTGGGGCTGAGCTGGGGTGGGGGATGCTGGTGTCAGGGGAGCCCCCAGGGTGGCGAGCAGGGATGGGCGTTGCGCCGGCCAGGGTGCTTGGAAACCGCTCAAAATCAGGTCAGCAAAAAATGTGAATGGAGCCCGTGGCCGGGTGGGAAAAGCTGCTCGCGGGGACAGCGCAGGGGGTGACCATGTCACGGCCGGTGGCGAGAGCCGGCGACGGCTGCGCTGCGCAGGGCTGGTGGGCGGCCCTGCCACGGTCCGGGGTACAGACCCCTTGGGGGGATATCGGGGTGCTGGGGGCCACCCGGGGCAGAGACACACCCCCCCGCCCGCACGCACCCTCGGGCATCTCCGAGCTGCTGGGGTGAGCGCGGCAGCACAGGGTGTTGTGACCCCCAGGAGCAGGAGAAGGGGGGGGCCCAGCTATGGTGGGGGCCCGGCGGGACCCCGGGCCTGGCACGGGGCGGGGGGGGGGCCCGGGGGACCAGGCTCGGGGCTGCGGCTCCACGCGGGACGGGATCCCGGCGGGGCAGCCCCTGGCACGAGGCCGGGGGGGGGGCGGCGGGGGGGCTGGGGTGAGCGGGAAGAATGTCCCTCCTGTTCCCCATCATGGAGGAATCCCGTCTCCATGGCGACCCGGCGGGAACAGGAGGGCCATTGTCTGGAGGAGGGGGCCGGTCCCCGCGGTCCCCGGGCTGTCCCCCCCCCCGGGCGGGGCCGGGACGCGGGGCCGCTGCCCAGGGCCGGAGTGGGGGGGTCGGGGCCGGGGGACCCCGGTGCTGCCGCGCTCCCGCAGGTGGGAGCGGCGTGGGGGGGGGGTACCCGCTCTGCTGCCCCTGCCTGCAACGGCCCCCCCGGCCCCTGCCCGGCGGTGGGGGGGGTGGTGTGCAGGCAGGGATGCAGGCAGGGATGCGGGAGGTAGGCAGGGATGCAGGCTGGGCTGTGGGGCAGGGCTGGGAGGTGTGGGATGCAGGCAGGGCTGTGGGGCGGGGATGCAGGCAGGGATGCAGGCAAGGATGCAGGCAGGGATGGAGACGGCGAGGCAGGAGCCCCCGGGACCTCCACGCTCCGCTGGGGCGTGATGGGCTCGCCCTCGGCCGGGCCGGCTCGGGCTGTCGCGATAGGGGCTGTCGCGAGGCGGCGGGGCCAGACACTCACCTACAACCGGGACCGGGGCTCCATCGCCGCCGCCGCTGCGCTCGGTGCGGCGGGGCGGCCCCGGGATTTATGAATGAACCGGAGCCGCCCCCGCGCGGCGCGGGCGTCACGTGGGGACAGGGGCTGCCCCGAGCCCTGCCTGCACCAGCCCTGCCTGCACCAGCCCTGCCTGCACCTAGACCTGCCTGCCTGTCCCCCAGCCAGCCCTGCCTGCCCCCCAGCTCCCCCCCGCCCCACAGCCCCCCCCCCGCCCGCCCCCGAGCCGGCGCAGCCCCCAGCCCCTCCTGCCCCAGGTGCCCCCGGCACCGCGGCCCCGGGGGTGGCGGCAGGTCGTGCCCCCCCACAACTCCCCGCAGCCCCCCGCGGTGGGGCGGGTCGCGCCCCCCCCCCCCCCCCGAGCCGGCGGGGCACGGTCGGAGCTGGGGGGGGGGGGTTGCGGAGGAGGAGGAGGAGGGGGCTGCCCCTCGGGCCCCATCGCCCCGCAGCGGCGCCCGGGCGCGGAGCGGGGTGGGGGGGGCCGGGGCTCTGCGGGGTCCCGTCCCGTCCGTGTGTGTGTGTTGCCCCCCCCTCCCCGCACCGATCAGCGGGACAAACAGCGGGAGGGCGGCGGGAACTACAACTCCCATGCGCCCCCGCGGTCCCGCCCCCACCGTGGCGTTGCTTCCGCCCGCCGGCCGGCGCCCCAGGGGCCGCGCAGTGCGTGTGCGCGGGGCACGCTGGGAGTTGTAGTCCCGCCGCCGTCCCGCCCTGCCCCGCGCCGCCCGCTCGTCCTTGCCGCCGCCGCCGCCGCCATGTTCCGTGCCCGCCGCCTCCTCCTGCGCCTCGCCGTCCGCCCGCCGCTGCCGCCGCCCCGCGCCCGCGGCTATGCCGACCCCGCCGCCGGGCCCGTCCCCATGGCCTTTACCTTCGCCTCACCCACGCAGGTAGGCCGCGGGCCCGGGCCCGGCCCGCCGAACCGACCCCCCCTACCCCCGCCGCTCCGCCATCCCTCCCGTCCCTGCGGGCGCCCGGGACCCGCCGCAGCACCCGCGGGGTGACCTTCACGTTCTTCCAGCCCCCGGCCCTTCTGCTGGAGCCCACGAGGGGCCCACACCCCCCCCCACCCCCCGTCACGAATGCTGGTGGGGGGACACGACGGCCGGGGCTCGGCGCTGTCCCCGGGGCAGAGGCGCTGGGGACGCGGCTGCGGTGCCGGGAGGTTTGGCGCTGCCTGGGCAGAGCCGAGCGGGATGCCGGCACGGCATCGGTGACGGCGTCGAAGTCTTCCCCACGTTCTCCTCCGGCTTCTCCCGGCTGCGCCCGTCGCCTCTCGCCTGCTCCCGGCTTCGTGTCTCGGCGTGCCGCCTTCCCACCACCACCCCTGCCCCTCGGGAGGCTCTGGGCGCTTTCCCGCTCCGTTTGCCAGGACCCTTCCTCCAGAGCCCGGCCCCGCTCCCACCCTGCGAAGGTCCAGGCTGTCCTGGTCGCATCTGGCTGTGCCTTAAACCTGCCGGCTGCCGGGAGCAGGGTGCCCGCCGCATCCCTCGCTTCTCCAGAGTCGGGGGGAGCCAGCTCTCTCCTTCCCCTCTGATCCTGGTGACAGACTGTTCCCATCCACTCTGCCCTCCCCGGACAGGTCTTTTACAACGGTGCCAACGTGAAGCAGGTGGACGTGCCCACGCTGACCGGCTCCTTCGGTATCCTGGCCTCTCACGTCCCTACCCTGCAGGTCCTCAAACCAGGAGTCGTGACGGTCTATGCTGAGGATGGCACGGCCACCAAGTATTTTGGTAAGTAAAGCAGGCGGAGCTGGGGAGGAAGGAAAGCCTGCGGCAGGGGGGGTGAGGGGGAGCGTTCTCAGGGCTTTCAGAAGGGAGACTCTGCCAACCAAGGTGTGCCCTGATGCACTTCCAGGGATTTCTGCTTTCCCAGCCACCCAGGGGCTGCTGGAGGCTGCCCTGCAGGCCGGGGATCTGCCCTGGAAGATGGGGCTCTGTGTGAGGCTGTGGTCTGGGGTCATGTTTGCTTGGTTCTGCTCAGACTCTCTGGGCGCATCCCCTGCTGTAGCTTCCCTTTTGATAGGAAATGAGTCCCTGTGGGACTCGGGAAGTGTTATGGGAGGGCGTCAAGGTTTTGTTTTGGCAAAGGGATCATGGAGGTTCCGGGGATGAGCTTGCCCATGCCGTCCTGTGTGTGGACCCCCAAACGAGACCCATCTGGCAGCCCTGCCTGCGCTGCCTGACTCGGCCCCTGCTGTTGTACCTTTGCAGTGAGCAGCGGCTCTGTCACGGTCCACGCGGACTCCACCGTGCAGGTGCTGGCAGAGGAAGCGGTGACAATGGACATGCTGGATCTGGCTGTGAGTACCCAGCCCCTCATGCAGGGGAATTTGCTCCCTGCTTCTCTCATGTGGGGTGGTTGTCTCGGGAGCTTCCTGTGGCTGCGGAAAGCATGCTCCGACCAAGGGCTGTGCCTTCACCCCGAGCTTCCCCATCTCCCACTGATCGGGATCAAAGGCTTGGAGCTCCTTCTCAGTGAACTCTCTACAGGCTGTGGGGAGTAGAAGCCGCACAGTCATTAATCCTTCTCCGGGCTGTTTCCCTCCCCTTGGACAGATGCTGGTCTTGCCTCTCCCCACCCCTCTTAGTCTTGGGAACAGCTTTTCTGCGGCAGGGCCTGTTGATAAGGTGTCTGCTGCCAGCCCTGTGTTGTGGGGCTGACGACTGCAGTGAAGGGAGCGGGCTGCAGGACAAGTCACCCATCCTGCGGTGGTGTCTCGATGACACATTTCTTGTGCTCTCGTGTTCAGGCTGCAAAATCAAACCTGGAGAAGGCTGTTTCAGAGATGGCTGCAGCATCTGATGAAGCAGCTAAAGCAGAAGCTCAGATTAAAGTAGAAGCTAATGAAGCCCTTGTAAAAGCCCTGGAGTAGTTAAGGTGAGTGTCACCTGTATCCCGGCTGAGATTTCCAGACCTGCTCTGGAGACGTGTCCCTGCTCGGTGCTGCCCATAGGGAGCTTCCTCTCCCAGCAGCCAGGCCTGCTGGGGAGCGCGGGGGTGGACGAGGGTTTGTGCCTGGGTTTCAGGGAGCGGTGACATGAGAGCTGTCCTTTCCCATGGTCGGGTGTCAGCTCGGGGTGGGGGGAGGTCGTGGAAGGCCCCTGCCTAGAGCCAAGCAGGAGCCGCTAGATGGCAGCAGGGCCCGGTGCTGTGCCGTTCCGTGCCGTGCCATGGTGCTGTGCCGTGCCACGGTGACGCGGGGTTCAGCCCGACACCGGGACATGCTGGGAGACCGAAGCCACTGGTGGGCCCTCGCTGCTGCCTCCAGGTCCCCGCTGGGACAGGCCACACCAGCGGGCAGCTCAGGAGCGGTCTGGATGCTTGGGGCCCCGGAGGGAGAGCGATGTGTGGCCTCTGCTCCTTGTACACTCCCTGCCACTAAAAACAAACAGCTTCTGCCTCAGGGGAGGCAAGGCTGGGCTGCTTACCTCGTGGCCCCTTTTCCCTCTACCCTGCTAAGCCTGTGCCTCATCCCTCTTCTTCCCACGTGCTGGCAGTTGGGAGACTTACTCTGCGGCAGCGTGTGTGCTGTGCCTGGCAGGTGAGTCACGAAAAGCCTCTCCGATGGCCTGCCTGGAGCAGGTACAGCAGGGCAGCGGCTCCCCCGCTGTCTCCCTGATCTCTGGTCCCTGTGCTCTTTGGCCCGTGAGGTCAGGCCTGAGAGAGCCAGTGGCTCTTGTTTACTCGCTGCGGTTTAACAGCCTGAGCCAGTGCCAAGCCCTCGGATCAGAATCCACCACTCTGCCGACCCCACCCTGCGTTAAAACCGACTCCACTTCTGTGTGTTGCAGGAATTCCACTGTCGATGTAGAGAAACCCCAGACTGTCCTACTTGTCCTGGCTTCCCCGATTGTACAGATGGTGCGGGACAAATGGAGGCGGAGAAAACGCTCTGATCAATTAAAAAGAAATGTAATCCTGTCTCGTAGCATGTCACCTTCTTCGGAGGCAGCAAATTGCAGCTTGTGGTGCGCCGGTGGCTGGGTGCCTGGGGGCAGCCTCCTGCCCCCATGCCGGGGTCTGCTGGGGTGCAGTCGCTTGGGGAAGGTGTCCCTCCAGCACTGCCCTGGGGTTCGGCTGGGGATTCCCGTGGGAGATTCACCTACGGGAGGCTTATCAGGCAGATTTTATAACCCCCTCCCTGTGCTGTCAGCCACCTCCACCTCCAATAATCCACCTGGACAGCAGGATTACAGCAGCACAGGAGGCGGCATCCACAGGGTAGCGCAGGTCTGTACCAGAGGCTTCCTGTCCTGACTCCCCTGCCCCATCCAACACTGGCTTTTGCTCAGCCTCCCGGCTCCCTCGCCACAGGAATTCCCGTCGGCTGGGCTGTTTCTTCACGGTACTTCTTGCAGCTGGACAGCAGCTGCCCAGGCTTTGACCCGTTCCCCTGCTGCTGCGTTTTCCACTGCGCATGTGGCACACAGAGCAGGGGAAATCTCCCCCTGCTCCTTGGAGACGGGCTTGGTGCGGAGAGGGAAGCAGATGCCGTACGTGGTGGGAGTCTTTCCTGAATCCGTGTGTGGTGGGGGTGGCTGATGATGGTGCTCTGCTGAAGTTGCTGCTTGCCTGGGAGCTTGCTAGCCAGCAGCCCCGTCCGAGGAGGTTGCCCCGGGCTCCTCGCAGCCCGGAGGAAGCGGGAGGCACTCGCGTGTCTGCGGTGAGCTCGCCGGTCCCCACGCACCTCGAGCAACGGCAGCACCGTTGGGAAGGAGTGGGTTCGAGCGAGGGGCCGGTTCTGCCTGTGCCAGACGCTGGAGGATGCGTGTCTTGCCAACGGCACCATCTGCTGCCAGGCTCCTCGCTCCGTGCCGTCCTCCCCACGCCTCCCCAGAGGGATTTCAGGTTCCCTCTGCTGTTCAACCACCCCCCGGCGCCGGCTCGCCAGCCGGGGGAGACCGAGGCAGCCGCTGGCCCCTGGACGCGTGGGGCCGCGGTCCCTCTGCCTCGCTCTAATCCCCTTTTCCCTGCAGTCTTCCAGCGCCTGCCTGGGAACGCGAGTTGGCTTGCCTGTGTGGGCAGCTGCTCTAGCAAAGGTCAGCGGGCAGCAGGTTCGGCCTCCTGCCTGTCCTCCCCGCGGGCTGCGAGCTCGGCTCCCCGCGGCTCCGCAGTCGGAGCGGGGCACGGCTATTTTCGGCGCTGCCACCCAGGATGTAATCTTGGCTGCCTCCTCTTCTCACCACCGCCTCCTCCCCCTCCTCTCGCTTGCTCTGTCTTTCTCTCCCCCCCTTCACAAGTGATCAAAAATAGTGCCTGTGGTGTTAAATTTCTCACTCTGTAGCTTATTAAAAGCCTCTGAGTGCCTGACGCTGAGCCTATTTGAAGCTCAGCCGACTTCCCAGTTTCTGAGCTGCTCCAGTGCCTTTTTCTTCCCTTCCCCTCTCTTCCCTTTTTTTTTTTTTTTTAAAGGTCATACGTTGCGCTGTGCATAAGCAAAGCCTCAAAGTCAGAGCGAGTGCTAATTAAAACGTCTTGGGAATAACTGGGGACGGACGGCTTTGCTCCTTCTTCCGCTCCCTCTTGCTCTCCTCTGTCCCCAGTTTCTATTTGTGGCGTGCGTGTGCCTCTCTCGACACACGCAGCCGCTCTTTTTCCGACGGAAGGTGGCTGCAATTTTTTTTTTTTTTCATCTAATGGAAGAGCGTTGGCGAGGCCGGGAAGCTGGGGAAATGGCCAGCTGCTATTTTTAGGATGGGAAAAAAGTGTCTCCGTCAGCGTCCTCTCACCGGCTCTTCCCACTGCCTCCCGCCAGCTTGGGGGGGGGGGACGGAGGGCCAGCCGGGATCCGGCCCTGCCCCCTCGCAGGGTGCCCTTGGCCGGGCTCTCCGTGTCGTGACGCCTGCTGGGACTTGTAGTCTGCATTTGGGGGGAGCAGCAAGGGCACCTCCGGTTCGCCCCGCATCTGCGGTGGCCGAGGGACCCCTGGGGACGGCCGTGCTCCCCACTGTGCAGCGGGAGGCAGCTCTCGCCCCGGGCAGGGGCTCTCCTGCCCTCGTGGGTGTGGGGAAAGGGCTTTTTTCCTAAACTCTGCTCTGCCAGCCCCCTGACATTGCCAGGCAGGACCGGAGCGGTGCTGGGCAGGGACTGCCTGCACCCTGGCTGATGGCACTGCAGCCCCGCTCGCCCTGCCCTGCAGTTTGGGGTGCAGGGCGGTGGGTGGGGGTGGTCCCGGGCTCTCCCTGCTCCCCCTTGCAGCCCAGGCGGGTTCCCGCAGGGTTCCCCCGCTGCGGCCTCGGCTCTGAGCCCCTCACCTGCCTCTGTCCTTTCCCATCACTGCTAATTATCTGGTTCTGCCGAGAGCAGCGTTATCCTCCTCCCCTGGCTCGCCGCGCTGAGCTCTCGGCTCCCTCTGCCCACGCCGGGAGCCGCGATCAGTCACGTCCCGCTGGATGCCACGAAAATGGTCTCCGACTCCCTGCTTGGCGCAGGAGACGCGCGGCTGCGGCTGAACCGGAGGCGAAACCCTTCACCGCTCCCGGCTCGGCGTGCCGCCGCGATCTGGTGTCGGTGCTGTGGAGACGGACCGAGCCGGGGGGGCAGGCGGGGAGGTGGGGGTCAAGCCCCAGCGTGGATCATGCCTGTACCACTGATGTGATTCAGCGGGTGAATCCTCCCTCCTCTCCTCCCCAAACCGGCCTGGCTGGCGGCGGCACCAGCGCGGCACTCGGCTGTCCCCGGAGCCCTGGCACGTGCCCTCGGGTGCCGCGGCCTCCATCTGTGGCTGGGGCAAAAGGTCTTTTCCCGACGCTTTTTGGGGCGGTGGGTGCTGGGGCAGCGCCTCGTCTCTGCACTTGGGTCCCCGCTCCGGGCAGGGGGACGCGGGGTCGTGGCGGCCGGGAGAATCGGCACAGCGCGGCGGAGTTATTGCGGGGAGCCTGGGATCTGTTTGTCTCCGGGTTTCGGCTGCCGCGGGGTGGGGTGGGCGTGAGAGGGAAACGTTAATGCGCAGGAGGGAAGGGCTGCCTGGAAAATGGCGTGAGCGGGGCGGGGGGCCGGCGCGTCGCCCTCCTCCTTCCTTTCCACCGAGGGCTTTCGCCCATGACTTGCATCTTCTGCTGCCAGATGGAGGGTGGGGAGCCGGGCCGGGAGTGCTCGGAAAGTGAAGCATCACCGTTTCTGCCGGCGTCGCCGGCGGCCTTTCTTCTCTTGGGGGATGATTTCCGAGAGGGGCCGGGCTCTGCCGGGCCAAATCTCCCGGTGCTGGCGTCCCATCGCCGTGCTTGGCCACATGGCATTTCCACTGTCCCACCCAGATCCCGAATGCAGGGGAAAGGTTCGAACTCTCCTCTCTCTGCAGGAAAAAAACCAAAACCCCAAACCCCGCCGCAGCCCCAGGATTCCCCCGGCTCCCAGCTGGACTGACTCATCCGGCAGAGCCGCCCCTTTCCCTGCCCAAACCCGCGGTGCTCGGGATCCTGCCCGGCCTCTCGCAGCCGCCCTGCTATTGCCCCGCGTCCTCGGTGCCCACGTCGCGGCATCGCGGCGGGGGCTGCGGGGGCTGCCCCCCCATCCCTCATCCCTGCCGGGGGCACCCGCTGCTCGGGGTGCTGCGGGAGGGTGGAAGGCAGCCCCCGCTCACAGCCCCCCTGGGAGTTTGGGGACCCTCGGTGCCGGGCAGCACCCTGCCTGTCCCTGCCAAGGTTTCGCGGCACCCGGGTGCGGACGTGGCTCCGGCCAGGACCCCTCCCCGGCCCCCGTGGCCGTGGGCTGCTGCCTGCGGCCCTGGTGCCGGCGTGGGAAGGTCGGCAGAGGCTCCGTACGCTGCCAGCACCAGCCCGGCCGTGTCCTTGGGCCACGTTGCCCTTGGGTGGCTGGAAGGCCGTATCCTCGCAACTTCCTTCTCTGGAGGGGGGGAGAGCTGCTGTAATGATTAACCCGCGCTGCGTTAATCGTTCCATCCTGCAACCTTTTTCCTCTTGGTTTCCAGCACTGGAAAATGCCTCTCTTCCGCTGACCTCCCACACATGTGGCCCCCGTGGTGGGAGCGTGGCAGAGCTCGGGGAAAATCCCTGTGGGCAGGGCAGGCAGGAGCAGGGAACCTGGGCTCGGGGCACGGCGGCAGGCAGGATCTGGCCCGGCCGTGGCTTCTCGGTCCCAGCCCATTTCTGGGGTGATTTGCCGGCAGATGGCAGTGGAGCCGTGGGGAGACGTCACCCCACCAGCCTCCCCGGCCTCACCCCCCAAAATCCAGGCGCAGGAGCCAGCGCCGACGGGTGTTGCGGAGGGCGGGTGTTGTAGCCAGCACGACGGTGCTTGTCATGCAGCTCCCGGGCCAACAGCCTCGGAGCGCCGTGCTGGCGAGCGCGGCAAACCCTTGGCCCGGGGCGGGTTCTCTCTTGGGGAAACTGAGGCACAGATGGGGAAAGCCACTTTTCAGCTGGGGAGGGCGGGGATGGGACATGGGCATCCCAGACCCTGCCGCCGCACTGTGCTGCAGTGCCCCCCCTCCCCGGGAAGTTGCTGGGGGTCAGGCGAGGGGCAGTGGGGGCGGCGCGTTGCCCTGGGGTCCCAGGTGCTTTGGCAGGGGCTCGGCGGCCCCGGGGGCTGCGGGCGCAGCCCTCGCTCGGGGCAGCCTCGGCGGCCGCTCACGCTTGGCTTCGCTGGAGCCGGCCCAAAGCCGCGGGGAGCGCGGAGGGGAGCGCACGGCCCCGTGCCGGGGGTCCGAGAAAAATCCTCTCCCACCGCTTCCCCCCCCCAGCCGGGGCCACGACCCTTGTGGGGCAGGGGGGGTCTGGGGAGGAAGCGGCTGCCAGCTGGGCTCGATGCCGGCTACAAAGGCGGCCCAGAGAGCCCGAGCGGAATGAGGTGGCTCCCGTCCAGGTTCCCACGGCGGCCCCGGTGCAGAAAATACACCCGGAGCTGGTGGCGGTTGCCACAGCGATGGGCTGGGTGCCATGCCGTGGGAAAGGGAGGGGGGCACAGCCCCAGACCCAGGTGTGCCAGCACGGGACCCCGGCGCGGGGCGGTGGGAGCACCGTGGGGCGATGGAGCTGGGCGCTGGCGGGGACCAAAGGCTCCTGCCCTGGTTCCCGCTGCCCCCGCCTGCCTTTGATGTTCCGGGACTTCGCCCTTGGTAAAGCTGGGAGGTTCCCAAGGAGTTCCCGGCTGGAGCCCAACATCCAGCACCCGGGCGTCCTGGCGTGAGCCCCCGCGAGCCCCGGGGCTTCATCCGCCGCTCGGTTCCCCTCGCCTCGCCGCAGCCAGGGGCTCGGAGCTGCAGCCGGGGGCTCGGAGCCCCCACGGGCTCCCCGGTTCCCGGCCGAGCTGGCCCGGAGGAAGCGGCTGCAGCTGGCCCCGGTGGTGGGGCTCTTCCTGGCGGGGCTGGCGCCGGGCTGGGGGCTGGGGTGGGGAGGGGAAGCCGGGGGGGGGGTGCCGGAGCCGGCTGCCCTCGGGGATGCCCCGGCGTGCGGCAGGGAGGAGGGGATGGCAGCGCTTTCATCCCCGCTCCCTCAAAGGCCGCCTGTGTGCCGAACGGCCACCCTCCGCCGGGTATAAATAGCAGGGATTGAAGCCTGGCGTGACACTGGAGTCGCTTCTGCCACCGCCACCTTGGGTACCCCCCCCCGCCGCCCCGCGGGACCTCAATGGGGTCATTGTGTGCTGCGGCCCCCGCGGGCCACGTCCCAAGCAGCTGCTGAGCCCGACCCCGTCTGCTTCCCCCCCCCCGCCAGCGTGCCGGGGCGACCGCAGGGCTCAGTGTGCCCCTGCGGGGGTCCCACGCGGGGAAAGGACACGTGCCCCCCCGCTCACCCTCCTCTCCCCGACGGGCGAGGGCCACGCACGGGGTTGGCGATGGCTTCCCGCCATCCCCGTCCCCACTTGGCCGTGCCGGCCGGCTTTGCCGCGGCCCTGCCACCCCCTCCTCGCCCGGGCAGCGCCGGCAGCTGCTGTGGGGTGTAATGATGGGGTGTGCCTGCCCGCCCCGGGGTGGAGAGCGGCGCGGGGAGGCTGCTGCCACCCAGCAAGACGGGGCCAGCCGGGCGCGGAGCTTCCCAGCCTGCAGCCGGCACGGCCACACCTGCGTGGGCAGAGCGGACCCCGGCTCCCACCCCGACGCCCGGCCCAACCAGCTCCTTCGCGTCCCGGCTGCCCGCGGACAGGCTGCTGCAGGCAGGGCTTTCCCCCCCCCTCCCCGGGGGCCAGGCAGGTGCAGGGTGCCGGGGAGCGCCCGGCGTGGTGGGGGGACGCGGGGGACCGGGAGGATCCGGAGCCGCCTTCGTCCCCGCCGCACCCGCCGGGGCACGGCCGCGGCGCCCGGGAGAGCCGGGGGGCCGGAGGGGCCGTGACCCCGCTCGTTCCCGGCCGAGAGCTTTCCGGGTGTGCTGGGACCAGCCTGCCCGCGCCGCTGCGGGACGTCCCTGTCCCCGCTCGCCCCTCGTCGCTTCCCCGCATTGTGTCCCCCGTCCGGCCCCGCATCCTGTCTCGGCAGATGGGCTCCGGCCCCGACCCCGGCCGGCTGCGGCCCCCACGCCTCGTGTCCCAGCCGGGGCACCCCAAGGGCACAGCCTGCCGCCGGGATGGGTTGTGAAACGGCCCCGCCGGATCATGCGGGTTCCTGGCGTGGCGTGGGAAAAGCCAGCGTCTCCCGCAGCGAGCCGGGCGGGCAGGGCCCCCCCCGACGGGAACGGGTGTGGGCGCAGAATGTGCACAAGCGCGTGTTGCACCGTCAGCGGGGTGGGTGCCGTGCACCCCACGTCCCCCCATCTGCTCCGACCGTGGTCAGCCAGTCCCCAGGGCTGCCTTACCCCCCATCCCAGTTTGGGGAGCGAGGACCGGCCATGCTGCAGCCTCCTGGCTCCCAGTCCCATGGGATGCAGGAGGACAGGCGTCCCGCACCCCAGGGGCAGCTCTGCAGCATGGGGGTCCTGGGCAGGGAGGGGCCGTGAGCCAGATGAGCTGCGGTGCCGCAGCCCCCGACGGGCCGCAGGAGGAGCGGCACAAAGCTGGATGGCTCGTGCTAAGGCCGTCCCATGAGCAAAGAGTCGGATAAGCAGGGCCGGGCCATGACGGCCATCGCACGGGGCCCTGGCTGGGAGCTTTCTGAATTCATCGTGGATTCAGCAAATGGCTGTGGCTGGAGGAAAAGGGAAGGAACTGGGCCGGGGGCTTCACCGGCAGCGTTTTCCTTTGGAAATGCATCTCCTGTAAAACATGAGCTGATGCTTTTTGCTTTGAAGGCTGCCAGGAGCATCTGAGAAGGGCAGGCGGCGCTGGGGCTGCTGTGAGGCGAGTTTCTCTTTTGCTTTTGTTTGGCTCTTGTTTGGCCAAGCATCCGCTCAACGCCACGCACAAGCGGGCTCCCGAATTTCTCGGTTTCCATCAAAGCAGTATCGACGTCACCGCATTTTTGGCTGATCGGTGATGAGGGGCTCTGTGGGGTGGGGAGCCTGCGGGGGCCAGCGGGGGCCGTGCTGCCTGGGGAGGGCGGCTGGAGGCAGGCGCTGCGCTGCAGAGGTTACACAAGAGCCCCGCTCTGCTGATGCTCCCAAAACCACAGATGATCTAATCTCCTGCAGCCTAACCTATCGCTGCCATATCACATTTCCCCTCAAAACCTAATCCTGCAGAGAGCACCCAACGCCGACCCGGCCCTGCCGGCAGCACCCTCGCGGGAGGACCGACGGGCAACTGCCCGGTCACACCGGCAGCCCCCCAGGCAGCCGGCCGGCAGGGCTGGGACCACAGGCACCGGGTGAGCGGGACCTGCTTCCCCGCCTCGGGAGGGCTTTTTCAGCCTGGGCAGCTCCAGGGCTGCCGCAGCCAGCAGAGCCCTTGCTCCTTCGGACCCCAGCCCCACGCGGCGCCAAGCAGGATGGTGGCCTGGGAGCCGCTCTGTGCCCACCCCCTGGAGATGCCGGCCTTGTCCGGTGGACTATTGCAGCCTTGGTGTGAATCTCACTACAGCAAACCCCCCTCCCTGGGGCCGGGTTCTGGGTGCTAATTGACTAATTGCACTCTGCGAGAGAGGGGAGAAAGAAGAGAAAGGCAGAAGGAGAGCCCCGGCACGGCGCTTCCTTCCCCCTCCCCATCACAAGTGGCTCGAGCTCTGCCACCGCGTGTGCCTCTTTCATCACCACGGCTAACGCAGGCAGGGAGCTCCGGTTCCTGCCCGCCAGCCCCTCCAAGCCCGGCGGGTGCTGGAGCGCCGTGGTCTGTGCCTGCCAGAGGGGCTGCCACCAGGTAGCATCCCGGGATGCTCTCAGCATCACCCGGGCACGCGGCTGGAGAAGCACCCGGCTTCGGCTCTGGGCTGTCCAGGCAGCGGGGTCCGGCAGGACTCGGGTACATCCCCCGTGGCCCCGCTGGTGGCCGGGACGGCGCCTGGCTTCGCCAGCACGTGGGGTGCCAGGGCGTGCTCCAGCCTGCGCACTGCCACGCCGCCGACCGCCCGGCGCACGGGGGCCTCGCGGCGGATGTGAGCAGGCGTGTTTCGGGGCAGGGCTGCCTCCGCGCCAGGCCAGCACCGGCCGGTGTGGCCGAGGTCTCCGTTGGGAGCTGAAGGCACTATGGGGAGATAAAGGTTTAATGAGGGGTTGTTCGGCTCTCTCTGATCCTTCCGCCCATTATCTAATCAGAGCAGGGCATTTAAAAGGCCACAGTGCAGGGTGAGTCACTTCCCCGGTCGGTGCCTCAGTTTCCCCACAGGTAGCACGCCGGGGATGAGCTGAGCCTGTCTCCCTGCAGCGTGTCTCGGCGCTGGGGAATGCGGCACAGTGGGTCCGGCCCAGGGCTGGACTCCTCCGGCTGCTCTTCGCTCCGCACTGGCTCACCCCGACCCTGGGCACAGCATCTCCCTCCATCCCCCCAGCTGGGGAAGGGGCGCAGGGCGGCACCGCTCCGGCCGGCATCCCTGAGCAGCCAGGGAGGGTCTGGCAGGAGGGAGGGCGAGAGCCAGCCCTGCCCAGGGGTGCTGGGACATCCCGAAGCCCAAGCGCCCAGCAGCACGGGACACGGGTCAGGAGCACCCGCACCTCCACAGGCGGCAGCTTCGCCTCCACCCGGCCGCTGCAGCCCGTCCCCGTGGCAGTGCCGGTGCTGGTAGCACGCGGGGTCCGGCTCTCCTCGCCAGGATTTCCTGCCGCTGTTCCCAGAATAGGCTGTGGCCCCACATCCGTGGGGGAGCGGGTGACCCCACGCAGCCGTCGGAAGGGAACCAACCCCGCAGTCCCGAGCAGCGCCGGGACGCAGGGTCAGCCACGGGGTGAGGTGACAGCACCGGCATCCCACATCCAGGGCCATGTGGCGGGACTCATGGCGGTGGCCCCTGCCCCGGCCGGCCCTCGCCGGTGCAGGGAGGGCCGGGCAGGCGGCTCCATCACCGTAAACAGGAACTGCAGCCGGGGGGAGAGCGCAGCCCGGCCGGGAAGTGAGGGGGTGCGTGCGCCCATGACGGGATGTGTGTGAACGACGCGAGCCAGCATCTGGCCCGGCCGGGGGAGAGCGTGGGTGGGGGTGCAGCACCCACCTGGGCGAGCGTGCAAGGGTGTGAGCGTGCGCACACGCACGAGAGCGTGTGCGCCGGCGTCTGTGTGCAGAGCGAGCACGCGCGTGCGTGCGCAAGTGTGCGTGTGCCCGTTTGGGGCGGTGGTGCCTGAGAGGTTGCACGCGCGTGTGCAGGGACGAGGCCAGGAGGAAGCATCTCCTCCCCAGCCCACCCTGGGTCGGGGTTTCCTGTGGCACAACCCACCCGTGGGGATCCTTTTCCTCCTCCTTCCACCAGCTTCGGCTGCTTCGGTGGGTGCCAGCCCCCGCAGAGGGGCAGGGGCGGCGCTGGGCAGTGGGGCCATGTGCGAGCATGCCCACACGCCTGTTTCTGCACCGTCCCGCGTCCCACGCTGTGCCAGAGGTGCCGTGGGGCCGCCAGCTGCCCTGCTGACCCCCGTCCCCCTCTGGCAGCAGCCCCGAGCCCCCCCAAGGCAGTGATGGGGAGGCCGAGCAGAGGGGTGCCCGCGGCTCCGGGCTGGCACCGTGCCCCCCAGCCGGGTGAGTCTCCCGCATTCCTGACACGGCTCCAAGTGGAGCAGTGGGCAGGCGCGGGGCGGGGATGCCGCCACGCTGAGTGTGCGCCCGTGTGTCAGCGCGTGGGGCAGTCTGGCGGGACACGCTGCCCCACGCCCCCCCCGTCGGCCACCCCATGCTGGGCCCCCGGGCCCCGCGCCGGCATCGCCCCCGGCCCTTGGCACAGGTTTGGGCTCAGCAGGATCCGTCCTACACGGAGCCCCAGCTCTGCCTCTGCCCTTTGTACAGGCAGGATTTGGCAGATGCCCCGTGGGCAGCAGGGTCAGGCCCCTGTGGGTGGACTCGCTGCCTGTCGGTGCCCCCCGTCAGCCAGCCGTGCCCTGTGGGACCCCCTGGGTGGGGGCACCGAGCTCTCCCCAGCCACGGGGCAGGGTTAAGGGTCGGGTGCTGAGGATGCTGCACCCCAACTCTGCACCCCAAAGTGGGGCAGCCAGACTACACCCTCCACAATGCATTGCGGGACACACTGGTCCCACCCACTGTGGGGTGGCCACGGTGCATTATGGGGTGGGTAGTCCCGGGGGTGCCCAGGCTGTGGGGCCACCTGGGGCAGGGGTCTGATGGGGTCCCAGGGTCTGTGGCGATGGCGCCGCTGCCTCTGCTCGGCTCCTGCGGAGACCTTGCCCATGGCGGCAATGCTCCCCTTCTCCGGGCGATGCCGGTGGGGCAGCCCCTGCTCCTGCGCCCGGGGTGCAGATGGGGTGAGGCGAGGGCAGGGGCAGCTTTTGGGTGAGGGGGAAGCCGTGGCTGCAGGGCCGAGGGGATCAGACCCCAGGACGGTGGCAGAGGCACGGCGCGGTGCGGGCGGTGCTGGCTGACTCACAGCCGGGGCAGCCTCAGCTCCGCTCTCGCCCAGGCTGGACCACAAACCACCCCAGCCAGCCCCCGTGGTGGGAACCAAGGGATGGGATGGGATGGGATGGGATGGGATGGGATGGGGGGGATTTAATTCCCCCTGATTTATGAGCCTGGGTCACCCCAGGAGTGAGGTTCATCATGTACCTGAGCAGACTACTGAAATCCCAGGTCCTTCCCCTCCCCAGGGCTGGCAACTTGCTTAAGCATTTATAATAATAATAATGGTAATAACAATAATAATAACAACAACAACAACAAGCTGAGTTGTCATCTGACTCCTGGAGCTGGTGATTTAAAGCAAAGCAAGAAAAGTCATGGCGTCTGAGAAACAACTGCGCAGTGCTGAGCTGAGACCAGGGCTGGGTCCAGCTGGAGCCCCAGCCTGGCTGGGAAGGGATTTTCCGTGGGAAGGAGAGGTGCAGGGTATCAGGGCTCTGGTTCCTCTTGGCCACAGCGGGTGGGGGTCCATGCCCCAGGTGCCCCTTCCCACCCCGGCAGGGGCCGGACACCCATGTTTCCAGGGCTCTCCAGGAGGAGGAGCCAGGTCCTGCCCCGCCGGGGGGGTCTCAGCCCCTGGCCCATGCCCAGGGGAGGGTCTGTCTGTGGGCATGAGCTGACAGCATGTGCCCGCCGTGCTGATGCAACCGCCAGGACCTCTCCTGACCCGCGATTTCTGCGATTGCCACATCGCGTCCGGCACTCGGCGTGGGGCCGGCGCTGGGCTCCTGCACGGGCCGGGGCGCAGGAGGGGGCTTGGGGGGGGGACAGGGGCTGCGGTGGCAGAAGGGCAGCGGTGGAGCCGGTGCCCGGGGCACAATTGGACGCGGCCGGTGCCGGGATCTGGGGTTCCCTGTGCCTGTCCCAGCGTGGCTCTGGGCTGAAGCCTGGGCAGGGAGCGAGGCAGGGGAGATGCCCCCAGCCCCGCAGGGGCTTCAGCCGCTGCCAG
Organism: Buteo buteo; assembly: GCF_964188355.1. Taxonomy (NCBI): domain Eukaryota; kingdom Metazoa; phylum Chordata; class Aves; order Accipitriformes; family Accipitridae; genus Buteo; species Buteo buteo. Next base: position 915,598 of record NC_134180.1, read on the forward strand.
AGCTCTGGCTGCGTGCTGGCCCAGGGACGCCAAGCAGGGCTGGGGCCAGCTGGCTGCCCGTGCCCGGCCCTGGGCACAGCCGCGCCAACCTGCCCGTGTGCTGCTCTGGCTGGCGAGGGGGGAGAGTCAAATCTCCGCTCCCGCCCGGCTGGGGGCTGCTGGCCACGGGCCAGCAGCGTCAGGGGCTGGCAGGGAGGCAGCGGAGCCGAGGGCAGGGAGCCGCTCGCCCTGCGTCAGCGGGGACGGAGAGCTCAACGTCCCGAAGGGGACCGTGAGCTCAGGGAGCCGAGAATAGCCCTGGCCTCACCGTGGGCAGCGGGGTTGCGGCCCGGCACAGCCAAGTATGGCCCCACACCTGGGCCTGTGGTGCTGCTATATCCAGAGGGATTCGCCATCCTTCCCGGGGCCGGGGCCAGGCTGCGGGTGGAAGCCTCTGCGGTGACTCCTCCTGCCCCAGCCCCGCACGTCACGGCCGGGAACTGCCTCATCCCGGGGTCCGGCGAGAGCCATCCAGCCCTGTGCTCTGCTGGGATCCCGACTGCCCACGGGGCTTGGCTGGGGTGCCCGGCCCCCCGACGTCTGGGTGGCTGCCTGAGTCACTCCAGGGGTGACTTCATCTCTGGGGTTTGCCTGGCCTCAGCCAGGCCCGAGGCCACAGTGATGGGCAGAGCCCCCGGGGGGTGTGGGGTGCCCCAGAGCCAGGGCACGGCAGGCGAGGCCAGGCTGGGCCATCGGCTCCGACTGCATTGGGCCGGCAGCCGGGGTGTCCCCAGGCCGCGACGCCCGGACGCGCTGCCAAGGACCAGCAGGACACGTCCCCGAGAGCCGCAAAACACACGGAGCCGATTGTGTGTCTCTAAGGACACGCCTGGGTGTTTACAGCCCCGCCAGCGTCACCGGCACAAGGCACCGCCGTTCTGCCCAAGGACACCCCGCGCCCGCCACGAGTCAGCCCTGAGCCTGGCGGGATGGGGGGGCTCCGGCCGCGGGGGTTCATGCCTGGCTTTGTGCCGGGAGGTTGGGGATTGCCGGCTCCTTACTCACGGCAGCAAGCGATGGCTCACCTGAGCGCGCCGGGGCAACGTGAGTCACCGCTCGCCACCGTGACTAAGGCTGAGCCGCTCGGCCCCGCGGGGCTCGAGGGAAGAGGAGGGGGAGCCGGGACCCCCACCCGGCGGCCCTGTGCCTCCCTCACCACGGCGGTGCCGGCGGTGCCAGGCGGGCGGAGGTGAAGCGGTTCGGCTGCACCCTCCTGCCGGGGTGTGCCCCGTGCAAGCCCTGCCGCTGGCCCCGCGCCCGTGGGAACGCTCCCACTCGCTGCCGGCAGCTCCGTGGCGAGGCCCCGGCCGGGCACCGCGCAGCTGGGACCCGCTGCCTGTGCCGTGCCCACCGGCATCGGCCCCTTCGCGGCTGCGCCAGCTCTGCTCCCCGTGGGAAGGGGATCGCTCCCCTCCCTGGGCTGGGGATCGGGAGAAGTCGTGGAGGAAAAGGGCCCCCCAGGCTGCAGCCCGGCGCCTTCTGCAGCCACGGGAGCGAGAAACCCAAACCTCCTTCTTGTCTCCTCTCCCCTCTCCCCATCTCTGCCCGAGCCCGGCAGCAGCTCTGCCCTAATCCCATGACCTTGCGCCTGCGAGGGGAATGCAGAGACTTGCGATAAAATCCCCCTTTGCCAAAGCTGTGAAATCAGCCAGGAATTCAGTCCAAAAGGAAAGAAATAAAGAGAGAAAAGAGAAAAGCTGCTGCCCCGGGGCTGGTGGGGGATTTCCCCAAAGGAGGGCTGGGAATTCCCTTCCTTCGAGGGACAGGACTTCCAAGAACCAGCCCCTGAAAGATTCAGGGCTCCCAGCTGAAGCCAGGGCCGGCGGGACGGGGCAGCACCGAGGAAGGCGGAGGAGCCGACACCACGGTCCTGCCCCGAGCCTGCCCTTACACCAGGACGTGCACACCGGCCAGGCCCCGTGGGAAGCGTCCCCACTGGACCCCGGGTAAGCCCCTCTCCTCCGCCCCGGCGCCCGCGCTGTCCGCCCTGGTGCGTGTGAGCTGCCGCGGGGGCTAATCCGCAGGGCCCAGGTTAGCTAAGCGGATTGCGGGAGCTGCGTGTGGCCTGCAGCGGGATTTGTGTAGGTATTTGCTTGTCGGATCGTCTCTCCCCAAGCTGCTCAGCCGTGCGGGGTTTGGAGAACGCTCCCTCTGGAGACGGCAGGAGCCTCTGATGCCGCACAGCAATTATGCCCAAGTCTGAGTGTAATCTTTAACGATTTATTCCCAGGGCAACACAATAAACTAAACACACAAAACCTGGGCTGCTGGGAATCCTGGGATCTCCCAGCTCGTGTCTCTGGAGGCTCTGGATACCTTCAACCATACTGAAATCCGCACATGCTTCCTAAAGCACCAGCTCCCGGAGTCATGGGGCTGCCGGAGGAGACGAGCTTCCTCCCAGGAAGGAGATGGAGCCGTGCAGGGAGGGTGGCGAGCAGGAACGGGGCTCCTCGGGGCTGCAAGGACGTGGGGAGATGCCCTGCCCTTGGGGCACGCCACGCTTTGCCAATGGACCCGAGCGGGCCACACTCCCAGCCAGCGCCGGAGCAGCTGCCCCATGACCGTGACATCCCCTTGTCCCTCCCCGCTGATCCGGGCTGCGAGCGAGGGGCTGGCAGCCGGGCCCTGCTCCCCGAGGAGGTGGCTCTGGGCTGACGCCTCATTCGCCACCGCAGCTCCTCCCGGTGCACAAGCCCGAAACGTGGCAGGGCCAAACACAGCAAGTTGGGGACGTGGCCCCCGGAGGGGCGGCTTCGCAGGCCCGGGGCTCCGCAGCTCCCGGGGAGAACAATGGCGCGTCCCTGCCCCGGCTCCTCTCCCAGGGACAACAATGGCAGGAGCCGGAGCCGGAGCTGCCTGAGCTCATCTCCCCCCTGAGAGCCCGGAGGGGGCCGGGGCAGGCGGGGGGCCACGGGCTGCGCCACAAAGGCTCCCTCCCAGCCCGGCTCTGCTCCTTGCGCATGGAGGGGCCTCGCTCCCACCCCAGCGCGGCTCCGCAGCGATCTCCGCCAAGCCCAGGGGAGGCCATTCGGGAAGGAAAACAGCGGCAGGGTTTTGGGACTACAGAGAGCTCCCCCGGCTCCCCCCAGGCCTCATTCGTTGCTGCCCCGTGGGTCGGGGATGTGCAACCCCTTCCTCGCTGCAGACTGGCCGCCAGATCCCCCCTCCAGCTGCTTTGTCTCTCGGTGTGCCAGGGCATTGTCTGCGAGGGAGAGATCCGGCCGAGTCAGCCTGAGGTCAAGCAGCATCTCCCCAGCACCCTCCCTGCGGCAGGCTGGGGTGGCCACCGGCCCCACGGACCCTGTCCTGGGGGGAAACTGGCCTGTGGCTTCTGCTCCAGGGCACCGGGGCATCACCCCCCAGCACCAGTGATACGACAGCCTGCTTCTCCTCTGCTCCAAAAAAATTCTGAGGGGTTGAATCCTCGTCCTGGCTGTGAAGTAGGTGGTGGGGCAGAGGGAATCCCTGGGGCAGGGATGGCCCAACCTCACTATTAGACATCAGAGAGTCTCCACCGGGAGCTGCTTTGAAGCTCGGCTTCCCAGGAGAGCTCAGCCCATCGGTTCCCTGCGCACGGGCTGACTTTGACCCCGGTGACGGGGCACCGGGACGGGGAGAAGTGTCCGGACCGTCCCCTCCCCACCGCCCGCGGGGGCGGGTCCCCCCTGCCCTGCCCACCCGCGGATGCCGCGGCCCCGTGTGCAGGGCCGAGCGCTTGTGGGCAGCGGGGACAGAGCCGAGACCGGGACCCCCGGAGGGGGCAGAGCCGGGATACCAGGAGTGGGCCGAGACCCCCCAGGAGGGGCCGAGACCGGGAGCAAGGGGACTCCGAGCCGGGACCCCGGGAGGAGGACCCGGGGCGGGGGGAGGCAGAGGCCGGGACCGGGGAGGGGGGCAAGGGCCGGGACCCCCCCCGGGAGCAGGTGCGGCCGCGTCACCTGCGGGTCCCGCTGAGGCCGAGGCCGAGGCCGAGGCCGGGGCCGGGGCCGGGGCCAGGCCGGTCCCTGCCCCCGCCAGGCTCCACCCCGGGCGGTGCGGGATAAAACTTGGGGCACCTCCCCGGCAGCTCCGCGTCAGGGCTGCGCTCGGACCGGCTCCAGCGCTCGGGAGGGGGCACGGCACCGCACCGCACAGCGACCCCCCCCCCTCCTTCCCAACCCCCCCCCGGGGAAGTTTCTGGGGGTCTCTTTCTTCCTTCCTGCCGCCGGAGGCAGCGGAGCTCCAGCCGCGCCGGGGAACCGCGGGGGCAGCGCTCCGGGCTCGGTGAGTGGGGCCGGCGCTGGCTGCGGGGGGGGCCGGGCCGGCGGGGGACCCCGGGCCGGGCTGGGACGGGGCGGGGGGGGTGGGATACACGGACCGGGGCTGCGCTCGCTCGCTGTTCCCGGAGCGGCTCCGGAACGGGCGCGGTGGTCCCGCTTCCCCGGGGGGGACACAAGGCAGAGCCCACCCAGTCGCGGGGTCCGGGAGCGCTTCCCACCCGTCAGGACCCTCCGTGTCCCCGGACACTCGGGGCTTTCCCAGCCTTCAGGGCACGGACTCCCCTCGCTCCGGCTGCCGGGGACCCCGAGCGCGGCCTCCGGGTGGGGGGGCACCCCACTCAGCTCCCACCGCGTCCCGAGGAGCGGTCCCTCGCCTCCAGCCCCGGCGTCCCGGGGCGGGGGGGGGCTGCCCGGCCGGTTCGATTCGTACCGGCGGCGGTCCCGGGGCGCACCGCGGCCGGGCTCCCCGGTGTCTCGGCGAGGGCTCCCCGTCGTCGTCCCCCCGCGGCCCCCCCCGGGCGCAGGAGGCGCGGCGGGGCCGGCAGAGGGCGCCCGCGCTTTGCTGACTCATAGCCCCCCCCCCCCCCCGGGCCCCCCTGGCGAGGGTGCCGGGCCGCGGCCCCGGAGCTGCCGGGTGTCCGTTCCATTTCCCGCCCCCCCCCGGGCCGGGGCCGCTGGGTCGGGGGTCCCCGCTGGGGGATTTTGCGGGGGGGGGGGGGGGGCGGCAGGAGCAGGAGAGTGCTGGGTGGAGGGGCGCGGGGGGATCTCAACCCCGCGTCCGGGCAGTTCCCTGTAGCTGTAACGGCGTCACCGGGAGGGTCACCGGGCGGACGCGTGTGACCGGGCGGGTGTGACCGGCCGCGGGTGACTGTGCGTGTCCTCCACCCCCCCAACCACCCCCCCGCCCTTTCCGCCTCGGTGTCCCCGCGTCACTCGGCTCCAGGGGCTCCGGCTCCCGCCCGGCCCCGCGGGCAGTGCCCTCCCGCCGCGGCCTCCTCCGGTGCGGGGGCCGCTCGCCGCCCCCGCCGCAGCGCTCCGGGCCGCCGCGTCCCGCGTTCACCCCTCCGCGGCACCCGACCCTCCTCCCCCGGGCCTCACACCCCAACCCCGGCCCCGGCGGCTCCCCGGACAGGAGCAGCCCCGCGCCCCGCCGGGTGCTCGGCGCTGCCGGCCGGGCCCGGAGCCCCCCGGAGCCCCCCGCCGCTGCCCCGGGGCCCCTTTGTTGTGCGGCCCGGGATTATGAATGGCTCCCAGGCGCGGCGCGAGGGCGCGCGGGGGGCGGTGGAGGGGGCGGGGCCGCGCGGCCGCGTGGGCGGGAGGAATCCGGCCGGGCCGCCCTCCCACCGGGCCACGTGGGGACCCTCCGCCCGGTTCCTATTGGCTACCGCCGCGGATGTCTGGGCGCTCGGCGCGCTTCCATTGGCTACGACCGCCGGAGGAGCCGGAGTGAATGAGGGCGAGGCCCCGCCCGCGGGACGTTGCTACATTGTAACTCCCCCTCCCCTCCGCCTCCCCCCCTCCCTTCCCGCCCCCCCGGTCGGCGCTTCCACGGCAGAGCGCGGCGGCGGCTGCCGGTTCGGCGGGTCCGGCCCCAAAGAAAGGGGGGAGCGAAGCGTCCTCCGCGCCTCCCCGCCCCTCGCCGTGGCCTCCGGGCCCGCACCCCGCCCCCAGAAACCCCGCACAGAAAGAGAGAGCGGCGGAGAGGAGAAAGAAAGGAGGCGGCAGGCAGCAGGCAGGCAGGCAGCAGGCAGGGCAGGCAGCGCCGCTTCCACCGCCCCCCCCTCCCGCAGGCAGCCAGCGCCGCCTCCCCTCGCCCCGCGGCCCCGCCAGCAGCTGGCGGAGCGAGAGAGGAGAACGGGAGATTTTTTTTTTTTCAATTTTCTTTGTTTTTTTTTTAAAATATTTTATTTATTTTGTCTGGGCCGCGGAGGGCCCGGCCGGTGCCAGCCCGGCCCGGGGAATCGCCGCCCCGGTCGGTGTCTCCCCCCACCCGCCTCCCTCGCCCCGGGCTCCTCCCGGACCCCGCGCGGAGGACTCGAAGCGGAGCCGGAGTTCCCGTGGGTACCGCCGGGGCGTGCGGCGGAGCGGGCCCCGCTCCCTCCTTTGTCCGCTCCCCGCCCCCCCCCCCTCCGCGTTCCTGCGTCGCCCCCCGGCACCGACCGCCGCTCCCCCCCCCAGCAGGTCGGCGGATGGACCCGCAGCCCGGCGCCAGGAGCTGCAGCCGCGGGGCTCCCGCCTGCGAGGTGGTCCCGAACGAGCCCCCCATGAACCTCTACATCAACACCACCACCGGGACCCGCTATGAGCTCTCCGTGCCCGCCGAGGAGACGGTGGAGGGGCTGAAGCGGCGGCTGTCCCAGCGGCTCAAGGTGCCCAAGGAGCGGCTGGCTCTGCTGCACAAAGAGAGGTAGGGCTCGGGGAGGGGGGGGTCCGCCGGGGTCCCCATCCCCCCCCCCGCCCCGGCAGCGGGGCTGGGCGCGGGGGCGGCCCCCTCGCACCGGGCTCGGCACCGCACAAAGGCTCCCGCCCCCCTTCCCCCTGCCTGGCCCCATTCCTCCGCGGGTCGGGGCGGGCAGAGCCGGGGGGGGGGGGGAGCAGCCCGGGGGGCCGCGGGCGGGGGCGAGCCGGGGCGGAGGGAGGAGGAGGGGGGGGGGCTCCGGGCCGTGCCGGGGACCGGAGCACGGCCGCCGCCCCCTCGCTCGGCCCTTGCCGGGGCTCCTTTGTGGGCGGCGGGTCCCGGCCGTGCCCCGCGGGGGCCCTGCCCTTTGTTCTGGGCTCAACTTCGGCGGCGGCGCGGCCCGGCCCCCCCCCCCTCCCGCGAGCCCCCAGCGCTGGGAGGGCCGGGGGCGGCTGAGGGGGGTGGGGGGGTGGTCCTTTGTCTGCCAAAGGCCCGGCCCGCGGGGGGGGGGCGGCTGCGCACCCACCACCCCCGAGCGGGGCCGGGCTGCCCCGTGCTGGGCTCGGCCCCGGCCTGCAGGAACTTGGAGAGTCTCGCCCGTGGGGGGGGGGGGGGCAATGGGACACCGTGTACATCTGCCGGCACCTATGGGTCCGGGGGGGGCAGACGTCCCCCTGTGCCGCCTTCCCCACTCCACGCTGGTCCCAGCTTTTCTCCCACACACCCTCCCCGTGGGCAGGTTTCCTGTGCCACGAAGCCCCACGACCCCCCCCCCCCCCCCCCCCCCAGCCCCTGACCGGCTCCTCGCTGGCTCCCTCGCCCCGGCAGCACCGGCGTGACCGATGGCTGCAGCACCCCATGGCCCCGTTTGCACGGTGCACAGAGCAGGGGGTACCCCGGCACCCTGTGCGGCCCCCCCTGGGGTGCAGGGGGCAGATGGGGAAGAGGCAACTGAGCAGCAGGATAGTGGGTCCCCCTCCTGCCTGTCAGGTGTTGGAAACACTTGGGGTAGGGGTGCTTGAGGGGGCTCGGGCCCCTGGGAGCAGTCAGGCTTGCAGCTGGTATCCCCCCTCTCACGCGTCCCCCCCCCTCCGTCGGTACGTGTGGCCGGGGCCTGCTGAGGCTGCGCTGACCTCGCTTTGGCATCTGTCTCCTCTCCCCCCACAGTCGACTCAGTTCTGGAAAACTGCAGGACCTGGGGGTCGTGGAAGGAAGCAAGCTGACGCTGGTGCCCACCGTGGAGGCCGGCTTGATGGTAAGCGGCCTTTTTCTGCTGCTCCCTCCCTCCCACTCGTCCCCATCTATTATTAAAGCCCCGGGCGAGGATGTGCTGGCAGCCCTGCGGCTCCGCTGCCCCAGCCCTCGCTGAGGAGGCAGCGCTGGGCTGGGCACGGCAGCAGGTTTAATATTTCACTGCTTTCTCAGGGCTTGTGTAGAAATAGTGGAAGTGACATGTCATCCCTCCCCTCCTGCCGCACAGACGCCCCCTCCTTCTCTGCATTTGTAATGTTAATCCCCCCCCTCCTCCTTTTTTTTCTTTTTCTTTTTTTTTTTTCCCAGTCCCAGGCATCCAGGCCAGAACAGTCGGTGATGCAAGCTCTGGAAAGCTTAACTGAAACTCAGGTGAGAGGCTTGATGCCGGGGCACTGATAGAGACAAAGGAGACTCTGTGGGGTGGTGGTGGAGGGGGGAAGGGACTGCTGCGACCCGACTCTTCTTCCCCTCTCAGAAGACTCTTGGTGTTTAGTGCCTCGTTGAGGTTTCACCTTCAGAAGGGGTTGGGAGCGCTGAGGGTGGTGCCCGGGGCGGGCACCGTCATCCTGTGCAGCACCGAGCGCAGGGAGGTCCCACGCTGCAGCGCTCCCAGCCCAAACAAGCCGGGAGCCGGGGAGGGCAGAGGCGCTGGGAGGTGAAGTGACTCACTCAAGGTCACGCAGCAGGTCGGCGGCGGAGCCGGGCGGCCCAGGGCCCTGCCCGGGGGGTGCAGGGCTGCAGCCCCCCCACCGCAGCCACCCACCCCGTGGTATGGAGGCAGGGCTGCCTGCCTCCCCTGCGGCCGGTGGCGTGCGTCGAGGGGGGCCGGCAGGGCTGTGCCGAGGGCTCGTGAGGCCACCGGGCCGTGCTGGGGGCTTGTGGGGCTGCAGAGCCCGGCTTCTCCTCGCAGTGCCCGGAGGACTCTTCCCCCTTTCCTTGGAGCCGTCCTTGGGGGGGGGGGTAGCGGGGGAATTGGCCATGCCTGGGTGTTCTGGCACTCTCCGTGTGCCTGCTTGGTGGCCTTGGGCTGGGGCGCCGGGTGCCGAGGAGGGGGCGTGGGGGGTGGCGCTGGTGGGGGCCGTGTTTAGAATAACTGTGAAGTTTCTTGGTGGCTGGCGGGGCGGCCTCCAGCACGGGAGGTGTCATGGGCGGGGGGGTCCTCCGCCTGCGGCGCGCTGGGAGGAAGCGTTCCCAGGGCTGGGTGAGCTGCTGCGGTGCGCGCGCAGCCGCCGGCTGCCTGCCGCGAAGGTGGAATTTACCCCCAGCCGCGCAGGCCCTGGCTTCTTTGTTTTCAGTCTCTTTATTATTGCTGTTAAAGTCTTTCCTTCCTTTCTGGCCAATGCTGCAGCTTATTTTTTTTTAAAGGGTGGGGGTTTTTTTCTTTGGTTTTTGTTTTTTTTTTTTTTAACCTGCCTCCCTGAATTTGGAGAAGGGGGCTGAGCCCTGTGCTGTTCTGCAGCTTGCCTGGGGCTGGCCGGGGGGCTCAGCGGGGGCACAGCCATGCCCCCCATGGGGATGTGGCAAGGGCCAGGGCTGCCCTGCGCGTGGGGACCTTTGCTGACCCGCGGTGCCCTTGGCTGCCCGGGGTGACCTTGACTTTCAGCAGCTGGTTTAACCCTGTGTGGGCCAAGGGGGTGAGCTTGGAGCGGGAGTCCCGTGCCAGAGGCTGGCTCCTGCCGCTGCCTTCCCCTGCCAGGGTCCCCGTGGAGCCCGGTTTGCTCCCAGGGTGCTGCCCATCCCAGCTGGGCTGCAGAGCTGTGGGAGGGAGCTGGTTCTGGCAGCCCAACCTGGGGGGTCCTGGTGCACATCCCGGCCTCAGGGCTGCAGCCCTTTCTGGTGGGGCTGTGCAGCTTCCCACCGGGGTGGGCGGCAAGGTGGGATGTACTGGGGAGCAGCAGGGCCAGGGAACCTACGGAGCTGCCCAGAGCAGGGGGGCTTGGGGTACCCCCTGCATCTGAGGGGGCCTGTAATACCCAGCACGGCTCCCATCGGGCAGGCGGCCGCGGTCTTTCCCAGGCAAGCACGGCAGAGGCAGAGGAGAGGAGTGTGGGCTACGGTCTGGTGGCCCACCGGGGCCGGCGGCTGCAACTGTGCCGCCTGGTTTTCCCCCTCCAGGCTCTGCCAGGCGGGCAGGGGGCCCGGCAGCCCGGGCGTGCCGCGGCGGGCAGGCAGCGCTGGCTGCGGGAAGCGGCTCCGTGCCTCCCTGCCCGCTGCAGGTTCCTCCCCGGGTCGGTGATTCAGGAAGCCGGGGCTGTGCAGGAGGAACCGCCAGCACCTGGGGGGCGGAGGGGTGTGGGGGGGCAGGAAACCACTCCTCTCATTCATGCTTTGCTCGGCTCTGCCTGCGTCACGCATCCTCCGGCAGCGCAGGGAGAGCTGCGCAGACTTCCTCTGGGGGCGGCGAGGGGGGGGGCCGGGGTGCTGCCGCCCCCAACCCGCCCAGGTGCCTTTGGGGAAGCGGCTGCCAGGCAGGAGGTGACGCTTTTCGCCCCGGCCGAGCGGCACGGGGTCTTCCTGGAAGGGCTCGCTGCGCTTCCTTCCGCCGGGCGCGCTCGGCGGCTGCCCCCGCTTTCCAGGGAGCCGTGCCCACGGCCCCGGCACGGCAGCACCCGAGCGGGCAGCTGGCGTTCGATCCTGCAGCCTCAGCTCTTCCTTCCCCCGGTCCCTCTGCCTGATTGCAGAGTGCTGGGGGGGGGACACAACGAAAGACGCAGGCATGGGGATGCGTTCTGCCAGGGCTGCGGGGGCCGCGGCCGGAGGAATGTGGCCGAGGGGCTCTGGCCCTCTGCCCTCCTTGGCATGGAAAAACCCGCAGGCAGCAGCGCGAGCGTCTGGGCGGTGGGACCCAGCTGTCGGCCGCAGCTGCGCCCGGCTGGAGAGCATGTTGGGAGCCTGCAGGGGCTGGGGGGGCATTTCCTGCTCCCCCCCCCCCCCCCCCCCCGTCCTCGTCCGGGCTTGCCTTTCCCCTCCAGATCTGCCAGGAACCGAAGCAGGACAGTTTGCCTGCGTTTTTGTGGGGGTGCTTCCCGCCCCACTCGGGGCAGGGGCTGGCTGGGGGCAGCTCCTGCTCCCTGCCAGCCCGGGGGGGCCGGGGGTGTCTGGGGCTGGGGGCCGGGGTGACGCGGGGCCAGGCGTTGGAGCGAGGCGGGAATGCGGCGTTCTCTGAGTCATCGGCGTTTCTGAGAAGCAGTCGGGAGACACTTGCCCCATCCCTGCGGGCCCCGAGCCCGGCACGGTGCAGCCGGATCCCCTCCCAGGGCTTGGCAGGGTCCCGGGGGACCACTGGGCACGGGGGATTTGGGGGGTCCCGGTGGCCCCAGACCCCTCAGCGGGGCTGTCCCGGCCCCTGCGGCAGAGCTGGCTGGGAGGGACGGGGTCCTCCCCGGCGGGCCGTGGGCGGCCGAGCAGGCGGCTGGGTGGGACGTGTTTGCATTGGAGCGGCCTGGTTTCGCCGGGGGGGTTGGCAGCGGCGTGGGGGCGGGTGCTGGGAGCCCCGGAGCTGCGCTCCCGCCGGGCCGGCCGCCCTGCCTGGGGCACCGCAGGGACCGAGCCGAGCTGGCTCAGCGCCGCGGCCAAGTCCCCCGCTGCCTGGGGAGGGGGGGAGGCCGTGGGACCCCCGCGCCTGAGGAGGAAGGAGTTATGTTTTTCTTTAGCGCTGCTGGGAAGCGCCCAGCAGCATGGGCTTGGCGTGGGTTTGGGGTGCTCTGGTTTCTCCCAACGCTGGCGAGGGGTCAGGCAGGACGCAGGCAGGGCGCAGGCAGGTGTGAGTCAGATGGAGTGGGGAGGCGGTCTCGGGTGCCGGCTGACGTCAGGGGGCCCCGGGGAGGTGTGTGGGGCTCCCCCGGGCAGACCTGGGTACAGAGCGAGGGCAGCCGGGATGCCAGCCTTGGTGGAGGATGGTGGCAGGGGCCGGGGTGGGTGCTCCTGCCCCGGCCGCTTCCCCCCCGCCATGTGGGATGGGGCCGGGAAGGCTGTGAAAAGACCCCGCTCCCCACTCAGGATCTCAGTGGGGGGAGGAATGGGAACTGCCCTGCCCACCCTGGGCACGGGGCTGGGCTCCGCTGGGTGACAGGAGCGGGCCGGTCCCCTTCCTCAAGCATGGTCTTTGCACCCCAGCTGGGAGAGTGGCCTGCCGACCTGGTTTGAGGGGTCCGTGGGGTCCCTGTGTTTGTCCCTTGGGAAACGTCCCACCTATGCTGGCTCCGAGAGCAGCGGCGGGGCTGGGGTGGTCCAGCAGCCGTGTGGGGCCGTGGGCGGCCGCTGCCTGCTGCTGCCTGCCCTGGCACTGCTGCCCGCGGCGGGGATCTGCGCAGGAGTCGTGACGGCTGCGCCGGTGATGCCGGAGAGGCTGTTGTGGCTGGAGCTGGGGTGGTCGTGACCGAGCGGTTGGGATGAGGCGCCGCATTCACGGGGGGACGGAGCTGCCGGCCGGGGACGTGTCCATCCCCGGCTGCTGCGGGCAGGGGAACCGAGGCAGAGTCTGAGCCGTGGGGCAGGACGGGGGCTGGGGTGACGCTTTTCTGTGGCCAGGTGCTATGTGCATGCACACGCGTGTGCGCATACATGCCCGTGCGCACGCCCGCCGTCCTCTCCCGCCCCCTCGCCCCGTAACCTCCGTGTCCAGAGCTGCAGTGTCTCCTTCACGCCCACCTCTTCCTCTGCAGCCTCCGCCTGACATGCTCGGGGCTTTGCTGCTGGTATTTTTAAAGCTGCTTTTCCCACGGCTTCTCAGAACCGGCCTCCGCTGGAACGGGGCGCGGGGGAGCCGGGATGGGGCTGCGGGGGGGGGGGGGGAGCCGTGCTCTGCAGAGGTGCTGGCCCTTGGCTGGGAAGGGGGTGGGCGCGAGGGGGGTGATGGGGGAACGCGGCTCTGCGGGTCCGCTCGGGACCCCTCGCCTCGTCCTGCCGCGGGCGACGGCTGCGCCCCGAAGGTGCCGGTGGGGGTGTGGGTGGGTGACGTCTGCCGGGAGCCGTGCACGGTGCTGCACGTGACGGGCTGGGAAAGCCAGTCCTTGCTGTGCCCTAGAATAGCTCGGCTGGGGGGGGCGGTGGTGGCGTCATCCCCATTAGCTGTGACCCGGTGTCCTGCCCACAGCCCTGCCTGTGCGTGAGCCCGCGCCCTTCAGCCGGCAGGGCTGGCGGGGGCGAGAGGCACAAACCCCCCCCCTCCCGGCACCACACGCAAAGGCATGGGGGGAGCATCATGGTGGGGGGGGCTTGCGGCTGCCCCAGCCCCCCCCGGAACGTGGGGGGATGCTCGGTGGAGCTGGGGGGGCTCCCCTGTTCCCTGGCACAGATGTCGAGTGATTTATGGATCCTGGGGGGGCTGAGTGGTGTGCTGGGGGAGGGGGGCAGCAGGTGTTGGTGAGTGGGGGGGCCCCCCCCTCCCCTCCCCTCCCCTCCCCTCCCCTCCCCTCCCCAGCCCCAACCTGGGCAGGGTCAGGCCCCTGCTCTTGTCTCCGCGCTGCAGCTGCTCCATCACCTGCCTGCGACGGAGGCCTCCGGGGTGGGCAGGGGCAAATCCTGCCCGTGCAGCCGCTCCGCCGGGCCTGTCCCCCCTTCCCAGGCTGTGTTTGGAGAGGGAAGGAGCGGGGAGGTGGGCTGCCCTTTCCTGCCTGATAGCCCCAAGTCACGGCGGTGGGCATGGCAGGGACCCGGCATGTCCTCACGTGCCCCCTCCCCATCCTCCTGCCAAGGGAGTTTGTTCCCTGTGCTGGTGGGGGGGAGACCCCCCCGCACCCCCTCCGTGCTGGCGCTGGGCTGGCCGCGGGGGTGGGTGTGCGGTTACGCGGCAGCCCCGGCTGCGGCCCCTGCCTGGCCCTGCCTGTCCCTGCCCGCCGGGCGCTGGCGGGAGCACCCTGGCTGCGGCGGGTTCACCGCCGGGGAGGGAGGGCGGGCGGGCACGGCCACTTCGTGCTGGGTGATAAAGGGCGGGAAGGGCAGGAGGGAGGAAAATAACCCCCCCCGGCGCTGTCAGCTGATGGAGCTGGCACCGGGCTGGGGTCGCGCGGGGACGATGGCCGGGCTCGCCTGCCTGCCGGGCTGGCGCGGCCGAGGGCCTGGGGAAGGGCTGCGGGGACGGGGTCACCCCTTTGCTGCCCTAATGACCCATCCCGATGGCTGTGTGGCCCTGGTGAGACCTGCGGGGGCAACAGCTGTCCCCCTGTTGGGCATCGGGGGGACTCCGTGCGGTGGGCTTGCTGCGTGCCGGGGCTGACCGGGGTCCTTCTCTCCCCCCAGGTCAACGACTTCTTGTCAGGACGGTCCCCGCTGACCCTGGCCCTGCGCGTGGGCGACCATATGATGTTCGTGCAGCTCCAGCTGGCGGCTCAGCAGAGCAGCGGGCAGCTCCAGCACCGCCACGTCATCGCCAGCCGGGGCGAAGCTGGTGCCACCGCCAGCCCCCACTGCCGGACACTGCACGGCAGCGCCGGCTCCGGCTTTGCCCGCATCCCCGTGGTGCCCGCGTGCCAGCAGAACCCGGCCCCCAGCCCTGCGCCCTCCGCGCCGGCACCCCCCATGTACTGTAATGCCCCCCACCCCGCTCCCGTCACCGCTGGGATGTTCCGGTCGCACGGGGCCAGCACGCAGACGGTGAACAGCAGCGTGGTCTCCTCCTGCTCAGAGGTGAGTTGGGCCTGGGGGCAAGGGGAGCGAAGCCGTGCGATTCCTAGCCCTGCTGTGGCGATGCCCTTCCCCGCCTCAGTTTCCCCATGCATGGAACGAGGGTGTTTCCCTGCCTGCTTTGCAAAGTGCCCCCAGGTCCCGGGGAGGGACTCGGGGACAGGCTGTAATCCAGGCTCTTACTGTGCTCGTCTTCAGACCCCGCCTGTCTCCACAGCTGGGCAGGAGCTGCCTGCCAGCCCTCTCTGCTGCTGCTTCCCTTTCTCCCTTGTGCAGCACAGCTGGCCCGGGGTAGGGGGGGTGACTTCCAGGACCCCCAGGGCTGGGGACACCAATGCACAGAGGGGTGGGACAGCCCTACCTAGTCTCTTGTGTCCCAGTAAAACTGGGGCTGGTGGTGCCTGCTGGACCCTGCTCCCTGCCTGGGGCTGTCGCGGGGGTCTCCTGGCCTGACCCAGCCATTTGTGGGGGGCAAAAGGGCTGGAGCAGGGCGGTTTGCGGGGGGAGATGCCCCATCACACTTGGGTCCCCTGCCCAGAGGCTGATCCCGTCTCTCTCCCACCCACCCAGGTGGACTGCGGCACCCGCAGCAGCAGCTCCCCCGGCAGCAGTCCTGCCCCCACGGCCCGATCCCGCAAACCCGGTGCGGTCATCGAGAGCTTCGTCAACCACGCGCCTGGGGTCTTCTCAGGGACCTTCTCCGGTACGTGATGCTGAACTTCCCTGAGGGCTGCGGTGAAGGGGCCGGCGGGGGGGGGCGGGTGTGGGGTGTGTGGATCTGGGGGAGCCGCTCATCTCACACCTGCCTCTCCCCCCCCCGCCACAGGCACTTTGCACCCCAACTGCCAGGACAGCAGCGGGCGGCCGCGGCGGGACATCGGCACCATCCTGCAGATCCTGAACGACCTCCTCAGCGCCACGCGACACTACCAGGGCATGCCCCAGTCCCTGACGCAGCTCCGCTGCCAGACGCAGTTCTCCTCCTCCTCCTCCTCCTCGCCCCCCGCCTCCCCGGACCTCGCCACCAAAACTACCTCAGAGCCGCTGCCGGCGGCCACGGCCTCCCCGCCCCTGCACCCCGTCGTCCAGTGCCAAAGCCAGATCCGGATGTGCAAGCCCAGCGGTAAGCCCGGCTGCCTCCGCGTCTCGCGTGGGAGGGGGCCGCTGCCGGCCCCCGGCGTCTGCCGCGTGCCGGGGTTGCCTCGACCAGCCGTGCCGCCCGAATGCTGTGGCGGCGCACGGTGCTGGGGCTCTGCGGTGGGAGCTTGCCGGGGTTCGGGTTTGGCACCTCTGTTCGGCATTCTCGGTCCGTCACGTCGCCCCTGGGTCTGTAGGTGTTTGTGGTCAGGATAGGCAGAGAGGGGCTGGGGAGCCCCGGCAGCCCCCTCAGCTAGAGCTGACCCCCCCCTTTTGCTCCCCACGACGGCCCCCGTGGAGCCCGATGCTGGAGTCACTTAAGCCTTTGGTTTTTATATAATTTTTTTCCCTGTAACGACCGGCCACTTGCTTCTCCTTGCACAGCTGAGCGTGCTGGAGCAGGTACCGGCATCCCAGGGCTCTGCCCTGCTCCTGCCTGCAGCAGAGGGAGCAGGCAGGGGGCTGGCAGGCAGGATGGGGCTGAGGCCCATGGCGAGGGGCTGTGGCAGAGCCCCCATCTTCCCCCTGGCTGGGAGGGGGCTGAATGATTGACAGCTGTCAGTCAGGGTGGTGGCCCTGCGGGTTTGCAGGGTCTCTGCAGCGGGGGAGAAGTTTGCTCCTGCCTGACCCTGCAGGGGTGGGGGACAGCCAGCACCCCTGGGGACCTGGGGGAGGTCCCCCCCACCCCTGCCCTGCTCCGGTCAGCCGCAAAACCCTGCAGAGACAGAGGGGCTGGCTGAGCGGGGGGGGGGTGCGGGGGGGTGCTGGCAGCGCACGGCCGGGGGCAGGCGGCTGCGGTGTGCCCAGCTCTGTCCCCGCTCCCCCGGGAGCTCTGGGCCTGTCCCTGCTGCGTGGGCAGAGGTTTTGTTGGGGGGGGACACGACACACACCCAGGCTCTGGCTCCTCGCCCACCTCCCTGTTTGCAAACCCACCGCCTTTGCTGGGGGCAAAGGTGGGTTTGGTTGGGGGGGGGGGGGTCCAGACCCAGCTCCCGCAGTCCCCCCAGGCGGTTGCGGGGTGCACACCTGCGTACCCCAAGGCCAGAAGGCACACAGAGGTGCCCGCCCCAGCCCCCCCGCCGCGATTTGCTTAGAGAAAAGAAGTGAAACTGCCAGTGCCAGCCAGGGTGGGGGGCTCGCCTTCCCCTCTGGGTTTTCTCTTCCTTCTCTCCCGGCCGAGGGGGGGTCCAGGCCCCCGCCGGGGGTGGCTCCGTGCTGGCTCCCAGCCCTCGGTGACGTGGTTGGGGCCCCGGCACGCTGACGCGGCCGACCCTATACCGGGGCTTCCCGGGGCCACCTGCACCTCTCGGCAGGGTGCGTTGGTGGGGGGAAACCTGCCCCCCCCACCACAGTGCAACAAGTCCTTCCAGGCACTGGCTGGGTTCACCCCGCTTGGCCTGAACCCCCCGAGCCCCCTTGGGCTCTTTGCTCACTTTTGTACCGGTGTGAAATTCCCGGCGAGGGGGAGAGACGCCCCCAAACCTCCCACCCGCGCCGGTGACCAACCCCGGTGGCACTTGTGCCAGGGCCACCTGTGTGGCTCTGCTCTGTGCCAGGACCCCTTCTCCCTGGTTTGCTTGGGGGGGGGCCTTGTTTGGGTTTACAGGGGGGTTGTCCCCCTGTGCTCTGCTCCGTCCCCCCCATTTCTGGCGTGCATTCCCCGTCACGGTCCAGAGGGTGATGCTGGAGCATCCACAGCGTTTGGGGGGGTCCCCGGTGAGGCTGTGCCAGGGGCTGCAGCTGAGCAGGGCTGCCCCGCTGCATTTGGGGTGGCCATGGGGGGTTCCGTCCCCGTCCCTCAGGATCAGCTCAGGGGAGCAGCGGGGACCGGTGGGGCACGCTGTGCCCTCAGGTCCGAGCTGCGTTTCTGACGCGGGGCCAGACCGGGGCTTTACCCGCTGGGTTCGCCGGGGGCCGTTGGAGCAGCGGTGTTCGGCGCTGATGGTGCAGCCGTGTCCCTGTCCTGGGGTGGCTGCGTGGGGGAAGCAGAGCCGCTCCGTCCCCTTCGCGTGGCTTTGCCGTGTCCCTGCGTGTCCCGAGACCCACCCCGCTCCCGGCCGCTGCGGATGGGGGTTCGGTGCTGCCAGCCCCCCGCCTTCTCCCACCGCAGCCGCTCTCCCGGCCAAGTTTGTTCTGGAGCGGGATCCCTTTTTTCCTCTTTCCCCAGCGCTGGAGCCCACGTCTGGAGCTTCAATTGTTCGTCCTCCCACGCGCCGCAGCAGGGCCAGGCCCGCACCGGCTGCTGTGCCGCGGCGGAGGGGGCGACCGGGCTGGCGCCGCTCCCCCTTTGCCGGGGAAATGCCCCCCCCCCTTTGGCCTAGCACCCCAGAAAGGGGCGACCAGCCCGGCGTTGGCGATCCCGCGGGCTGGCGGGGACCCTGCTTTGGGGGTGTCTGTGCATCCGTGCGCTGGCGCCGTGCCGTGGGGTGCTACTTGGGGGAGGGCTGCATCCCCCCCGCCGGATGCAGGGAAGGGCAGCCCCCCGTGACCTCCCACCCCCCCTTTTGCCGTTGCAGGGGACCGCTTGCGGCAGACGGAGAACCGGGCGACGCGCTGCAAGGTGGAGCGGCTGCAGCTGCTGATGCAGCAGAAGCGGCTGCGCCGGAAGGCTCGCCGGGACGCCCGGGCCCCCTACCACTGGCTGCCGAACCGCAAGTCCAGCCGGACCAACAGCAACAGCAGCGTCTCCAGCGAGGGCAGCCTGGACCTGGACTTCGAGGACTCGGTGTGGAAGCCGGAGGTCAAGGCGGACATGAAATCGGAGTTTGTCGTAGCATAGAGCCGTGCCCGGGGGGGGGGCCCCCGGGGCCGCGGACTCTGCCGGGGTTGGGGGGGGGCCCTGCTCCCGCCGCCCCGGCTGGCGGTGGTGTCATTTCTGTTGTCATGGGCCAGATCTCCTCTAGATTTGCCATCTCCTGCGACCGGACGCCTCGGGGCCCGACCCTGCCCATGCCAGGGGAAGCGTTTCACTGGGGGGGTGGGGGGGGTGGGGGCAGCGGCGGGGGGAGGTGGCTGGGACAGCCTCACCCCCCCAACCCGGCTTGGCAGGGTATTTGGGGAGATGGGGGGGGGGAGCAGGCAGGAGCCGCTGGCCCCTTCCCACATCCTCTCTGGCCAGGAGTGGGGGTCCTGGCACCAGGGGGGGCCCCTGGGGGGTATCGAAGCTGCTGCTTTGCTGTGAAGAGAGGGGTGCAGCAGGGTGGGCTCTGACCCCCCCAGCATCCCCCCCCCCGGTGCAGGCAGGAGGAGATGAAGTCTCTTTCGGAGGTGCTGGGGCCCCCCCGGGTTTGGGGGCCGTTCGTTTTCCTTCCCTTCTATATGTAGCATTGCTCGGCTGCGGGGCTGGGCCCCCCCCGGGCGGCTGGGGGGGACACGCGTGTGCCTGGGCGCCGCCGGCCCCGCTGCCGCAGCCGGGGAGTGGGGGGGGGCTTTGTTTTGGGGTGGGTTTTAATTTTGTTTTCGGAGGGAAAAGAAATGGCGCCTTCCCTCCATGGCTGAGACCAACTTCCGAGTCGCTGGACTCCTTCCCGCCCGCCTCTTGGTTGGTTGGATTTTTCTTTTTTAACTTAAAAAAGGAGAAGAGGAAAAAAAAAAAGATTAAAAAAATAATGAATAAACAAACCCAGTACTCGGTCATGGCTGTCCGCAAGCCGTGGGGCTAATATTTATAGACATTAATTACCCGACTGAGCCAATACTGACATAGTCTTGCATAGGCCGTAGAAATCCTTTTTCTTGTCCGACTTTGATTTTTTCGTCAGGAGATCTGTGCAAATAGAGAACCCATGTGATGTGTTTTTTGTCTGTAAAAGTCTTTTTTGTGTGTTTCGGGGAGGGGGGGCGGGGGGGAGAGCGAGGCTTTCGGTCTTTAATATTTTATTTTTTATTTTTGAAATAAATTTGGGCAGTCTGGATGCAACCGTGCCTGCCGTTGCTGTCAGTGTTGGGGTGGGGGGACAGCCGGGCACCCCCTCCTCCTGGGTGCAGCACCTTAAAGTCATTAACCTCTGTGCACATGCATGGCTGTGCGTGTGTTCAGCACTACACCCCTGCGTGCACACCCCCACGCATGGCCACGCGTGTACCCCCCGTACCTGTGCAAGCGCGTGGCCACGCACATACGCAGCTCTGCACATCCACGCGCGCACACCTGCAGCTGTGTACATCCATGCGTGCGCAGCCGTGCGGAGGTGCACATGCGTGTGCCCAGCTATGCAGGTGTGCTCATGTACGAGTGTGCATGCACGCACCTGGCCTTGCAGGAGGGAGGAAAACCCAAAAGCGCAGCGGAGAGGTGATGGAGTTGCCCCGTCCTCCCAGGAAAGGGGGAACAGGGCTGGGGTGCCCTGGGCACCCGGCTGGGCACCCGGCTGCGGAGACGTGCCGGGACTGACGTTTCCAGCCCTCGCCGGACCCCGACCCGCGGGGCTGCGTGGTGCTCACCCGACCGGGCGAACCCGGTCCCATCCCACCGGCCGCGCCGACACGCTCTGCCGCTGCCCTGAGGAGCCGGGCCGGTTCCACCAGCCGCGCCGGCACCCTCCCTTTCCGCGCCAGCCTCGCCAGCTCTCCTGCGTCACGGCGGGGCGGCCGCGGGCCGGGGCGGAGGAGTTGGCGGCCACGAACCCGCTGCCACCCCGACGCCCCGGTTCAATTCCTGGGGCCCGGCACGGCCGTGCCTCGGTTTCCCCACCTGCAGCTGGAGGTTTGTTTTCCCCGCGGCTTTCCCCCGCCCCAAGGAAGGTGACGGGGTGGGGATGGCCCTGGGGACGCACGTCACCATCCCACCCGCAGGGCCCCGTCGGCTCCTGAGGGGGGAGGCCCCCGGGGTTCCAGGGAGGAAAGCCGTGGGGGCCGGCGGGGCTGGGGGTATCGGTGGCCGCGTGGTGCCACGGCTGGGGGACGCAGTGGGCTGGAGCACCCCCCACGCTGCGCTCCTGTGCCCGACACGGGGACGCGGTGGGCACCAGCACCCCCAGCACCCTGGCACAGCCGGGGGGGGTGGGTGAAGCCCGGCCCCAGGGGAACGGGGGCTGAGCTGTGGGGCTGTTATTTGGGGAGGGGGCAGGAGTCCTGCGTCCCCTCTGCCGTGACCCTGTCCGGTCCTGTCCCCGCACCCCAGGGACTTGCCGGGGAGGGGAGATGATCCAGAGCCCCCTGGGGGACCCAGCACCCCATGGACAGGACAGGATTACCCAGCTGGGGCCGGTGGCTCTTCCCGTGGAGGAACACCCTGGGGGACCCAGCCACGGGGCTGGGGGGGCCTCGCTGGACCCCAAGCCCCCCCTGGGGCAGCTGAGCGCCGGAGGAAGCCGGGGCCGGGAGAGGAAGTGGCTCAGGTTCCTGCGGTGACATGTGCCGCACCGGGCGTCCCGCTGCCAGTGCCCTGCTTTGACGTCATTTCGGGTAGAGCGAGCCCCGGGCCGCCCCCCCCCCCCCCCCGACACCCCCGGCCCGCACCGCTCGAGCCAAATTTGGCAACGGGAAGAGGAGCCGCTCACCGCGCCGGGAGCAAACGGCAGAGGCCTTTTAAGGCAATCGCTGCCTGGCCTGGCACGCGTGGGACACGCACGCACACGTGTGCCCGCTCACACCCGCCTGTTTGCACGTGGGCACGCTCATGCCCGGCTGCTCGCGTGCACACGCGTGTGTGCAGAGCGACGCATGCGGGTAGCTGTGCGTGGGGACACACTCGTGAACAGCTATACTGCGGGAGGGTCCCGGGGGACCCTGACCCCCCCCCACCCCAGCCTGGGAGTCCTGACGTCTGCTCACATCCCGTGGCCTCAGCTCAGGGTTTGGGGGGCCCCGGGGAAACTGGGGGCGCAGTGGGGGTGGTGGGTGCTGCAGGGTCGGTGGCCTGGGGTGCAAGCTGTGCATGGAACAGGCCCGGCCCCAAAGCACGGCACGGCACGGCGTTGCACGGCACGGCACGGCCTGGCATGGCACGGCGTTGCACGGCACAGCACAGCATGGCACAGCATTGGACGGGACAGTACGGCACGGCGTGGCGTGGCACAGGCCGGCTCGGCACAGCGCACGGCGGCGCGGGCACCCGCAGGAGGTGTCTGCGGCGTGGCGGGAGGCAAGCTGGGACACGGGGTGCCGCATCGTGCCGCGCCACCGGGGTGACATCACCGCGCCCGGGGCCGGCAGATGCTGGTGATAAAGTGGGGGGGTCGCCGGCGGCGGGGCGAGGCCGGGCAGAGCCGCACTCGCTGCCCAGCCCAGGCATCCGGGCGCTTCATCCGCACCCCGACCTGCCTCCTCCTCCTCATTGCCCCCAGCCCGGCCAGCGCCCCGGCCCCCCGCCCTGCCCCGGCGCTGCTGCGGGCCCAGGCCCACGCCGGCGAGGCTGCGCTCGTCCCAGTCCTCCCAGTGTGGAGCAATCCGCCAGCGCCGGCGTCGCGCCTTTGGTGTGGTGCCCGCTGGGGGGGGGGGGCAGCATGGGTGTCACCCTGCGGGCGGGCGTCCGTGCAGGCGGGTGCGCGCTCGCGCAGGGCGGGGGCTGCGCCCGGGCGGGCGTTCGTGGAGGGGTGCGCGTGGGGCCGCGTGCACGGGGGGTCCTGGGGTTGGGGGGGTGCACGGTGGGTTGTGGTTGTGCACGCTGATGTGCACGCGTGTGAGCGAGCGCATGCTCCCGGCACCCCCCCGCCGTGTTTCAGCCCCCGGGGGAAGTGACCGTGCCCCGGCCTCGGACGCGCACGGCTGCAGCTCCTGGCAGGGGACGGGGTGCTCCCCCCCCCCCAGTGCCCCGGGGTCGGCCCCAGGGTGCAGCCCACGGCCCGCCGAGCACGGCAAACACCCGGCAAACACCCCGGCGGGGCCTCGGCCACGGGCCACCGGCAAATATTTGCCTTCAGCGGTGCGGACCTGCTGTGACGGGCTGACCCGAGCTGCGGTGGCTGCGGGTGCTGGCAGGATAGGGCTGGGGACCCCCAGGGGCCCCCTCCCCCCCGTACGTGGCCAGCGGGTGTGGGCGGGTTGGCGCGGGTGCCCCCCCCACCCCCCCATCCCTCCAGCCCAGCCCCCGCAGCGGAGGGTGCGCCAGGAAACACCCACGGCGGGCGAGCGCCTGGCGGCTCCCACGGCCCTCCCGGCACACCCGTGAGCCCCGGCGCACACCCACAGCGCCGGCCACAGCCGCGGCCCCGGCTGCTGCTGCACGGGGCACACGCCCGGCCCAGGCACGCGTGGGGGCTGCACATCAGCTCCTTGCACACCCGCCCACCGCACCCCTGCGAGCGCAGCCTGGCCTCGCCGCAGCTCGTGCACACGCGTGCATGCAACCCCCTGCCCGCAAACACGCGCGCGCGTGCCCGTGCAGATGCATGCACCCCACCGCCTAGCGCGGCAGCGTGTGCCCGGCTGCTCGGCGTGCCCAGTCCCGTGCCCCCACGCCACCGGGACCCCCGCGGTCGCCTCCCGCTCGCCACGCGTCTTCCCCGCTGACGTGTGGGGTTGATCGCTGCTCGGGATGGAGCCCCAGCCCCGCAGAACCCCGGTGCCACCCGCCACTCGCCAGGGCACCCGGCGGCTGCGCCCGACGCTGGCTGCTGGCGAGAGACGGCGCTGGCGCGGCTATGCCAGACGCCGGGTGGGCGATGAGCTGCCAGCGTGTCCCTGGCAGGAGTCGGGAACACGGCGTCTGCCGGCAGCGGGGTCCCGTCGCGGGGGTGAGCCCCGGCCCCTGCGCAGGGGCTGCAGACGGCCTCCCCGCCACCCGGCTTTGGGGTCATCTGCCAGGGCTGGGGCACCCATGGGTGCACCCTGGGCATCACCACAGGGTGCAGAGGCCCCCCCCCAAGGGTTGAGCCCCCACCCATGCCGGGCCTCGGTGCTGCCGTGGGGCTGGGCTGCAGGCAGGCGCGGAGGCGGCGAGGGGGGGGACGACCGGGGCGGGAGCTGCCGGCACAGGGACGGATCCTGGAATTAAAAACATTCCAGGAACTGACTTTGAACCAGATAAAATAACAAGAGCCGCAAGGAATGTCTCACCCCACCCCCTGGCCGGCCGCGGCCTCGGCCCGTCCCAGCCCCACACCGCTCCCTCCGGCCCCACAGCGCTGCCCGAAGCCGCCCTCCGCCCCACGCGTGTCCTCGGGCCCTTCCACACGCGTGTGCACGCAGAGCCCGCAGCCAGTGCGCACGCGTGCGTGTGCGGTTGCAGCTTGGCTGCGGGCGGGCAGCCCCCGTGCCCCGGCGTGCCCAGGCTGCGGTGCCGGCACGCGGCGGGGGCCGGGGGGTCTCCCCGGGGCGCGGGCTGAGCACCCCGTCTGCAGCGAGGGGCTGCGGCACCCCTGGTCCGGGCTGCGAGGGTGCACACGTGCAGCCTGCGCGCAAGCGGCGCACGCGCACGCGCGCGTGAACGCGGCCGTGCGCACGCGGGTGTTGCGCCTCGTGGGGTGTGCGCACGCCAGCCCCCCCACCCCGCGTTCCCCATCTCTCTCCCAGCCCGGTCGGGGTGCAGAGGGTCCCCCCCGTGCGCTGCCCGGCCCCCGCAGCCGCGGGGCCTCCCCGGCCCCCCCAGCCTGGCCCGCGGCCGCAGCCCGGCGTGCCTGGGCGGTGATATCACGGGGGCTGCGGAGCCAGGGGCACGCCGCCCAGCCTGCTCCCCGGGGACCCCCGTGGGGCTGGGCTGGGGTCGGAGCGGGGACGGAGCAGCGGCGGGAGCCCGTCCCACCGCTGCCGTCCTCACGGCGCCGCACTGGGAACCGGCACTGGTCGCACTGGGGGTCCCATTCTGGCTGCCTGCCCTTGCCAGCTGCCTTTGCCAGCAGCAAAGACCCCAAATCTCCCCCCGCCACGGGCACACTCCCCCCCAAAGCATCTCCCAGCTGGATGTGTTTTGGGAGGGGGCATGGGCTCAGCCCCCCCAGTAGGGTTCCACAGGGGACGGTGCTTAAATGCCCCTGGTGACACCAGCGTGGGTGAGGGGCGTCTCCCTGCATCACCCCGACCCTGCAGCCTGCGCTGTGGGGTCCCGGCTGGGCACCGGGCAGGGGGTGGTGGGCTGAGGGGCCGGCACACCATGGCCCCGGGCAGCGTGGCAGGGACACAGGGGCCGGAGGGCAGCACCGGTGCGTCACTGTGTTTACGAGGACCTCGAGGAGCCCTCGTGACGTCCGTGCTGGCCCTGCCAGCCGGGGCCCTGCCAGGTGGCACGGTGCCACCACCGCCGCACTCCCTCCGGCCACCGCTGAGATTTTCGGGGCTGGCGTGGGGCCACCTGGCCCCTGGGCCCCGGTGGCGCGGGGGGCACGGAGCCGGGTGTGTGTCGTCCCCCCCCCCCACTGCCACCAGCCGCCGCGCTGAGCGAGCAGATGGGGCGTGCGCGGGGCTATATATAGCGGCAGGACCCACAGGTAGCGATGCGTCAGCGCGCGGGTGACGCAGCCCCGGCGAGCAAGAGACGCTTGGCCGCACGCCCCCGCAGCCGGCTCCCCGGGGACCACGGTGGCCCCCCCCCAAACCCCTGTCCTCCAGGAGCACCCGGGAGCTGGGGACACGCAGCCTGCTTGGGGTCCCTACTGCGTGGGCTGGTCACGGCTGGAGGATGCTCAGCCCTCGGCTGCGCTGCACGATGGCATTTGCTGGGTGGCATGTGCCTGCATCCCCCCGCCATGTGCACGTGTGTGTGCATGTATGCGTGTGTGTGCATGCCTGTGTGCACATGGTCCCTGCATGGTCAGGGCTGCATGTGCCCACATGTGTCCACATGTGCACGACTGTGCCGTGTCTCGGCATGTGCGCTGCTGCATGCGAGTGTCCCCACATATGTGGCCACAGCCGTGCTCTGTGTGTGTCTATGAGTCCCTGCATCTATCGCTGTGCGGGTTCCCGTGTGCAGGGCCACGGCTGTGCTGCGTGGATCTGCACACGCATGTCGCTGCGTGTGCACGTACCCACACGTGTGGCCACGTTGCGTGTGCCCCTGCGTCTTTTGCTGCTCTGCGTGTGTGGCTGTGGCGTGTCTCTGCGTGTGTGCGTGGCCGCGGTGGCCGGGGGTGACTCAGCCCCCAGGCAGCCCAGGAATGCCCCCTCCCCGGCGCGGGAGCCAGCCCGCCTGTTGCAATGCGGTTTCCTCCACCGGCCTGTGCTGGGAACGGGCCGTTCTGGGGACGATGACAACCAGGGCTGACCCAGACCCTGCTGGGAAGATAAGGCGGTGCCACCCTGCCTCCATCCTGCCTTCTGGGAACCGCGTTACAGGGGCGGAGGGGGGGGAGGAGGGCGAGGGGGGGGTCTGGGCAGGCCTGGGCGCCTTGGCCCTGGGCCTAGCAGGGAGGGGGCCCGCAGGGGCCAGGGCTCACCCGGGGAACACCCCCCCTCCCCAGCTCTGACCGGTGTTCCCCACAGCCCGCCGGGCGGGAGGGCAGCCCGGGGATGGGGAGCCCCGGCAGCAGCCCCTACCCATGAAGAGGGTCAGCCCTGGGGGTGCCCAGGCCAGGGGTGCGTGAGGGGGAGCTCCAGCTTTGGAGCCCCCCCGGCAGCCAGCACTGGGGCTGCTGTAGTGCAGGCAGGACGGGGTGGCTCTCAGGGCCGGGGCGGGCGGCTCTGGCCCCTTTGTGTGTGCCCGGCTCGGGTGTAAAGGGGTCCCGTGAGGCTGTCCAGGGGCGCCGAGGTCTGGGCATTGGGGGGCTCCCCGCCGGCCCGTGCCCGGGGGGGGGGGTCACAGGCCCTGACCGGTGCCCGGCCGGAGCGGCGTGAGGGCCCCACACGGAGCACGGCCGGAGCAGGGCCCACACCGGGACGCTGCCGCGGGGCCGGGGCTGCCCCGGAGCTGGGGAGGGGGCCGCCGCGCAACCGGGCCGTGCCGGAGGGCGCAGCTCGGCTCCTGCCCCGGCCTCGCACCGGCGATTCCCCTCCGTCCGCGGGATCCAGGCCGGGCCTTCCTCCCCGCCGGCGAGCCGGACCCCTGCCCCGCTCCGGCGGAAAAGCCCGGCCCGGATCCGCGGCAGCGGCGGAGCGGGATGGCACCGGGCACCCACTGCTCTCCCCAGCCCCGGGTGCCCGATGCCGCTGCGGGCGGGGCGCAGCACGGGGGGCTCGGGGGGCTCAGGGTGCCCAGGGGCACCGGGCCCGGCCGGGCGGTGCGTGGGACGCTCCGCGCGGCGTCGTGGAGGAGCTGAGCTGCAGACCCCGCTCCGGGCTCGGTTCCGCTCCGCGCTCCGTACTCCGTTCCGGGCTTTCCGCGCCGCCACGGCCCCGCTCGGCGCCGCGCTCTCATTCATTCATAGATCGCGCCGCGCGCTCCCGGCCCATTCATTCACGGCGGCGCGAGGGAGGCCCGTTACCGTGGCAACCGCCCCGGCTCCCGCGGCCCCGGCAGCGCGTCCCCCCCCCCTTCGCCTCCGCACACACGGTGCTCCTGCAGCGCCGAGCACCGCGGGGGGGGGCCGGGCCGAGGGGACCCCCCCGGTGCTGAGCGGCAGCCGGGGGGGTGGGGGGAAGCCCGGGGGGGCTCCCAGTGCCGCCCCCTCCTCCGCCTTGCGCACAGCTGCGGGGGGGTGGGGACCACCCGGTGTGCCCGGCTGCAGGGCCCGGGGCGGGGGGAGCCCAGGCGCCTGCGGGGAGTGGCGGGGGGGGGGGGGGGGGGTGCTTTCCTGGCGGCAGGGCCCCCCCGGGGGGGGCTGTGCTGTGGCGGGGGGTCCCCTCGTTTGCACGGCTGCTGGGGGCTCCCCTGAGGCTCCTGCCGGCGCTGCGTCGTGTCGTGTCCCCCCCCCGATGCCCGGGCAGCTCGAGCCGTCCTGACCCCCACCCGGGGTGGCTGCCACGTCGGCGGGGGTGGCCCCCACCCAGGGCTGCGGCAGGAGCCCTGCCCTGCGCTCGCCAGGCACCGGCGGTTTCAACCATGGGCTGGGCTTGGTTCAGCCTTAACCTTCCCCCCCGCCCGGCTCTGTGGTTGTAGTGCGGAGCTCCAGCTCCGCAGAGGAGAGCGCAGAGCCCCCCCAGCATGGTGGGGAGCTTGGTGAGCCCCCCCCCAGGAAACCCCTGTGGGTACGTGGCCGTGTGGGCATCTGCCCTAGGCTGGGGGTGCAGCAAGTGCCAGCGGGGAGGGCGGTGACTGGGGGGGTGCCAGAGGTGCGAACCGCCTACACCCGCCCCGCAGGCAGCAGAGGGGGGTGCCCCGGTCCCATACGTAAGGGTGGGTGCAGGTCCTGCCTATGGGCATGCACGCGTGTGCACCCGCGGCTGCGTGTGCAGGGGGTTTTGTGCAGACCCTGCGTCTCCAGCTCTGCTGCAGCCGTCCGTGCATCCCAGGTCCAGCCACGCGGGCAGGACAGACGTTCACTGAGGCACCATGGGCACCGGTCGTGCAGGGGCCTGTGCGTGGTGGCAGAAAGCTCAGGGCTGCAGCATGGCCACGGGGTGAGCTGGAGCCGGACAAAGCTTCCTGACTGCCTCTTCTACCTTCCCAGGGCATCTGGAGCAAGGAGCCATGGCTGCGGGGTGCAGGAGAAGCTGCTGCTCCGGCCCAGGGTCCGAGGTCCAAACGTGATGGGTAAGTGCCACCAGGTTGGCGTGGGGCTGGGCGTGGATGCTTGCGCAGCTGCACTCGTGTGCATCTTGCACGGAGGGGTTCTCCTGCCGTTTGGGTTTGCACACGTTGAGGACGTGGGCAGGCGAGAGTGTGCATGCACACGCATGTGTCGGTGCTCGCTTGTGCTCCCGAGCACGTCTGCACACGGGGCCGCGTGTGTGCCCCCGCCGCCTGCCCGCGGTCGCTCACCGACGTCAGCGTGTGCGTGCACGCGCGGGCCGGGGCGGGGGGGTGCTGGGCCACGCGCACGCACATGTCGAGGGTTGCCCTCACATGCAGCCGTGCGCACTTCACCTCCCCGGCGGCCTCTGCACGCCGGGCCCCTGCGCCTCGGCGCTGCCGGGGAATGACTCACGGGCTCGCAGAGGAAGCGGTGACTCAGTCCTGGATTCCTGCCTCTCCCCACCCCCCCGGCCGGCCGGCCATCGCGGCCACGTGGAGCCTGCGGGACCCGAGCCGCGGCCGGCACGGCGGGACGCGGCCGGGTGCCGGGTGCCGGGGCTCCCCGTCGGGCTGCTGGGAGCGGGGCTGGGGGCAACGTGCCCCTGCGGGGGAACGCGGGGTCCCTGCGCGGCCGCGGGCGACCTTCAGGTGCGCGGGAGGAGGCAGCCCCGGGCGCTCGGGGTGGCGACGCGCACGCCCTGACTCCCGCCCAAGCTGGGCACTGGGTTCAGGCTCGGGCACGTTTCCCGGGGGCGTTTCGGGTGGTGCCAGCTGTGCGCAGCCCTGGCTGAACCCGAAGTGCCGTCCCTGGGCAGCGGTGCCAGGCGCTGTCCTGAGCTCCCGCCTGGGAGGGCTCCCCTCTGCGCGGGGGGCACCTGCGGAGCCGTTACCTCTGGGTGCGTGCCGTGGGCCTGGTGCTGGGCATTGCCCACCCCGATGCCCGGGCTCCTGCCACCCCCTCGGTGCTGCCGGGTGGCAGCTGCTCCCCATCCTGGCCCAGCCCCACGGTGGGGGATTTGCCTGCAGTTGACCCGCTCCTTCCCTGGAACAACATGCCGGTGCCCCTGGGGGGGCTGTAAGCCCCGGTATAGCACCGGCACCAAATGCGGCAGGGCTGGGGCCGCTCCACCTGCCGTGGGTTTGCCGCGGGTCTGGGGTGCGGCAGCGGCTCCACCTGCCCCTGGCGCTGAGCCACCGCTGGCACTGGGCTCTGCAGCTGCTCCGGCTGCCGGCCCTGCGGCTGCCGGGGGTCCGGGATGCCACGGTGTCCCGCAGGCAGCACCGGGGACCTGGGCAGGGATCAGGAACTGGTGGCTGTGGAGGGGAGCGGTGAGTGGTGCCATGCAGTGCCCAAGGAGCCTCTGTGAGTCAGAGCGAGGTGGAGCCGCTGCCCCCTCCCCGCTCGCCCCGTTCCCAGGCCCCGCTCACCAGAATCACTTTCGCAATGACTGGGGCAGCCACCCCGGCCCTTCCCTCCAGCGCCCGGCTCTGCTGAGCTCGCCCTGGCCCCGTGCCCCGCAGGTTGCCCCGGCCCACGCTGCCCGCAGCCTCCTGCCGCGCATCGCTGCCCGTGCCCCGACACGGCTGCTGCTGCTGGGTTTGGCCAAATCCCCTTAACTCTGCCCCGCACCAGCTCCTGCCCCAGGCGCTACCGAGCGCTGCGGCGTTCGCCCTCCCGAGCAGACCCCACGTGTCCCGTGGGGCCGCGGTCCCCTCTGCGGGGACGGGGTCTGGCAGGTGGCAGCGGGAGGGTCACGGTGAGCGGCCGCCGGGGCCGAAGCCGGCAGCGAGGGCCCGCGGAGCCGGGGTGAGTCAGCGGCAGGCAGGTGGGGAGGCGCGGGGACGCGCAGCGATCTGGGAATGACTCATCTGTTAAACAAACAAACAGGCGAGTCCGTGTGAAGCTGCGCTTCCTCCGCGCCCCGGCAGCACCGGGGGAGCCGCCGGTGCACCCCGGCCGCCGAGCCCCCCAGGGCGGCAGCGGCTTTGGGAGCAGCGGTGGAGCTGCAGCTGCACATGGTACCGCACACGCACACGTGCGAGGGGCACCCGTGCCCCTAGCTGCTCCCTGCGCCACTGGCAGCGTTGCGGTGGGGTGCACCGGAGGCTGCGGGTGGGAGCTGTGGGTGGGGGGCTGCAGCCTGAGCTGGAGCTGCTTCTGGTTCGGAGAGAGATGCATGGCACCGCGGGGTTATTTTGGGGAACGTTTCAGGAGTCTGGGCAGCAGCGCTCCAGAGGTGCAAGGCTCAGCTGGTGCCATTTGGGGAGTGGTGGGGGTGTGAGAGAGAAGCAGCAAATCCGCCCCCGGTATACGCAGGTAGCTCAGCCCCGAGGAAAAGCCTCGAGAGGCTCCGTGACACCCACCAGCGGTGCTGAGCTGGCGCCCAGGACGGGCACGGGGGGACCCCAGGCTGCTGCCGTGTAGTGGGGACCCTGCGGGACTGGGGTCGAGCCGGTGGGGCTGCGTCCCTGCTTGTGCAGGAGCCGATCCTGTCGCTCGGGGGTCCCAAGAGGCTCTGCAGGGGCGATGCTCGGGGCTGGCCCCTGCAGAGGCCGCTGGTAACCCCGATCCAGGAGGGAGCCAGGACGGAGCCAGGGCTGGGCTGGGCATCAGCAGCACCGAGCAGCAGCAGGGGTTGGTGCATTTGAGGGCATGTGCCTGGGAAAGGGGCAGCAGGGCTGGTGCCAGGCAGGTGGGGACGAGGGGGACCGAGGGCAGCGAGCAGCGGCCACTGGAGCCGGTTGGCCCCAAAGCAGCAGCGGCCGAGAAACTGCGTGGGACCCGGGGCAGAGCACCGCATGGAGCACCGCGCGCAGGCTTCCAGCCGCAGCACCGGGGACTTCCAGGACAGGGGAAAAAGCAGCGCTCGGCCAGGGGCTGTGAAGGGTAAACAGGCTGAGTCAGTTAATTATGGGGCGCCAGCCCAGCATCGATCCCGGCAAAATCATGGAATGGCTGATCCAGGCTGTGATTAATAAAGTGTTAGAGCGCAACAGCACGACTGCTGCTCGCGCCCGCCAGCCGCCCGCGCTCGGCACGGCCCTGCCGCCAGCCCGCTGTCCCCGGCACCTCGGGTGAGGTTTTATTTCCAAAACCCGTTTTTCAGAAGTCAGCAAGTTTCCGAGCACAACGGAGATCTTTCCCGGGCCGGCCGCCGGGCATCCTGGCTCCTGCCGGGAGGGGAAAGCACGGCTGGTCCCCGGCGGGCACTGCGCCCTGCCCTGCAGCCAGCAGGATGGTCCCAGGGGCCCACGGACGCTGGGTGGGGGTGACTGGGCGCTGTCGGGGTCGGGGATCCCCAAACACCTGCTTTTCACCCCGGGATGAAGGTGCCTTTGCAGGAGCCGTGGTGGCCGGTGCCGGGCGGGCGCCTGGCTCCAGCTGCTGGGGATTTCCCGGGTCCGGGCTCACCTGGGATGGGGCCGCGTGGCCTCTCCCTTGGCCGGCGGGTTGTAAAACCCAACTGTATGCAACCACCCTGACCCACGCCGCGGCCGGCCTGCCCGGGCACCCTGCGGCTCGGCTGTGCGCCCTGCCGGGCTGGGAACGAGCTGGGGGGGGTGATCAGGCTGTCCCGCGGGGCTGCCCACTGTCTGGCTCCGGCTGGTCCCAGTCCTGCACCTCTCAAGATGCAGCCCGAACCCCTGACCTGCAGGTCCCGTCTCTGCTCCGAGTTTTGTCTGTTCTCAGCCCAAAGGCGCTTCCTCCCAGCCCCGCTGCAGCTGGGGCAGAGCCAGCGTGTCGGCCAGCATTGGGTGGGGGCTGCGGGCGCTGCAGCGATGCTGCACCCCAGCATGGGATCCATCGCCCCAATCCTCAGCGGGACTGCACCGTCACTGCCAGCGAGTCCCAAGCGTGACCCAGGGCCCCGCGCACACACGCGCGCCCTTGCCGGCGCAGCCCAGAATGCCAGGAATGTTTTGTGGTGAGGCTGGAAAAAGGGTCATTCACTTACTGGATATTTCCCCCCACCGCTTCTTTTTGCTCTTTTCTTCGCCGTGTGTTGTGGGTTTGGCCGGGGGCCCGCAGCGGGCGCGGGTGCGCGCGCGCGCGTGTATGTGTGTGTGAGCAGGCATGTGATGAGCCGGGTGTGACGGGGCTGGTGAGGGCTGCGAAAGTGCTGAGCTGGTGTGAACCCGAGATCTCCATCTCCTCCTTTACAGCCCTTCCTGGAAGCCACCGCGGGGAACGTCCCCGCCGGGTGCGGTACGTGGGCAGCCGTGCCCATCCCCACGGCGTCTGGGCGCCTCGTACTGGAGGAAGAGCCCTTGCTGCTGCCCGGGGCTGCGAGGCCGAAGGCAGAAGGTGGCAGGGGGTGGGGGGGCTCAGTGCTGGTGCCCTGGGTGCTGGTGCCCTGGGTGCTGGTGCCCTGCTGCGGGGGGGACGGGGCAATTCCCACCCACGCTCCCCTATGTGAGGGGCCCACACCAATGGCGGGTGCCCGGCCGCTGTGCCGGGGCAGTGACCGTCACACGTGAGGCTCCGGGAGAGGTGCTGGTCTCTCGTGGCAGCTTGGGCTGTGCCGATGCCATCCTGGCAGCGGCTGGCACGGCCCTTTGAGGGTCCCCAGCCCGGCTCTGCCGTGGTGAGCGGGGCCGGGGCTGGCACCGAGGCGCGAGGGCACCAGGTGTTGCCAGCAAAGCCGTCTCGCCTTGAGAATTTTTGCTTAATTTAATTTATTGCGAATTAACTCAAACTTCTCATCGCTGATTTGGGTATTGAGGAAGAAGAAAACATAAACAATTTAACAAACACTTCAGTAAACACCTTCCCCCACCCAATCCCAGGCTTGGCTTGAGCCCCCCCAGCTCTCCCGCATCTCGGCTGCCCCGTTCTCGCCGGGGGCTGTGCTCACCCATCTCGGCTCCTTCGGTGGGCGACAGGGACAGGAGGTGGGTGCTGGCTGCGTGGTGGGTCCTGGCTGCCCCGGCTTTGCCCTGTGGGCCACAGCCTTACAGGTAGACGTACCCGCTCTGGCATGGATCACGTTAACTGGGTGTCATGTGTGAGCTAATTGCATGTTCATGCATGGCTTAATTGGGTGCTCATCTGCAAACCAAGTGTACAGTAGTGCATGTGCTGAGCGCGCGCTCGCATGGGAATTAATCATGTGCTTGTGCACAGACTGATGGTGCACTCATGCGTGCGGGAGCAGCGTGCTCATGCATGAACTGCTGGTGCCTTCGTGCAGGGATTAACGGGGTGCTCGTGCATGAATTAACGGTCGTTCTTGTGCGGAGGGACTGTGGCTCCTGCAAAGGCTGTTGGGCTGATGCAGGAAGGATTTGGGTGCCCACGTGTGCCATCGGTGTCTCCCGGGGCTTATGCCAGCGCAGCAGGGCCCTGTGCCAGGAAACCCTTTGGTCTCAACAGAGAAGGAGCAAGAGGGAAACTGAGGCACCAATGCATGGGGTCGCTGGTCACGAAGAGATCGAGATGCTCCCCAGGCGGGGAGGGACGGGCAGGGACCTGCCGGGGCCACCTGCCTTCGGCTGCTCGCCCTCCCCGCACCCAGCCCCGCCGGCACCCCCGGCCCCAGCCGGCAGCTTGCCCCTTACCGCTGCTTTGGGGCAAAACGGGCCGTGTTGGCGGGTGAGCAGCCCACCCACCCTGCGCGTGGCAGCCGGACCCCATGGCAGGTCCGGGACCCTCCCGATGCCCCAGCTCAGCAGTGCCGACCCCACTGCCCCGTCCCCCTCCTGGGTCGTGTCCCCAGCCGTGTCCCTGGACCAGCCCGGGAGCAGGGATGTGCCGCTGCCCCCGGCTCTGCCCTTTGCCCCTTTCCAGCCTGCCCGGGCTGCGACCCGTCCTGCAGCCGTGTGATGCCAACACGCCGATTGGCACCGATTCCCGTCCCGTCCCCCGAGGCCCAGCGGGAGCCTCCAAGTGGAGGCAGATGTCGGGTCAGAGCTGTGCCACGGCTTTGCCC
This sequence comes from Buteo buteo, assembly GCF_964188355.1. NCBI lineage: Eukaryota > Metazoa > Chordata > Aves > Accipitriformes > Accipitridae > Buteo > Buteo buteo. The sequence goes on from NC_134180.1 coordinate 949,729, forward strand.
GCGACGTTTCCCCTAGCCGGGTCCCTGGAGACCGTGCTGAGCCATGGTACCGGTGGCAAGCACAGCGCCGGGGCTGTGGCACCGAGCCCTGGGGCCGGTGGGAGCCGTTCACAGGTGCCCGGTCCGGTAGCACGACTGGGGATGTTGCTGCCCTGGGGGGGTCCCTGCGCCGCTTCCCCTTCTCCACGGTGGGAGCGTGGGGCTTGGCGTGTCCTGCCCAGGGCCACATGCTGAGTCAGGGACAGACCAAGAATAGAGTCGGACGCCCTGACTCACGGCCTGCGTGCGAAGCGACGGGCAGCACTTCCCCAGGCAAGGGGAACCCAGCACCCCTGGCCCCCCCCAGTCTGTGTCAGCCCCTTCCCACCCCCCCAGAGGGAGGGAGAGGACCCGGGAGCACGGGTCGCTGCTCTGGTGCAGTGGCCCTGGCCCCCTCCAGAGCTGGGGGCTGCCACTACCGCCGGCTCTGTCCCTTGCTGCTGTCACCAGCCACAGGGAAGGGAAATCTGCCCGTCTGCAGGCAGGGAGTGGGTGCCTTTCGCCACGGGACCCTCTCTCGGCCCTCTGTGGCACATCCCCTGCCCACGCAGGGCACGGAGCCCCCCGACAGCCCTCGGTGCCTGCCGGGATGCTGTGCCAAGGGGCTGGGAAAACCTTGGGGGAAGGTGTGCGGGGAAAAGCCGGCGTACCCAGCCCCCCTCTGATTGCAGCTCCCCTTGCACACGCGTGTGCACGCCGCACCCCCCGCCACATGCGCCTGTGCATCAGACTGCAAGCACACACAGCTCCCTCCTGCACCCCGGCTTCCCAGGGCCCCCCACGGCCGCCCGTCTGTCCCCCGCCAGCTCCCAGCCAACCCCCCCTCTTCCTCCCGCCTCTCCAGGAGCGTTTTCCCGCAGTGTCTCCATTGATAAATCCGGAGCGTTGCCACGGAGACGCTGCAGTGGGGCGCAGCGGGGCGCAGCAGGGGCGCAGAACCGCCGAGGGGCCCACACACACAGCGCCGGGCTGGGGGGGGGCTGACTGGGTGCACGTGTGTGATTGCACACGTGTGTGGTTGCACATGTGTGTGCACGGTTGGCGCCAGCCAGGCAGCGGGCATGCCTGTGTGTGCGACGGCTGAGATGTGGGTGTGAGCTGTCCCTGTGCAGAGCGTGCATGGGTGGCCGGCTGTGCACATGCATGCTAGAACTGGCATGTGTGCCTTGTGCACGCACACGCGTGCAAAACCGAGTGCATGGGCTGGATGCGCAGGGCTGCGGGGGCTCGGGGACCCCAGCCTGGGGCTGAGCAGGCAGACGGGGCCCCTGGCGCCGTCTGGTTCCTCTCCTGCAAAATTGCCCGGGGCCACCAGCTCCAGTGGGGAAACCGAGGCACAGGGACGGTGTGTGATTCATGCCGAAGCAGACAGTCACTTGGGGACAGGGAGGAGAGCTCACGCTGCCACCGCCTCTGACTGCTTGGTGCACAGCGGTGGGTCTGGCCGGCCCCATTGCACACACGCTTGCACACCCGTGTGCCCCTGGCGTGCCAGGGGCTGCGTGCGGCAGTTCTCGCCATCGCGTTGCAGCGTGGGTGCGCACACGCGTGGTTCTGCAGGTGGGCGACCCCGTCTGCCCTGCAGCAGCCTCCCCGCAGGGATGTGGGTGTGTTCCTCCGTGTGTGCATGTTCCCGTGCACATGTGTTCCTGTGCATGCGTGTCCACGTGTGCGCATGGTCCCACGCTGGGTGCTGGGGCCCTCCCGGCTGCCACGGGGTGCTCGGGGACCCATCACCGTTTTGTGACGGCACCGCGCCGGCAATGGGAACCCACTGGGGTGGCTGCAGGGGGTCTGGCGACATGGAGGGGCTCAGGCCGGGCTCTGGCATGCGAGGGGAGCTTGGGGGGGGCCGAAGCTGGGCTCCGCGCCAGGGAAGCCCCAAGACCACCCACCACCTCCAGCACGGCCGGGCGGCTGCAGACCCCCGGGCGCTCGCACTGCGACCACCCCCTGCGCGGGGCTGGGGTGGGCGAGGGGAGCAGCGGGGGCTCGCACGGGCAGTGCCTGTGCCCAGACAGCTCCTGCTGCTTCGCTGGCACCCTCTGCCATGCCACCCACGGACGCTGCACTCGGGGGGGTGGGGGTGTGCTCGTGGGGAGCCCACGTCTGCACTCTGCTGCGGCTGCATGTGTTTGACCCTGTGGACGTGGGCAAGGGCCCGACGCTGCTGGTGCTCAAAGCCCCGAGCCATCCTGCGGCAGGATCGTGGGGTGCTGAGGGTGGTGCTGGGCGCCAGGATCAGCCCCATTTGCAGTCAGGAACTGGGGGTGCCCTGGCCTGCCTCTCGCTGCAGAGTGGGGTCCCACCTGCAAGCCGGGGGGGACACACACACGTGGACAGGACCCCACGGCACGGCGTGGCACGGGGTTGCCGCTGAGCGCAGCCGGGGCGCCGCGGGGCACATGCGTGGGCTGCGAAGGCACACGCGTGTGGTGCCGGGTGGGCAGGATCGGTGCCGTGCGTGTAGCGTGGCTGCCCTCTGCTGCCACCGCCACGGCAGTGCTCAGCACCCTCCGGCACCGCACGCCGCAGGCACCCATGGGCGCAGGGCCCGGGGGGGGGGGAGGCAGGCGGCCGCCCCGAGGGACGCAGGGCAGGACAGGCTGTCTGGGGACAGGGATGGCCACGCAGGATGGGGACAACCTCAAAGAGCCACGGCCAGGGCACCAGAGAGGCTGATGGAGCATCGCTCTCCTCCCCGCCGGCTCTCCGGGGGCTGCGCGGCGGGGAGCCATGCCCAAGGGGACGCAGACGGGCGGTGGCGGAGCTGCACGCTGGCACCGGCGAGCCGGGGGCACGCTGCATCCCCCCCCCGCTGCCGTGAGCACCGGGTCCCCCTGGCCCGGCTGAGCCCGGCCGCCCCCGCTGCCACCCGTGAGGAGCTGGGCGCTGCCGGGGCGCAGGCGGGGGCGTCGGAAAGCAGCCGCAACCCGCGTTCCCACCGTGCCTCGCAGCTCCCGTCAGGGCTGCTCGGCCAGATGTGGCTCAGCCCCAGCTCTGCTGAGCCCCCCCCCCCCCCGCCCCGGCAGCTCGTGGCAACCCGCTGTGGGGCTGGGCACCGTGCCCGGGCACCGCACCCCGGCACAGCCTCACCCACCCGTGGCCCCACGCCGGACAGGGCAGGGGTCCGGGCTTGCAAAAGCACCAGGGTGGGACAGGTTGCCTGGAGCCTCCCCGGGTGGCATCGGGGTGCCCTGTCCACGCTGCAGCTCATGGGTGCCGTGGGGCAGGGCAGGGTGCAGACATGGGTGCCATCTGGGCAGCTGCGTGGTGAGGCTGCAGCGGGCTGTGCACAGTGCATGCAAACACACCCCCCCCCCCGCATGCCCACCCCGTGGGTGCCCTGGGATGGGGGCTTGGCAGGTCCCCAGGAGCTCTGCAGAGCCTGGCCGCAGGCCTGCACACCCCCCCCCGCTGCCAGGCCCCCCCCCCGGCAGCACCCTGCCCGCAGCGGTCCCTGCGCGGCGCTGGGGGGGCTGAGTGCAAGAGCCGTGGGTGTTAAAACAGGAACCGCGGCCCCCGCTTCCCGGATCTCGCTGCTTTTTTTTTTTTTTTCCAAAACACAAATGGGGGGCAGGGAGGGGGGGTTGAACAGAGGCCGGGCAGTGGCCAGTCCCCTCAGCCCCCAGGGCTGGCCCCAGCGGGGAGGGGGCCCAGCCGCAGCCCCCACCGCCTGCCTCACACTGAGCCCCATGGCCACAGATCCCCCCCCTCCATGGCTGGGCACAGAGCCTGGGCTGGACCCCCCCCGGTGCCCAGGGCCGGTGGGTCGGGGTGGCCCACGTGTCCTGGAGATGCTCGTTCCACATTTGGGCAAACCGTGACCTCCCTGGGCAGTGCCTGTCCTGGGGTGCTGCTGGGCATCTCCGGTGCCCAAGGGGTCCTCCTCTGCCTCCCTCGCCCCCAGCACCCTGCCCTCGCCTGGGCTGGGGAAGGGGGGTGCTACCAAAGCACCTTTGGGTGCATGAGCAAGCCGAAAGCCGGGGGGAGAGGGGCAGGGCTCCGCTTGCAGCACCGGCTGCGTCAGCACGTGCCATGCCAGCGGTCACCGGTGATGGGGCTGGGGCTGTGCCAGGCGTCCGGGGGTCAGCAAGGGGCTGGGGGCCAGCCCCACGCCAGCCCCACGCTTGCTCAAGCCGCGGTGACGACATACACGGGGGGCCAACGCTCCGGGCTCTGCCCCACGGTGCTGAGGCCAGGCATGACTCATCACACCGCTGCTTTCGCTGCCCGCTCTCCTGGCGCGAGGGCTGGCCGGGCAGGGCGAGGGCAGAGCCTCTGCCGACGGCAGGGCGCAGGTCGGGGGGGCACCAGCAGGGACCCCCGCTTTTCAACTTTGCCACGCACTGGAACGGGGCAGAGGGGCACTGGGAGAGGCGAGAGCCCCGCGGGCGTTCGCACCCCTGCTCCCGGCTGTACCGTACACCCCCCGTCCCAGCTGTACCCCCCCCATCCCAGCTGCACACTCCTGCCCGCAGCCCCCCCCAGCCCTTAGGAGGGGTCTGGTTTGGATCGGCCCCATCCTGCGGAGTTGGGTTGAATTCAGCGGGGCTGGCGGAGATGCCTCCACGTGTCCCCCCCAGACGCCAGCTCCCAGCAGCCCGTGTCCCCCCCTGCGCCAGCTCCCTGGCTGCGGTGCCCTGCTTTGTCCGTGGAGCTGCCTGCGCTGAACAATAGCGGTGTCCCCCCCCCCCCCTCGGCAGCCCCCACCCCACGCCAGCACCCTGCAAGGCTCCCTCCCAGCCACGTAGGAACAAGGGGCTGCGAGGGGCTGGGTAAGAGCAGGGGAGGAGGCTGCAGAAATGCTGTTAAAAATGAAATATCTCCCCCTTCCCCGCACCCCCGCCCCGTGCAGCTGGGACGAGATTACCCAGCAGCTGGGAGGGAATTAAGCAGCATCACTTGTGCTTGTTTGCTGGGCTTTTAGAGCAGCGGGGAGGGGGCTGCAGCCCTGGGAAGGGCTGGTTTCTGTCCTCAGTGATTCTTGGTGGTCCCTGCTGCTCTTGGGGGTGTTGGGGCTGGGGTGGTGCTGGCCCGCGGCTCGGTCCCATCCTCCATCTCGCTGCATTGGGAAGCAGGTCACGTCCAGCTCCCAGCACGGCAGCAATGCCAGGGGAGAGCTTGGCTTTCTGGGGCAGCACCGGGCTGTTTAATTAGCAGCTGGCTGTGGCTTTCCAGCGCTTTCAGGGCTCGTGGCAGCCTGAGGTTGGGGGGGGAGGATTTCCAGCACAGAGCGGGGTTATGTGCTGGTACCATCCCTGGGATGTGGTAGTGGGGAGCTCAGCGCAGGGGTGCTGCAGCCCCTTGCTCCCCTTCAACTCACTCTGACAAGAGGCCAATAGTGCCCGTCTCCTCCCTGGCTGCTCTTGGGGCAGCATGTGGGGAGGGCTGGGGGGGGCAGGAAGGGGGTCCTGTGCAGGAGGGAGCGGACTGGGGTGGCCCCGGGGGGTGGTGGGATGCTGGGATGGGCACGGTTGCTCCTTGCAGAAGCATGAGGCCGGTGGGACGCTGGGTGTCGTGGCTGCTCCGGCAAGGGCATCGCCGTGCCCCACGGAGGGGCTGGGGGCGAGCTCAGACCCACGCTGCGGTCCTGGGGCCCTATTGCGAGACCCCAGCCCCATTATCTGCCTGCGTGAGAAAGCCCCCACCTTGCCCCCGAGGAAGGCAGGGCGGGCAGGCCCTGGGGATGGAGCCCTGGAAAGAGCCTCCCCCCCGCCAGGCGCCAGCGGCGGGGAGCACGGCTGCACCAGGCGCTGGCTTTAGCACCAAGGTAATGGCTCAGCGGGGTGAGGGGACGCAGGCGGGCGAGGAGCACGCCAGGGCTGCGTATCGGTTCGCCCGCAGACCCCTCCGTCGTGCCTCGTGTGGGGCAGCCCCCTGCCCTGCTGCGGGGAGGGGAGAGGTTCCCCTCCTGCTCCGGGGCCGATTGGCAGCCCGCAGCGCTGGGCGATCCGACGGCACAAATTTAGGGTGAAGCAGGATGGGGCTGTAACTGCAAAGACAAAGGATGCTGGGGGCTGCTGAGCTCCCCCAAAAAGCTCCTTGCTCTTGAAATCGCTCCCCCAGCCTGGGGTGCCCGGGCTGGGCTGGCACCAGCCCGCGCGATGCCAGAATCCGACCTTTCCCTGCAAACACACGGCTCCCCAGGCAGGCGTGGTGCTGCTGGAGGCAGAGACGTTGCCTCTACCTGCCTTCATTCAGATCAGCTTGTGGGGGAGAGCGGGGGATCTTTCCCAACTCGTTTCCACACCTTAAGGGGGGGGGAAGAGAAGGAGTCGCATGACTCGGAGCTTCACGAGAGGCAGCGCGGGGAGAAAGTGACCCAGACGGCCAAGAATCTGCTCCGCTGTCGTTTCTCATTCCTCCTCTGCAGCGCAGAGGGCTCGGGGAGAGGTTGGGTTACAGCCTGGCTGCTGTTGCCGGCGGAGTGAGGAGGCACCGAAGGGGGACGGTGCAGGATGAGCTCATGCGAGGGCGCGGGAACCTTCTGGGCAGGCAGAAACGTTGATGCTGCAGTTCAGGGGTTTCTGCAATCGTGGCTGTTCCCGCAGAATCCCGGCTCGCTCCGCTGCACCGCTCCTTGTGTCGATAGCAATAAAGCCACCCAGGAGGGGCTTGCGCTTCTCTGCGGATCTCAAGGTGATTTACATTCCCTCGCCTTAGCAGGCAGGGGAATGGCAGCGCACGGTGACTTGCAGACGAGCAAAGAGGGAGGGAGGGGGGACACCAGTGTCCTGGGGAGCCCTGGGGCCCTTGTGCATGGAGCTGGACCAAAGGCCACCCTGCACGGGCTTGAGGGGCTATGAGATCACCAGCCCCACTGCAAATCGTGGCAGCAAACACCAGCGTGCTGGCAGTGCCACCCGGTCCCTGTGATGTGAGTGAGTGCGTGGAGGCGGCCAAGGAAAAGCTCCGATTTCCTCCGGCACCCAGGCTGGCTCACCTCGGTGTGTATTTCACCCCTTGTTGGGGAGAGATACTGTGTTCCTGGCAGTTTTTTCCCCTGCAGACTGTGGATAAAAATCTTCCTGCATCCCCAGCCCTCTGTCCTGCAAGGTCACTCGGTGTTTGCACAGTGGAAGTTTGTTTATTGTGTCCTTGGGTAGCATCTCCTGACCTTAAGAACTCCTATGCTGCAAATACTCTTAGATGATGATTAATGAGAGCTTATATAACCAAGATGAGTCCTTAATACAGCTGGTAGGTTGACAGGAGTGAAGGTGGGAGAAAGAAACACACGTCTCTGCTGCTGCTTTTTCCACACCAGAAGTAGCTGCGTTTTGCACAGGGGGACCCTGGCAGACACAGATGCACGGGAGGGGAGAACCCACCTACAGAGCCTGGCGGGGCCTTGCTAGAAGGGGCAGCAGCCGGGGCAGACCCCCACCAGGGTTTTCCGAGCAGACCGGGATCCCGTGGGTGCAAGCAGCCGGTGCTGCTGCACCAAACCAAGTCTCCCACAGCACAGCCGGGCTCTCCAGCACAGCAGAGCCAGGAGGTGAAAGGTTTTATGCCAGTAAAGCATCGCTACGTAACCAGCAGCTGTAACGTCAGCGCTGATGCCTGCAAGCTGGTAACGCTAGAAGAGAAGGGCACAAATCCCACGGCAAATGCCAGACCGTGGCCCGTGGGGGTTGACGAGGCTGTTGCCGGAGCCGCGGTTTGCCGCGGAGCAGCTGGCCTCTGGTGACGGCAGCCTGCAGAGGGGAGCGGGGCATGGCCACGGCACGAGAGGTGCGGGCTCTGCAGAAAGCCTGGCCTCTTCCAGATGTTCCTGAGCATCCTTAAGGGGAGCCGAAAGCTGCAGCCACCGCAGAAGCAAATGACAGGAGCTGGTGCACTTCAGCCCTCCAAAAGCCCAGGGATACAGTTAAAGGAGGCTGAGCTGTGCTCTTTGCAGGCCCCTGAGATGATGGCTGATCCCAGCATGGAGCTGTTAATAGCACGAGATTTGATCTGCCCTTCCAGCTAGGACAGCAAAACCAACCACTCGGACTGAAGTGTAAATCCCTGCCTCTGTGCTGGTGTCAGACCCCAAAGCCCGTTTGCTTTGCAGGGTGTGATGTGTCAGCCAAACGTCCCCAGTGTGCATCTCGGGACAGAGGCAGGGCTGGGGGTAGGTGGGCACCGTCTTGGCTGTGCGGGTGGTCACGCTGCGGACAGATCCTCGACACGGGTGAACGGCAGCACGACTTGGGGAGACAGGGCACAGCCCTTGCTACTGTGTGCCCTAAAAGAGGTCTTGCAATTTTTTAGGTGTGATAGCAGCACTTGTGTTCAGGTGTTTCTAAATTTCGGCTCTATTTGGGCAGGTGTTGATGGTTTGACAACAGAGGATTTAGTTTTCCGTAATCTGGCTGAGAAGCACAGCATCAGTCCCTGATAAAACTGCTTCTTAGAGCCAAGCCATTTACATTGTTGCCTTGGTTACCACATGCTATTTTCACCATCTTCCTAACCTCAGCCTGGGTGCACAGGCATCCCCAGCCCTGCATCCCCTCCCCGGAGGCACGGAGTGTTGTGCCGGGGCTCTGTCCCAAGAATGGGCTTTCGTGGTCCAGGGTTGCTGCCTTCTGGGCTTTGGTTCTCACCGTCCTTGCCAGGGTCAGGTCTCCCGAGCTGGTCAAGGTCCTGCTCTTGTCCCTTCCTCCTCCCGGGCCATCCGGACAGCCCAGCGCAATCGGAACAAGTTCTGCCCTTCGGGAGACCTTTCTGAAGGAGCTGCCGGGGCTGATCACTCCGAGCTGGGCTCTTCCTCCTCTCAACCCTGGCAGCTCTTGGAGGCGTAGCCCCTCCGCATGGGGTCTGCCTTCCCCATCACCGGCACCAAACTGGTGAGCTACAGATGAGCAGCAGCCAGGGCTGTACCTCTCGCAGGCGATGCTTTCTGCATCTCTGCAGTGCTGCTGCTTCCCGGCTCACGGATCCCTGTCTGCAGCCTGTCCTGCTGCTGCGTGCAGGTACCTACCCCCGTGTGAAGTGAGTGCTGCTCTAAAACAAGGTGGGACCACTCCGTACCCCGGTCTGGGTTCATTCTTTGCTGGTGTAAGCGACAGGGGTGGAGTGATGGAGAACCAGGGTCCTGGGGACGAGGTGGTCACTCATTGCAAGGGGATGGTCAGAGATGATGGGAAGATGCGCAAGATGGAGATAAAGCCGGGAACGGCAGAGGCTCAGCTCTCACTGGGGTGGATTGGGAACTGAACTCATTTCCACATACTCAGGTTTGGGTATCCCCACGCTGCCATACGCCCCCCTCCCCGCCACCGCCTTACGGCAATATGTGCCAACCCAGATTTCATGCAGCCTTTTGCGAGCCTTGCTGTGGATCTGATCCCTTCGCTCGCTGTGGCTTTGTCCTACAACTTGGTAAATCCTGGTCACAGTAACTCACAGAGGAAAATGCAGCAGCAACGCTTCTTGCCATGGCAACGGTATGATTGCGTCAGGGCTTTTTTTTTCAAACTGCAAAGCTGGATAAGCAACTCCCTTAGGGAAAGTAGTAAGAGAAAAGGGAATATTTTTTTTCCTGTGGGCTTTGGGACTGCCAGTTCTCAAATTCAGAACCAGCTCAGTATTTCACTTCTTGCTTCTGGCTCCAAGGCTGACAATGACACCGTGCATGGTCAAGCAGGGCAGACTCGCTGGAGACGGAGAGGGTCAGGGGAGAGAATGGCTCTGCGTGCTTTCCCCGTGCCGTGGAAGCCTCTCAGCTTCGTGGCGCAGGCTGACCTTGCAGGGAGATCAGGAAGGAGCAGTAGGTTTGGTGAGGGATGGGATGGAGGCCTGGGGGGACCCCTGGTTCAGTCCAGCCTCACATTCCCTCTTTCCCTGCAATCCCAGCAAAAACAAAGGGAGAGGAGGCGGCTCTTCCGCCGACGTGGTTTGTGCTGGCGGGTTCTGCGGCAGCAGCTGGGCAGCCGTGCTCGCCCCCGCCGCCCCTTCCAGCTGCGCCTCTGCTGCCGTGTTTGCAGGAAGGGTGGTCCCGGGCGCTTTGCTTAGGCTCGGGGGGGGAGGAACGCGATGCCGGAGCACAGAGCAAATGTGGACTACGTGGATGTTTTTGTTCCCTCTCCAGTCCCGCTGTCATGGAGCCTGTGTAAGCCACAGCCCCTGAGAGCAGACCACGGGACGACCAGCGCCGTTGCAAGGCACTTGGGTGCCCGTCCGCCCCTGCCCACTGCCCCCGTGCTCCTTCCCAGCCCCGCTCTTCCCTCAATCCCTCCTGGGAGCTCCTCTCCCCAGCCCTCGCCCCAGGCGGCAGCACCCGAAGGAGCGTGGGGCTGCTCTGGGGTTTGGAAACCTCATCAGAGCGGTGCTCGGGGCGGATGCCTCTGCTCGGCCCTTGGCTCCCAGCTCAGTCTCCCGAGCAGGTGCCAAGGCTGCCGAGCAGGTTTGGACTCAGCTGCTGCGTGGCTCTGGGCAAACGCCGAACTGCTCTGTGCCATGGAAAAGGGCCGTGAGCGCAGGAGACGGGAGAAAGGTCCCTACAAACACAGGCAGTAAGTGTTGCTCAGTGGGGACCCCCTGCCAAAGAAATCCACAGTGCTGTGGGAAGGGGCAGAATGCATCCGAGGCAAAACCCCCTTGGAGGCAGGAGAAGCTTGTATAGCTCTGGGAACCGTGATGAAGGCAAGGGCAGGAGGGCAGGCATTTATCACATCTCGCCGTATCGGTGCTCCCTGAACATATTTCGATGTGGCACTGAATGCTGATGTGCCGCTGGAAGGGGGACTCAGGAAATAAGTATTTTCACTTATATGATGTTTGGTACCATAGTCTCTGTCACTGGAGGTTTTAAAAAATGGGTGAGAAAAACATCTGTCAGGCATGGGGTTGCTTGATTCAGCAAGACGATCCCTGAGATACCTCCAGGCTCTTGTGATTTACAATTTAACAATGATTGCGCACTGCAGCCTACATGTATGAAGACACAGGCTCCGCCTTGAAGAGCGCGCAGTTCAAGATGGCTATTTGTGGTCCTTGACGAAGCGCCAGCGCTTTCACCATATTAGGTCACTGCAGCCACAGTCCCTGCTCACAGACAGCTACAGGTGATTGAAAATGGGCTTCGGCCAGAGAAAACAAACAGTGATGCTCACTCTAAAACTCGTGTGGGGGTATTCGGGCGTCTGGCAGGAACGGTGCAAAGTTAACTCTGCGTGCTCTTTCCTGGGCATCGAGTGCTTTGGGACCCTCCGGCCAGGGGCTGTGTTGGTGCCAGGCACTGCTGCAGGAAGGTTTGCTCTAGTGCCATAAATCACGCACATTATGTTTCATTGCTTAATTAACTGCCCTAACAACCTGTGAAATCTGCCAGGTGAGTTACCTGCTGGGCTACTCCCCAGCGCTGGAGTCAGCCACAGCCCCGTGGTACGTGTTGAGATGTCACCCTACTGAGTCCATCCCAGAGCCCCTCGGGCAGCGCAGGAACCCCCTGCCTGCGTCGGGCAGGCGGAGCGGGGCTGCTGCAGCTGCCTGCTTGCAGGCTGAAGGGACAGACGCAGCGTCTACTGCCCTGGATCGGGCAGGGAGGAACAAGCAGATCTGGAACGCGCAAAACCTCCTGAGAGCCGCAGAACTGGGACAGGAGCGGAGGCCGCACGGGCGATCTTGATTCAGCCTGGCTCTCACCTCGTTTCACAGGACGACTCCGTCAGTGTCAAAGGAAAGGCATAAACGCACACCCAAGTGAGACCGAAATCACACTTTTGGGGACAAGTCTGGGCAGAGCTGCAATTGCCATTCACTGTCACAGGAGCTACACTGGTCCTTTCATCCTGCTGGGACTAAAATTCCCCTGAAGCAGCAGGGGAAGGTTAACAGTGCTATTTTCAAAACACCCAACCTGCGCTAGCTTTGCATGAGGAGTTAAAAAAACAGTTAAAAACTGTTTGTCCCTTAACGATTGCAGTACCAAGGGTCTCTGGAACAGGCCGGCAGCATGGCACTGCTCCTCCCCTCCAGCATCCCAGGGCGACCGTCCTTGCTGTCGCTTGCACCGCTTGGAAAATGGCTCCGTGCATCAAGGTCACTTTATCCGCCCTCATCGTGGACCAGAAATGCTCACGTTAATGAGTCTCTAATTTAATCAAAATGCTGGGGACACAAGCTCAGGATTGGGCTTTTTCCCTCTTGAAGGGCAAAAATTGATTTGCAGTCTCCAACGGCAGACAAGCCTCCTCACTCCTCCGGGCCATGACCGGTGTGCACTGATGGACCATGCAGCCCCATGCAAAATTAGGTAGAATTAAAAAATAACCGAGGCTTATTCAATAATTCAAACCCAGAGTTTAAAATTGAAATATCCTCCTCAAATCAGGAAAGTTTTTTCATTTGCATAAAATATTGTACTACTTTATCCTTCTATTCACAGTTTCATCCTGTTTTTAACTATTGCTCTAACATTTTCTGTGCCGAACTTTTTCTTCTCCTTTTACTGCAAAACATATCAGATACACTTAATTTTATATATATAAAATGTATATTATTATTATTATTCAATATTGTTAATTTGCTCTCAGGACTGGAAAGTTAGTAAGTTTTTTCACAGTAAGAAAATAATAATCATATTAGATTGGTACCTCATCAATATTGGGTTTTTTACACGCTTCTGAGCACTTTGGTGGCAGCTGGCAGCGCGAGGCTGCAGTGTGCTGTCCCTGCCGGCCCCGTATGCTTTGCAAAACTGCTGCTGCTGTAGCACCCTAACACAAAACCCGCAGGCAGCATGCTGTTGTGAGAGCCACGCTGAGGAGTAACGAAACACCTATTTTTCTGTGTACAGCAGCTGAGATTCAGGCAGAGTGCAATACCGAGATTCCTCTGTATTTCATAATTACTATACACACTTGTGTACAAAACAAGCCTTTTCCTGTAGACCCCAAAAGGTATAACAACAAATCACAGAGGGAAAGCCCGACTTCCTTACTCTTCAAGGCAGAGAATGGGTACTCGCTGCTTTTTACAGAACAATAGTGGGCAGAAGACTTTGCATTTCACTGTCGTTTCTTCTTACTCTGTCTCAGCTCTCAGTTAGGAAATCAATCGCATTATCTGTGAACAAACAGCACTGATTTAAATAACTCCAGTGTTATTATTCTGCGCAACCCTGTTCTGACCAGGAATGCTCTGAGCACTGTAGAGGTGACTGGAGGGAAGGAGAGAGGGCAGGGTGCGTGTGTGTGTGCGCGCGGGTGTGCAGGTGTGTGCGCACACTCCTCCTGCTGCAAACTGCAAAGGAAATTACCAAGTAGTTTCTCTGAGGCAGAGCTGATGTGGCCCGGTCCTGCCTCCAGGCAGCGGGACAGATGAGGTGACCTCCAAAGACTTGTCCTTGCCTCCTTTTCTTCCACCCTTTCTTCAGCTCTTCTCTGCACACCACTGTTTTCCTTCTGTGCGCCTCTTCCTCGCAGATGTTTTAAAATACTGTTCTGCATTTTCTAGACAGGACTGTAGTTATTGTGTGAAAAACTGACAGATTTTATTTTTAGGGCTTTTTAAACCAACATAGTCCCTTGCAGAGGCATGTGTTTATCTTTGCCAGAGAGTTTCCTCTTTCAATAAGGAAGTTTTAAACACTGAAGACATTCTTACCTTAGAAAAACCCCAGGCTGGGCTTTTAAACATTTCAACAGAAAATGGGCTGAGCAAAGTCCTTTTATTATTATTTTTTAAACAAAACCATTTATGCTTTGGAACCAGCGATGGGGCTGCTTTTTGCATTCATTGTGCCGTGCTCTCCCAAGCATGTGTGGGGGTGTGGAGGCACCAGCACAACACTTCAAAGGAAGAGGCTGCCTCGCTGTCGGGATTATTCACCCTGCGCTGCCACAGGAGACGGGAAAGGCGGAACTGCTGCCTAACCCTGCGGGGCAGGGAGAGGAAGGCGGCCTCCCCGGGAGGCTGTGCCGGCTCTGGGGGCAGCGGGTTTGCCGGGGAGTCCCAAGGCTGTGCGTGCCTGGGGGTGACGAAGACGGGACTCTGGGTCTGCCAGGGACAAGAGGACCTACCGCCATGCCATCAAGCCACGCTCTGGTAGCGAATGCCGAGGCCTAGGGAGACGTGGGGACAGCCAGGGCCTCTGCAGGCTGCGGGGCTCCGGGCCCTGATGCGCCGGGGACAGGCCGCCCCTCACCGCCTCCCTCAGAGGCGGGGAGAGAGGAGGCGGCAGGGCCCTGACGGGCGGGCAGGCCGCACCTGGCGGGGGCTCGCAGGGCGACGGAGCGGGCCTGCCCGGTGCGGGTAGCATATGGCCGGAGGACGGCCTGGGAGGAACGGGGAAGCTGAGGCCCGGGGCCGGCGGCAGGCAGCGCTCGCCGCCCAAGATGGCGGCGGCCCCCTCAGGCGGCCCCTTTGTCTGCAGCAGCCGCCGCATTGCCGAGAAGGGCGCGAAACTGGGGCAGCGCGGCCACGCCCCCCCGGGCGGGCCGGTCGCCAGGGAGGGCGGGGCGAGGGGGACCCCGGCCAATCAGCTGCCTCCACTTCCTTTCTTCTCACAGGGGCTCTCCCGGCCAACGGTCTCCGCGCTCCCAACCAATCCGCGCCGCCCTCGGCGCCCCGCCCCCACGCGAGGGGAGGGAGCGGGGGGAGTAATGCAGCTTTTTTGTTTTCGCTCCCTCCTCCCCTCGCCCCCCGTCGTGGCTCATGAATATTAACACATCCAGCCCAATCAGGTGGTTCAGCGGCGGCGGCGCTTTGGTGACGCCAGTCGCCCCGCCTTGCACCGGGGTTAATCTGCATATTCATAAGGTGGGCGGGACACAGCGCGGGCGTTTATAAGCCGCCGCCCCGCCAGCCTCAGCGTACATCGCGCTGAAGCTTTGAAGTGCTGTGTGGACCCCGCACCTCCAGGGCACCGGTAAGGCGCCCGCCGCCGTGGGCGGGCTGCGGCCGGGCTGGGCCGGGCCGGGGAGGCTTGGAGCGCCAGAGCTCGAGGAAATGTGTCTTAGGAACGGAGGGCTTGCTACCTTGGGGAGTTCCGAACGGGACGCCCGTCCCGCGGCAGGGATTGCGGGGAGGCCGGCGGGTGCTGTCCCGGTTGTCTGCCGTGTGTGGGGGGGAAGGGTCCAGGGGAGGGGTGAAATGCGCCCTCGGAAACAAAATGGCGACGAGCCTCGACCGTGCAAAATGGCGGCGGGCGGGAGGAGGGGCGTCGGACTGCGCCTGCGCCAAGTGGGCGGGCCGTGAGGGAGGGGCGGGGGGTCCTTTGCCGGGCGGGGGTCGGAGCCGCGGGGCGCGCATGCGCCCTGCCCCCCCCCCCCCCCCCCCCCCGCGGTGTGTGTGTGTGTGTGAGGGGAACTGGGGCCGCGGCCCGGTGAGCCGGCGGTACCGTGAGTCCCCACCGGGGCCGTGAGTCCCCACCGGCCGGCGGGGCCTGCGGAGGGAGCGTGTCGGGGCTCGAGCGCCTGGGAGGCGGCCTCCAGAACCTGCCCGTGCCCCGGCGGCGTGTGTGGTCGGGGCCGCTCTGCTGGCGTCCCGCTGCGGGCCTGGGTCCCCGGCTCCCCGTCTGCGGCTCCGCTTCCCCCGCGAAGGCGCTTGGTCCGGAGCCAGCTTATAGGGTATTCTTCTGTAATACAAGGCACTAGTTCACTGGAGTTTGAGGGTATGCGTCGTGCAAGAACGTGAGATTATTGGTCAGGTTATAACCAGTTAATCTTTCAGACGTTGTGGGAGTATGTTTTTGAGAAACTGACTTGGGATATATTGACTTTGCAGGTCAGAATGGCATCAGATGAGGGGAAACTCTTTGTCGGTGGACTGAGTTTTGACACCAATGAGCAGTCATTGGAACAAGTCTTCTCTAAATATGGACAAATTTCTGAAGGTAAGATTGCAGTACCAAGCTGTGATGATTTCCCTAATTTTGTTAGATTGCACAGGTGCTGATGCAGTTGTTGTTTTTCCCCCTCTTTATAGTCGTTGTGGTGAAAGACAGAGAGACTCAGAGATCCAGAGGTTTTGGCTTTGTTACTTTTGAAAACATAGATGATGCTAAAGATGCAATGATGGCCATGAATGGAAAGGTAAGGAGGCTTTGGAGCAGCTTCTTTATTTTCTAAACCATAGTAAGAGAACTGTGAAAGATGTGTCTGTTCAATGTTATGTAGAAAAATGGATAAATACTAGTGTCTTTAAAACCTAGAAATTGCATAAATAATAAAGAATATAAATTGCTAAAGTTTTGTGACTTAACTTGCATGTCTGAAAAATAGTTACTGTTCATAAGAATACATGTATATACTGTTTGAATATCAATTTACTTCTGTAGTTGGCTTAGATCTGACATGAAATAAAACCTACCTGTAAAAACTAGCAAGTTCTGATACTGCCTAGCTGACAGTGAAGGTGTGTAACTCATTGTATATGTGCTTTGCTATTTAAATATCAAGTTGGTTTATTTCTTTCTGTTCATTAGTCTGTAGATGGACGTCAGATCAGAGTTGATCAGGCTGGAAAATCATCAGAGAATAGATCTCGTGGCTACAGAGGGGGGTCTTCTGGGGGCAGAGGCTTTTTCCGTGGCAGCAGAGGTCGGGGCCGTGGCTTCTCTAGAGGTAAGTGTGCATGAATGACTTGCAGTGCCTGAAGCGGTAATGGCATTTGTCAGAATGCTTAAAAAAACCCCATGATCTGGTGTCTGTTCAAGGAGGTGGAGACAGAGGCTATGGCGGAAGCAGATTTGATTCCAGAAGTGGAGGATATAATGGCTCCAGAGACTACTATAATAGCAGGTAAAGCCATTAAAACCACTGGTGGGTTGTTGCAAAGCTCCTTAAGCCCGTTGCCTGTTTGACAAAAATGTCAGTAGGCTCCAGAAACAGTTGAGCAAATATAAAGCACCTGAATGTTTTTAACAGCAGGAGTCAAGGTGGCTATGGTGACAGGTCTTCAGGAGGGTCCTACAGAGACAGCTATGACAGTTACGGTAAGTCTTGGTTCAAATGGGAATGATGAGTACGTATGCTGTAGGAACTCTCTAAACCTTCTGACCCTGTACTTGAGTCTGGAAATACTGTAAGGCTCAGTTGGACTGTACCACTATTTCTGTTCTTGCCCGTAAGAACCAATCTGCCAGGCTTTGGACGTGGTTGTGCCGTTTAAATTTCTAATTTGTAATGCATGTGTAGGAGTTGCTTGGATCTAAGGCAAAGCAAGTTTTTAAAATACATTCCTCGAGCTTGAGACTAAGACAAAACTCGGATGCCCTAACAAACTTTAATCAAGGGTGGGGGAGTTCTCTTACGGTGTAGCGAACTAGCACTAGCTTCTGAAATAATGCAAGGGAGTAAAATGCTGGAACTTGTCTATGCTTCAGTGCCTTTACAATTGTGCCTGCTTCTTGTCCTCAGCTACACACAACGAGTAAAAATCCTTCCTGACTCAAGATCGTCCTTCCAATGGCTGTATTTATAAAGATTTTTGGAGCTTCGCTGAAATCGTTATTGTGTAGTACATCTACTTGTATTTTCACTTTTGTAGTATTATCAGTTCTAATCTTGTCAAACACAGCCTGACAGCTTCTGATATAAGATGGTCTGATTAGACTTTTCTTTAAGAAAGCTCTGCTTTCAAGTGTTTTTAATCTTTTTTGAAAGCACTTCAGATTTTATTTTATCCTTCATGATGAGCCAAGGTGTTTTTTTTTAAAGTTGTGAAGTTGGGGCCCCAATTCAGTTTCTTTTGAGATAGAAAGGACCTTTAATTCAATGTTCACTGGAAGCTGAACAAGCTGTGGACTTTTTTTTTAAGTGCATTACCTTCGTCTTTTGTAACATTCCTTTAGTGTAGCAAGGTAGGAATGCAGCCTGGGTACAAATTGGAAGGCAAACCACCTTGATATATCTAAAGAGAAACTTGCTTGTATGTTCAACCTGCATAACGGTATTTTTACTGTTGTAATGATGTAAATTACCCAGAAATAGACTTGCAAACTTACCATAAAAGAGGTTCTTGAAAATGTTTATTTATATTGTCCTTTTTTACTGGAAGAAATATGCATATTCCATTGATATTGTATTTGAAGTGGTAAAGGATTCTTGTATACAGTTTTCTTTGGCTTTACGAAGCCTATTAAAAGACCGTCTGAAATGAACTCTGCTCCTGACATTTACATTTCATTGCACAACACAATCCTTGAAGATGAAGAACAGTTTAAGTAATAGAGGATGCCAGAGGAAAGGAGAAGACTAGTGATAGTGTAAGAGCAAGCCAGATTTATTGACCAGTTGCTAGAATTTAATCTTAATCAGTCTTGACATGTGAATTCGTCAGCATACTTTTCACATAAGAATAGTCAAACTTGTCTAGAGGCAGAGGACTGAAAGTACATACTTTAGGATGTTCTAATACTCAAAGCTGAAGTCAGAAGTCGAGGGAACGCTAGTGTTAGGTAGGATAATCGATGTTTCCTTAAAATACTGAAATAGCCTACATTGAAAAGCTGTAGTGAAGAATCAGTCAGTCCTTTAGTAACTGGACTAGTTACTAGCTTGACAAGAGTGTTCAATGGTAGGTAAATTGCCGTAATTAGCTAGCTTTGTCATTGCCTTACAAGTTCTAAGAATTCTTTGC
The DNA here is from genome assembly GCF_964188355.1 of Buteo buteo. Taxonomy (NCBI): domain Eukaryota; kingdom Metazoa; phylum Chordata; class Aves; order Accipitriformes; family Accipitridae; genus Buteo; species Buteo buteo. The sequence goes on from NC_134180.1 coordinate 968,344, forward strand.
TAGCATATGGAAACTGCAGTGTCCTTGGAGAAAAGAAGTGTTGTGCCTCCAACAGAAACCTCTGAGACGAAAGCTGCTCTCTTGGCTAGTTCATATGTGGAAATAGTCCTGTAATTCGAGGTAACTCCTTTTGCTCATGTCCGCATCCTTCCTCTTGTTGAGAGCTCATTTGAAAGTCTAATGTACCTGTGAAATATTCCTTTGACAATTTTGGTCAACTGATGGAAAAATTTTAACCCATGCCGTATGCAACCTTTGGCTTGTGGCACAACTTCAGTTCCACAGATCAGAGTTGGGCATGCAGTCATGTCTTGCTAGTAGGTATGGAAGCAAGATGGGAAACGAATTCCCTGACTTGATATGTGTTCATCTATTGAGAATCTTCCTAGACTTCATTAAGTTGCTCACTTTAATTGTAGCTTTCTTTGCCATCCTACTTGTTGCCATTAACTTTTTCCCATAGCCCACACTTCCTAAGCAGCCATGTCAAAGTGGTTAACTCTCTGCTTAGGGATCAAATGATACATTGGCTGGCATATCAAAGGCATCAGCCAGCCCTGGAACAGTTTTCCCAGACTGTGCTTCTGTGATGTGATGGGTTCAGCGAATGGCTTGTGAAACCCTCGTATATGATGTGACTTGTGTTGGGGGAGGTGGGTGGCAATGTAAAGTCTCTGTTTGATATTTTTATTAATGCATCTTTGCTTTGGCAGGCTGAAGAGAAGATGGACACTCGACGTGGAAGCTGAGTGGGGATTCTGAGGAAGGAGAGCACTCGTTCCAAGGAAGCAGGACCAAGACAGGAGTTTGCCAACCAGGTAACATCTCCTCAGTCTGCCTCCTACCCCCATAGCTTTTCCTGAACCAAAAGGTTTGGCTCTGTTACTGTTTCCCAGTACTATTCTCTTAAGTGGTAAAGTCTGACCAGTAGTTTCTAGGTCAAAATTCCCGTAGGCTTTCTCTGCCTTTAAATTCACTGTCTTAATTTTATTTCAGCAATGAAATGCATCAGAGAAGACCAAGAAGGACAGCCATTGACTGGAGTGGTGGAGATGAAGAGCTTTGAGCAGTGTTGTTACTGATTTTTATATAGGTCAATTGAACAAGGAAATAAGTCAAATTAAGCTAGAATAAAATACTGGAATGTGGAAAAAAAAATGAATCTCTGTAGTACTTTTGTGGGGAAACATGAGAATATTAGACTGTAGCCAAGGCATACAATAGAAATCTAGTTATCTGGTGTACAGCCCAGTGAAAAGTACAAAATAAACCAATGCAGTTCTGGTTAGGGAGGCAGGCAGAGAGGGTAACCTGACTTTAAGGGCAAGTCTGAGGAAGAAATTCAGTTGCATCATTGTAACCTTGAATTAAGTTGGCCTAATACATTAAGTTTGTACATCTGCAGAACTTCAGTAGTGAAGCAGCTACATCTGGAGGGAACTGTCAGATGAGCAATTACATAAGGACTTGGTGTTTGTGTAGCACAGAATCTGCTGCTGCCAGTTGAAATGGTAACAAAAAAGTCTAATTTGCACTTAAATGCTAAAGCTTTTATGAGCTTGGATAATGAATGATTTCCTGCCATACACACTAGAGTAATTAAAACTGTTTTGCTGATGAAAGTTGAGATGTGATGTTTCTGCTAGTTAGAGAAGTAGCTGCATGTTTGCAAAGTTTTTTTTTTTATGTCCTGGAATTTTCTAGTAGAGCAACTTCATCAGGTGAAAGCTGTTAGGTGCTTGGAGATGAGAAGTGGAACAAGGCAAGTGTTGAAGCAGTACTGAGCCAGCCACGCAGCTTTTGAGTACTGCAGTTGGAAGCTTCAGATGGATGGTGGGAGCATTCAGACTTTAAAAAGGCTGGTAAGATAGTACTAGTAGGATAGTAACTGGTTTCACCAATCTGATTAATGCCACGAAGGTGCCCTGTACAGATGGGGCGAAGTGTGAGCTGCTTGAATGAGTTAGAAAGTGCAGTCCTAACAGCTGGCAATTTTTTAAAACTTATAAAACATTTGCCCGTGACTAAAGAGGAGCTGCATAGTCAGAACAAACCCTGCTGGTATGTGTGAATGGGAAATTCAGCCCAAGATGAAAGGCGAAAAAGCCACCAATTGCAGAGGCTGCAATTTTGTATTGATTCCTTTGACTCTGTGGAATAGAATGGCTAATAAAAGACTTAGTGCCATCTTCCCTAATTAGCAGATGTTGCCTTTTATTTGCAATGTCTGTTGTATTCTGCAGAGAGTATTCTGTGCAGGAGTTAAAACACTTGGGTTGGGTTGTTTAACTAAGGATCTTGATTGCTGTTTTGTTAACTGCTGTAATTGTGGTTGCCCTGCCTTGCATCCAAACAACTGTGGCTCTTGTAGCTGACCTCCTGTGGGGCTTGTGCTGTCTGCAGTGGTGCTGGACACCAAAGATGGAGTTTTACTCGCTCTGTAGAAGGGCAGGTAAGGCACAGAGCAAGGGAATTTGGGTTTCCTTGCAGTAAGTTTGCGCTCTGGTATTGATGAAATACTTCACTTTTCTCTGGTCTATTAACCTTTACCTGCTTTCCAGTAAACTAAAGTTACTGGGAGAATTTTCAGCCGTCTGTGTTTAGTTGGGGTATGCTGTAGAGATCAAACTTCCTAACCCCAACTCTGTTGGATTGGCATTTTCTTGTGCCCAGTTTTGTCCCATCTTTAAAATGGACCATCAAGTTAAACTAGCCAGACAAACAGCACTTTCTTCTTCTTCTGTATGTGTAGAACATCTGTTCTTAATTTTTTATTCACTTGCTACCTAGTCCCTGGCTTGTAATGAAGTCAGAGGAGTGCCAGTTGTTGAATTCCTCCAGCTGGTGCTTGACTCCATCTCTTGCATGCCACAGATTATAAGAACTCTCCTGAGTAGTGGTGGATGTTTTCCAATACATCACACGAACTCAAACTGTCCTTAAAAGTCTTTGCCCTTCAGGCTGTTATCTTTGATATGTTATACCCATGTCTTGCCGTGTTACAGTGCAGAGCAGAAGCAGCTTAAATTACTTTATTTCCATTACCCCATTGGTCTGACTGATGGCTGGCACAGGGCTCCAAAATGAGCGCTGCCTTCCGGAGAGACCCAGTGTAACCTACTTGGCTCAAACTGAATCGATGCCTGTGCCTGATGCTCATGAAAAATGAGGTCTCGTTCTCAGTGAAATCCTGTAAATGTGGCAGCTCAGTAACAGGGAGGATTTATAGTCCTAGAGAGGCTGACGGGTGTGAATGTATTTTTGGCAGCTTTGAAGACAATGAGGCAGGAGACTGCAGTGTGATAGCGAAAGCAGTAAGAGGGTTTCTCATGGTCTCTGCTACTCTCCTGCCTACCCTTTTTGTGTTAAAATAATACATTTGATTGCTTTATCCTGCTTTTCCCCTGCATTTTTTTTACTGATACTTCTCTGGCTTTTGGTTATGCTATGCCCCACTTAAAGGACAGTCTTTTAAGAGCAGTGTATTATGCAAAATCTGCTCATGTAGTCTAAGCGCCTTTGAAGAAATTATGTGGGTATTGTCCCCGGTAACAATTACTGCTGCAGTGTGTGTGAAGGGCAGAATTGATTGCGTATTCTCTAGTCCACACTGTAGAGCCTGGTTATTAAGGAAGGCTGTGGTGGCTTGCCAACCTACCGAGGCGTAGCCACTGCTCATGTGCTCCTGCTGTGTTGTCCTTTGAATCGGCTCTCCAGATCAGACGGGTGTGATGGAGGCCAGACACTTAGCTGGTATAAGTGAGCTAAATTAATGGGTAAAGCCGGCTTTAAAAACTTGTGCTCTTATTAAGAAATGTTTTCTCTTGCTGGGGAGTCCCAGACACAAAGGAATTTAGTAAGGTAGCAAGCAGGGTGCTTGCTGCCCAAGAGCCATCACAATTTCCCTGTGCAGCGTTTAGTCCTCAAGAACCCTGGGGGCATTCCTGCATGCAGAATGGGAGTGATTATCAAGCTTATTTCCTGAAACCTACTCTTTATTCTTTTTTTAACCTTTTCCAAATTATCTAAGTGAATAGGGTTTAAAAAAAGAAATCAGCTGACACACTTTTGTATGTAGTAATTCACCAGTGAGGATGATATTAAATATAGGGGCATGAGAGTGAGAAACCTGCGGTAAAAATGCAGTTGGGTGACATTTAAATGAAGTCAAACTGTAAATACTTACAAAGCATTATTTGAGAGACCTTCCTAAATAGGATGCCTAGATGCTTAAACCCAGGCAGAAATAATTAATAGGTGCAAAAACAGAGGCCTAGTTGGAGGTGCTATTATTTTGGCATTGCTAATTACAGCACTGCATTACTGATTTGTTGTTGGGTTGGGTTGAGGGCAGAGCTAGCTGCGGGGGCTGGATGCAAAACCCAGTTGCATCTGTGGGAAAGGTGCTCGGGTGCTGTGGACCCGATGTGACATCTGCTGGGGGTGACCCATTTCCAGCCAAAATTCCCTTTTCTTCAAGTCCCTTTTCTTCAAGGAAAGCTCGCAGGGGGGAGTGGAGCTGTGCTTCGGGGTGGCTGACAGACACCCCGCCCCGGGTCAGTCCTGAGCTCCTGTGGAGAAATGAGGCGGTTGTTAAATGCTCAAAATGCTCAAAATGCTCGTGGTTCGAGCAGTGTTCGCCTCTGGCCGGGAAATTGCCGTCGTGGCAGGGGAAGGGCGGCCCTGAGGGGGAAATGATGGCCCTGAGGTGAGGGGAGTGACGACCCTGAGGGGGGAAAATGGCGGCCCTGAGGGAGGGAGTCTGGCTGTGAGGGGAGGAACGGCGGCCCTGAGCGGGAAATGGTGGCCCTGAGGAGGTTCTGGCAGCTGTGGGGGGAGAACGGCGGCCCCGAGGGGGAAACCGCCGCCCCGAGAGGCGGAGCGGCGGCGGCGGCGGGTCGAGGCCGGCCCGGGGGAGCGCGCCCTGGGCCGGCCCGGAACGGCGCTGCCCCGGAACGCTGCGTGCGGCTCCGCCGGGCCCGGCCGGTGCCTGCGCCGCGCGGCACCGTCCCGCCGCCTTCCTGCGTCCGCCCCGCCGAGGCGCCGCTCGCCGCTCCGCGCCACCGGGCCCCGTCCGGCCCGGCCATGCTGCGGCCGAGGCCCCTCTGCCTCCTCCTCCTCCTCCTGCACGTCGCCCGGGCCGCCACCCCCGCTCCTCCGGCCACCCCCAGCCCGCTCAACGCCACGGAGGCGCCGCGGGCGGCCGCGGGTAACGGGACGCGGTCGGGCCCACCGCCGACATCGCAACGACCGCCGGGGTCGGGGCTGTGGGCGGGATCGGGGCTGCCGGTGCTGAAGCGGGCGGTGTACGTGCTGAGCGCCCTCTCGTTGCTGGCCGCGCTCTATTTCCTCCTGCGGGCGTTCCGGTGAGTGCGGGCCGGCCCGGTGTCTCCCCCCCCCCCCCCCCCCGCCCCGGTCCGGGGCCGTGCCCCTGCTTGTCCCGGTCCCCGCGTGTCCCCCCCCCGGGCCCTGGGGTTGTGCCCCGTTTGCCCTGGATCCCCCCCTCCCTCCCTTTGCCAGGCCGGGGCTGTGCTTCCCTGTGCGTCCCTCTGGCAGCGTGTGGGAAATGCTGCTGTAAATTCACGTCGCTGTTAATTACCGAAGGTAATTAGCAGCGATAAAACGTCTCCCGGTCCCATTCGTTTTGCCTTTTGACTCATAAAGGCCCCGTCTCCCTGCAAACCGGTCGTGTGACAGCACACTCACCCTGCGCTCTCTGTGTCCCTCAGCCCTAGGTCAGAGGGACTCAGAAATGAGCGCAAAACTCATTTCAGGTTGAAGAAACCTCAGCGGAAGAAATACGGCCTTCTGTCGAATTACGACGAGAACATAGAGATGGCCTCGTTCGACAGCGACGAGGACACAGTGTTTGAAACAAGAAATCTGAGGCGGTAAGCGGGTATTTTGCGTGCTTCTCTTTTCCTCTTGAGGGGCTGAGAGACTCCTTTTCTAAAGACGTAGGAGCTTTGGCACAGATCCTATAACCAGATCTGCATAAATTAAACTTCTGTGTGTGGTCTCTCTATGTTGGCACACAGACTTTATCTTGCCTTTCTTCATTTGCTGACCAAGTGCACTGAAAGGGACGTACCCCGGTTTGTTTGGAGCACTGCTTTGTGCCTTGTGTTTAGCAGGCCCGTAGGAGGGAGAGACAGCCCTCCTGTCCAGTGTGAGCCTCCCTGCATTAGACAGGAAAACAAAAACTGCTGTTTTTTCAGTTTAGGAATTGCTCCCAAGTCACATTGCAGCTAAAAGTCACAGTCCCATTGGGGCATCCATTCCTGTTTTCACAGCGATGTGCTTTCATCCCGTGGGTCAAGCAAGTTTGATTTCTCTGGAGGATGTTTTTTTAAAGCTGAGGAGGAATGTTACCTCAGCGTAGCTCGCTGTCTGGCCTCTCAGCTCCCCCAGCTGTTTTGAGGTTGGTAGTGATCTGTCACGTTGTACAGGCTCACTCTGATGCCGAGTGTCTTCTTTTTTTCCAGATGATTTGGGACCAGTGGCACCAACTGCACAGACTGACCAAGGGGGTGCAAGTCCAGTGGAATCACCTTACCAGTGCTCGAGTTTTATTTTTTATATTTGCTTCTAATGACTATTAACAGTACAAACACTTCCATAGCTGGGGCAGGGGAAAGGGGACCAAACCTGTTTTCTTCACACACATTTTTGGGGAAAGGTGGAGCTGGAAGCTAAATGATGCTGCGTTGGGTGCTGTTAACTGCCCAGGGAGATGCTGAGGAAAACGTGACTCCTGGATGAATGCTCAGCATTTGAAATCTTACTGCTCTGGACTCAAGTGCTGCAGCTGTGTCTACTGGCCTATCAGTATTTTATAGGTGTTCATATCCCTCTCTACTGACTGTGGCAGTGAGCTTGAAGTATCGGGCGAGTGGATTCCTTTTGCAGGCTGATCCTCTTTCCTTCATGCAGTATCAGGTCACTTCTTTAGGAAGTGTCTCTGTAATCAACTCTGATCTGGTATGAGCTGGGAGAGCTCTTGTTGTCTGTTACACTAGTGGCAGGTGTGGATAGTGTTGTGTTAGTTCAGACAGAGAATAGTTTTGGGAATGAGTTAAATGCATCAATTTTCTTGTAGTTGCAGGGTTAGCAGTTACACATGATAATACAGGTCATTACATGGGTTTACAGAGCAAAGACATGTTTACAAATGAAAGGTGCCACTTAGCCTAAAGGAGCATTTCTCCAAAAGAGCAATCAGTTGTGTAGTCTTCAGGGCTGCGAGTGTTCAAACTGTTTTGCCCAGCTCCAATGGTGTGTTCACCAGAGAAATGTGTGACGTCTACCAAGCTTCTGGATTTTTTCCTGCTGGCTCTGTCAGAGATCACCTGAGGAAGAGCCAGAGTGCTGCGGTTTGAGTCGGAGAGCCTTAACTGCTAGTGTGATGAGTGACCTGTCTCTGAGCATCTGGTCACTGGAAGAAGACCCAAACCCTTATGAACTGTGATTTGTAAACTGAAAACAGCTCTGGCTCAGAAATAATCTCTTCTTGAAGGGTACTGGAGTTTCACTCCATTTGCTGGCACTCAGGCTATGTCTCACTGTCAGGCCAGCAAACTGGGATGTTTCTGTGCAGCCCATTGTGTTGGTATTCGGGTTCTTATTGTGTAGGACCAAACGTGAATGTGTTAGAAGGTCACTGTTGGGTGGATCTGTTGCTAAAATGGTGAAAACTGCTTGTAAAGTGCTCCTGTTCATGGCACATTTTGGCCTTGAAGGGAAGGCCCTTCCTTTGAAACTATGGGCAGTGCAGACCTGTATCCTTAAGTCCCACTTCCACCCAAAACTGGTAGTGCCTTTGTTAGGAGAACCCAAGGGAGTTACCCTGCAGGCCAGGGAGTTCCCTGCTTGACCTTACCTTTAAGATGAAGATTGAGAATGTCTTTGGAGTAATGGCTCCTTTCTTTTGGTTAGCAAATCCTCTGTAGATAAGGAGACAAAACTGACACTTAACAGAAAGAGTCGGGCAGAAGGGATATCCTTATCAAGTAGCAAGGACAAATGCTTTTGCTGCAGGTCACCTGGGAGCTTGGGGTCTAGCTGCTGCTCTGAAATCCCTCATGAGGCAGTTGAGGGAGTGGTGTGATCCTGGCGCTCACCTGTGCGAGCGGCAGTGTTTCTCAGTGCAGAGTGGGTGAGGTTTCCTGGAGAAATGTCACCCCAGGTGTTGGCAGCTCTGTCTTGCACACGTGCAAAAGATTTTTAAATATATATATATATATTTTTAGTAATGCTGTCATGTGAACACAGCACTTGGATGTGCCCTAATTTCATATCATTTGTATCCTTTCATGCCTCTTTTAGGTACTTTCTGCTTGTTTAGCTGATCCAGAGATGAAAGCGTTTGCTGTGTTCCTCTGTGAGGATAGCAGGAATGGCTAAATCTGGCCGTTGCTGCCCCTTGGGTGATCAGAGAGCTGATTTATTTGATTCATGGTAGTGTATCTTCCTTGATCCTGCACAGGCTGGCAGGTCTATGCACATGCTGATAACTTTCTCTGGCTCTTCAACTGTCTCTGCAAAGTTGTTTCTTCCATTGTGCCGAAGCCAGGTAAGCCTGACTGTATTTCAGTCCATGGATGTGCCCTGGCTCAGCGTTGTGACTGACATGTTCGTTGGCCTTTCTTTATCTGAGGCGATTAACTTGATCATTCTGCTCTTCATGGGACAGATGGGTTTTGCAATTTTGAAGTTTCCTTACCTTGCAGGAGTGGAGGATTTTTTTTAATGTTAACAGTTGAATGATTCTGATCAAAGAGGGGATCTCAAGCTGTAGGTCCTGCCTTGAAAATAATTTTGATAGAATTTGATTTTGCTGTAATAGGTATTTAGAATTTGAGCAGGGAAAGGTGTGGAGGGATACACCTGGAGCACATAACGAGTTCCCTATTTTGGTACTGTGTAGGCAAATGGTAATTAAGTTGAAGGCCTGGAGGGTGTGCCAGCCCAGTATCTATGCACCATGTACATGTTTTCCAGAGTCTTTCTGCTGGCTGTCTTTGAAGGGGAGGGTTTCATCGTGTGGAGAATAAAAATGTGATTGTGGGGCTGTAGTGTAGCATTGCTGTCACTTTTATTCTGATCCTGTTTTGGCTGGAGACAGGTTTGAGCTGTAATCAATGACCCTGTGTGGCTATTTCCATTTTCCCCTGAAGCATCCTGCATCTTGGAAGCAGTCGGTAGTCTGGATTTGCTCTTTGCAGGCCAAGACATTACATTCCTGCTCCATTCTAAGTCATTGTTAAAGGCATTTTCTGAGAGGAGAAAACAAAGATGCTGATTACAGATCTGAGACTCCTTTGAGGACAAATCTATTGCTCGGCACAGCTGTTACTGATCTCCATTTCTCCTGGAAGAATAAATTGGAGCTATCACAGCAGCTTCTCCTCACAGTGGTGGAACAGTGCACCCATGGGCAATAAGTGCAAGGCCAGTGCAGGCTTTTTGGGTGGGTGGATCTTGCTAATAATAGTGGCTTTTAAAGCCTTGCATAATAAGAGAGCAGTTCAGTAGTTACTGCAGTTATAGTTTTAGTTTATGCATATTTGATACCCATGTTGATAGCCTAGTAGGTCTCTTCGCAACAGTTAGATCTTCTGATAGTTTTTCAGAACAGATTTAGATACACGGATGCAAACAGACACGCATGTGCTCTGAGCCAGCTGCATGTGAGACAGCTCTGGCCTGGGAGCTGCACGGCTGCATCAGCGCAGGGCTGTGCTTGTATGAATACGCGCTGCTGCTCAAGAGGAACATGTGTCTGTCCCTGGGTAGGCTGATGCCTCACCAGCTACTGCTGCACTTTTCTTTCTCCAGAGTGAATCAGGGTGTTGGTATATAGTGGAAATAGTGGGAAGCGATGTGGACTCCGGCTGCCCTTTACTGTTAGCCTGTGCGGGGCTTCTGCCAGTCCTTGCCAAAAGGGTGTCGGAGCTGATGGGTGCAGGGTAATGAGGACCGAGAGTGGAGTGGGGTTCCCTGCGATGCTGTGCAGTCACCAGCCTGTGTGTGTCACAAGTGACTGCTACAGAGTTCGCTTGAAACAATCACTGTTGTTTAAGCCAAAGCCTAATTTCAAAAGTTTACATAATTGCCTCTCTGATCTTCTTGGAGGGCTGTATTGAATCCTCTACTGTTGATATTGAACTACTAGGCAAATCGACTGGACCGTCTGCTGAGGTTAATGAGATTGACTGAGAGCAATATGAGCATCAGCTCTCTATTGTTAATAACGTGCTTCTGTTTTGTTTCATTTGTACATGTGACTGGAATGGGATCTGCAGCGCTAAAGTGCTGGGAGATGGACCTGTGGTCTGAGCAGATTGCCAAGAAGTCAATAAAACAGCACTTGAGTGCATTGTGTTGTCTGTGCTCTCAGAAATGGAGGAGCTAGTCTTTCACCCTCCTGCTTGAATTGTTGATTTATTTTTAAATAGCAACCAGTCCTGTATTGATTGATTGTTTTACTTTCGTTTACAGCATCCCCCCTCCATTGTATCTTGAAACAAGTGAAATAAAGCATTCCGTTTCACCCGATTCCTCCATGGCAGTGTGCTTGGCCGCCCACATTCGGGGTTGTTCTGCCGGCCGCCTCACGTGGCTGGCTTGCTGCTGAGCCGATGGGATGGTGCTTTTATGGAGCTTTTCTCTGCTCAGCTGCCCTAGCTGAGCATGGCCTTGCTCTCTGCTTGGCAGCAGAGTTACACTATCAACGCTGTTTGTGTATTAGTTCCATACTTCTCTCTCATTGCCTACTGCTCACCTTCACTGATCATCTCGGGGTTTGTTTCAGTTTTCTAAAGTCTCCTCCCTTTCTCACTGTTCTTACATTAATCCCTTTTCTTGTACAGAAGACTAAGTAACATCCCTGCAAGGGTGATCCCAGCCTCTCTGCAACAGAAGAACCAAGTTACGTTTTGCTTATTTGGGAGTCAGGAAGCAGAGGCTGTCTCCCAGATGGGGATGTCCTGACTCCTCAGTGCAAAGAATTAAAGCCTGAACAAAATTAAGGGCGTTCCCTGGTACTAACATCTGCTTTTCATCCGTCTTGCAAAGGAGGGTGGTTGTGCAGATTTCAGCTGTGTAGATGGGCGGCACTGAAGAAAGAAGCCGCCAAGGTCCCCGTGTCCCACTCTGCCACCCTGCTCTCTGGTCGTGTCCCATGCACAGGAGGCTGGTGGCTGCCCGCTCCTCCTGGAGCATGGCACAGCTAAGAGGCTTTCATTTGCTCTGTGTTTAACCTTGTTTCTGGTAGGGCCTTCTGTTGTGCTGTGCAGAGAGGGCAGCTGGTGTTAGGAGCTGGCAGGAGAGGGGCTGGGGAGCAGGGGAACCCTGTAGATGGCACTCACAGACCAAACATGCCGGCTGATGGGGCACTGGCAACACCTGGTGAAGCTGAAAATAAATCCTGATGCCTTAAAAAGGCAAGACTTCCCTCAAGCAGCTCTGGGAAGGAGATGGAAGTGCCCTCTCAGGGGCTGTGTCTTGGCTTCGGGGTGGGGGAGCCGCAGGTTTTGGGGAGCTGTTTGCCTGGAGAAGGTTTCTCCCAGCTGCGGGTGGTGCTCTCGCCCCTGGCTTTACCTCAGCTGGATTTAACCTAGCCCTGTTAGTACTTGTTGGCGAGGGCTTTTTATGATTCTGGGACAGACAAACTTTCTAAGATACCCTAATTTGATTGAATTAAGCTGTAGGCTCCCTGCTCGCATGGGAGCTCCCTACTGCGAGGGAAAGGCTTGTCTGTGCAGAGCGCAGAGTTGTCTTGGGCTGATCCAAGGCTTGGCATAAACCGCAGCAGGACTAAAGCCCGGCCCCGAGTTTGCTCCCTTTTCCTTCAAGTTGTGTTTCCCAGTCCATGTGCCTCCGGTAAGTGCAGCACAGTGTTGCACAGACATGTGAAAACCCAACCCTACCGCAGCAGCACCCTTTGGGATGCACCTGGCTTTCCCTGGGGAGTGTGCTGTGCAAAATTAGCTGCAGTGCTTAATGAACTAATGGAGAGTGTTCACCGTGGCAGCAATATGGGCAAGACAGCATCATGCTTTCAAGCCTTGGTCCGTGTGAGGTGCTGGGAACTGCAACGGGATGCAAACCAAATGCATGTTCATTTTCAGGCTCAGGGGTTGGGTAGCCCCAATTAGCACTAATGGCCCTGGCCTGTGCGTGCTGGACTAGCTGCAGATGCGTTGTCCTCCACACCATTTTCCTGGCCCTGTTCTTTTCTGTGCTACAAGCTGGAGCTATCACCTCTGCCGAGGAGAGGCTCTCGTTGAGGTCTCTACCTGGGGAGAAGCTCAGGCTGGGGCTGGCTGGGATTCCAGTCACAAACACAAGCTGGCGGCATGGATCTGCTCTGAATTTATTTTAAACTCAAGTTAAAGTGCTCTTGATGCTTTGGATGCAAATTTCCTTCCTTGAAATGGGAACTGCAGGCCGTTTGCTGAGTGCTGGTAAGCTCTTTTGATTTCACTAGCCTGTTTGCTGCTGCAGCGTTGTACCTTGCCGCCGTGCTCTGTGGAGTGCAAAATAACCTCTGCGGCAGGGTTCTGGCGGAGGAACCACCTCTTGGCTTTCTGCTGGCGTAGAAGAGCACTTCTCTTGCTCTCTGTACCCAGACCTGTTTTTCAATGAGGGTTCATGTATAAAGTTGGGTTTTTTTGGGGGCGCATGTGGACAATAGTCTGTGTGTGAGTTTTCTGGTTGCTGTATGGAAGAAAGAGATATTCGAAGTACCTCCAGCCACCTGGGGAGGAAAAAAGAGAGAGACATAGCATTTCACTATGGTTAAAGGATGTTTCATTAATGGATTTCAGAGTTCTTTGCCAAGTAGGTAGATTCCTCTAGTACCCCAGAGAAGCTCGGTTTTAACAGGTGCCATTATCTGCATGGGCACATCTCCGTCCCCTGGCTTAGGGACCATCCAGCGCGCTCTCTGTTGCTGAAGTCACCGAAGGGCAGCGTCGTGGCTTAAGCTGTATTCTGCTTCTTGCTGTTCATCTGGCTTCGCGCAGGTCACCTGTGCTCTAGATCTCACATTTGTAAAATAAGGAGAAATGAGGAATCTTCTTCCTGGCTGGCTTGCAAACAGTGCTTGAAACCACGACCCGGGGTGGGACTGGGCAGACGCGGTGTTACGCAGCAAGAGGCAGCCCTCGATGAGTGAGGAAATGAGTGTAGTCGTGGTAAGATGTTGCAAGCGTTTTGTTCAATTTATTGCTAATGTGCTTGCCCTGCGGCTCTAGGGACTTCGGGGGTGACTGTGTCTCTTGGAAGTGGAATTTCCGCACACACACGTTTTTAGCTGCGCTCACAGTTTTGCTCCTGTGTTTCCGAAGGCACTGTCAGCATCCTTCCAGCCCCGGGGGCTCTTTGTGGGGAGCGCCTGGGGTAGTTTTCCTCGCCAAGTGCTGCAAACAAGATGGTAGACTTAATCCTGCAGTGCTCTGTGGGTACTAGAGCTGCTCTGAAATTGTGTCTCTGTGTTTATTGTGGAATACAGGCTGCACGTTGAGAAGGTAGCTGGAAATATTTGAAAACCTGCTGTAGAGTCTCCTCTGATGTCTTTTCTGTTCCACTCAACAAAGCTCCTCTACACAACTAGCTGGATTCTTCTGTATAAAAAATTAGCTTTACTTAGTTGGCTTTTTGTCTAAATCCTTCTTCTGATCTTTATTTTTTCCCTTACATGATGGAAAGGTGAATGGAAGTGGCACTTCAGCCACAAAAGCCTTTCCTTTAGAAACGTTGGTTGTTTTTGTTTTAAAAATTTTTAAAGGGGGCTTTGCAGGGGAGAATGGAGAAGCGTTTTCTTTTTAAGTTACACTGGGGAATAAAAGTATAAAGGAAAGAAATGATCATAACTGTACTGGCAACGGAACAATATTTTTTTTCGAGTACCAGAGCTAATTGAAGAAGGAATTCACACAACAATTTTTGCAATCTAAGGATGAGTAAACATTAAAGGGGATGCTGTACTTCTGATGCATGCTAATGTGTGACTGCATGCATGGAAGGGAGAAGATGTCCCTAAAATTAAATTTGAGATGAACGTCTCAGATGTTACACTTCAGTATTTTCTTCTTTACATTGCCAGATCAAAGATGTGAGCTAAAGCCCACGTCCAAGGATACCTGTTGAGAGGATGAAACTTCAATGCACCTACGAGATGAAATTGCTAGAAAACGGGGATGTCTGGTCCGATTCGGTGGAAGTGCTTCCATGGGTTGTGGGATTGCTGTGGATCTTGTTTGCTTCAGCAGGGTTTCTTATGGGTTCAGAGAGCCCCTTGCCCATGTAGCGGTGCTTGCAGACAATTACCAGCTGCTTTAATTAACATGAGTTTCTGGGATGTAGGTAAATGGGGGGGCTGACATGTTAGAGTACATCACCTGATTCCCAGTAACTGTGGCTTCTGGGCATGAAGAGGTTTGTAGTGCTGCTTCCAGTGCTGGCAAATCGAACTTGTGTGTGAACATACGCCCGCATCGGCGGATGCCTCCTCGCTCCCTCGCCTGTTGGAAGCTTCTCCCGATTTCAGTACGTTGCCACGCTGCAAACCACAGCAACTGTTGTTGTCGGCACTCGGGGATCCTCTTGCTCTCTTTGCAATCAGAGTAACACTCCCGTCTGCTGGTTAATAGGAGCCGGGAAATGGAAGTGTTGAGATTTGCAGGTTTTGCAGCTAGAAGAGACCATTATGTTCATCGTGCTCAGCCCCCCGCAGAGCACCGGCTGGTTCATCCTTTTTTGTGTGTGGTGAAACTAAAAGGTTTCTCTTGGAAAGGATGCCAGCCTTCGTCTGAAACAACTGAGTGATGGAGCATTTACTGCATCCCTGATAAGCTGCTAATATGTTCTGGTGGTTAATTACTCTCGCTCTTTTAAGGAAAAAAACCTCACGTACTTAAAATAATCCTAATCGTTTCATTGTTCAACCTGAGCTGAGCGCACGCTACCCCCTCTCTCTGGCAGGAGTGATGTAAATACTGTTTCTGATAGTGAAAAACCTGACGGGCATTAATGCCACAAACAAGCAGTTGTGGGTTTTGAGCCCTTTGGCGGGGGGTGGGGGGGCATGGTGCTGCTTTACCTCCAAAACCCCAGGCAGGGCAGTGGAGTGATTTATCCTGGCACTACCTTACAGCAGTGCCTTCTCCAGGGACGCCCCAGCTGAGGTCAACTCTTCCAACAAATACGATTTTCAGCTCTCCCTGCCCGGTGTTTGCTCAGCCCGGGTCAATCCTGCTCGTGACCAGCACGGTCCTTTAAACCAGCCGCTGCCTGGAGGCAGTGCCCAGGCGTTCCTGCCCCAATGTCTTCTTGGGGCGTTTTGCAAAGCTGTCCCTGCTGGTCCCGTGTCCACGGCTGCCATCGGGCACTGCCAGAGTCGTCACCCCCTCTGGAGCATCGACCCACCCCCTGAAGGCTGCGTGGTCATAATTTGTTCATTCAGCTTTTGTGTGCATCGAATCTAAACCTTCTGCCTCAGTTCAAAGCAGGCCAGAGGCATCTTGCCGAAATCCTCGGTGCCAGAGCAGCCTGGGTGGGCTGACCCACCTCCCGCCGACTCCTGCTGCCGAGGGCATCCCCAGGGAGCAACTCCCGACGTGATGTTTTCCTGGAGGGATGGAGGGTTCTCTGTGGCACCGGGCTGGGGAGCTTCATCATATAATGGGGAATCTCAAAAAAGATGAGCAGAACTGTGGCAGTGTGGCAGTCATTGTGTGCAGCTGAAGGCACAGCGGGACCTGGGGATGCGTTGGTTTGAATTCTCTGGTACCAGGGTATATTCTGATCTCTTTTTTTTTTTTTTTTTTTTTTTTTTGCCAATGTTATTTTAATCTGCTTTTCTCTCACATCCACATCAAACTCCCTCTTTCTGACAAATGCAGAGAGGTATTGGGTTTGTGGCCTTTGTGAAATATAGCAAAGGTTTGAGATACTGCTTTTTTCTTTTAGAAGTGAAGGTTTTTATCCATGTTATAACTTTAGCTTCTCCACAGTCATCGTTTTAGCTTCTCGACTGGCTTGGATGAGTGCACTGAAAAACGTTTTCTGTGTTTATTAGAGGAAGAGAGGACTATGTGTCCTTAATGAAGGTTCCCGTTCCTCTCAGGCATGCGCGTGCAGGTGTGAACTGGTAGCTCAGGCCATTTTAGAAAGCAGCGCTCAAACCAAAATAACTTTCTTCCTCCAGCTGAAGCCAGCAGGAATGTCCCCGTTGCCTTATCAGACTTCAGACTGAGGTGTTCGTTATGCACCACTTCCAGGGTGGATGTGTTTCCAGGAACATGCGAAGTCCCTGAGAGAAGCCCAGTTTCACTGGGAGCCGTGCAGGCACGCAGTCAAAGATAGCCCTTTCCCTCCAGAGCGTATGTTTTCCACGTAGGAAATAACATCTAGGGAACCTTTTTTTACACGGAGGAAGGATTAAGGCACGGCGAGAACTGATTTGCCAAAGGGCATCCAGGGAAGCGGTGGTAGATCAGAGAAACTTAGCGAGATCCTCGGGTCTCAGCCCGCGCCTGCCCCGCCACCATTTTTCTTCCCTGCTCTTTGGCTGCCCGCAGCATCTTGCGGGATAACCAGGACTTGGATTTCCATCCTCTTAAAAGAGGCGATTTAAGGAGATTTCCAGGGGAGCAAAGCTGCCAGCGTGCTCCTCATCCACCTCCCTTTCCCCTCCGTTTCCACAGGTCACCTCTTCGCCGCTGAACTCCCCCTTTCTCTATCCACCCGTGCTCCTTTTAGAGGCTCTTTGCTCTCCTCACTTTCCCACAGCTCAGAGCCATTCTCCCAGCTTCAAAAGGTTTACTAATTACCCTAATGAGGTCAGGAGAGACCAAATGCTTCTGTGACTTAAAGCAGGGGTGGGAGGGGCTTGGAAGGGGGGGAAATATCTTGACTTGTGCCTATACCGAGGTGTCTGCGGGAAGGTAGCATCTCTACCTCCGCTGGTTCTCCCCCACCTTCCCATCTTGAGCAGAAAAAAAGAAAATGTGGACAGAAGGTCTCAAATGTATCAAACAGCTTTTAAAAAGAAATTCCTTTTGCCTGTCAAAAGAACAAACAGATACACCAAAAACTGTCAGAATTAGTGTTGGAGTAATTGCAGAAGCTCTCCAAGGTTAATGCTCCATTAGCGAACAGCTCTCACGCAGCTAAAAGCCAGGACGAGACAGGTTGTCAAAGGCTTGCTGGAGATTAAAGAGCTGCGTTCCCAGCCTAAACTCTCTTGTGGTTGTTGTTTGGAAGGGGAGGGAAAGGGGGGTGTTTGTGGGATGAAGATAACACCAGCCATGTCTTGTGCTGCTGTGGCATCGATGGAGAAGTGTGACCCAGAGCTGGAGGAATGGTTTTCAGCCCTGGGTGAGGTCCCTGCTCCCTAGGTTGTGGGGTTTTGGAGGGTTTGCTCTCATTTAAACACTCCACAAATTCTTTAACCCATTTAGGCCAAGTTTAAAAGCAAATCCCGAGGGCAGTGCCAGCCCTGAGTCTGCAGGCAGCCTGAAACGGCAGCGTGGGCACAGGGGGAACCGTCCTGGTTTATTCTAAGTCGGAGACGCGCTGGGTCCCCGGAGAGGAGCAGGGCTGGGGAGGGAGCTGGGTGCTGGAGGCCCTGGCAGTTCAGAAATTAATTCTGCCTGGGTTTCAGCTAGCCCAGTGGGATTTATAGTGAGCAGGGCATCAGTTTTAAATTGAATTGGGGCCTGATTTCATCTCCCAGGTCAATGTAAGGCTAATTTAAATAGAATTGACCTTGATTTTTCTTTTGTGGAAGAAAGAAAAACCGTTCCTAACTTCCAGTGAGGCAGCACCCTCTGTGCCCCAAACATTGCCCTGCGGGGGGTGATTTAACAGCACCTGGGAAGACACAATAGCAGCTACGGGATCACCTTTTCATGTGGACCTGGATTTTCAGCATCTTCCAGCAAGGTAGTGACCTTTCTTAACGCATGTGGGTCTGAGCTCAGGCTTTTACTTCTTATAAAGCAGAGCTTTGTCTACCAGCATTTTACCCGTGGTGAAGGTGCATTTAGAGAGTCGAAAGAGGCAGTTAAAACTCGCGCAGCCTTGGAAATGCCACGCCGAGGACCAGCCCCAGCCATTTCCATCGCAACTTCCCTGCGTGTAAACAAATACCCACTCAAAAGAAGCCAGCGGGTTCCCGCTGCTGCTCTTGATCTGAATGCGGACAAGGCTGGCGTGACTGTGTTCTTTGTCAGTGCTGTCGCTGCTTTAAAGCTATTATGATGGTGTTATGATAGTGCCTGAGATCCCTGCCAGGATCAGGGCTTTGTTATGCTGGATGCTCTGCGCACAGATGCTGAGAGCCAGTCCCCATGCTGTAGTGTGGCAGCCTCAGCTGAAAAGGCTAATGAGAGAATGGAAAAGGGAAGGAAAAAAATAAATGTGCGTGAGGCAGAGCCTTGCCGAAGGGGCTGGCTGGAGAGCAGGGTGGTCCCGTGGCTCCTGGACCTGGCCTGGGTGATGGCTTTCTCCTGCTGGTGCCTTGGCTGTGGAGGAGACGGGGCTCTGAGCAGCACAGACGTGATGTCCCCTTGTACCTGCGGGACCAGCTGCACCCCCCTAACGTGGTACTGGGGTCCGGAGCCCGGGATCTGGCTCCGGCACAGCAGGACCTGCGTGGCGATGGGCTGATTTCTGAGAGTAAATGGCTGGAAGTTAACTTGAGGGAGATGAGTTTTGAGCTACTTGCGAAGGGCTGGTGTGAGAGGCCTCTTGAAGAGAACAGCCATGAGCAGGGGAAATGAACAATGTCATAATTAAAGAATTAAACCTTTCCTGTTCTTTTCTTTTCCTATCCTGATATAATTTGTAATGATTAGACCTGGGGTGCAGCGCAACCAGACAATGCAAGTCGTCTATACAAGAGCAAAACAAGACTCCTGCACAGACCCTGTCTCTTTATTAAGTTGATTTGCATTCATAATCTTCATTTGCCGTTATTATTTTTCCCCCTTGTGCTTAGTGAGTGATATTAGCATAAAGTCCCTTTTTTCTTGTTTTCTATTCACGCTCAAGGTCAGAGACTTAGTGAGACACTGACGAAAACAATCTCTTCCTCACCCTCTTTTAATTCTTTGCAGAAACATGTCCTGGGGATTTTAACATAACAATTGCTGGGAAAGGAGGGGGGAGACCTGAACAGAGCCCTTTCTGTGCTGGAAACGGGAGCTGCCCAAAAGAGAGATGCAAATCCACAAAAAGAAGGGAGGGGGGAAAAGGATCTCGGAGCAGCACCAGTCCTGCCTCGTCTCTCTTAAATGGGAGAGCTTATCAAGCGATCGCGCAGGCAGGTTTCCTAGAGCTGTGTTTGGAGCGGACGGCGCTGGCGGGGGGCTGCCAGGCTCTGCAGGCAGCTCCAACATCGCACCTCTGACCTGTGCCGAGGGGTCCCCGGGGTCTCCAGGGACAGCCCTGCCCCCAGCACCCCCCCAGTTTGCCTGCCACACCCCACCAACACCTGGCCAAGCCGGGAATGCCAACCGGCACGCCCGGATTGTGCCGGTGCATTCTCCCGCCTGGGTCGGTGTGCCTGGGCCAGGGCACGCGCGCTCCCTGCTGCGTTCACGGGGGGGGACGATGCTTCCCTGGGGGCAGTTCTCCAGGTTGTCCGTTTTCTTGGTTCAAAGCCTTGCGGTTGTAAGGATGCCCCGTTTGGGAGACTGTTTAGGGCTGTAGAATCGGTCAGTTGGAAGGGATCTGCAACGATCGTCTCATCCAACTGCCACCGCCAGGTCTGCAGCCTCCGCAGCAGAAACGGGCGATGCTCAGTACTGGGGAGTGGGGGGGTCCTGGGTCGATTTCGGAGCTTGGGCAGGGGTCTACCAGGTAAAGCCCCAGATCCTCTCATTCTTGCTGTGCCGCCGGTTTGCTATGTGAAGCCGATGCACCCTCTCTGCTTCCTCACCCTTTACGCTGGGGGCAGGCGTTGATCCCGGGCTGAGTTGTTGGGACAAGGAGGAGAACAGGCGAGTCAAAGAGTCCAGTTTCACAGCGGTTAGAAGATTAAAGGAGGAAGGAAAAAAATCTCAGCCGATGCTGAGGGACTTGCATGGAGCAGCCCCCCGGGCAGCCCCTCTCCCCGACCACGGAGCGGTTGGGCACCAGCTGGTTTTTGGGCTGGTTTCCAGCTCCTTGGTGGCTGCCAACAGGTCTGGTGCTGCATTCGGAGCCTGGCACGTGCATGTGGGACGGGACAAAGGGGGCACCCGTGCTCTGCCCTGCACGAGTCGGGCTCTTCTGAACCCTTCATCGGACCCCACGGCATCAGCGAAACTGGGCATGGAGGGAAAATCCCCTTTTAGGGCCTGGGGAGTTTGCAGGATACCGTTGGTTTTGGTAGGCAGGGGGAGCGAGGAATTGGTTCCTTTTTGTGTGCTCAAACTGTGATGATTTGAACATATATAAAACCATGTGAATCTCTGGTCTTTGGCATGGACTCTTCGAGGCAGAGAGTTTCCTGGCGCAGGGGCTGGATCGTGGCAGATGGCGACTGCTGCCACTAATGGCCCAAACGCTCCCGAATGACCCGGCCGGGAACAGGGAGGGATCGACTTCGGAAGCCATGAAACGCCTGATGGCTGGGCTGGAAATGCTGGCGATAGCTGAGATATGGATGTTGTCTGGCGCTGCAAGCGGGTTTGCTGTGCACAGAAATATGTCTTACTTTACAGAATTGGTAGGTTGCTTTTTTTCCTGAGGATGCTTCAGGGCTTTCAGCGCTCAGATGCAATGTGAGTATTTTCATGCCCCTTTAATGCTTCACTAAACAGTTTGAGATGCTGCCTCTTAATGCCCCAGTAAAGCACAGAATGCTCTAGAGCGGAAAGAGCATGCGAGGGAAAGGAGGGTGATGGAAGAAGGGAAGAAAAGAGACTGTGAGGAGAGACAAAACCAGAGAGATGTCATCTTTTCCCTTTCTCTCTCTGCACATACCCAGTCTTCGCTGCTGTGAAGGCAGCTGGATGCTGAGGGTCTCCCCTGGCTTCTGCTGCTCCTCCAGGGAAGAGCCGTGCTTTGCTCACTGTCTCCCAGCCCTTCCCGGGCTCTGTCCTGCGACCGGTGGGCAGGTTGCAGGGGCAGAAGATGGTCCCTGGGCCACTGGAGCAAGGCACGGGCCGTGGCTCTGCTTTGGACCCTGGGAGGGGATGCTGGGGGGGTTGGACCTTTGGGTTTTGTCAGCCTTTGCCTGGCCTCTCTCTTGGTCTCCGGTGTGCAAGATGGGGCCATCATCCATCGGGTAAGTGCCTTACAGCTGTAGGTCCTGGCTCGCTGTCCTCGGCATGTGTGCGTTTCCCAAACAGTTGGTAAAGCAAGGGAGAGGACAAGGGCAGGCGGAAAAAGAAAGATTCAAAGTTTCAGCCCAACACGGCGAAGTTTGTGTCTCCTCCCGACCAGCGCTGAGGGGAGTCGCTGGCTCTCCTGTTGTTAATTCAAGTCATTAAATTTCCTGCACTCCGTGTATTCCTCCCCGGCACCGCTTGCCCTGCCTGTTTGATCTGTAAGTACCAAAAGTACCGCCTCGGGCTGCAACATCGGCATCCTCGGTCGCCATAGGAACGGGAGCTGGGGCTCCCCTGCGCCCCACTCCCCCGGGGCCCAGCTCCTGGGGCTGCGCTCTAATGAGCCTCTGAAGTCGGGCTTATCAAGGCCAGGCTACACGGCCCCCAAGGCCGGCGCGCTCCGTGGCAGGCTGCTGCTAACCTGAAAAGTAGAGTTTTTGTCTGAGCCAGGAAACACAAAGACAGAGGTTATTGGTGTCAAAGAACTTGCAGATTGAGAGGCTAAACTGCTATTACAATTTTCTTAGCAGAGGGGAGTTCAAAACCGGGAGGAGGGAAGAGGAGAGCTTCGGCGGGGAAGGCGCAGGCTTGGAGCCGGAGCCGGTTATTGCTGGGCAGGGTGGGAGGAAGAGGAGGAAGGCGATGGAGATGTCTGCGACAGGGAGGGCAGGTGGGGAGGACGGGGCGGGGGGGCTGAGGCTCAGGGCGCAATTCATCGCTCCGCCACTGATGTGTTGTAGGACCCTGGCTGCTGGCAGGGACGGGCTGCAGCCCTCAGCTTCCCACCTGTAAAATGGGCACATTAATTGGTATGCTCCCCGCAAACCCTTCTGTCGGTGCTCTTTCAGCTCTAAACTCTCTGTAGGGAATTCAGCCATGTATCTCTATATACTTACCTTGTGGCTGGTTTTCCTGAACATACCTCAGGCTGGTAAGGGCCCGTAGCCAAACGAGTCTTTATCTGATTTCTGTTGAGAGTCTTCCCAGCCCGCAGGGACGTGGGGCAGAGCTCGGGGCTCCACTCGCGCTCCGCTCCACTCCTGGACCGGAGCACAAGGGCTGGAGCTCACCGTGGGTCTGATCGCTTCAGCACCTGAGCTCGCGGGTGTTCAGCCCGGCACCAAACAGGTACTTTTTGAGACTAAAGCAGTGGGCAGCGTGCAGGCAGCTGGCTGGGCTCCGGGACCTGCGGGTGCAGCCCTGTGCAGGCGTGGCGACCTGGTTCAGGAACGGCGACCCCCGTCCATCAGCTTGCGGACACCAATGTGGTGGACAGCAAATGGCGTTTATTAGTGGTCGACACGGTGTTATATACCTTTGGTTTACGACGCCACTTCCGTCTGCTTACATCGTAAATTAAACACTATTGGTCATTAGGAGAGGGGCTCTAACTTTCCGTACAACGCGAGATCTTCCGACCGCCAGGCCCTAATTACCTACATTTCCCCCTTCCCTATGCGTCGTTAAATTAGTTAAATTAATTAAATTAGTTATAAAAACTATATTAATATAATTAGCAAAAATTTTTAGTTTTATAAAAAGTCTTAAAAAATATATGTAATATATATTATAAATCTAAGTAGAAAACTATATTAAAAACTATAAACACCATAAATTAGTTAGTTAAGGCAGGTAAGTAAGGAAGTTAAGGAGTAAGTCAGGAAATTGTTAGGGACAATGTTAAATATTCTTAAAGCATTTGTTGGTGCTCTACAAACAGGATGTTAACGCTTTGTAGTCGTTTTTTGACAAACGACACGAGTTTTTTCAGTATACAAGGTCCGAAAATCAATGTTAGCAGAATTATCGTGACTGGCCCTATCAAGGAGGATATCAGGGTGGTCAACCACGGCGAACGATTGAACCATGATTCGTACCAGTTTTGTTGCGCGTCCCGTTCTCTTTTTCGCTTCTCCAGTCCTTCTCGCAGTTTAGCCATGGTGTCTCTCACTACTCCAGTGTGATCCGCATATGTACAACACTCTTCCCTCAGTGCTACACATACTCCTCCCTGCTGCAAGAACATTAGGTCTAATCCTCTTCGATTTTGTAACACTACTTCGGATAGTGATCTAACTGATCGTTCTAATGCACTTATCGATTGTTCAATCCTTGCTAGGTCTTCGTCTACTGCTACTCTTAGGGCACTGAATCCTTTGCTTTGGTGTACCAAGGATGTTACTCCCGTACTTACTCCTGCTGTTCCTAAGATCATTAAGGTGGCTACCGTTAGTGTTGTAAAGGGTTCTCGTTTCATCAAATGATGTTCTGGGGTAGCTTGATAGTTATAGACAAATTCTTCGGGATGGTACAAAATTTTTGGGACTATGGACACTTGGATGCAATGTTCTGAGGACTTATGAAGGCTTTCTAATGACAAACAAGGCGTAACTCCGGTAGTAGAACAGACCCACTTGGCATTTTTGGTTGGTATTAACCATTTGGTAGAGGCTTTACTCAGCATCTTATTGGAACACAGTTCTTCTCTATGCTCTGGGACTTTGCCTACACACACTCCCTTCCCTACCACCTGTGATAACGTAATGCCTTGTTTTTCTGTGTCCCATATACACTGGGCCGGGTTTGTATCATTTGTCTGCATGGGTAGGTCACTTACTCCTATGGCCTCATAAAAGGGTGGTCTTATTTCGTAACATAACCAGCAATGCTCTGTAAGATTTGGATTTGTCTCGTTCAATACTTGGAAGCTAGCTTGCATTATTTTCCAAAGAAGATTTTTGTAAGGGGTTTGGACGTTATCGGGGGTTGTAACTTCGATATCGTGTGTTTTGCTATATATCGGTGTTGGTGGGTTGAGAACTGGATTAGGCCCGATCGCTTGGGGTGTTTGTGAGATTATTTTAAGGATCTGTACCACTGTTCCTGGATCTTTGAAAGCGCTGTGAATGAATACTGACCACCTCCTTCCCACGACCCATCCCATATTAGCCGGGTTCTGGATCTTCAAAACCAGATGGGAACAGGTACCTTTGTTGGCTAACCATCCATTGGGTCTGAATTTTGGACGATTGCACCCGTTTGGTCCCCATTCTACTTGCAAATTTTTGTCCTCTATTTCTGGTTTCCATCTATTGCTCGTCACGATAGTTTCACATCCCCAGTACCCACAAAACCAACGACCTGGATAGTTACAGTAACTCTTCCCTGGGTTTGAACTAGGACACCAATACGTTCCCCATATTGATTTAGGACTTCCACGTTTAGGGAACAAATCGAAATTTGTTACCACGAAAGTTGGGGGGCCTGCTGTCACGTTTACCGCTATCACTCGATCGCTGGTGAGGTCTTGTAGGACCCACCTGAATGGCCGATGGGGATTGTAATCTGGTTCTGCCTTTCCTGCAATGATAAGCTTTAAAATCAGGATTACACAAAAGCATCGGAACTTTCTCTTGCCGAGGTTGCTTAGATATTGTCCGGGCTCCGCCGGTGCGGAATCTTCTGGTTCGGACGGGACGCTTGCCGGCTCGTCACTTTCTGTTGCCATCGGGAAGTATGGATTACGGGGGCGTCCGATGATCCGGTCCTGTGGACAAAAACTCACAGTTTTCATTAGTTTTATTCTGGAGGTCTGGTTTAATGGACTTAAGCGGACACCACCTAACTTTTCCGTCTTTTTTGACCGCGCCGTACCCCCGCCCTGTAAGGACTAGCCTCCATCCTTGTTCCCATTCTCCTAACTCATTCCTGATTATAACTAGCGGGCCTTCTTCTAATGCTCGAGTGGCCCAATGTTTTTGGGTGGGACTATTTACTTCCTCCCCCCGGGGGAACTGATTCAGTGCTAACAGAGCAGTCGCTAAAAGGCGTGGTTGGTCCTTTTGGGGGATGGCGCTGGCAAAACCTTCTGTTTTTGCTAGTACTTCCAATTTGGATTTCAGGGTGTGATTTGCTCGTTCTACTATAGCTTGTCCTGTACTATTATACGGGATGCCGTGTATTAAGGTAATACCCCATTTTGAAGCAAATGTCTGGACTGACTTGGAAACAAAATTTGGACCATTATCTGTTTTGATCTGATTGGGGATACCTAGCCACGCCATGGTTGTTAGCCAATGTTGAATGGTTGCTTTGGAGTCAGTTTTAAGGTGTTGAGTGGCCGCGATCACTCCGCTATATGTATCTACGGTTACCGCTAACCACGCTCGAGGTTTTAGCAAGTGGCAGAGTGTAAAGTCTGTTTGCCACACCTCGGAGGCCTTAAGACCTCTGGGGTTGACTCCACTGGACCACAATGGTGCTTTTTGACAATGGGGACATGTGGCTACTATGTGTTTCGCATCAGGGACTGAGATTCCGCATTTCTTTGCTAATGCTTTAGCTCCGATGTGGAGAGACTCGTGTAATTGACGAGCGTCTCTTAGTGTCCACAGTCCTTTAGCAGCGGCATCTGCTTTGTCATTACCAGTTTGGAAAAACCCTCTGATTGGGCTGTGGCTGTTGACATGGATAACTGATATAGTGCCCTCTCGTGAGGATAACGCTTCCTCCAGTATCAAGGCCGTTGTAGATGTTGCCATGCCGGGCCTTGACATGGCCAAGCAAAGTTTGGCCACAAACATTGAATCAGTTACTATGTTGAGATGTTCTGTTGGGAACAGTCCGCACGCTAGTACTATGGCTGTCGCTTCCAACTGCTGAACTGAAAGAGCGTGATCTGTCATTTTAATGCAGTACCATTGTTCTTCTGATTGCCATACTACTGCCGCGGTTGAGGTCGCTGAAGATGCGTCTGTGAAGACTGTTGGTCCTGGTTGAGGTCGGTCCATGACCTTTTCTGGAAGGTCGATGCTGACGATTGTTAGCATTTGAGTCCAAGGGGGCTTCGTTGCGTACCGGACTTCTCCGCCAAACCCGGTGAGAGCTATGGCTAAGTACTCTGATATTGCCACTGACTGCATTGGGAGCTGTTTGCGGAAGGGTAAGTATATTCTGGTGGGTTCGGTGCCTAGATGTCTTAGGGCGAGTTTCCGGCCTTTCATAATGAGGTTACTGAGACACTCGATTCCTGGAGAAAAGGCACGAGATGTTTTTCCTAAGACTATCCATTGTATTGGCTGGGCTTTTTCTGGGGGACCTTGGGCTAGTGCTCCTACCCCTCCCTTTTCGGTGAAATGCACGTACAGATCAAGTGGTATATTTGGGTTCCACCTGGCTAGCGTACTTGATGACATTTGTTGTTCTATAAAATCGAGAGAGTTTATTGCTTCTGTTGTCAGGGTTTTTTGTTCCCATGGGTGTTTTCCTTTCAAAAGATCATACAGAGGGGTCATAATTTCAGGAGGGATTAGGACGATATTGCGTAGCCATTGCAAAGACCCTACTAACTGTTGCATATCATGGAGTGTCCTAATGTTTCTGTGGATTTTTACTTGGGGGGGGGTTATGTAGAGATCTGTGATCTCCACTCCCAGGAAACTTACACATGGACCTCTTTTAATTTTTGCGTTCGCGATTTCAAACCCGTTCGTTTTTAGAGTTTCTGAAACTGTTGACACCAGCTGGTCCACTTGATTTCCTGACGGTGCAGAAATCAAAATGTCGTCCATGTATTGGATGATAGTTGCAGTCGGGTCACTACACCGGACCGGTGCCAATGCTCGATCTACTGTGATCTGGCAGATGGTGGGCGAGTTGATCATTCCTTGGGGCAATACTTTCCACTGAAAACGTAGGTTAGGACGCTGGCTGTTTGGAAACACTACGGAAAAAGCAAACCGCTCTTTGTCGTCTTCATGCAGGGGTATTGAGAAAAAACAGTCTTTGATATCAAGGACGGCACAAGGTTGCCCTTCTGGTATCATAGAGTTCATGGGCAATAGTGTTTGGACGGGACCCATTGGTTGGATTATTTTGTTTACTTCACGCAGGTCGTGGAGGAGACGAAACCCTTCGCCAGTCCGTTTGGGTATTACAAAAACTGGGGTGTTCCACGGGCTAGTAGAAGGCTCTATATGACCTTTCTGTAGTTCGCGGTCAAGTAGCTCAAGGAGGGCATCCATTCGAGGCTTTGACAGGGGCCACTGCTCAACCCACACTGGATCGGATGATTTCCATGTCAATTTGATTGGTGGAAGCGGGTGTACGGCAGTGGCCCTTAGGGTAAATTTGTCATCCTGACTTTTAATAGGGATAGAGCGTCCCTTCCCAACAGGGGTGGGACCCCTGACATGACATATGGAAAAAGAGTGATAGTTTCCTCTGGTCCCTTTTCGGTGTGAAGTATGATTGCTACTAAGTGGGCGCTCTTCCGAGCTCGGGTTAGTCCCCCGACTCCGCCTACCATGGGGGCGTCCTCTAGCTTCCAACGTGGGGGCCAATTCGTTTCGGGGATAACTGTGACGTCTGCTCCGGTATCGATCAAAAAGGGGACACTAATGGTGGTGTCATTTGGGGCATTATAGAGGGAACAAATTCCCCACACCACTGGCGGGCTATCACACGCTACCGCCAAGGCCACCCAGGGGTCTCGCTCCCAGGGGATGGTCTTTGCTGTCCCTGAGATGGGGGCAAATTCGGTTGGTTGACAGGTTGGGCCACAAAATCGGTAGCTCTTCGAGGGGGCAGCGGGTTCGGAAGCACCTCGCCCCAACTCGGATTTGCATAATTGGGCCGCCTCACATCCCAAGTGGGAGAGGGCTGTGTGCGGCCCGGGTGCCCCCTCCCCCTTCCGTTTCCCTGATTTTTAAACCTACAGTCCTTAGCAAAATGTCCTTTCTTTCCACAAACCCAACACGGCCCTCTAGGCTGAATCTGGCGTGGGGGGTACGCAGTTAGCAAGTTCCCCAGTTGAGGGCAGTTCATAACAACGTGGCCTTCCTGACCGCATTTAAAACATGCCATCACATCGGCTATTGCGGTACGAACAGCCGCCTGAATCGGGGTTAGATGTTCTTCACTCACAACATGCTTGATCATGTCTGCAATACTTGACCCCGCCGGTAGCGACCGCAGGACTTCTTTGGTTTTTGAATTACATTGTTGGCGTAAACAGTCTGCGACAACTGGGCCTTTTGCCTCTGAAGGCAGGGACGAGGAATCGACTGCCGCTTGGAGGCGGTCTACAAATTGTGTAAAACTCTCACTTTCACTTTGCTTTATTGTGGACCATGGTGATGGCTTAGCAATGATTCTAGAGACTGTACGAATAGCTTCTCTAGCTGCACGAGTGGTTGTCATAACTTCGTGGGCTCGCAAGCCTTGGGCTTGTGCCTGGGGGGTGATCATTGTTGGATCTGTGCCCATTAGTCGCTGTAGGTTAGAGCCATGGAGCGGGTGGTCTGCTCCTGCTGCTTGGGCTAGCTGCCTTGCACAGTTCTCTTCCCATTCTTGTTTAAAAACAATCATCCCCGCCCCATCAAAAATCAGTCTACAAGTTTGCTTTATATCGAATGGGAGCATGTCATCTCCCCCGAAAATTCCATCTATGAGGGTGGAGACCATGGCAGAATTAAGCCCTTTCTCCGCGATCGCTTTAACAATCGCTTGCACATCCTTAGGGTTTATTGGTGAATAAATCCTTTGTCCCCCGTCCGCTACTCGGACTGGGAACGCTAGCGTGGCCGGTGAGGCCCAATCGGCACATGCAATTTGTATCTTTTTCCAATCCGTAAGGGGAATTTCTCCTTTTCGCGTTTTTTCTTTATAGCGAAAAGGGGTACGTTGACTTTTAATCTTGTTTACCTCCTCCTCCTCCTCTGAAGTTAGATCGGTTGTGAGCCGCTCGTCCCAGGAAGTGTCTGACCCGGAGTCGGAACTCGACTGACTAGTCGTTTCCGGGCTCTGGTACCTTTTTGTTGGGCTCCGGCCCCGCCCCCTGTGGGTGGGCCGTTCCCTCCCTCTAGGCTCACCCCGCCTTCTGTTCGGGGGGGTGGTCGGCCGTTTTTTCAAATGGCCGCTACGATTGGCTCTCCGCCCCTCACCCGCACTCCCCCCTCTGTGTCGGTCACTCCCATCGCCTGCCTCCTTCTCGTTCCCCTCCCCTTCTCTTTTGTGTGCGCTTGTTAGTTCTGGCGCTTTGTCTTTGTTCTCGCCGGGGGCATTCTCGCCCCGCCTTTCCCCTAGGGGCTCGGCGCCATCTTGGGGCGCATAGGGCGGTGGTTTAGCCCGGATATTTTCTGACTGTGATCTCTCCGCGGCGGTCCTAGCTTCCTCAGCTAACCCTCCCCAGAAAGATTTCGCTTGATCTTTTGCCTCCGTGAGCGGAACGGGGCTTGGGGGTTTTTGGGACGCGCCGCCCTCCCGCGGGTGTTCCAACTCGGCAGAATTGCCGTCGCCTGGGGGGCACAGAGTCTGTGTGGCTGCCCCGACTCCCAATTTCGGGGTGACCAGCAGGCAGTCTCTTGCAGCCCTCCAGGTTTCCTGCTCTTGTATGGCTTTTTGCAAAGCCTGTTCAACTTTTCCCCACGCTTTAAGGTTTTTTCCACTGCCCGAGGACTTCGTCTCCTCAGCTAACGCTTTAGTGCACTTATCCCACACCTCAGGATGGAGTATATCTACCGGCTGATCAATGGCTCCAATTTCCAAAAGCCTCGCAATAGCAAGGGTAAAATCTTTGGGCCTACACTCAATCCCCCACTGTTTATGTAATTGGGATACGACCTTCACAAGGGCTTCCATCCTCCTTGTTGGTCCTGGTCCGGGAGCGTCCCCCCTCGACCTCTTCCCGTCGAGCTGGTCCAGCAGCCTGTCTGACCGTTCACCCGTCCAGGCGACCTTCCCGGGTTTCGGCACCACTTGTCGCCTGGCATGCAGGCGTGGCGACCTGGTTCAGGAACGGCGACCCCCGTCCATCAGCTTGCGGACACCAATGTGGTGGACAGCAAATGGCGTTTATTAGTGGTCGACACGGTGTTATATACCTTTGGTTTACGACGCCACTTCCGTCTGCTTACATCGTAAATTAAACACTATTGGTCATTAGGAGAGGGGCTCTAACTTTCCGTACAACGCGAGATCTTCCGACCGCCAGGCCCTAATTACCTACAGCCCTGGGTCTCTGCTGGAGGCGCCTGATGTGCTCGGGATGTGAATGCCACCGCGGACCGTGCGGGAGGTGATCGCCCACACCAGAGCAGCGAGGTGCTGCTTGAGGGGCTTCCTACCCACGTCCAGCAGAACGACCCGGCTCTGGCAGCCACGCACCGGCATCGTCCTGGCACGGGGCTGCGATGAGCAATGGGGGACAGTGACCTTTTCCAAAAAAAGGGCATTTTCAATAGAGCCTCTGCGTGCAGCTTTCTACCACACACCTCCACAGCCCCTGCCCCGCGGTGGCCCCGGGCACTGCTGCGGTAGCCACGGTCCCGCTGTCGGCCGCGGCGGGCCAGGATTCGAGCAGCCCTGGAGACTTTGAACCTTGACGGCAGGGTGAGCCCTGGGGCAGCCACGGTCCAAAGGCAGCTCTGCCCCTGCGGGACACAGCCCCGGGGCCGCTGGTCGTGGCCCCCGCTCTCCCCCACCCCGTGATTGACGTGCCGGAGCTGCCTGACTCCCCTCCATAACACCTACACTTTCTAATTGCTGACAGTTATTTACTGTAAAGACAGGAGCACACGCACCACCAACTCTGACAACTCGTGTCAAAACCCCACAAGAAACTGTATCTTTATGTCTTTATTTATTTCCCCTCTTTTCCTAAACAGATCTATTTTCTTTCCCCTCTGGGTTCCTGCCGGCAGGCGTGCTGTGCCGTGGGGCTCCGCTGCCCCAGACCCCGTCCCAGGAGCTGCGGGGGGGCGCGGGGGGAGAGCTGCCTTCTGCCCCCCCCTTTCCCCGGTCCATGCCTGGCTGGTCGCTGACGGACGGGTGCAAACCTACGTACAGTGGATCCCACCGCACGCCTGCTTGTTTATTTGCTGTCTCTCAGCCCCTCGATGTTCAAACATAATTGGTTCTGCTCGGAGCAGTAAACAATGATGTGCGATGCATCAGTGAGCCCTAAACGGCACCTACACGCAATTAAAATAATTGGGCGCGTACCTAGCTCTGATTTCAACTCTCCCCCCCGATCGCTTTTCTCTCTTCATCTGCTTTTTCTTCCTCTTTTGTTCCATCTCGGCAGCCCATCAGGCACCGCCTGACTCCTCTCAGAGCGGGTGCCAGCGCCGGAGCCTTTTCTCCGGCCGGCGTGGTGTGAGTCGGTGCCCCGTGGACCGGAGGGTCTGGGGCCGCTCGCCTCGGCCTCGGCACAAGCGCAGAATGAGTTCTCCAACGCGGGAGAGAGATGATATTCCAGCCCAGGCCCATGAAATATAATGAAGGCCCAAGGGACTGTACCAGCTCCTTGGTTAAAAATGATGCTGTTATATTTAGACAAGGTAACTAGAGGCCCCTCTGGACAGCGAGGAGTACAATTTTTTGTTTAATGATTCCATAATCTGATATAATATCGGGCCTGTAAGACATAATGAAGACCTGGGGGAGTTTACATCTTTGCAGCATTAAAGGGCCTCTGCTCGGGGACACAGACAGGTGGAGGTTTGAACTTTGATGCAGTCAAACATGTTTTTCTCTGGATTTGTTTGACATGATTGAGAGGGAATCCAGCAGCCGCAGGGAGAGGGGAAAATGGTTGCAAACGCAGCAGCGCTTAAACCAAACCCAGGCAGCTGGTTTGCTTGCGCTGAGGGTGGGTGCCAGGAGGGCTCGGGGGGTCCCGTCTGGGCTCCGCAGGGCTGCGGTGGGCTGGGATCTGCGTGGACGTGGTCACGGTCGCGGTGGTCTTCAGGAGGCGGCGATGGCTCCGGAGCGGGACGGCCGTGCCCCAATGCGGACCGCGAGCGGGGGCAGAGGGAGGGGGAAAGCGCAGCCTTGTCTGGAGAGTAAGGATGCTCCTACCTCAAGTCAACGCGTGTTTTTGCAAACACCTTACGTGGAGTTTTAAGTGGTTTAAGCAGTTATAGCCCTGCCTGGGGATTGCCACACCTGCAGCAGCTTACGGTGCAGTTTGCGCATGTCTGGGTTTCAGTGCCGGGAGATAACCTAATCCCATTTAGGCTTGGAGAGCTGGCCGATTCCTCCCCTGGGAGCCAGCGCGCGGCGGGGGGTGGTCTGTAATGAATTCCTATCATTCCAGCACAAAGGTAGCTTACAGGAGTGCTCGCTGCAGAAAATATTAGGGTCGCTGCCCTATCATCCCTTGGAGACATCCGTTGTAGATCAGTGATTCCTGCCTGCTGACAGGCAGGCGGCCCTGGGAGGGCAGAGCCGGCCTCACGTTCCCTGGCTCTTTCCTTCCTGGAAAATGCCTTTTCTGCCAAACGAAGGGTTTTAACACCCTGCTCGGGGCTGCGTTCACCTGCGTCACCCGTGCAAGTGAGCGCGCAGTCCCGCACGGGGCATCGCTCTGTGGCACTGGTTGCTCTTGCGCTCTGGTTTGTTCTTTATCTGCATTTCAGCAGCTCCGTGGGGGTCCCGTCAAGGGCGTAAAGACCCCGCAAGAGTCCTGCCAAGAGCTGGGGGAGGCCTTGGCCTCGCACCACCCTCGGGTGCAGCTCAGCCCGTGGGTGGGAGCCCGGGGACGATGCTGTGGTCACCCCCGGGTCTGGGCTGTGCGGGGGGAGCGTGCCAGCGCAGGGGAGCTCTGCAAACCTCAGGCGCAGGTTTGGGGAGGGAATGCTGGGGGAGTCACCCAGGGGGTCCCCTGGGAGCCATGCCCCCCACCGGGGCCCGTTCCAGCTCCCTGCTCTCCCTCCCTTCTCACTTTTATTTATTTATTTTATTTTTCCCCTGTGGAAAACGACATAATGAAACCTGCCCCCTTCAAGTCGGGCTTTAATACGGCTCCGTGGCTCGGGCCGGGATGTTTCACCTCGGGAGCTGCCAATCCGTCTCTGTCAAGCTGTCAGCCCTGATGTGTTTGCGTGTTGGCTGGAGCCACGCTGCAATTCAAAGTGGATTAACTCTTTGGGCTGCCCTCCCCTCCTCCCCTTCCCATTCCACTTGGGTGGGTTCAGGCCAAACAGAAAACGCTTTTTCCCTGCGCTTTCCATATTCAGAAGCTCCTGAAGCGCAGTCGGGCGCCCGTGGGGCGGCTCTGCTCGCCGGGATGGCAGCGGGGGCTGCACGATGCTCTCGGTGCCGCCGTGCCGGGGGGGTTCGGGACCGGGCGCGGGGTCGGTGGCGATG
This sequence comes from Buteo buteo, assembly GCF_964188355.1. Classification (NCBI taxonomy): domain Eukaryota; kingdom Metazoa; phylum Chordata; class Aves; order Accipitriformes; family Accipitridae; genus Buteo; species Buteo buteo. The sequence continues at coordinate 1,001,820 of NC_134180.1, forward strand.
CTGGAAGAGGGACCGCGCGTCCCCGCTGCGTGGCCGTGGCACCGCGCCATGTCCTTGTAACAGCCCGTTAATGGGGCGCTTCTGGGAACGCCGTGTGCTGTCCTGTGCGGGGATGGAGGGTCCCCGGCCATCCAAAAGGGGCCAAGGGCTGCAGGCCCCCCGCAAAGCCCCCGGCTGTGTAGCTGAGCTGCTGCTGCTCGTTCCCAGCCGGCTGCGGGGCCGGGGAGCTATGGGGCTGGGGGCTGGGGGGGGCGCGGAGCTGGGGGCTGGGGGTCTTCACTTGTTTTGCCGGGGGATAACGTTTCCCCCGAACAAACCAGCTGCACTGGGAAAGGCTGGGGCTGTGCAGAGCGCTTGTTACGGGCGAGCTGAGTCCACGGTGATGGCCGCTGCATCCCCGCCCGTGGGCACCCGTGGCGCAGGGCACGGGCAGGATGCGGCCCCCGGCCCGGGCAGCCCGCGGAGGGGCACCGGCACTAGGGGGGGGTATTGGCTAAGCGATGAGGTGCTGCTGCTGCTGCTGCTGCTGCTGCTGCTGCTGCTGCTGCTGCTGCATACCCGGCCTCCACTTTGGGTGAAAACCACAAGACTTTGGAATTATGGACCTTGGGGTTTCACCCGGCGGCTGGGCAGCCGTTGCACGTCTCCGTGGACATGCGACTCGGCCGTGGGCCGTGGGATGCATCTCCATCACCTTGGGCAGCGAGGGGAGCGCCTGGCCAGGGGTTTCGGGGGGGCCCACAGCCACCCCCCTGCTCCTGGGCGGTACTGGCTCCAGCCACCCTCTCGCCATGGCCATCCCACACAGGTCTAACCTTGCTCAGGGGCTAGAAAATTATTATTATTATTATGGGAAAATACCACTTGGACTGCTACAAACCTCTGCCAGCATGACACCAACGGCTTCGGCACCGGCCCGGGCTGGGTGGACCAGGCTGGAGCTCGTGTCCCACGGCGTCGCGGTGCTGACGGAGCCGCGTGGCAGCAGCGGTCGGTGCCGGAGCTGGCGGTGTTACCGCCGTACGTGCCCGTGCAGGGGCCCTCCCTGATTTGGCGACAGCAGATCGGCAGCTGGGAGGTGCAGCTATTCCCGAGGACGGACCGTATTGCTTGCTAACAGGGCGCAGTCATTACGCCTGCAGATATGATCTGTACAAGCTGTTCCTCGCTTCACAGCGTGCTGTGGGGTCGTCCGTCTGTCCGCGTGCTGTTCGCCTGCCGGAGGGGATGGCCAGGTTGTCCGTCTGTCCCCTGCCAAGCCCTTGGCAGGCTGCGGCAGCTGCTCGGCACTGGGGTCTGTGCTGGCGCTGAGGTCTGTGCTGGTGCTGGCTCAGCCCCAGCTGGGTTCGTTCCCCAAAACGGAGGCACTGGGGCTGCGGCGAGTGTTTCCAGGTAGAGGCAGGAGGAAAGCTTCATTGCCAGGGCACACGTGGGGAGCTGGAGGTTTTTCACAAAGAGCTCTCGCCTTTCCCGCATTTAGCCACTTTGGGTGTTTTGGTAAGCTCAGCTCGGCTCCTCTGGAAACTTAAACAAACCCCTGGGCTCTGGGAGGAGCGAGGGCTCAGCCCAGCCACCCCCTGGTCCTCACCTACACCCCCGATTCCCCCCATCTGCCTGACGTGGGGTGAGGTTTGTCCCGGCACCAGCTGCCCCAGCCCTGCCCGCGGGCTGAATTTGTGAGCAAACCGACCTGCCCTGGCAAGGAGGGCCTGGGCTTTGGCACCCAGGGGAAATCACTGCAGGCAGCATAGACCTGCCTGCCCCAGCCAGCGCTCCCACCTGCCAGAGCTCCGGGGACTTCCAGAGCTCCGGGGAGAGCAGGCGAGCCTTGCTGTGAAAATAAGCAAAATATGTACTACCCCCACCCTGGTGCTGCCGGCAGGATGGCAGAGGTGATGGCGGGAGGGAGGGACAGGGCTCGGAGCAGAGCTCCAGGGTCCAGCTCCCACCCCGGGCAGAGCCAGGAGGAGGATGCTGTTGCCCTGCAAAGGGAGCGTGTGCCTGGTCCGAGCGATGCTGGGCTGCGAATCGGGGGTCCCGGGCTCCACTCCCTCCTCCTGCGAGGGTCACCTCTGTCTGACCTTGAGAGAGACATCCCCGTGTGCCTCAGTTTCCCGTGCTGCAGCGGGGTGGTTTGTACTGGGCGGGTTTTAAAGGTGTCAGCTGCATTAGTATCCAGGTGACATTCTACATCATTTCCCACCCCGCTTCGCGAAGGGGCTGTGGTTTAATTAATGTTTGCAAATTGCTTTGAGGACGGCTGCTGCGAGAGGTGCGCAGATGCTCGCAGTGCCCACGTCTCCGACAGCCGAGTGCTGGCATCTCGCAGGGGGCCGCGGCCGCAAATTGCCACCGCGCTCCCCGAGACGAGGGGAGCCGCGCTTGCCCGTGCCGGCATGGCTCTGGTGTGGAATAGCTCAGCAGCTGGGGGAAGGCTTTATCTGCAGCTCCATTTCGGGGCTGGGTGTTTTAACAAGCATCGGATGAGGCAGCATAACGTGCCCGGTGCTGCTGGGGGAAAGGTGTGCGCCTGCTCCGGGGGAGGCAGTGCCCGGGACAGCCCTGGGAAAAGCGTGTCTGTGCGGGGAGGGTGCCGGAGAGGTTGGGATGTTTCCCTCTGCTGGGTTTCCACCCTGAGCTGCAGTTTTGGGGCTGTCTCACCCTTCCTGCTGGAGGGGAGAGAGTGCCTGGAGTCCCAGGGGGATCCATGGAGGAGCTCTGGGCTCAGGGGCGCAGACAGGTTTGGGTTATAATTGCAGCGTTTTACACCGCTGCGTCTGCTTATTTGGAAGGGATTTCCTGAATAAAGTGGGGGCTCAGGGAGCCCAGAGGGGCTCGAAGGGCCTCTCCCAGCCGATGAAACCTGGGTGGTTCAAGCTGTGCCTCAGTCCGCCGCGTTGATGGATAGCCCACCATGCTGCACGAGCAGCCTCGTGAACTCGGGGTCATCCCTCCCCGTCGGGGACCCCGAGGGATGGGCCCCTCCGTGCAGACCCATCTGTCCCTGCTGCTGACCCCGTGCCTGCCCTGGAGAGCGGCCGTGTGCCCGGAGCGATCATCCCACGCTCTTCCCGGGGCAGCTCGACCCAAAGTACCGCTGGGCACGATGGCCAGCGTCGGCCGCACGTGAACAGCTCCGGTGCGGCTCTCGCCGCCTGTCGGGACGGTTTCTGGGCTGGGGAGGGGCTCGTGTGAGGCTGCCCCACTGCAGGCAGCCTGACGGACGGAGATGAAGCGAGCAGCGAGTTCCAGCATCCTTCTGCCACCTCCCTCCGACCCGGGGGCTGGGGCAGAGCCAGGCCTGTCTCCCAGCCGGGCATCGCGGCGCTTGGCTCCAGCCGCTCCGGGAGATGGAGGAGCCACCGCCGGCAGCTCGCCGCAGCGGTTCATCACCCTCGCCGTGCGGCTGCCCGCTCGCCGGCCCGGTGCCAGCCCGTCCCTCCCGGCCGGGGGGAGCAGCCGTTCCCCGCGCGTGCCCCGGCGCAGGCAGGGCTGCCGGCGGTCAGGAGCTTTGCCATCAGCGCCGGCGCGGCTTGGGGAAGCAGAGAGGCCCAAGCTGACAGCGGCCGCTAATGAGCCAGCGGTAATGCACTCGTGGCTGTTCATTACTTTGGGGTTTCTGACATTTGGGTCAGTTAATGGATTTGTCTCTTCCCCCCTCCCGTGTCCTCCCACTCCCCTGCCCGTGGCTGCCCAGGACCAGCTGTAAATTAGCCCTTAATTTCTCACATGTGTCTTTACTTAAACGGCAAACGCGCTAAACAGCAAACTCCCCCCTGCTCGCCCCCTCCCCGGCCTCTCGGGCATTTGGGGGGTCGGTGCCGGCGGATGCCAAGGGCTGCCGGGCTGGCTCTCTGCCGGGGACGCCGTGGCTGGGGCATCGGCACGACCCTGCCGTCGCCGTACTGTGCGGACGGACCCCGTTGCCGGCTGGGATCCCCCCACGCTCGGACCCTGCGTCTGCGCGAGGGTTTGTGTTCAGGCTCGGAAAGCTCGGAGGGACCCGCCTGGGCCCCTTTTTTTCCTGTTGCAGCTAAATTATAACCAGCCTTTGTAAGGAGGCAGCAGGCTTGCCTCTGCGCCGGCTCTTCGCAGGCGTTTCTGCTGCGACGCTTCACCTTTTAAGTGGGAAGTTTTTTCTTTTGGTAGCAAATATTTTCCATAATTTCTAGGCTCGTACAATTAAAGCTGAAGAACCCGGGTGTAAATTATACCTCCCTGCAACCAGCCTCGCCCCCCTAGAGTAGCTAGGGGCTGGAAATATGAGGATTTGCAATAATTAAGGCAAATAGTTGTTTTTGTTTGGTAAGAAAAACAACCCGGTGCTGTTAGAAAGAAGGCAAGAAAAACCATAGAAAATGTTTTCCTTCCAATTACTAAGAAGGGGGGAAGAAAAAGTCGTTACATGCAAAGCTGGTGCCGGGCTCTGCGCCTGGCTGAGACGTGTAGAAACTAAACCAGGACTGGGCTGGGAAGCAAACACCCGTCGGGAAGCTGGATGGCAAGGATTAACCGGCCTGTTTCCTCGTGCTCTCCCCATTTTCCAGTGAATTTGATCCGTGACCTCCCACAGCTCCGGCGGAGCACGAGCTGTTGCACTGGGCTGAGCTGGGCTTACTGCCTGCGTGAGAACTGGCAGCTTCCCGCACGTTGCCTGCACAGGCAGAGAAAACCCGTGCGGAGCACTGGGGGAAGCAGCGGGACTCGCTGGTGCTGCCCGGCGCCCGCCGTGGCCTCTCCGTGTAGCCACGCTTTGCCGAACGGCCACAGATTTGCCAGCCGGCGAGGACCTGGGTGGGAACCGGCACCCCAAAGTGCGGCCGGCCAAAGTCGATAGCCGCCGCCAACGCCGAAGGCAGCGCGATGGTCTTTTTATTGTTTCCGTTTCTCAATCCACAAAATAACTATGGAATTGATTAGTCTTGAGGGATATGGTGGAGCTTGATTAATTTAGTAATTATTACTTCAAGGTATTTCACTCCTCGAGGGCCCGATCCTGGTCCAAAGCCCTTTGGAGACCCTGGGCAGCCTTTGGGCAGCTCTGAGCCCTGTTGCCCCCCCCCCATCTGGCAGCGGGGTGCCGGGGGCCACGGTGGACGCTGTGCCGGGGGGCAGGACGGCCCCTCGCTCTGCCGGGGGTGTCCCCGATCCCCCTGTGCCCCCTGCCCCGCTGGCCCTGCCCGCAGGAACGCCGAGGTCCGTTCCCTGGAGCAGGGACCTGGGAAATGTCTCACGTGCTCGGAAGCTTATCTGCTTTCTCCAGCTCTATCAGTTGGGCTGATAAAAGGCACTGCCTCTCCCGGCAAGCCTTGCCTGAGGTGTTTTAGGCAGGGCTGGAGTAGAGCCTGCTGTTGAATACCTGGTGCTTTAGCTGCTCGTGACTTTACGGTTTGGGCTGAATTTCTCAGTTGAAGTGTTTTTTCCTGTAATTTCAGCCAAATTTGTTTAGCTATTTCCAAGGGCAAGGCTTTGGAAAAATAATTTTTTCTTTTTAAATTGTGTTAAAATATTCTAGTGACCTTTTCTTTCAAAAGCCCGAGTGCCTGGCAGAAGGGACACGGAGCCTGGCACGGAGGGGTGGCAGCTCCCTGCCGGCTGCCTTCCCGCGCTCCAGCCGGGAGCCCAAACCAAGCGAGGGCTCGGCAGTTTGCAGGGGCTCAGCGGAGGAGCCGGGGGGGCAGCGGCGTGTCCCGCAGGCTGTGTCTGCGCCGGCTGGCCGGAGCTGGGGGCAGCCGGTGTCCCCGGCATCGCTGCCGCCACCGCTCGAACAGTTTGGCAGCCTGAATGAGGCCGGATAGCCAAAATCTGGAGCCTGGGAGTGCTGGGAGAGCCCAGCCCTGAACTCGCCTTGCATTCCTGGGGAGGAAAAGTAATTGCCCGTCCCCAGTCCAGACCTTGGAGTTATCGAGCCTAGAGATGATGGAAATCCAGCTCGGTTCCTCAATGCCACGGCTTGAGCCGGGCCGGGACTCCGGTCCCCGAGACCTTGCAGATTCTCCTGGCCCCGGCCACGGGTTTTCCTACTGATGTTCTCATTTTTCAAATGCCTGTTGAGGAGCGGGGTGGCCGGCTGGGAGCGTTCAGGGCTCTCGCAGCCTCCTGTGGGTTTTTGATCATAATTGGCATTTGTGAGTCTCCTGCTGGCAGCCGCCATCCCCGCCGTGCGTTGGTTTAGTGTTAGGGAGTGGGAACCAGTTCCCCAGCAGCTCCTGCACTGGTTTGGCAGTGGAGGACGTGTGCTTTGCCTCCGCTGGTGGTCCCGCTCACGCTGGGCGGTCGGCACCCCTCTGGTACCTCGAGGAGAACCGTCCCTCCGCCTGTCTCCGGTGTCACACCTCCGCGGGTGGCCGGAGAGCTCGGGGGTCGAGGAGCATCTCGAGCAGGGTTATTAGGGAGCTTATCTGGGGTTACTCCCTCGGGATGTTTGCCTGCGGTTTTTGAGGGCGGCTGAAGCCACCGGAGAGGTTGTCCCCCAGCACAACCCTTGCCGTGAGCAAACCAGATGCAGTCACAACGTGCGCGAACCCCATCACGGACGGGCTGCGGCAAGGTCCGTCTCTTCCAGCTGGATCCGCCCCAGAAAAGCTTCTTCCAGCATCCCTGAGAAGGTTTTTCCATCGGCTGCAGCAGTCTCCTGGCGGTCCAGCTTCAGGGGCTTCAACTCCTGAAACGTCCCCATCGCGGGTGGTGTCAGCGCCGGTTTTTGCGGGTCCCCCCCAAAGGTGCCCCCCCAAGGGTGCCCCCCGGAGCCGCGCTCTTTGGACGGGCTCTGCCGGGGCTCCCTTCGCCGTCCCCTGTGCTGGCCGCAGCCCCGCGCCGGGGAGGGACCACCGCTGGCCCTCTCGGCGTGTCCGGAAAGGCTTTTAGTGGCTTGGCTTGATGAATGAAAACAAATAAACTTGATAGACAAGTGGACAGCTTTATGATAGCTTCCCACTGACAGGGAGAAAGATTGGTTGTCGGTGGCTTGATAGAGAAATATCTTGATGGGAGTCAGATAAAGAGATGTATAACCTTGATGGCGGAGGATGAGGAGTTGGCTGCGTGGGAGGACGCGCCGGCAGCATTATTCAAAAATAATTCTGCCTTTATTTGTTTTACTTTTTGGCGGGGGGGAGGGATGCAGAGCCCCACAGTTCATTGAGTTTTTCAAAATAGATTTGCTAAATAAATAATGACGATGATCCATATTTTATTTATATCCCACCTATCTACATGCAGCACTGGAGGTGTTTTACAACGGACCTCTTTCTCCCTTTTAAAGCTAACAAACTCAAAACTAAAAGCACATTAGATGGAGACAGATTTACAAGGATGTTTAGATGCCGAAGCATAAAGACAGGCAGTGAGAGGGATTCGCGGACGCGCCTCGGCTGCTCACTCCCGTTGATTTTAATGGGCACCTCGTTGCTGTTGTGAATCCAACCGGATGCGTATTTGCACCCGCAGGCACCTCAGGAGCTCCGAGGAGCTGCCTCCGGCTCCGGGGACCTCGGGGGGTGCCCGGGGGGGCTCGCCAAGGGTCCCCGGGCAGGAGGGTTCAGAGTCCGCCCGCGTCTGCTCACCCTTCTGCAGTGGCAGCGATTCATCTATTAAGTTTTTTGAATTTGGGGGGGGTCTGGGAGCGGAGCGGGCCCTGCCCCGGCGAGCACCAGCCTGCCCGGGCCGGCCGAGAAAGGCGTCCTCGCTCGGGGACGTGGCTCCCCGCGACGTGGCCTCCAGCGCCGCGGCCGGGCGCCGCACCCGCCGACCGAAAATCCCACTGGCTTTTCCCACGGGTCTTATTTTCTGCGGGCGAGCTCCGTCCTCCCCGGTGCCGGACGCGGTCCCGGCAGACCGCGGCGCCCGTCGCGCGGGGCGAGGGCCGCGGCACGCGGTGGCCCTGGCCGGCGAGGCCGCGAGCCGGCGCGGCCGGCGGCACGGGAAGGTTCTGCCCGAGGTGCCGCCTGTGCCGCGTTACTCACATCAGCGTTTTCCGAGCGCTCGACAAAGGAAAGCGATATGTTAATGCAAATTATTGTTTAATTTTATCCCCGGATCAGAGGTGAAAAAACGTCTGTGCATGCTGCAGAGGAGGGGCTCTGCTTCCCCCCCCACCTGGCCCAGGATGGGGTGTCCGTCCGTCCGCTCCAGCCCTGCCCTTGGCACGTGCCCCAGCAGCCGGTGGGTTGCAGGATTTGCCCCTTTGGTGTCAGCCCCTAACGCACCCCTCCCCAAAACCAACCCCCCCCCCCGCAAGCCATTCCCTTCCTCAAGGTAAAGCACCCCCAAACCCCCCCGCTGCGCTGCACCCCGCGGTGCACAACCTCACCCCCCCCTTTCCAAAGCCCCCCCCAACTCCACCGGTGTGACCCCCCCCTTGGCAAAAGCCCCCTCCCACCCTGCCGGTGTGCTCCCCCCCCCTTTCCAAAGCCCCCCCCAACTCCACCGGTGTGACCCTCCCTTGCCAAAAGCCCCCCCAACTCCACCGGTGTGACCCCCCTCCCTTTGCAAAAGCCCCTCCCGCCCTGCCGGTGTGACCCCCCCCCCCCTTTTCCAAAGCCCCCCCCGAGACTCCGCCGGTGTGACACCCCCCCCCCCCCGCAGAGGTGGGGCCGCTCGCGGCACGGACCGAGGCGGCGCGCGCGCGCGCGCGCTCGCGCGGGGCCCCGCCCTGGGACCGGGCCGGGCGCGCGCGGCGGCCGCCGGTGGCAACAACGTGTCAGAGGCGGCGGCGGCGGCGCGCGGGCCCCGCGCGGGGCGGGGCGGGGCGGCGCGGGGCGGGGCGGGGCGGCGGGCGGAGCGGCGCGGGGCGGGCGGGGGGCGCGGGCGGCGGGCGCAGCATGGCGCGGCGGCACTGAGGGAGCAGCGGCCTCCCCGGCCCGGCCTTTGTCTCTCCGGTGTCCCCGGAGCGGAGGAGCCCCGCGCGGGGGGCCTGGGGCTGAGCCCGCAGGTGCGGGAGACAGCACCGGGGCTCGAGTACCGGGCGGCGGCGGCGGCGGCGGGGCTCGGAGGAACTTGGCCCGAAGTTCGGCGGCGGGGGAAGGGGGGTGGGGGGGGGAAGGTTCCCGGTACCGGGGCGAGCCGCGGGAACCGGCCGGTCCCCGCCGCCCAAGGGGCGCGGGATGCGGCTGCCCCGGCGCCGCCGCACCGCGGCCGCCCCCAACTTTCCCCGCTGACGGCGCCCGGGGCCGCGGGCGATGGTGAGGGCTGGCCGCCCGCCCGCCGCCGCCCGCCGCCCGCCCGCCGCCCCCGGCCGGCCCCAGGGCTCCGCCGCCCGTCGTCGTCGCCGCCGCCGCCGCCGCCGCCCCGCCGCCCCCTGAAGCGGCCGGAGCCGCGCCCGCCGCCGGCCGGGACGATGGTGCGCTGGGAGGCGGCCGCGCTGCTCGCCGCGCTCGTCGGCGTCTGCGTTTGGACCGACGAGACCGGGAAAGTTATCTCGGATCGGTACGCCGTCTACTGGAACCGGAGCAATCCCAGGTGAGGGCGGGGGCCGGTCCCGGCGCGGCGGGGGCCGGGCTGCAGCGACGCCCGAGTTGGAGTGTGTGTCCCCCCCCCCGTCTCCTCCCCGGTGAGCCCGCAGCCGCCCGGTGACAGGCGGCCGGTGACAGGCGGCCGCCGCCGTCCGTTGCGGGTCGGGTCCCGCCGCAGCCCCCCGATTTGCTCCGGTGAACGGGCTGGGCGGCCGCGGGGAGGGGGAGCGGGGGTCGGTGCGGGTCCCCGGCGGTTCCTCCTCCGGCTGCCATCCCCCCCTCCCCAGCGTCAAAGTTCACCGGAGGCTCCGGGGGGAGCCGTCCCCGGGGGCTGCGGCAGCCCCGGGAGCACCGCCCGCGGGTGGGTCGCGTTCCACGGGGGGCGGGGGTCAGGGGTGGGGGTGGTGGTGGTGGGGAGCGGCGGGGGCTGCGGCTCGGCCCCCACCGGCCCCTCTGCGCCCAACTTCGGGGAAGTTCAAGTTCCTCCTCCCCGCCGGTCCCGGTTCTCCCCCCCCCCCCAGTTCCTCTCCCGGGGGCCGCTCAGCGAAGCTTCTGCGAAAAAAACCCGAAATACGACCCGAAAGGCGCCTGGTGCTGCCGGTGGTGGCCCCGGGAGTATTTAAAATAACGATTTGGGGGTGAAACGGTAAAATGGACCGGTTGGGGCTGCACTGGGGGGTCTGGGGGGGTCTGGCCAGCCCAGTGAAGCCGCCGGTGGATGGGTGCGTGTGGCCGGGAGCTGGGGGCAGCTGGGGCCCCGCTGCTGCCCCTTTTCTTTTCGTCTTGGAAAAGAAATTGCTGCCTAGTTGGTTTAGTTTCCCTGGTCTGTCTTTGAATTTAGATTTTTTATTATTTTTTTTTTTTTCAAGCATCCTCCTTTTTTTTTTTTTTCGCCCGGTGCAAGTTTCGTCTCTCTTGTCTTTGTTCGTAATTTTTGAGGAACCAGAAACTGTTGGGAGAGTTTGAAGTGAGGATGAGTTCTACTTCTGACTCAGGTGGCCGTGACCACCAGGACCCCCACCCCCTCCTTCCCCTTGGATACAAACCACAGGGTTTTGAATGGGCCGATTTGCGGGGACTCTTGTAAAAGACAAAAAAAAAAAAACCAAAACCTGCCACCGAAACCACATTTTTTTCCCCCCAATTAATCCAAGTTAAACCGGCCCCGGCAGTGTCCCCCGCCGAGCCAAGCCGAGGGTGGCGGGTCGCGTGGCGACGCTCGGTTCACTTCTGCGGTGGGTGCCGCTGTGACCGCTGCCTTCAGGTTTGGGCTTTTCCGTTCTTTGGGTAAAACGGGTGTTTCTTTGTCCCCCGTTGGTCACAGCGGGGCCTGGCCCTCATCCCCCCCAGCCGGGGCCGGGGCCCTGGCCGCGGCAGAGCCGGCAGGAGCTGGGGCTGCCGGCGAGGCGGTTCCTCCGGTGCTGCCCAGCTGGGAGGCTTTTCCCCTCTTGCAGTGGGAGAGCTGGGAGGAGACCCTCGGTGGCACCTTATCTGCTCCTGGCCTCGTCCTGGCAGCATCCTGGTGACACCATCCCAGTTTATTAAAGTTCCCGGCTGCGTTTCGGCGGGTGGCCACAGGCGCCCGGAGCCGGCGGGATGCGCGCGGGGCCGAGGACCCTCGCGAGCATCGGCAGCCGGCCGCCGCGCGTCCCCTCGGGGGGACCGACCGGGTGCCGTCGTCCCCAACCTCGCGCCCTCGCGCCGCCCCAAAATTGGGGCGAGCCCGTCTCTTTGTGCGCGGCGGTGCCTTCGCCATGGGCCGCCTGCGGTGCATATGGATTTTATTATCTCCCTCACATTTTTGTGGGGGATTGTAAGAGGCAGGGAATTTTTTTTGCCCATTGCAAAGTTTTTGGTTACAGTTCCTGGTCCTCCCCAGCTCCCACACTTTGGACTCTTTTCTTTTGTTCTCCCAAATGCCAAACATGTGCGAGGGCCCCCCCCGGTCAAACGCCGGCATCCCGGCCGCTGGAGACGAGGGTGGCATCGCTGAACGGTTGGGGCCGCGGGTGAGATTTAGCACCCAAGGGTTCCTACGGTGGTGCCGATAGCCAAAAGTAGCCCCTCGTCCTTGGGCGATGGGCGTCCCAGGAGCCGGCGCGGGACCCGGTGTTGGTGATGGCTTCGGCTCAGCCTCGCAAGCTGCCCGCGTCCCCATCGCTGGGATGGGTGCTGCGGAGAAGGTAGCAGGGAATTTATCCTTGAAAATAAGTGGTAGTTCATTATTACATATATTCTTTTTTTTTTTCTAAATCTGACGTTGGCAGGGAAAATATTTTCGAGGGGGGGAAATAAAATAGGGCAAAGGAAGTGTGAAGGGATAGGAGGGAAGAGCAGACAATGGCTGGTGGGTTTTAGCAGGCACATCCGCAGCGCCTGGCTCCGGGATGTGACCCAAATTTTCCCAATGTAGGAGCACCCTGTGTCGCAATCGGCCGATGCGCTGTGCGTTCCCTGCGTGTACGTTCAGGTCTCGGAATTCAAGACAATTTATTAGATGTTGCAAATATAGAAATTGCCATTGAGTTTTCTGCTTATTTCCTTTTTGAACCCAGCGGTGGTTTTATTTTGTCTGTTTCTGGAGTTACTAGAAGACTCTCTCACCCTTAAAAATGAAGAACAACGTATATATGCTTTTTCTGGTTTCTTGTTTTCCTTCTTTTCCCCCCCCCTTACCATCTCATTTAATAAGGGGGAAATCAAAAGGGATTAACAAAAAAAAAAGGGGGGGGAAGAAAAAAAAAAGAGGTTAAAATGCCTGGTGCTTGTTTGAACCCACAGACCTGATCTGGCAATAAATATTTTTCTTCAGGTTTATATTGCAATCTATATTTTATAAAAGACAGTAATAAATCTCATGGTCAATATGATTTGCCCAGCTTAGAATAATTCTATATTTCATAATTAGGTCTAAATTAAAAATAAGTGGTACCTCGGGATGCTGCAATTTGCCTGTTCTGTGGAGATATTTAGCCACTTGCTGTGGATTTACAGGTTTACTTTTTTTTATATGATTTTGTAAGCATGCATTTGGAAAAGGATGCATGGGTTTTGCTGGGTGTAACTCCTGGGTTATCCTGGAAATAGCCAAAGGAGGAAGAACGTATCTTTATATAATAATGCGCTGTTTCGATACCCGCATAGAACTGTGGATTTTTGCTCTACGGCGCGTACAGATGCACTAACACCGTTTCATCTCCCCGGGCGTGGGATGCGATGGCCGTGCCCGGGCAGCAGCAGCGCCGGGGCCGGTCGTGGATGCAGGTGCTCTGTGTCCAGGGCAGCGCGCCTGCGGACGGGACCACGGGGCACGAGAGCTCAGCTGGGTCCGGCACCGTGGGCGGGGGTCCGGCATCGCGGCTGGGGGTCCGGCCGGGACAGGGCTCTTCCCTCCACGGGGTCTTGGGGGCCCGCGCCGTCGCTATTTTCCAGCCGGTGGCGTGGGAACCACTTGCCCGTAGGGTTCTTGGGCGGATTTGCAGCCTTGGGACCCGATGAGAGGCGCAGCGGGTCGAGCCGGGCGTCCCGGAGTCTCCGCCGGTCGGACGGCATTGCCTGGGCGGGTCGGGGTCTCCAGCTTTGGCCCCCCTTGCTCACACGACCCATGCGCTGCAGCAGGATTTAGGATGGATGTCTCGGGTGCGCTACAGTGCATCGTGTGGTGAAAAAATGGGGGTTTGGGAAACCTCCGCACTAGCGGGGGAAAAGGTCTGTGGGAAAGAGCGACCTGCCCTCGGAGGGTCCCTGATCCCGGGACCCCCTGACCCGCGGCCTCGGGGCTGCGACTGGAAACCTCTCGAAGGCCAAGGAAGGACAGAGGATTTAAGATTTGTTTTCGTCCCCCGCTCTACCTACAGCTCTGTAATGGGCAGGTTATAGTAATTCCAGAATGACAGTGTTCCTGCAGCCAAATGCAATTCCCATATACGCTGCCGTGTGTTTCTGTATCTACAGAGAGGGAAATGTGCAAAGTATTAGGTATTTTCCTCTGTCTGTTTACAGTACAGATACAAATGCTGTAAATGGTCTAGTTTTTACCCGTGGCCTATATTTAACTGTGAGGTCATTTCTCTGCCTTGGAAGGCTTATTTTTCTGATTTTTTTTTTTTTTTTTCTTTTTTTTTTTTTTTTTTTTGGTTTTGTGAGCACAGCTGGGATTTCGGTTCTGCTCCTCTGCACTCCCCAATCCCGGCATCGGGAAGCCGGAGAAATGGTTTCTAGCAGGGGGATTTACCGCCGCTGGCGGGAGCCCGGGTGATGCTCAGGGACGGCGGTGACGGCAGAGCAGGACTTTTGGGGGGGTCTTTTTGTGCGCCCTGTCCTTTGGGAGCGGGCGAGCGGTCCGTGCCGCAGGGATGGTGGAGTTGGGGTGAAGGAGGCACGCCTTGGGGGGGGTCCTGGATCGTGCTGCCCAGCCTGTCGGCTTTTGTGCCCCTTTTCTCCTGCATTGCCGTCTCCCAGAGCCACAGCCCTGGCACCCGCCGCTGGTGCTTTGTCCGAGAGCTCGGTGCGCGGCAGCCGGGGCGAGGAGAGCCGTGGCGAAGCCCCGACCGGCCGGAGCTGGGACCGTGCCCCGTTAACGGCCCGAGCCTGAGCAAACTTGCCTGCCTGCGTGTGGGTCACGAGGGGTTGCGGCCGGGACGATGGCAGCCCGCGTGTGCCCGGCCCTCCTTCGAGGGAGCGAAGACGACGACACGTTTGCCTTTTTCCAGGGGAATTTGGTGCTGGAGGGGGGTGGCCAAGCGGGAGGGCTCGGCTCGGGGGGAGCGTGCACGGCGCTGGATGTGCCCACCCATGTCTCCGTGCTGGGGTGGGTTTGGTGCCAGCCCTGCTGTGGGGCTGGTTCCCAAAACTTCTGTGTTCCGGCTCTGTCCGAGGCTGCCTGGGCTGAGACCTTTGGGGTCGGCTCCCAACCCTGCCCGCCCCCCCACCCCAGCTCCCGTAGGCATCACACGGGGGTCTGCACCAGTCTCTGCAAGAAACACACCCCGTTCCTCCCTCGGAGCAATTTTAATGTGAATTTTAACTCTGGCACTTGAGGGGTTCCCATGTCACCGGCAGGCCGAGTCCCCTCACCGGGTGCACCGGGCTCGGGGTGCCAGGAGCGGTGCCGGGGTGGTTGGGGCTGCTGGCGCTCAGCCATGTCCTGCATCCTGGGCAATTACTGCTCTTTTAGTTTTCATCTGTTCCGTTTTCCCTTTGTGCCGAGATCATTTGCAGCCCTTCCCACCCCTCTTTTCCAGCCCGTTAAGCCGTGTTAGCTATTCTTCACCAGCCCAGGTCTGCGGCGAGCGCGGTTAATGGAGAGCAGATACAAACAGGTCCAGCGTCTCTGACAAGATTTTCTCTCTCTGCCTGTCTCTGTCTCTCTGCCTGTCCCTTTCGAGGGACCGCAATTACATTCCCTGCTGGTCGCACATTTGGTATCCAAATGCTGGCCATGCGCTGCATCCTAATGCGAGGACGGGCTGGGGGGTGCGCGGTGCTGCCGGCGGGTCAGCCGCTCCCCGGCACCCCCGGCGTCCCCCGGCTTGTCCCGGTGCGGGGAGGCACAAAGAGGATGGGAGTAAGAACGGTGCAGAGGCTGGGGGGGAGAGAGATGCCTTCAGTTACCACTGGAAAGCTTTAAAAGTACTCTTTCATATATATATATATATGTGTGTGTGTGTATGCGCACATAGGTATATACACCTTACACACACACATAAATAATATAGATGCCCAAACACACCTCCGCCCACCCGGCGTACCTGCATGCGTGGGAAGGTGTGCATGCCTGTAACCATCCCTGTGTTATATACACATGTAATGCCTACCTGTGGGCTGAGGGATATAAATAGGTTTGTTTTTACATGTCTCTGAACGCAGATCTCAGCATCCAGGTCTAATCTCGCCCAGCTGTCTGTCTGTCTCGCTGCGTACACACGTATGTCCCACGTGCCGGTGGCTGTGGCTATCTGTATCTGTACCTGCATACGTTTGACAAGGTTCATCTGTCGGGTTGTCTGTAAAATTGCAGCAATTGTTCTTTAAATAGCTCCTTGTTCCTGATGGTGAAAATTTCAGTTCTTTTGTGTTAGATATTAATCATGATTTTAGAGGCTTCATTTTTATCCTAGATGTTTTTCCCCACTCGGGGCAGAGATCTTGCCCTGCTTCATTGGATTTAATGGCATTTATGGAAGGCAAGCAGATCTTGGCATTGTTACCTTCAGCCCCTAAGAGGAGCGTAAATGATTTTTTTCCCCCCTCCGCCATGACCCATTGGAACCCAATGCACTCCAGCCTGAAGTCCAGCCATTTTCCTGTGCTTTGAGCATCACCACGAAACCAAGACCAACCCCATTTTTGCCTCTGCGGGCGCAGGGGTAAGCGGCGCTTCCAGTATCGCCGACACCGCGGTCCGAGACGCCGTGGCAAATGGGTCTGAAGCCCGAGAAGCGCTGGTGTGAGCAGGCGGCCACCACTGATGCTTTGGTCTTTGCCAAATGAATTTGGGAGACGTCCCTGAAGCCAGGGACACCCCGAAAAGAGGGCTTGTGTTTCACTGGTGCGTAGGAGGTGTTTGTGTGGGTTCAAACTCTTTGTCAGCAGCCCAGCAAGCCCTTTTCCCCTGGCTGCCGGGTTTGGGGTCCCCATTGCCGTCCCCACCGTGCCACCAGCCTGGGTGGGAGCCGTGTCGGGGTGACAGCGCCCGTGGAGCCATTCGGGCTTGTCCAGCCCGTGCGATGCACCGGGGCTGTTTCATCCCCAGCAGGAAAACTGGGAAGGGACGAGGCTATGAGAGCGGGGCGGCCGGGAGGGAGCCCGTTCGGCTAGCGCCGTGCCATGCCGTGCCGTGCCGCCGTCCGGGCAGGGTGCTGCCGCCCTGCACAGTCCCAGCTTGTTCCTGGGCGGTCAGAGTGCTGTTATTTATTTATTTCTCCTCCCTCCTCTCCCCCTTTGCTTGTTGATGCTGCTGTGGCTGGGCTGCTAAATAGCTTCCCATTGTTCGAGAGCTAATTACCTCTTAATGAGGCTCCTTACTCAAAAGCCAAGCAAGAGTGGAGGCTGTGGGGTGGGCTGCTTTGCAGGCGGGTGAAGGCAGGCTGCCTGGCAGGGCGCTGGGTGGTGGGAGGGCTGGGGTCACCGGACCCTCCCGCGGGCACCGGTTGGGCTTGGCTCTGCCGCACCAAACCGTGTGAAAACGGGGCTTCCTTGGTTGGCCGTGGTGAGAGCTGCGGCGGTGGAGCTGCCGGCCTGGAGCTTCGTCCCAAAGGGCGGCCGGCGGAATGGCTTTGCCGAAAGTTCCGTATTGAGCCCCAAAGCTGGTAACTACCGGGGAGAAACGAAAACCCCGCGGGGTTTGCCGAGGCAGCCTGTCTCTTCCTGACCTTAGCCCGTCCATCGGCAAGAGGCTGGCACCAGCTCTCGCCCCAACGGGGTTCAAGAGCTTTGGCCGGAGGGAGCTGGGCAGTGCGGATGGAGGGTCCTTGCCCCCCCCGGGGTGAGAAGCAGAAGTTTGGTCTCCACTTGCCAGATCCTGGGTCTGTCCCCGGAGTCGTGTGCATCCCTTGGGCCGGCGGGGCTGGAGCGTCACCGCGGGCACGAGGCTGCGGCAGCTCGTCCGTGTGCCGGATGGTGATGCCGCAGACGTGATGGGGGAAAAAAAGATCCTTCTCCAAAGGGATTGGGAAAGCACCCGCCTCCGCCCTCCCCAGCCGCCCCGCTCTGATTGAAGCTGGGCTTTGTGCCCCCGCGCTGGGGGTGGGTGGGAGGATCCCAAACTTCAGAGGGGGACGAGGCGGTCAAAGCAACAACAGTGGGGAAAAATAAAACAAAGGAGGAAAGTTTACTCCCTAGAATAATAACGAAGACGGGGAATGACTTCCCCTTCCCCTGCGCCCTTGGGGAGCGCTGGGGGCAGCGAGGGATCTGACCCCGCGGGCACTCGCAGCCCCCGAAGAGGGGAGCAAGCCCCCGCGAGCTGATGGAAGTGCAAAAGCACGTGAGATGCTGGACTGGAGCCCCAGCCTGGGCTGGTGGGAGCTTTGGGGTCGTCATCCCCGTCCTGCCCAGCCATCCCGGGCTGCCAGCCGGGGCTCGGTCCGGCCCTGGGCGGAGGGGGTGGCAGGGGACACCGGTGGGTCTTGGTGGGCACCAGCCTGGGGCAGGACCGGGCTGGGCAGCTGGCGCTGGATGTGGGGGTCCTGGGGCAGAGGGGTTTCGGGGTGAGACTGGGGCTCCCTAGCTCCCACGCTGTCCAAAAATGCCCCCGGCTGCCCAGCTTGCCCGTGACTTGCCCGCCCGGTGAGGCTGGTGATGGTGGTGGGGGCCCGCAGCGCTCTGCCGTATCGATCCCTGGCAGTGATTTAAATGCCATAAAGCACGGCTATCGACGTCTCACGGCCTCCGGTGAAGCCAATCAGCGCTGGGGCCAGCAAGACCCACGCTCCCGTTTCTGAGCCCTGCTCGGATCCATTTGACGTTTTCCTCCGGGTCATTAATGGAGGGAGAGGGATGCAGACAGAAACGTGGATTAAGTCTTCCTTTTTTTTTTTTCTTTTTTTTTCTTTTTTCTTTCCCCCTCCCTCTTCCTCACCTTTTTAAATTTTTCCCCTCATCCCACATTTGCTTTCCAAGACCCGGCTGTTAGAGCAGAGGAGCAGCGAGCGATGCCACTGCTGGGCAAGGGACAGCCACGGCGCCAAGCCACGTCCCGGTGGGGCTGTGCCAGAGGGGCAGCTGTGGTGGGATCCTGCTGCACGTGAGCTCTTCCTGACCTGCCAATTTTCTGCTTTTCTTGGCATTTTTTCCCCCCACCCTGGCCTTGCTTTGCATTTGCGGGGTTTTCCATTTTTTTTTTTCCTGCAGCCGCGACCTCCGTGCGCGCACGTGTGTCGGTGCAAATGCCGCCTGCCCGGGGGCTGCCCGTGCAGAATCAGTCCCACCAAACGCCAGCCTGGCGCTGGACCCGGTGCCGCTGGTCCCCCGAGATGCGGCAGTGAGTCTGCAGGCATCCGCGCAGACACCGCTGGTATTCCCACCGCCCGCTGCAGAAGCATTACCAGGATCCGCGGAGTTTAAAACCGTCACTCCGTACTTTTTATTTGAATACAGGAACGTGCTTTTATTTAAGCTCCTTCCCCACGCAACCCTGAAATGCCCCCAAGAATTAAACTTTGTATTTCAGATCTTTTGTACAAAACGTAAATCTCCCCTGGCTCCGTTCCCCAGGGCCGCCGGCTTTGGCAAAAAGGCGAATAAATTGCAAAGGGGGTTTGTAATGACTGGAGATGGGAAAGACCCGTTAGATCCCCCAGCCTGTTCCTCCTCCTGATGCATCTGAATTGTCTCCTCCATCTATTTGATTAGCGTGGCATTCAGCCTAATTTCAGTGGAAATATTTGCTGTTTCCCCTGGTGTGTCTGCAACCAAGTTTTGTAGGATTTTTTTCTGCAGAAGAGGAGAAATTATTTGTATCGGTTTATTTTTCTTTAACATTACACGGAGAGCAAAACTCTCCCATGTGCTAGGAAACAGATAAAGTGTTTAGACAGCAAATACAAATATTTCTGAGCACTCAGCCCGGCTACAGATATTTCTGCCTGTCCTCCAGCAGGATTTCTTACTGTGTCTTCTAGTGGGTTTTTATATAGACTGGTTTGATTTTTTTTTATTTTTATTTTTAAAAAGCCCTATTTATATTTGCAGTAAAATAAAATCAGCCAAGCCTGACCCTGTAGAGAACTCGAAAAATCCCAATTCTTCCTTTTTCCAATCCTGTTTCCACTGAGAAAAAAAGCCCCTGGACCTCGCGCCCTGCACAAAATCCAACCGCGACGGGATTATTTCGGCGGCTGAGCTTTCTGCAGCCGCGGGTGCTGGGACGGCGGCGGCACCGTCGGCCCCCCTGAGCTGGGATGTGCTGGTGGAGGTGGGGAGGGACCTGGGGGTCTCTGGGTGTTCCCATGGGACTTGGGGGGCACAGGGCAAGGGCGGTGGCTGGGTACCTTGTACTGCAGGTACTGACTGTGCTTGGTGCATCCCAAAAGGGTTTTATTGTTTGCTTTTTTTTTTTTTTTATTTTATTATAAATTAGGTGCTCCCTGGCAGTGTCCCAGCCTCGCTGTGCCCAGCAGCCATCCCAGTCCTGCTGGTGGCCCCGTGGGTGTCGTTGCCAGCCTGTGCTGAGCACGGGGTGCCGGTGCGGTCAGGAGCATCCCGAGCGGCTGCCAAGGGCCGTCAAGGAGCCGGGAAAGCTCTTTCCCAGCCAGCTCGATAATCCCGATTATTATCTGGTTTCTCGATCAGGGTTGCTTATTAAACTTGGCACCGCTGGCTTTGCCGTTCCGGCCGCCTGCTTCGGCAGAGGGATTTATCTCCTGCTGACTCGGGAAGGAAATTGAGTGGAAAAACGCGGGGCAGAGCCCCCCGGGACGGCGGGGCTGGGGGTAAGGGGGGGGCCGGGGGTACTCGGCCTCTGAAGTGCCAGTGGATGCTGGTCCAGCCCCAAACGGCTTTAGGACACGGGAGCGATGCTGCGGTGCGTCTGCCCCATCCCTGCGTGCCAGCGGAGGGTCAGGTTGGTGGTGCGGGCGGCTGTGCCGCCTGGGCCGTGTCCGTCTGTCTGTGTCCCCCCGTCCGTGCTGGGTGGCTGTTGTGGCTGCATCAGGGGCTTCGCATGGTGGAACGACCCCAGTTCTGGGATGGGCGCTGTTGTTTCAGTGTATTTCAGATTTATTTCATTTTATTTCCAGTTTGAAATGGTAGGTTTTTTAAAAGAATACGTAAACGTTTGCTAATTAGTTGTTATTTTCGCCTTGCCCTGAAATTAAAGGGAACCTTTATCAGCCTCCTCTCCCCCTTCACACCAGGAATATCAGCTTTTTCTATATTTGGGCCTTCCAGCTTGAATTCCCCTGCTTCCCATCACACAAATGTTCTTCAGTGCTTTGTTAACCGACGCTTCCTCTTGCATTTCTTCTGCAAATTTTGTTTTATTTTTACCAAGCCAATTTGCCGGAGCTGCCCATGCCTCAGCCGGTGTGCTGGCCCTTGGGAAAGGGCTCTTCACAAATCTCGGACCAACTCCCGGCACGGCTGCGGTGCTGCCGAGCGGGACACTTGGAGATGGGTGAGATGCCACCAGAGAAGATGCTCTCACAAAGGGTTTCCCTCCTGGTGTTTGGTACTTGGGCGTTCATCGAAATTTCCCTTTTCTCTGCTGGAAAACTCGGAGCTGGGGGGGGTTGAGCGGTCCCAGACCCAGCTGGGCGCTGAGCGTTGGGGCATCAAATCCAGACGGAGCCTCTCAGGGGGCTGCGGTCGGCTCCTCGCTGCCCTCCCGGGGTCACCTAAAATGGGACCTGCCGCCTTTCGGGTGGGCATCTCTCATGGATCAGCCTGGATTTATTTGTCGCCCCGGAAAGCCTGGGGGTGCAGGGCTGGTGGGAGGGGAGCGGGTCTCTGTGTTTGGGCGAATCGCCCTGCTGGGCTTTTTGCTGGGGGTAGAAATGTCCAGGGGTCCCTGGAGCGGTTGTGTGCCTGGTGTGGCACCGGTCCCACACAGGGAGAGGGGAATCGCCGCCTCTCCCCCCTCTCCTCTCCCTACAGCTTCTTCCTTTGGTTTTTATCCCAGCTCCTCTTTCTCGTGCCCTTCCACCATTTTCCTTCGGTTTAAGAACACTGCACAAAACCTGTAACTGCGTTTCCTTCTCCCCGTGGTGTCTGTTTGCCCGGCCGCTCTCCTGCCGGTGGGTGAGCTCCCTGCTCCCGGGGTCCCCGTTTTGGGGTGGGGGCTGTCCCCCGTCCCCTCTCTGTGCACGGTGGGAGACCGGTGAGGACAGGGTAGGCTCCGAAATCCTTTATTTGGAGAAATTATTGTTAGCCTGAACCCTGCAAGGTTCTTATCTCCGGGGCAGTCTCGTGCTTCAGGGCACGGTGTCCATCTTGGACATCCTCCAAACTCTCTCCTTGGGTTTTCCAAGATCCTTCATGCAGGGTGGTCAGGAGGACCCGCTGCCTGTCTGTTCCCCCAACCCCCCCGGCTCCGCCAGCACTGTGGGACTCAGGATGGACCCGTGGCCCTGCCAGGCTGTGCCGTGCCGTGCCATGTCCCGGGGGCTGTCCCGCTGCCACCGGCACCATGCTGCGGTTGTACAACCGCCGTTGGATACGGCACTGGCACGCGGCAGTTCTGGCACCAGCTCCAGCTGCAAATGCTGGTCAAAAATGGCGCTGCCGGTTTGGTTTCCAACAAAGAATCCAAACCGCCATCCAGAATAGAAATGGCTTTTGGCTCCAGTCCCCATCCAACGTCATTTCTGTTGGATTGCCTCGGGTTCGCAGGTCTTGGTTTGGCTGGAGCTGGGCGCACAGCGTGCCGAATCCCGTGAAACACCAGGGTCCCCCTGCGCCGCGGCCCCGGCATTGCTCCTGCGCTGCCCAGTCCCGTGAGGTGGAATTAAAGGCTAAAATGAGGGATGGGAACGGGGAATGGGGATCACCTTCTGCTGCAGGATGTGTGCGCCGGAGGTGGCATCGTGCCTAATGTTCACCGCCATGAATTGCCTTCGCCTCTGACCAGGGCTGGGCTCCCAGTTTTCCCTGCCTGCGGTCCCAGTCTATGCTGGTTCTTGGGGTCGGTGGCTCTGAGGTCTGGACCCCCAACTGCCGCCTCTCCGGCTGGACCAGCTGGGCTCGTCCCCATCGCCATCTGCAGTTGTTCATTTTTGTTCATTTTCTGCCTTGGCTCCTTCCCGGGGCTCTCTCCGGCGTCAGGATGGGAAGCGCCGGCGGGGCTGCGCGGCAGCGGGGGGGGTTGTCAGGGGCCCGGCGTGGGCGTACAGCAACAGGAATCTGGACTCCAGAAAACATTTCGAAGCTGATTAATAATAATAAATCATAATGTTGTCTTTTAAAATAGAAAAGCTTTTGGATAAGGTGGAGGGATACTCTCGCCGTTAAGACAGCGAGCTGGGGTGTGAGCTCTGGATCCGGTTTCCAGCTCGTTACACGGAGACAAATGGCTTCCTCCCTCCCAGCCTCAGTTTCTCCGCTGTTAAGGTGAGGATCGCTGCCAGAGGCTAAATTAAGCAATTAATATTTGTGGAGTGCATGGAGAGATTGAGAAGGACATTGCTCTCCCAGCACTGTACCCCGCTGCACAGCGTGTCTTCCTGCTCCACGGCCTGACCCGGGAATTTCACCTGGGAGCCGGAGCATCCGCCGGCAGCTCCGCAAAAGCCGCAAGCGGCGCCAGCGGTGTCGGCTGTGAAGCCCCTTCTCCTTCGCATCCGCAGAGCCCGGGGCACGAGGAGGGGGCTGCAGCTCCTGGCCCCCCCCCAGCTCCTTCCAGGCCGGTTTGGGGACCCGGTTCCCCCGTGCCGGGGTTGCGGTGACTCAGAGCCGTGGCTGCGTGCATCGCGTGGCCGAGTGTGTTTGACAGTGCCGGAGCCCAACTTCGTTACGGGTTCTTGCAGGCACGGCCCTTTGCCGGGGGGTCCCTCCCTCCCCCAAGAGTGGGCAAAAACCCGGTGTCACCACGACTCCCCGATTCATGCCGGCAGTCCTGTCCCTGGCAGGAGGGAAGCCCAGCTGGATGGGTTTTTGGTGGTTTTTTTTTTTTTTCCTTAAACATTGTAATATTTGTTTCACCTTATAAATCACCCCACCCGGTCTGCCTTGTGGAGGGAGGATTTATGGGCGCAGGTGTAGCTGCAGCGAGAGGAACGCTGTTCTTGGGGACCGACCTGGTTTAATGTTTTTATAATGATAGTGTTGCAGCAGCGATCTCGTCGAGGGGAGAGGTCTCGCCTGGCTGTAAATCCTGCCAGGGCTGTGACAGGAGGGTTGATCGGTCCCTGGGGTGGGACAGACCCAGCCGGGATGGTGCGAGGTCCGGCACGTGCCTGCGGTGCCGCTCGGGGGTATTTTCCATGCTGGAAGGGGTTGCAATGCTGGCACAGCGACAGGTCGTACCCCAAACCATCTTTTGCTGGTGTAAATCAGCGGAGTGGAACTTGGGGGATAAGCCAAAAAGGGGGTTTCTGAAGCCTGGGGGCGGGTGCGGGTCCAGCCGCCCGGCTGAGCTGTTCCTGGCGTCGCTCCCGAGGGACGGAGCCGTGCGAGGCATCGGCGGGTGCCCTGTGCTTGCTCGGACTTGGACCCGCTCTCGTGCCCCGTACAGGGGCTGGTGGGGCTGGTGGGGCTGGATCCTGCTGGGATGCTTAGGGAGCATCAGCACCCCCGGGGCGAGCAGCCCCGCCAGCCTCTCGGTGCCAAAATGGGCGTCTTGGTGTGTTTAATGGCGGTTTGCTTTCTCGCCTCAGCCTGGTCTGGCAGCTGGAAACGGGGGTCTCTGCCCTTTTGGGGGTCTGTCACACCGGGGTGGCAGCAGCCCCGGCCCCCGCGTTCGTTTGTAACTCGGCGTGGGGACCCTCGAGGTGCCCGACCAGAGGAGAGCCGGGACTTGCAGCCGGTGCAAACCAGGGGGGCTTCACCGAGTCCCTCGAAAGCCGGTTTAAATCCCCGGAAGGTCTCGCCTTCCCACCACAACCGCATCATCGTCACCCTGGGGACGCGGGAAAGCCGTTAGCCGGCTGCTAATGAATGCGGCTCTGGGGACCAGGGGGGTGTTGGGGGCGCTTGGTGAGGATGGGGACGCTTGGCCCTGGAAGGGCTGGGGGGGACCCTGCCGGGGCTCTCCCCGCTTCCCAGGGGCCGGGGCAGCTCCAGGGGGATTTTCCCTGTGCCAGCGCTGCCCGCAGCAGCACAAACGAACCAAGTAATTGGCAACATGGAAATATTTTGTGCTCATTAAGCAGTGGGAAGCGGCGGGTGAGGAAGCGGCGTTCTCCGGCGCGGGCAGGGGCTGCCGGTGGCATCCCCCGGGGGCTGCCGACGACCAAAACCCCACCGACTTCTGGCTGGAAAGCGGAGATGGCGATTGCCGGCTGGCAGCTGGGGCAGGGACCGTGGCTGCCCTGGGGGCACGGAACCACCCTGGGGTTGGGGGGCTGGCGGTGGGAAGCCCCACGCCCCGGTGTGCTGCGGGGAGCGGGGTAGCTGGTCCTGGCACCGTGCGGTCGGGAGCCCCTTGTTTGTCGGGGGCAAGAGCAAACCTGGAGGGGGGCAGCGGGGGTTCACGGCCGCCAAAAAGGGGGGCTGTCGCTGCGCGTTTTCTCCAAACTGTCGTAAATCCCACAGATTAAAACTTGAAACGGCGAATCTCAGTGGCTGCCTTTGAGCTCCCCTAACCCTGGCACCGTGTGCTGCTGATTCCCAGGAGGGGTGTCAAGGGGAACCCCGGCGGTCTCGGCGTCCCCCCTGTTCCCAGTGCAGCAAAGGAGAGCAGCAGAAGCGGGGGCCGTAGGGTAGGGACCCCGCTGGGTGGCCTTATCCCTGCCGAAGGTCGGTGGCCTGGGGACGGCTGCTCCCTCGCACCCCGGCACGGAGCGAGGACGGCCCCTCAGCATCCTCCGCCACGCTCAGACCCCAGCACGTGCTTTCGGCGCTCGGCGGGGCCGAGGCTTTGCCATCTGTCCCCCCGCCCCGGTGTGTGCCCCGGCGCGGCGCGGGGAGCGCCCGGCAGTGCTGCAGGCGGGGGAAGCTTTATGGCTGTAGTTAAAGTGACTTTATGATATTGTATCTGAACAATTGCCGGCTATTATCTGGATCGATGCTGTGTGATTGAGACACCGGTTGATAACCCAGCCGGGGCCTCTAATCGGTTTTAAACCGCGCAGGGTCGTTTGTGCTTTCGATAAAACCCCTCAGCGTTTTCTATTTTAACTCTTTGCCCCAGGCTCCGGTGGGTTTTCCCCCGGGGCTGCGTGCCGGGGTGGGGGGCTCTGCCTGCCGCGATGGGTGCCGGCTGGCAGGGACGCGGCAGGTTCCGGCTCCTGCCCACCCGACTCGCTGTCTGCCCTGGGTGGGCACCAGGATGCTGGGACCCGGCTCAGGGCGCTGGGATGCACGCCGGCTGCGGCGGGGCTTCAGTGGTGCTCAGTACTGCTGGGTCCTGTCCTGCTCGGGGACGGGAGGAGGGGGCAAGGGGTGCGCGGGGGAGATTTCGGGGTCCCCTTCCCACCTTCGCCTGGCTCGCAGCGACCTTGGGTGAGTCACGTCACCTCTGCGCGCTTCATTTTCCGCAGCTGTAAAACGAGGACAATGATACCTTTCCCACCTCGCAGAGGGGTTGGGAGGCTTAATTAGTTAATGTTCGTAAAGTGCTTTGAGGATTAATTAATATTGTGACTCTAATTTTTTCCGATGGTAAAACGCCACTTAAATATCTCTGCACTGGTACCTTCCTCCATGACCCTATAAAGCAAATCTACCCGGGGATGTTGCTGGTCTCCACAGGAGCCGGGTGGCCCCATCGCTGGCAGGCATCGTCTCCCCAGTGCTGAACTGGGAGGCCACTGGTATCGGGAGGAGAGTGGCGCTGAGCAGGAGGTCCCAGGGTCGGTGCCCTCCGTGGCGGCCGTCCCACAAGGGCTGTCCCAGAGCCCTGCACCCCGGCTCCCCAGTGTGTCCGCCTGGGCCTGATCCTTCTCCTTTGCCAGGCTTTCCCTGCTGGAAGCAGTTCGTATGTTGGGATTATTCCACTGTCACCTCCCTGTGACGCTGCTCATCCCTGCCCAGCCTGCTCGGGCACCTCCAGCATCGCCATCCCCAACGGGCTCGACCTGCTCGGATGCTCCTGACCCCACCTGCGCTGTGGGAAACTGCCCCCAGCAAATTCCACATCCCAGGTCCGATCCCATCCAGCATCTCTGGGGCTGCTGGGTTGGGAGTGGGGCTGCCGGGACTGGCCAGGAGGGTGGCTTGGTCCCAGGAGGTCGGGGATGCTGTGCTGGGAGAAGTGCGAGCCAAAGCGCTGAGCATACGTCGTCAGCGCTGCGCAGGCACGAACCCGGCTTTCCCCGTGAAAACAAGTTGTTGCGAACACACCTGCCTGGGAAGCTGCTGGCAGGCGCGGGAGGGCATTTTCTGGTATCTTAATTCCCGTATGCCATTAGTCAGATCGCTGACTGGCAGGTTTTGTTTCCTCCGAGATGATTTCTCAGCAGCAGCTCTGCTCTGCCATGCGCTCCTGCCTCCCTCCTGCTCCGCTGCCGGGAGCTGCGGGGACAGGGATGGCAGAGGGGTCCCTGCGATGGCAGGGCTGTTCCCGGGGGCCTTTTTGAGATGTCAGGTGTGAAACCCGGGGTTTGCTCAGCTCCAGTGCTGGGAGGGTATCGAGCATCTCTGGACCGTCGCTGGTGGGAGTTTTCCTGCATGGGAGCAGCCAAGGCGAGAGCCAAGTGTGCTCCCGGCTGCCCGTGGCCTGGGGGGGTACCCGCCATGGGTCCTGGCACAAACTGGGGGCTTTTTGACGTGTTGAAGACGTGCGAATTCCAAGAGGGTCTGGCAGGAGGGAGGATAGCGGGAGGACGGTACGGTCCCAGGCAGGGCAGGTTTCTGGGGTGCAGTGGAGCCCCGGGGCTGAAGAATCGGAGATGGCGGGAGCATCCCCAGTTGCAGAGCACCGGAGGGGTCTGGGACCCGCGGTGGGGCGAGGAGGAGGAGGAGGGAGGTCTGGGGGGAGCCACCATCCTGCTCCCTGGTGCTGCTGAACGGAGCCAGA
The DNA here is from genome assembly GCF_964188355.1 of Buteo buteo. NCBI lineage: Eukaryota > Metazoa > Chordata > Aves > Accipitriformes > Accipitridae > Buteo > Buteo buteo. The sequence goes on from NC_134180.1 coordinate 1,028,886, forward strand.
GGAGAAGGAGCGTCGGGGCTGGCGGAGGTGGGAGAGGACGAGCCGAGAGGCTCCGGCGCTGGTCGACGGCTCCTGTCCCTGGTTGTCACCAAATGCAGCGCAGAGCTGCGGCGGTGCGGGGGAGAGGCACGTGCTGGTGCGCAGCGAGCATGCCGGGTCTCAAACCCCACTCCGCCAAGGGCGTCCGGGGAGTTTGAGGCAGGACGGACTGACAGCAGCGTCCCCGCTGCCTGGACCCTGCTCCGTGCAGTTAATAACATCCCGGCAATTAAACTGGAACTAATGCAACGATAAAAATAACACGCTGTCCTTCTGCAGCGTGCTGCATCCCACAAGCTCAGAGGTGTTTAAAAACCCATTTAAAGCCAGATCCTGCTGTCAGACCGGTGCGGGGTGCGGAGGCGGTGGCACTGGGCTCTGCGTGGCCATGGGGCTGGGATCTTGGTTTCCAGCCCTGACAATCTCCCTGCCTTCTGCAAGGTGTGAACGACCCCAGTTCTCTCCAGTCGAGAGACTGGTTTGCCAGCTGCCAGGTTTTAAATAATATAAATTACATGAATTTTTATTTTTCATCTTTCTAGAGTTGTTTGATCCCTGGGGGTTGGTTTTCAGGCTTTTCTCCATAATGCAAAGAGCAGAAACGCATTCTTTTAATGGTAATTGAGATTCTTGCATCATTGCAGGACTTGGAAGCTGCAATGGGCTTTAAATAACGTGAGAGTGGGTGAATTCGGGTTCTGGCTCTTCAAATGAGTTTCTGAGGTTTTCTTGTGGTTTCCCTCACTCTGCTCTGAGGTTGGAGGGGCCAGAAAGCCGCATCCCTGTCCCGTGTGGGGACACGCTGCCCTGGGCACCCTCCCCAAAGCAGGATGTGACTTGGGGGGGGAGACAGGGACCCGTGGGTTGTGGTGTCCTTCAGGAGATCTCTCGGGAATGGCTTTGGTGGTGACTTGCGTCGTGCGCCCCATTGATGGAGCCGCCTGCCAGCCCTTTCACAAACTGCTCGCACCTGGACATTGGAGCTGGGTCCTCCTGGACTGAGGTTTGGGGTTTTTTTTTGGCTTTGCTACCATCTGCCTGGCACGGTGGGCACCCAGCCCTGCTTCTGCCGTAGGGCAGAGGATGCTCATGCTGGCACGTTGGAGGAAATCTCCCGCCCGTGGGGTGACGGCGTGTCTGCAGAGGAGAAGGCTCTGGCGCAGGGAGGTGGCTCGCCACGAGCAGAGCTGCTCTGCAGGGGCTTCGTCCCGGCCCCCGCGCCAACCCTCGGTGGGCTCCTGCCCCTTCGATGAGCCTTGGGAGCCCTGGATGTCCATCTCCCGTTTTCCCTTTGGCTGCAAGGGAGCAGACAGTGGCGGAGGAGATGGCGTCCTCCTCGCCTGCCGCTGTGGCTCCCTCCTTCGCCGCGCAGAAGACTGGGGTGGTTTTGGAAGGGAGGCACGTGGGGATGACCGGGGGTGAAGCACGGCAGCCGGCCGGGCACCGGTGTGCCAGCCCGGCTGGAGGGGGCTGGATGTGCAGCTGAGCGGGGGTCCCATCGCTGTGACTCCCGAAACCTGGAGCACAGGAGCACTGCGGCGGAGCTGGCATTGCCATGCCTGTGCTCTGCCGAGCTGCCCTGTTCCCTCTGCCCGGCCTCGCCGCGCCAGGGTAAATCCCTGCCCCGGCGGCACACAGCCGTGCCGGCAGGGCTTACCCGTGCTTCCCATCCCCACCAAAGCCGGGGCGGTGGAAGGGGCTGCCGAGCGCTTTCTGGATGGGGGGAAGCGGTTTCCGGCTGCTGGGGGAAACATCTGGATCCAATTGCCGCTCCATGTGCAGCCGGCTGGGCCAGACCCGCTCCTGCACGGCACGACGGGAGTCGCTTCGCCGCGGAGGGACCCACCGGCTCCCTGTCCCATGGCTGGGAGCCCCGTGCCGCGTCCCCATCCCACCCGGAGCCCCGCCGTCCTGCCCTGGAGGTCCCCTCGGCCAGTCGGCATCGCTCGGGGCCGCCGGTGCCCGTCCCCAGCATCCTCCCGCCCCGTCCCAGGCCGTGGCGGGGGGAGCCGCTGCCCGCCCCGCTCCTTTTGTCAGCCTCAGAAAAATTGACCTTGAAGCGCGCTGGAAGAGCCCTGCAGCTAATCGTGTTAGGAGGTGTCTGACTGCAGCTCCGCGCGGCTCTACCTGAGCGGCATTAGCAAGGGGGACGCGTCGGGCTCGCGGCGCCCCGGCTCAATAATTGATGCGTTTTTCTCAGCTCCCCCTTCCGTGAAAGGAAACCCAAGTGCCGGGAGGATGGCGGCTCTGGCACAGGGTGGGAACGGCGAGGGGCCGGGGTGCCACGCGTGATGCTCGGGGACGGTGCCGTGGGGCCACCGCGCATCCTGACGGGGTGGATGGGGATGTGCCGAGGGTGCTCTGCAGCCTGGGGAGACCCGTGGAGGTCGGAGCAGCTCTCCGTGCACCCTTCCCGCTCTGCCCAGCCTCCTCCGCACGGGGAGGCCCTGGGCAGCACGTCTCTGCCCGTTCTTTTTGGGAATCCCTGCAGAAACCCTTGAAACTTGCGTTCCCGCGGGAGCGCCAAGCATCCTCGCATGGAGCATCCTCGCACCGAGCATCTCCTTTTTCCTCACGAGCATCTCCTGCTCCGGAGCCTGGCACGGCCCCCTTGGTGCCCCAGCACAGCCCCCTCGGCTGCCCCTGCTCTCGCCTGGGATCCTCATCACCCTTGGCCACCCTGGACCCTTTTGGGGGAGAATGTTGGCCCCAGGTGCCCCCTGACTCGACCACCCCACACAGGGCAGAGCTGCCTTGCCTTGATACAATCCCTCCTCCCTGCCTCCTCCCCTCTGCCTCTTTTTTTTTTTTTTTTTTCTTTTTCCCCTTTCCCCTCTTAGAAAAGCACGCAGGGAAGGGGAGAGATTTTAACCTTCTGCCTGGAACCAATTAAAAAGGTCTTTCCACAGAGACGAAAGTGCTCGTGCACCTTTGTGTGCTGCTAACGGGGGGAAGAAAGCAGAGGCGGCCTTTGAAGGGGGAGATGGAGGTCTCTCCACTGGGACCCCTCCGGGCTTTCAAAGCCTGTGTTATTTCTTTATTTTTAAATAGCCAAATTAAAGTGACTCCCGCTTCCTTTCCTCCCCGTTAGCACATCGTGCGGCGAGCACGTGGCCCCTGCCAGCTGACTGGGGGACGCGGCCAACGGGCACAGCTGGTCCCATGCCGGGCACTGGGCTGGGTGCTCTGGGCGTGGGGGGGGGGTGAGCACCCCAAAACCCAGCCCGGCCCCGCGGGACCCCTCCGGGATGGGACGCAGCCTTCCTCCCTCTCCCTGGGCTGGCAAAGTCCATTGGCGGGAGGCAGAGGTGCCCCCGGCAGGGCGATGCTGGGGGGTGCTGGGGGGGTCCTGGCTGAGCCGGGGCAGGAGCACGCCGCCCCCCCCGCTGGCCCCACGGCCGGGACAGCCCCCCCGCTCGCCCCAGCACGCTGCCCCTTGAACTCAACCAGCCGAACGGATGAGTGGGTTTCTTCAAAGGGACCCCCCCCACAACCTCTCTGCCCCCCTCCCCGCTGCCCTCTCCCCATCTCCGTAAGACTCGGGTGAAAAGGCAGCAGAACAAAGCACAGGAAGGATTTTAGGTGGTTTCCGCGCAGACCTGAATGTCGAGTTGCTCAATGGAAGAGGAGATGCCGACGCGCCGACGCTTTCATCCCTGCGCCTGAGTTTGGCCAAGGGGGTGAAGGGGCGAGAGCTGCCTCCTCGCACCCCCCAGCCTCTTTTTTCTTTCTCTTTTATTTTTTTTTTATATAGTCTCAGATTTATTTTTCCACAGTATAATTCTGAAAGACAGCGGAGTATGAATTATTCATTGACCCCTAACTGCCTTTGCATACAATCCTGGCCGGGGGAGAGTGCCCGTGTCGAATGCATTTGTGTGCGGAGCTGGACCAAAGTGAATTGAAATCAATTTTTAAGGTTTAGGCGGGGGGCATTTGGTGATTTGGGGGCTGGGGGGGGGGCTGGAGCACGTGGGGAGGCAAGTGGGACGGGGCCTGAAAGTTTCTGGTGGGGAATTACTCCCTTTCCAAAGTGGCCAAGGAGCAAGGTTGGGCTGTGGGGTGCTGTCGGTGGAGCGGGGGGTCCTGGGGGACGGGGATGGGATGCGGGTGCTGCTGGCTGTCCCCAGTGCCGGGGCACTGGGTCCAGGTCTCTTGTGCATCTGGGCATTCTGGGGCCGGAGCCACGGTCCCGGCTTCGTCCATCGCTGCCCGCAGGCAGGCACCCATCACGCTCCCCTGATGTTGGTGAAGGGCAGCTGGTGCAGAGCGGCTCCTGGGCGGAAAGAGGGGAAAAATAAAAAGTACCCTTTTTTTCTAAATTTCTTCTGTTCTTAGATGCTCCTTTAGCCTGACTTGAAACGTGAAGCATGGCTGAGAATGGGGAAGGATTCCCCAAAGAGCGCGATGGCTTTGAGGGGGGAGAGCTGCAGCTGCCCCCCTGCCTTCATCCGCATCCTGCTGCCCCCCGCAGCCCCCCCACCCTGTGCGCTTTTCGGGGGGCACCTCGGCGGCCCGGTGCCACTGTCGGACCCCGGCATGGCGGTGCCCGGACCTCGAAGGCGGCTGCCAAAACCCGCCAGAGGATAAGCGGGTGAAGCTGGGCGATGGAGGGAGGCGGGGAGCACCCTGGGCAAGGCTTTAATCTGATTAGTCTTGGAGTGAATGGACAAAGTGAAAAGGCTTAAACCCCAGTGAAAGGAGCGGGGAGGGGCGGGGGGGCCGTTGCGCCCTGAGAAGTAGAGACCCTGGCCGATCTCGCCAAATTAGGTCAAATTTGGCTGGGGGAATACGAGGGGAAGGAATAAGGCGGGGAAGAGCCAGGCGAAGAAATAAGTGTGGTTCTCTTGGCCCTGTGACCTCCCCATGGCTCGTGAAGGCGATCGCTGGCCCCCCCGCCATAGGTGCTTGCCCCCTCCCCTGCTGCCCTCCAGCCTCATGCTGTGGCGGAGGTGCTGGGGAGGAGACCCCCTCGCTGCTGCCTGCGACCCCTGGTCACCCAGCTCCTTTGATGGGGACGAGGGGCTTCCCCGTGCCCCCCAGCCAGGACCCGCCGGGGTGCCGCCGAGCCGGGTGCAGGGGGAGCTCCTGGTGCCGGGGTGCCGGCGGCAGCCCCTTGCCCGGCGAGCGCGGCTCAGGCACCGCCGTGCCGGTGAGTCGGTAAAACCTGCCGTATCTCCAGTCACCGCGTATCGATCGCTTGGGCTCCCTGGGGAGCCGCGCTGCCCAGACACGGCCCGTGGTGCTCGCCGGCAGAGCCAGGCTGTGCCGGAGAGGAGCCGGAGGCACGAGTCGAGCCCCGCGGGGTGGAGGTGCCAGGCTGCAGCGAGGCACGGCTGCCGGCGTGGGCAGAGCTGTGCCGGACTGGGCTCTGCCCTCCCATCCATCCAGCTCTCGGCGTGTGCCGGGTCGGGATTTGGCACCCCGTGCCTCCTCCGCAGCCTGTGCCAGCGGCACCTCCAGGTAGGTTGTGATGTGAACATGGTTTTGCTCCAGCAATGCACAGGGGTCGCACCTGGGGTTTTTTTTGGGGGTGGGTTGCAACAGAGCCACGATGGGCGAACCCAGCAAAGCGCAGCGTGTTGCAGGACGGACGGTTGCGGCTGCTACCGCGTGCGTGCTGCAGGCTCGCGCAGCCGGCGCTGGCCGTGCCAGTTGCCATCAGCCGTGGCACAAGCGCGTCCTTGTGCAGGAGGAGCCTGGCAGCTGCCTGCTGCTGGGAGGAGGCTTGGGAAGACGGGATATGCCGTCGGCATGGCCGGGAGGGTCACCCCAGTCCCAGGCACGGTCGCTGACTTCACCTGCGGTGCCTCGGAGTTAGACTTCAGTGGGAGCAAAGGCTCTCTGGGGGTCTGCTCCCCCCAGACCCCTCCGCGGGGATGGCCACCCTCCCCTCCGTCCTCTTCTCCATCGGATCGATCCTTGCCCGGATCAATGGGCGCTTCCCTGCGGGCGAGGGGCGGTGCTGCCCGGCTGGGCAGGCAGGCAGGGAGAAATGGCTTTTCGCAGAGCCTTGAGCGGGTTCCAGCATTGATCTCCTGGCGAGGAGCAGAGCCTCGTCAGGGATCAATTAGGCCAGTCATTAGCCATGGCCCAGAGCGAAGCGTGAGTCTGGATGGTGAGCTGGAAGGGGAACGGGGGAAATGCCGGGCTGGGAGGGGAGAAGGTGCCCACCCAGCACCGCCACTGCCATGAGGTGCTGAGCGGGGCTGGAGCTGCCGGGGAGGGTTCCCGGGGTCACCGCCTTCCTGCAGGAGGAGGGACGTCCCGGGGGCTTGCCAGCTTTGGGAGCTGCCAAGAATGCGAACCTTACCCCGAGCACGCGCAGAGCCCTCAGTGCCTCAGTTTCCCAGATCAGCAGCCGGCTTGGAGGCCCTTCCCAGTGGGACCGAGGGGGTGGTGATGGTCCCGGGGGGCTGCGAGAGCCCCGTGGCCGGGGTTGGCCCTGGCTGCACGGCAGCGGCATCCTCCTGGCAGGGAACGTTGGTTTATAAAGCGCTTGGGGACCCGTTGGCGTGGCCGGAGCCGTCCCGAGGAGCGGGGAAGGGGCCGGGGAGGAGCGCGGCCGGAGGCACCACGCGGCTGTCCCGGGAGCTGACAAGTGACGCGCGGCGTTCGCAAACGCCCGGGCGTGCGTCCATCCCGGCTTAGGGAAAACAGCCCGTGGGAGGCCCCGCGGGGACCGGCAGCGTGCCGAGGAGCAGGACGTTGGCGAAGTCATTGTCCTTCTGCTGGGAGGCACGCGAGGCGGAGCGGCGTGGCCGAGGCCACCCAGGCGGCGATGCAGGGGCCGGATGGGACCCCCGCCTCGGCCCCCCCCGGGGTTGGGAGAGCACGGGCAGCTGGAAGACGGCCACGGGCACCCCAGGGTGCGGGAGCGTGGGGGAGCAGGAGGAGCGATGCTCGGGGGGGGTTGTGGTGGGGAGCGGGACGACCGTCACCTCTCGGGGCTTGAATTTTTTCAGCCTGTGAAGGGACCCGCAGGTCCTCGTCGTCTGTGCGGGGACACGTCGGGCAGGGCTGCCTGCGGTTCCTCCGTGTTTGAGCGACCTCTGCAAACCCCCTGGAGCCGGCGTGGGTGCCTCCCGCCGCCCTGAGCTGCCTCACCCCGGTGCCCGTGGGATGCCTGGCAGCCGGTCCCCCGAGGGCAGCGCTGGCACAGCGCAGTGCCCGTCCCTTCTCCGGCAGCTCGCCAAGCAGCAGCCCTGGGGACCAGAGGGGACCTGGGGGTTGTCTGGACCGAGCCCCTCTGCCCCCGGCATCCCCCCTGCCGCAGCATCCCCCAGCCGTGCCCCATCCTGTGCCCATTTCTCTGCCCCCCGGCTTGCAGGTTTGTGCCCAGCCAGGAGCGCTCGCGGGCAGCAGAGGATGGAGGGAGCAGCACGGCACGGCGTTTGACATCCACCCTTCGTGCCGCTGCCCCGCCATCCTCCCCGCTTCCTTTGGCCAAAACGCAGCTGGAGAGCGAAGCTGAACAAAAAGCAAACCCTTGGGTTAGGGGAGGAATGACCTGGAGCAGGTACCGCCTGCGACAGCCGCCTCTGCCTGGGAGCTGCAGCTTCTAAGAAACAGAAAATAAGGAGGGTTTCAAAAAAAAAAAAAAAAAAAGGAAAAAAGTTCCCCGATTACATCTGGTGAAGTGACAAATCTGCCAGGCAGGTGATTATTCTGTGTACGGACGTGCCGAACACAGATGCCGATAGGATTAAAGGGGAAGGGGGGGAGCTCGCCCTGTTAAACCAACACCTGATAAAAGAATAAACCAGCCGGAGGAATAAATTGCTTGCGCTGCCAAGGTCGAGCACTGCCGGTCCTGCTGCTGCCGCACGGGGAGGGGGCAGCGTCCGAGCTCCTCGGTGAGCCGGCCGGCAAAGAGCCCCCCGCGCCCGGGCACCCGGCGGCACTGCCGCAGCCCCCGCTCCCCGGTGCGCCCGTACCCGGCATGCCCTCGGCTGCCTGGTTGCTTTCCAGGCACGTCCCGGGCATCCCCTTGGGATGGCGCAGAAAATTAACAGCAGTTCAGATCTGAGGAACTTTATGACACGTGTATGATAGGACTGAACCAGGGCGTAATTGAATGACGGATGAGCTTCCAAGAGCCACATTTCCAGGGAGTAATGAAAAATAGAAGTGCTATTGACTAAAGGAGCTTTCGGCGGCCGGGCGGCGCGGCGCGGGATGAGCAGGCTGCCGGCAGGGGGAATGCATCAATACGGCAAGTAATAGCTCAGTTATTATAACTCTGGAAATGTCATTCAGGCCTAACCAGAGAACACTAGCTATTAACTAGCCTTAAACAGAAAGCACCAGGCGGGGAGGCCGAGCTGGGAGCTCCCGATAATTATTTTACTTCTTTTCACGGCTCTGTCGCTTTTTCCGTTGCGGGGGGCCGGCCCGAGCATCCCTCCCCGCCGCCGGCAGCCCCGGGGGTCCCTACGCCTGCCCGCGCCTGCCGCCCTGCCCGTGGCGCGGCGCCGAGCCGTGCCGGGCTCCGGGGGAGCTGCTCCGGGGCAGGGTCCCCCCCGTTGCACCCCTGGAGTTTGCCCCTGCCCGCTGCCGCCTGTCCCTGGCGGGGCTGCGGGCGGCGGGATGCCGACGTCGCTCTCGCCGCCCGCGGCCTCGAGCTCGGGGCCGAAGCCCTGGCGCGCGCATCCCTCCCTGCGCGCGCATCCCTCCCTGCATCCCGCCCGAGCCTCTGCCGAGAGGCAGATAAACGGCGGAGATGCGATCTGGGCTTTGCAGCTTGGCCGTATCAGGGCCCCGTGCACCGCGGACCCCTGAGGTGTAATGAAAGCCTGTGGGAGAGTATCGAGTGAACCTAAATGGATTTTCTCCATTAACACAGACCCATCATCCAGTTATCAGCTCCTCGGCGCAGAGCGCTCTGGGGCTGCGGTCGCAGCGGCTGGCACTTAAAGTGCTCTCCGCCGGCGCAGCCGACATCTGCTGCCGCAGCGCAGCACCCACCCGCCGGCACCGCCAAAGCGGGCTCCGTCCTGCTGTCCCGGCTCTGCCGGCTCCCTCTCCCCGGCACGCTCCCTCTGCGCCTTTGAACTGGCACCTTCCTTCTTGCTTACGGTGCCGCTGGGTCTCGGGGTGCCTTTTTTGGGGGACAGCGTGCCCGTGGGAAGGACGGCGGGATGCAGGGGGGGTTCCAAAGCCCAGCCTTAGCCCCGGGTACCCCAATGTCCCCCTGACCCACCCTCCATGGGGGTCCCATGGTGGGGAGGGGGCACGGCGGGGTGAGGGAGGGGAGCGAAGGGAACCGCTCTCATTCCTGCACACAGCCGCTACCTGCTTTGCGAGTCGGAGTTCATCATTAGCCAGGAAATAATTAATTGTTGGGCAGACAAAAGGCATCGCTCGGCCCCCCGGGGACCCCGTCAAAGGGAGCTGTCAGGGGCTGGCGTGATAAATTACGGCTCCGCTGGCTCTGCAGCCCGTCACCATCAGGGCTGGGAGGAAAAGTCCCGCGTTGTCCTTTTGATTGGGGGTCACCGCGGGTCTGGATCCCGCCTGGCATCCCCCCGGGGACGCTGGGGTGGCACGGGGCAGAAAGGGGCCACGGGGCTGGGGCAGAGGGGCCGGGAAAGGGGCTGGGGGGGCAAACAGACAGGTCCCTGCCCCGTGCCACGGTTGTGCCCGCTGCGTCAGTCCTTCTGAGCCGCGTCCCTCTGTCCACCTCCGAGCACCCGCCTGGCCCCGCCATGGCGTCCCGCCGGGCTGCCGGCAGCGCGTCGGGCGGCCGATTTCCACCTCGTCGGCATTTTTGCAGTGATTGCGGGGCCGGCGCTCTCCCCAGCTCCCGCCGATCAAATTACCGCGGCCGCGCTCGCCGGCAAACGCGCTCAGAAATCGCTCCCACCGCTCGCGTGAAATTTCTTGCAAATTAAAGTGTTGCAAGGTTAAAGAGTCACCGGTGCACCCCGCTGCCCCCCCGGCCCCTGCGACCGCCTGGGACCGAGACGCCGGCGGAAAACAAAGTGGCCGACGACTGAAATAATGCAGCACTACGTGTTTATCCGTATTAATTTGCGTGTCTTAAAGTGGGGTGGGGAAGGCTCTGCTTGTTGGTTGCTTGCGCTGCCAGACCCACGCCGTGCAGGACGGTCCAGCCCTGGGACAGGGAAACTGAGGCATGGAGGCAGCGGCTGCTGCACCGGCGTCGCGGCAGGTCCATGCCAAGTCTTGGCCGTGGTTCTGGGACGAGACCAACAGTGGCTCCCGTGGCTGCAGACGGCTCCAGGGAGCACCAGGACAGTCGCTGGTTCAGCTCAGAGACCCAAGGGCGACGCCGATCCCCCCGGTGCCCTTTGCAGCCAGCCGACTCGGGGTGCTACCGCCACCCGTCCCCGCGTCCAGCCCTCGCTGCACCCCGGCCGCCGGTCCCTGAGCCGCTCGGCACGAGTGCCAACACCGCAGCCGGGCTGGGGTGTGCTCTGCGCGCCGAATACCAGCTTAAAGGGGTTTGCAGATCAGGGCGGCGGTGGCCGTTAGGGAAAGGTGAGATGGTGGCTGTCACCCAACGGGCCGCTCGGAGCATCTCCCCCCAGCCCGGTGGCGGTGGGACTGGCAGGGTGGGTGTCCCAAGGACGGGCTTGTCCCTCACCCCTGTGACGGTGCTGCGGGATGGCAGGGAGGTGACGGCAGATGGGACAAGAGGCTGGCGTGGGGCCGTGGGGCCGAGTGCCAACGGCCGCGGGTGCTGGGGACTCTGCAGCGGGCCAGGGCCAGCCTTAACGAGCGTCGGGGCTTGGCAACGCTAACGAGGTCAGCCCCAGGGGTTGTTTACCCCGTCCCCCTGCGGGAGACCCCCGAATGGGCGCCTTGATCTGGCTGTCCCAGCGGGCTGCGGCGCGGAGCCGGCGTGGGCGGTGGGGGGCCCGGCTGCCGCCGGTAGATAACCCCCAGCGGCTCCCGTCCCGTGCCCGTTATCAGCGCCCGCCCGCTTCGCCAGACGTGTTAATTAGGGCGCTCAGCGTGAGCAGCCGGAGCACGTATGAGCACGCGTGGCCTCGTGCACGGGCTGGCACGTGTCCGGCGTCCGGCTGGGAGCGACGTGCGGGACCTGACGGCCGCAGGAGCTCCCGCGCGGCTCCGGGGACGCGAGCACGGCGTAGGCACGGGCGTGCACGAGGCTGGGCGTGCACGAGGCTGGGTGTGCACGGGTGTGCGTGGGTGTGCGCGTGGTGGGCTGGGTATGGATGGGCGCGCGCGTGCCAGACCGTGGCGAGCTGCGATCCGGAGAGCGCGGGCGGCCTCCCCTCCCCTCGCCGGAGCCCGGTGCCCCTCTCACCTTTGCTGTCAGCCGCCGCCGTAAACACCTTCTGCCGCCGCGGCTCTGCCCTCTCCTGAGCCATCTGGCCGCCCGCTTTTGCGGAGCCCCGCTTTGCCCTCCCCTGGCCCTCTCCCTGCTCCCTCCCTCCCTCCCGGACCCTCGGTCCTCTCTACCTGCTCCCCGCTGGGACCGGGGGGGGCTTTGGGCCCCCGGCGTTGCCGTGCCCACGCCGTTGTGCCCCCGTGGCTCTCCAGGAACAGCGTGGCGAGGCGAGGCCGCGGGACTGCCGGCACTAACACAATTACCATTACACTTTCCAGCCGTCGTCTCTCCGACAATGAATTTCTGATCTGATTAAATTTGCACGGACCCTGGCTGCACGTATCGCTGTCTGCCGCCATCCATGGAGCCAGGCGGGCGCGGGCGCTCCCCGGGGAGGGCGAGGGGCAGCCGCGGACAGAGAGACCCCCCTCCCGCCAGGGCCGTCCCGCCGGAGAGGAGCGGAGCGGGCACCGCTTCACCTCCGCGCCAAGGGCTGGCAGCAAGAGATGTGGTTGCACTCATGATTCTAGAGGCGAGCGGCTCCTTGCGCCTCGTTAGCCGGGAGTTGCTCCTGCGGCGATGCCCGGCGGTGCCGCCGGTCGAGCCTTGCCGGGACGCAAGGGCAGCGGTCAGCCTTGCTCGCGGCCGCAGCCCTGCAGGCACGCGTGGTGGTCCCAAAAACACGCGGGAAGGGATGCCGGGCAACGTGCCCCAGTCTGGCCGGGATGCCGAGCAGAAAAGACTGGGGACGGTGCTGGGCTGCGGATCCGGTGGGGTCTGGGGGTGCCGCAGGCAAGCGGCTGGCATGAGGGGGGCACTGAGGAGCGTTGGGGCAGGTGGGGGTCCCAGGGTGGCCCAGCATGGTGCAGCGAGGGGCATCGGGGCCATTTAGCCACGTCTCGCCCCTCGGGATCTCTGCACCTTGCCGGCCCCTGGCCCACGGGCTCGTGGCCAGCACCGCTCGATGGCCGCAGAGTCCGGCGGGGAGCAGACGGGGCTGGGCTGCAGGAGGGGGAGCCGGAGCGGGGACCTCTGCACCGCCTCGCTTTATTATTGAATTTAACCTACAGTCTTCTTACATGCCACAGTGCCCGTAACTAGTGCAGAGGCTGCTTTTATGTGCAAATGAGCCTTTTTTTTTTTTAATCTTTGACAGAGAATGTGCTGTGTTTACATAACAGAGGGCCCTGGTACTCTGGAGAGGGCCACTGACAGTGCTGGCAGGAGATGTTAAGAAAGATCTAACATTTCTGATCTCTGTTTAGCCAGAGGCACTGCGAGGCAGGCGGGGAGCAGCAGGGGAGGGTGGCTCTGGGGTGCCTGGGGGAAAACAGCTCGGCTGCTGCTGCCTGGGGTCCGGGGAGGGCACAGGGGCCGGGCTGGTGGGGTCTGGGGTCCAAGGACCTGCGGTCCATCACCTGTGGCAGCGGTGATGGATCAGCTCAGGCGGGATGCGGCAGCACCGGAGGGTCAAGGACCTGGGGGTCCCCGTGCTGGGGCAGAGGCCACAGAGCCCTCTCGGGGGTCCCCAGCCCCACGGCGTGGGGCAGAGGCTGCCCTTCCCTTGCGTTGACGATGCTCCCTAAGGTTCAGGAGCATCTGGCGACCACGGGCTGACCCAAAGCTGGTGGCGAAGCCAAAAGCTGGCAGCGACCCCGGGGGAGGAGGGCTCCCAGGGCGGTTGCCTCCGTCCCCTCTGGGGCTCATGGGCAGGGGTCCTGCTCCCCTTCGGCAGCATCTCGGGGGGACGGGTCTGGTTGGGATAAACTGTTGCCGCATCCCTCTCCGAGCCGCTGCCACGCTCACCGGGCACTGGCAAAGAGAAAAACTCCTGCTAGGTTAAGTGAAAAAATGACCAATATCCTAAGGCCTGCCAGGTTAAAATGCATTAATTCAGGATAGTCCGTTAATGGCAGTATTGATTAGTCTCAGTGCTGGGCTAACGAGCATCCATGTTAATGAGGGGTGAGTGGTGTGAACTGCAGCAGTTGCTGCGGTTCCAGGGAGGTTTGGTTGGGGGGCGAGGGTAGAGCACCCCAAAAAGGGGCTGCCACTGCAAGGACCGGCTTTGCCTGGCCAGGGAGCGGGTCCGTTCCCCCAGGATAGGCTCTGGCACACGGGAAAGGGAGTATTGGTGTGGCAAAAATACATGTTTCCCATCGACACCTGTGGCTTTTTCCGGACGAGTGAGTAATCTCGTGAGCCCAAGGAACAAACTCTGTCTGCTCTGCGCCAGCACCATGGGAGCAGGGTGCAGGATCCACCCACCCGGCTCGTTTGTGCTGTACATGGTCATCACAGAGCAGCCAGCTCCCATCTAATCAGCACTTGTGTTAAAAGCTCTGCCTTGTCTGGTCAGATTTGGTCCCTAACACATGTGGTGCTACAAGCTCTGGCTTCCCTTGTAACGAGGCGTTCGGGTGGGAAGGGAGAAGGCAGAAGGCAAAATCCGTGGCAGGTTCCCAATCCTGTGCATGGCAAAACACAGCCTCTTTCCTGCAAAGCTTCTCATTTTTTTTTAACTCCTTTGCTTTTTGCTTTTTTTTTTCCCCTTGAAAACACTTGAAAGACCAAGTTTCTTCCACCTCCACTTTTTCTAGCAGCTCTCCCTTACTTTACCCCCCCAGCCCTGTTACACCATCATTCCCGTGCAATGCAGGGGGAGGAATGATGCCCGAATTTGGGTTTTCTTTGCACATTTTCTTTGTGCAGCTTTGCAAAAAGTGCGTGTGTGGGGAGAATAAACTTGGTCTTTCAAGTATCAAGAGCAGTTTTGCTTTGGGGTGCCCATGAGTACCCCTGGGGGTGGCTCTGCAGGTGGGGTACCAGCCCCACAATGGGGTGCTGGCCCCACAGTGGGGTACCAGCCCCAGCCCGCTACTGGCTGCCTGTGAGCACCGGCGAGGATCGATTTGTACACGAAAGCCCATGAGAAGAGTTATTCCATCCAAGTCACTTTATCACTTGCCTGGTACACCCAGAGCCGGCTGGCGTGATTCTGCCTCCAAATTAATCTGTGTGGTTGAGGGCACATCTTGTAAGATAAGTGTGTCGCCTGGAGAATATTTGAGAGGGGAGACTGGCTGAGTGCTTCCTCACCGAACGGTGATGGGACGCGCCTGGCACCGGGTAGGCTCTGCTGTAGGACCGCTCGCCGCAGCGGGAGGGACACTGGGGCTGCTCCAGCTGCGTTTTTGGCACCAGTTTGGTGAGAAACCTCTCCGCCGTGCCGTGTGTCCAGGGAGCGGCTGTGGGACGTGGCACCGGCACTTTGCCGCCAAGTGCTGCTGGTTCGGCAGGCTGGCGCTTGCATTTAAACAAATTTTGTTTTCTTCTCTGTTATAAAGCCTACCCTTAGCCTGGGGGAGTGGGGATTGCTGCTCTTTTTCTAGATCTGCAAACAGGCTGAAATAATAGCTCCGGGTGTACCCATTTATCTCTGTGTCTATCTCGTCGTGCATCCCATCTCATCCCACTCTGTCACCCAGTCCTGTAATATCTCAGCATCTCCCTAAAGCAAAAGATGACAATAAAGTGTAAATGGAGAGTGTTGGCTCTGGAGCATAATGATGGCAATTTAGATGCCAGCCATAATTTCCCTGCCGTTGCCCCAGGTAACAGGAGCCGTTGTCTCCTCTGGGAGCACGGCCGAGCCGGGACGAGGTTACCTCCGCTCTCCTGCGTCTGATTGCCACCATGGGATTTTCTGTCATTTACATTAAAAGGAGGGAAAGGGAATCATCCATAACTGAAGGAGTGAGCCTCAGGAGGGCCAGGCTGAACCAGCCTGGGGGGCTGCTGCTCCCCAGTCCCGGGCTCGGCCAGCACCAGTCCTTGACCAGCAGCATCCCCGGTGCCAGCCTGTGCCGGCTTAACGGGTGCCGGGGCTGGGGAAAGCACTCACCGGCTGGCGAGTGGCAGTTCTGCATGGGAATTTGCATACATTACCCACAATGCCCTGCCCTCCCCAGTCCGCCTGGGAGGCTGCGTGTGCCGGCTTGTTCTCCTGCCGCGTGTGCCGGCTCGCCTTAACCGCATGGTGCCGGTGCGGGCAAGCCAGTGGCCTCTGCGGCACCCCCAGAAAGTTGGAAAAAAGCACTTTTTTAGAAGGAGCGAGTTTGGGGTTCGCAGCAGAGCTGGCCCTGTGCCGCCGGGGAGCCGCCTGTGCCATGAAACTGCCGCTCGGTGAAACCGCTGCTCAGCGCTGCAAACCAGCGCCCGGTGCAGAGGCTCACAGCCCATAGTTGCCGGGTTTTTAAGGATGAAAAAATAACAGAGACCTGGTTGTCAGGGTCCTTCCCCACCAGGGCGTGCATCCTTCAGTTGCTGGGTGGAAAAACACTTTAATGATGAATCCATTAATGATTTACCGATGCCAAAGCACACCGTCCCGGTGGGCTGCACGGGATGCGGCTGGGGGTGACCCGGGGAGGCTGATGCCGAAGCCAAGCCGGGGCGTGCCGGGCCAGCCCCGGTGACTAACGAGGCGAGCGTGCGTCGGGAGAGGCTCGCAGGGGCATGTCGGAGCGGGCAGGGTCGGGCAGCCCGTGCACGCTGCCCTGTGCCGGCTACTGCCGGGGAGAAGGGGTGCCAAGGAGGCTCGAAGGTCTGCTGGGGGGGCCCTTGGGGTCACACGTCCCACCGCCGGCCCGGCAGCTCTCGGCACGGTTTGGTCTCTCCGGTTTGGGCGATGGGGGCAGGCGGCGCTGCTTGTCCCTGTCCCCATCCCCGTCGCGCAGCTGCCGGCCACGGCTGCGCCGGGGCTGTCAAACGGCATTAAGCCCAAACTAACCTCTCGTCCGGGGGAGCCGTCACCGTCATTCCAGATAACTGTAATCGAGCTGCTGAATATGTAGCTGGGCTCGGAGTTTTGTAGTTGAGATAAATATTGATATTAAAGCTGTCAGGGCTGGCGAAGTGACACTGACACCCGCTCCGCCGGTATCTCACCGCCTGACCCGTCAGCTCCCACCGGCCACAGCCCTGCGCGGTGCTGGCTCCCACCGGCCGGCCCGGGGGTCTCACCCTGTCCCGCTGCTCCCCAAAGAGAAGGGAATGTTTCCCGAAGCACCGGCCAGGTTGGTGGCTCGCCGCCGGTGGCCGAAGCAAAAGGACAACCCCGGGCTTTCAGCCTCCGGGGTGGCACCCACAGTCCCCAACCGAAACGGTCCCCACGTCCCTCTCGCCACACCTGCCCCGACCCTGGGGGTTTGGGAAGCTCCGGCACACCCTGCAGCGGCGATCAGGACCCACAACCCCCACCCTGCCCGTGTTTTGGCCAGCACGGGCATTTCCAGGTGATGCGGTCGCAGCCGGGACCAGCTGGGCTGGAAACCTCCTGGGGAGGTTGTGGTTTGTTGCTCAGGGAAAAAAAGGGTCTCTACATGGGGGGGCAGAGGGCAATGGGTGCTGCAGCCCACGGGGTGGCCCCCGCAGCCCGGCTGGCCTAGCAAAGCAGCAGCTGGGTGCGCACAGGGCTCAAACAATTGGGAAATTAAAAAGTAAATATAATTCTGCTGCTGCTGTCCCTGCCTTTCGGCTTTTTTCGTGACGCATTTCACTTGACGCTGCTTTTCCTGCTCTGCCAGGCTGGCTGCTCACCTGTCAGGACGTGCGGCGAGGTGGGGACGGGCGGTGAGAACTCTCCCATCCCCGGGGAAAAGAAAAAAAGAGAAAGAAAAAGAGGAAAAACATAATGAGCATCCCTAAACCACCCTCTGCCCCACCACCACCCAGGCAGGTGATGGGGAGCCCTCGTGCCCATCGCCCTGCGCCCGCCACCCCACGCCGGTGCCTGTCCCTCCTCCCGCCCTGTCGTGCTCCCGCTCACTCCTTCTTTATTTTTTTAATTAGCTGATTCGCTATCTGGCACCAAAGTGTGTTTCCAACCACTGCACTCAGGAAACCTCATTAACACAGATCAAAAGGAGCTTTTAATGATTTATAAAGGTGCAGCAGTTTGGAGAAATTAAATAATTTAGGTGGTGTGTGTACGGTGGGTCCCTCAGGACCACATTACAGGCGTACCGTGAGCTGCAGCCCGAGACGCGCATCCCCGCTCTGCCCCGCCGCCGTGGCACTGGGGACGCTGCCGGAGCGCGCATGGCGCTGCATGGCCCCGCCGGGACTGGGGCTCATCACCGCCTCCGTTCTGCGGGGCTGGGAGAGATGAGACCAAGGATGGGCCAGCTCCTGCCGTAACCCTGAGCATCGTCTCATTCCTGCAAGCACCGGGGCTTGGCCAGGTTGGGATGCTGAGATCCTCCGGCACAGCCCGGCGGAGGTCTGGGTGGCGGCGGGTGCCGGTGCCACTGCCGGGGTGGCCACGCTCACTCTCTGGCCTTGCAAAACATTTTATCAACACGGTTAGAGTAAACCTTGGCATTGGTGGGGTGGTGGGACGGGGTGGGGGGGACGTCTGACCCCTCTGGACCGACGCCGGGTGGACCCAGGTGTCACGGGCGCATCCGGCTCCGGTGCTGTCCCCTCCTGGACCCCGCGAGTGACTTTTGGCTCTTTCGCCCTGAGCACCGTGACCACTCTTGAGCAGGGAGAAGGGATCTGCCTCCAGGACACTGGGACCAACACGTGGCCAAAATCCGCCGACGGCCCCGTCCGGCTCCCGCCGCTCGTGCCCAGCCCTGCCTTCAGCATCCCGCGGGACGGCGCTCGGCTCTGCGGTGGCGCGGTGGTGCCGGCTGTCCAAGGAGAAGGAGAAACAGATGGGAAAACCAGCTTAAACGTTCCCGGCGTGAAGTCCATTGCCGGCTACGGACATGCCAGGAACCAGCCGAGCAACAGGATTAATGGAGAAAAGAGCCGTAACGCTGCTGAAAGGAGTCGGGCGGGCGCCTCCTCCCGCGGGGGCCATTCCCTGCCACCCCCCCAGCACCAAGGAGCCGCTTTGTGCTTATTTCCCGGGGGGGGACACACCATGACGGAGGCTGGCGGGGGGCTGGCGTTGGCTGCTCCGCAGCTGATTTTTCATCAGGTTGCGTTTAAAAGACAGCGAGAGGGCGGCGGGCGAGGTTGGGGGCTGGTTTCAGGGGTGGGGGGGCTGCTGTGTTTTATTTTGCTCTGTAATAGGCTTATTACTGCTGATCACGCTGTGACTATTTGAATGAAGGAGATTTCAGGAGATGAAAGCGTAAGGGAGATTTTAAGTATCTCAGCGCCTGGCCCCGCAAGGACGGGTGCCCTTGGAGCTGGGGGACCCCAGCGCCCGGCACCCCGGCACAGGCAGCACTCTGCCCCAAACCCCCTCCTCGCCTCGCTGCCCCCGCCGCCGCCAGCCCCTTCCAGCCCCTCGCTCCTCCGATGGTTGCAAACCTCCTAATTTCCAGCCTCAATTTATTCATGGCCAGTTTATACCCATTTGTTTATGTGCCAACACTGTTCTTCAGCTTAAATAGCTCCTTTCCATCCATAATATCTCCCCCCCCCACGTATTTCAGCAAGCGCAATCATATCTCTTTTCAAGCTGTTCAGGAAAGAAAAATCTGAATTATTTAACCCTTGGGACACTGGCTGCTCTTGCAGGGTGTAGCGAGAGCAAGAGACAAATATGCTTTGTTCCCGCACTGGGTTGCTGCCCTTGTTTGGGAGTTTTGGGCGGATGCTGCTGCTACCCAGAGGGGAAACTGAGGCACTGGCTGTGGTAGGGGGGACCGGGACCAGGGTCAGGGGTCTCACGACACCCAGACCCTGGGCTGGGAGAGCCACGGGGGTTTGGGCGCAGGCAGGGTTTGCTCTCCCGGTTGGTTCTGCCCCGCAGGGGCCGGGGGTCTCGGGCTGAGGATGCCTCCGGCGCGTGGGTTTGCAGGACAGGCTCTCGGAAGGGTTTATCCCCCTCTGTGGTGAATATCCGAGAGGTGAAAACTTTGGGAGCCAACGGGCTCCCGGCATGGAGATGCCACCCTACCCAGCGTGGCACAGGGGCACGGGCAGGGCTTGGGTGCCGCCGCAGCACCGGAGGAGGGGAGGGCGTCGGAGCCGCTTCACCAGCTCCAATAGTTTATTCCAGGCAATTTCACTCCAATGGATTCCCGCTCTTGTCATGCAAAGGGGCAGGCACGTGACAGCACCGGGAAAGTTATCAATTAAACGCAAAACAAGATGGAGCCAGGGGAGAGCAGGGCGGCTGCCAGCAGCACCGGGCTCGGCAGGTGGCATGTCCCGGCACCCCCAGGGTGCCAGAGGGTGGGAGCGCGGCACGGCCGCCCCCGGCTCTGCGGTGCTGCCGTCCGGCAGGAGCCGTGGCTATCCCAAGGATGGTGTGCTGGCGAGGCCATGGATCGTCCGCGGGGGGTTTCCACCGTGCTGCCGGCAGAGCCCCCGCACGTGGGGGACAGCGGAGGGGCCATGAGCCCATCGAGCAGCCTGCCTGTCCCCTGCCCTGCCAGCAGAGCAGGTCTGGCTGTCAGGCAGCACTAACAGTAACGAATGCCCCTAATGAAACACCCAATTAGCCAGGATCCCAGCCTTAATGGTAGCTGACAGAGCTGAAAGCTGCGAGTAGTCAATTGTCAAGTGTAACATCCCGCCGGGGTGAGGCGGGGAGGCTGCTCCATCCGTCTCTGTCAGGGAAAAACAAAGCTCCGGCGTTAACCCCTTTGGCGGTGGGCGAGCTCCGTGCCCGTCGACGGGGCTCCGGTGGCCGTGGTGGACCGTGGCATCGGCCCCAGCGATGGCATCGGCCCCGGTGTTGGCGTCAGCCCCATCCCATGGCGTCATCACCGGTGATGGCATCGGCCCCATCCCATGGCACCAGCCCCATCCCATGGTGTGCACCACCCTGGCCACGGCATCGACCCGGTGTCTATCCATGGGGGCTGCCCCGTGCCCGGTGCTGGTGTGACCCCCCCAGTTACCCCACCAGCCCCGTGCACCTGACACCCTCCTTATTTTTCTGTGCATCGCAGGGCGTGAAGACAAGGCCACCAAAGCTGCTGCCAGCCCCGTGTGTGGTTCCCACCACCGCGGGCAAAACTATCCCCGGCCCTCCTGAGCTCTCCAGCATTGGGCAAGGGCTGGCCGGGGGGCAGGGGGACCCCCCAAACCTCTGCTGGCAAAGCCTTCCCGTGGTGAGGGGCCGCTCCATGCCAGACACGTGCAGCTTGCAGAGGCGCAGCGCGGTGGGCGCTGCGGTCGGCCCCTGAGCGGCTGCGGCGAGCCCCGCGGTGCAGCCCTGCCGCCGGCACGTCCTCCGGAGCACGCCCATGGTTTCTGTTTTCCCGAGCGGTTAAGCACGAGCTGCTGAGGAGACGGTAATTACCCCGTAGCTGCTGGATGGAGAATAACCCGGCTGCCTCCCGCAGCCCCGGGACCATGGCGGGGGGACCTGCCCCGGTTCCGTGGCCGGGGGGACGTGGGGTCCCTGCTGCCAAGAGGGGCCGGGGCTGCGCGTTTCCAGGCGGAGTAACCGAAACCTGGATTTGCTCAAAGCTGAGTTTTTCCTTTGGCTTCAAAATATGAATTGGTGTTTGTCGGTGTGCCAAAGCGGGGGGCGTCTCTCCTCTCGCTTACTGCAGTTCCCAGTGGACCAAAGATCCGTGGATTTGCCCTGAGCCAGCGTCCCCGTGTCTCGGGGACTCGAGGGCTCGGCGGAGGTGGGGACAGGGCTCCGTGTCCCGCTCGCCCCAGGCTGGTACCCAGAAACCGCGGCGCGCGTCCGAGACGCGGATGCAGGGACTGCAGCGTGTGCCAGACCGCAGCGGGCCGTGCCAGGCACAGGGCTCTGCCCGGGCGCCCGCCGCAGCTCCCGGAGGGGCCCCGGCTGCGGTTTGCAACGCTGCAGCTCCCGCTGACGTGGAGCGTGCCCAGCGCGGGGAGCAGGAGAGGGGCTGCTGGCATCCGTCTCGGCCCCAGCCGCTCGCCCTTCCCTGCCCTGCTGAAAGGCGTATTTTATTTTTTTCTATTTTGAAGCAGACGAATTAGCGATGTGCCTCGTTTAGACAGTTCAAATCCCACTCATTTTAATTAGCGCGGCCTGGCAGCCCTGCTGCGGGTATTACACGGGGCGACAGCGCGCTTTCCAGGTGGCGGGTTTTTAAAATGCTGTTGACATTTTGCGAACTGAATGACTTAAACGATAACAAATTAACAGACGGCTCCGTGCGTGCGCGCGGGGCTGGCTCGGCGTGAGCCTCCGCCACGCGCCTCTGTGAGCAAATTCGGTTATCTGAGCGTGTCTGAGTGCCGGCGCCTCTCCCCGCGCGCTCGGTTGCTCCGCGCCGATGCCGGCCCGGTGCCTACGGTGGGTGCTCGGGTCTCTGCACGGGTGTCGCTGCTCGGGGGGCGGCTTTCGGGGTGCCGTGCGTTGGATCCGTCCTCCCTCCCTGCTGCTCCGGCGTTGGGGTCCCGGCGGCACCGCAGGGCCGGCTGCTCTGCCGGAGCCGGCGCTCGGTGTGAGCGCTGGAGCACCCAGTTATGCGGGCACGTCCCGGTAACCCCCAGATCCGGGCTGTCGGTGCGGTTATTGGCCCAATGGTGCCGGAGGGATGTAAAGCCGAAGCCAGCCAGGACGAGGTGGTGGCAGCTCCGGTCCTGCGCCGAGCAGAGGTCGGTAGTGGCTCCGAAGGGCTGGTGCTCGGGATGGGATGGAACAAGGATAGAGCAGCTCCGTGAGCCGTTGTCCCCGCACCGGGTGCTCTGCCCAGCCCTGGGGTGCCCCGTGCCCGGCACAGCGGCACAGACCCCCCATTCCCATATCACGCCATCCCCACATCCCCCTCCTGAGGGCATCGCTGGGGCACCTCCGAAAAGCCCCTACCCTGTGCCGGCTGCCCAGCTGCCTCCTCCCTGAGCCGCCTGTGCTGGGCTTTGCCCGGTGTGCTGGGGCAGCAGTGCCCGGTGCCACGGCACGGTCACGTTCCCACCGAGCGGCCGCTTTGGGACCCCCAGGTCGCGCGTGCCGCAGCATTCAGCAGAGCTGCTGGGAGGGAATATTTGATCAGGCAGAGATGTAATATTTATAGGAGGGGGTGAATCAGCAGGGGGACATGGAGACATAAATAAAGATTTTCCAGCAAGGAAAAGCCAGGACGGAGCCGAGACAAAGTCACCCGCTGCCTGAGGACGCACCGTCCCAGGGGTGGCAGCGCCCCGGCCCCCTCCTGCTTGCCAAACGCGGGGTCCGGACAGCCCCGGTGCCCCCCTGGCACTTGAGGGGACGCGCGAGGGTCCGAGCAGCCCGTGGGTGTCTCGCGATGGCAGACGGGGACGTCCCCTGCCCGTCCCGTCCCTGTCCCACTGGGGTCGGTCTGTGCCGGGGGGGGCTGCGGCCGCGGTGCGATGGCAGGGACGCCCGCTCCAGCCCTGTCCTGGACTCCGGCGCAGCGTCCCCCGGGACCAACCATCGCCTCGTGCCGGCCCCGGCTCCTCAATTCGGAGCCACCTGGGCACCGTCCGCTGTTCCTGGCCCCGGTGAGGGGTCTGCGGGGATGGGGACAGGGATGGGGACAGGGACACCGAGGGGCAGCAGGCGGGGGTGCCGGGTGGGCACGGGGGTCTCTCCTGTGCTCAGTGGGGCCGGGGGGAGCCCAGGACCCACCACAGGCTGGGGTGCACCGTGCTGAGGGTCCCCACGGCTCCCCAGCACCCACCGCCTTCCCCCGCCCCAGCAGAGGGTGACCCCTCCGTGCAGCCCCCGCCAGCCCCCGTCTCTATCTGTGCCATTTATCAGAGCTAATCAGCTTTAATTCAGCAATTTGTCAGTCCGGCGAAGGCCCTTGCAGTTAGTTGATTTTTTTTTTTTTCCCCAAAACATAATTATTATTATTATTATACACCTGATAAGCATGGGCCCTCCTGTTACAGTCGCCTTTGCTTGGGCTTTAATAACGATCACTAAAATAAATAATTTTTTAAAATAAAAGGCAGAGAGAAGAGGGGGTTTTTTCTTTTTTTTTTTTATTGTTTTGTATGCGTTTGAAAATTGTTTCCCAGTAAATCCCGGCCCTTTGTATTAATTTTACATTTTAAAATGTTACCTTGCCAGGGGCAGGGTTGGCACAACTGACTCGGGAAAGGAGAGAGAAGGAGAGAGAAAAACCCTTCTCCTTAATTAGCGTATTTCCCTGTGTGATCAGAGTGCTTATGAAGCAGGTAATGAGCTGGATGGGGGCTGGACGCCGCTGCTCGGTGGCTCTGGCGAGGCTGGAAGACCACCCCACCCCACCCCACCCCTCTGCCTCCTGTCTTCGGTCCCCCCTTCCCTTTTTGGGGTGCTGGGTGCCTTTAGGGTCACCCTCTCCCACCGCCAGCACTTCGCTGCCATCCCCACCTGCCCCGTCAGCGCTCGGCCGCCCCGGGGATGCAGGGATGGAAGTGTGGGGTGTCCCGTGTGATGAGTTGGAGCCAATCTCAGCCCTGCTCGCGGCCGCTGGAGACTCAGGCGGGCGCAGGGATGTCGGGGAGCCCAAAGATGCTGCTTTGGGGTGGCCGGGGGGGCCGTGGCCACCATCCCCATCCCACCCAGGCCTGCGCTGACCCCTCCGGCCACTGACCACCCCGGGGCCGAGCTGTGGGGGGCTCGGGGTCCGGGAGCGCTGGCCCTGGAGCCGTGGGACGTCCCCCCATCCCTGGTCAGGCCAAGGCAGGGGGCTTTCTGCTGGCAGGAGGGCCGTGCCGCAGGAGCCTCAAATTAATTAGCAAAGAAAACGTGCTCGACATGGGGGGGAATAAAAGCCAAGCTGCCAGGTTGGCTCCTGCGGGAGCCGGTGAGTTTGGCCGGCGAACTTCATCGGCTGCCGTGCCAGTAGTGCTGGGGGTCTGCAACGTCCCCCCCGGGGTGCAGTTTGGGGATGGGGGGTTGCAGGGGTCGCCCCGAGGAGCCGGGGGGGGGCGGCTGCCAGGCGGGAGCTGCCAGCATGTGCCACGGAGTTCTCCAGCGCCGCTAATCCCTTAATCTCTCAGATAATCAGTGCCAGAAACGCAAATTACACTGGGATTGCAGCGCACAGCTGCAGCGATGCCAACGCTTTGACGGTATCGCCGTGAATAATGATTTTTTTGTGACTTACTACCAAGTGGTGCCGGTTTATCGGGCGTAAAACAAAGAGGCTCTGGGTTAATCTTGTAGGTTAACGGGGGTGTTGGGGTGGGCAGGGGGCTGGGGTGCCTGGGGGGGGTGATGGGGAGAGGAGAACGGTGCAGGGCTGGGCTGGGCTGGATCCGGCCCGGGGTCACGGTCAAACCAAGGTTTCAGCGTGCCCCGGGGCCGCCGGCATCCCCACGGCGGGATGCGGTGAACGGTGGTCCCACTGACGCCGGCTTCTCCCGCAGGTTTCACCGCGGGGATTACACGGTGGAGGTGAGCATCAACGACTACCTGGACATCTACTGCCCGCACTACGAGGAGCCGCTGCCCGAGCGGATGGAGCGCTACATCCTCTACATGGTCAACTACGAGGGGCACGCGTCCTGCGACCACCGGCAAAGGGGCTTCAAGCGCTGGGAGTGCAACCGGCCCGACTCCCCCAACGGGCCCCTCAAGTTTTCGGAGAAGTTCCAGCTCTTCACCCCCTTCTCGCTGGGCTTCGAGTTCAGACCCGGCCACGAGTACTACTATATCTGTGAGTAGGGGCCGGCGGGGAGGGGGTACGCGGGGGTCCGGCGAGCACATCCCGGGGACGTCCTCGGCATCGCCCCGCGGTGCGGACCGGACCCGGATGCTGAGCCACGGCTCGGTTTGCATTGGCCACCCAAAACGCTGCAAAGCCCCCAAACCCAGCCGTGCCCTTGTGCCGGCAGCGCCGGCACGTCCGGCTCAGGGTGGAGATCCCAGCTGGCACACATTTGGTGCCCAAAGCCTTTGCCGGGGCTGAGTCACAGCCACGGGCGTGGGGTGGCCACGAGAGCGACTGGGACTTTCCAGGGACCGCGGGATGATGGGGACACTGATCTCATCCCTGTGGGACCACCACCGGGCACCGGTAAAGGTGCTGCACCGGTGCGGTGGCACAGCCCTGCCAGCCCCAGGCGGCGGCCCCGCGCGCTCCCGCGCTCTACCGCACGCTCCCCTGTGTTCCCGCGCTCTCCCGGGGCTGCGCTCCCCTTTCTCACCCAACAGATGAAGCCGAAGCTGGCCGACCTGCTCTGGGGGAAACTTTTTTGTAGGTGCCCAGGCACCGGTGGCAGGATCAGGGTCCCTGGGACGGGGCGGATCAGGCCCCTCGTTGAATTTCTGCCTCCGGAGCGGCCGGACACAGGGGCCAGGGCAGAGGAGGGGGAGAGGAGCCGGAGTGGCTTCCTCAGGAGCCTGCTGGAGCCATGGAAAAATAAGCTAATGGGGCTCAGATCAGGCACTGGGAGTCTGGCAATCAATAAAGAGGGAAAAAAAATAAAATAAATGAGAAACCATGACCCCCAAGCACTCCACGGTGTCACAGGGAGACAGGGACGCCTCTCTTCTTGCACAGGACCCAGCCGGCATGCTTATCTTCCTTATTATTTCTCCCCCTTTTTCCTAAAGCATCTGTTTTCAGCCCACTTAATTTGTTCCTTTTATCTATATTAAATTACCATTTTTTCCCCCCTCTCCCTCTCCCCCTGTAAAATGTCACTTGCAAAATAACTGCATCTACAACTCTCTCTTCCTCCCCCCCCCGTTTTATTTTATTTTTTTTTTATTTTTAATGTCGTTAGGGAGAGATTACACAGAAGTAAATGGTGAAGCTGATCATTGCTAAACCGGTTAGAATTCATGTCATGCGGAACATTAGAAATTATGCCTCTTTGAGGAACCGTATTTAGCAGACATGAAAGAAAAGAAATTACCTCCTCCTCGAGCTCGCAAATTGGAATGCCATTAACCTCGCAGGCACGGGGACACGCTCGTGCTCCCGGTGCCGGGTCAAGGGCATGGGCTGGCCCTGGGGATGGAGCCGGTGGACAGAGCTGCTGCGGGATGCCGGTGGCTCGGCTTGGCTCGGCACGGCACAGCACGGCACGGCACTGCATGGCGGGCGCCAGGAGCATCTCGCATGACCTTCCCCTTCCCGCGTAGGGTGTAGTGCCGGGGAGGAAAAGAAAAGGGAAGGGTAAAAAACAAAAAAAACCCCCATGGAGGCTTTGCAGCATCCCCAGCATCTCCCCAAAATGGCTGTGCCCAGGGGTGCCGGGGCTGCGCCCGTTCCCGTGGGAGCACGGGCGAGATGCTGACCCCGGTGCGGGGGCTGGATGCGACTGTCGAGGGGTCCGGGGGTACACGGCCCCCATCACGGGGGGGTGCTGGGCTGCATGAGGTGGGTGCACAGCTCCGGGGTGCAGAGAGGGGTCAGGAGGAGATTGGGGGGTGGGGGGGGCCAGGGACCCGACCGAGCCGGCGGCCCCTCCGCAGCTGCCCCACAGTTTTATTTGATAAAAATAAATCAAACGGGTCCTGTGGAGCAGCGGGGGGGCGGCCCCTGTGTCACCATCCGTACCGGGGACCCCGCCGTGTCCCCCCCTAGGCGCCGGAGGGGAGGGCCGGCGGTGGCCTGGTGCTGCCGGAGGGGACTGCGTGTGCCCAGGCAGGGCTGGCCCCCTGCTGCCGCCTCTCCTGCGAGCAGCATCCCAATTCCTTCTTCCAGCTGAAATTAAACTTTATTGCGAATAATGCTCTCTCCTCTTCTTTAATTCAAAAAAAAAGAGAAAAGAAAATTAAATTCCTTTAAAAACATATATATAAAAATCACATTTTCTCATATTGAGAGGGGACTTTCACCAAGATAATTATTGCAATTACTCCCTTTCTGTCTCCCAATGAGTATTATTTTTATTCTGTGCCTTTATCCTCATTTTGCCTGTTCAGGGAGAGCCGCGCAGCCCTGCCTGTGCTCTCGCAGCCCTCTGCGACGCAGGCGGTGGGACAAAAGCCACACCAGCCGTCCTCGCTCCAGCTGTGCTGGGACCACAGGGACCCTTTACTGGGCTCACCTGGGATGGGGTGGGGGCAGCCCCAGCCCTCCCTCCCTCCTGGGGGGGCTGGGGCGGGGGGTGAGGGCTCTTCTGTGCCAGGGATGCTGTTGGGGCAGCTCTGCTCCCCTCCTCCGGGCTCCCCGCAGGATGCGGCCCCTCTGGCACTGGGGAGGGGGGGCTCTTCCCGGAGCGAGCGGGTTCTGGGACCCCCCCTTTTCCCTCTGCCCAAGGTGACGCCCCGGGGAGCCTCCGCAGCAGAGCAGCCTTATGATCCGCATTTCAAGCTGCTTCAGCATTTATGCGAGGTGACCCCGGGAGGGGACGCGGAGCCGGCTCGTCCCCGCAGGTTGTCATCCCCCCCCCCCCCGTGCCGTAACAGCGCTGGCACCGGGCTCGGCGGGCAGGGTTTGCCGCTGGAGCTGTGCCGGGGCAGGGCAGCCCCCGCGGTGGCTTTTAAGGTTCGGTGACACCCTGAGCTGGAAAACCCCATGGGGGGCTGTACCGCTCCCGACTCCGACCCCCCCCATCCCCGGCCCTGTGCAGCGGGGCTGGATGCGGCCGCCCATCTCCCCGCCGAGCTCAGGGGGTGCGCGGACCCTTGGAGGGGTCCCTGAGACGTGTCCCTGCCCCGAGCCGGGCTCTGCTCCGTCCCCATGGTGGGGGCCGAGCCGCTGCCCCCCCTAACCCACCCCCTTCTCTCCCCTTTGCTTCTCTGCAGCCGCGTCCCCCCCGAACATGGTGGACAGACCCTGCCTGAAGCTGAAGGTTTATGTTCGGCCAACAAGTAAGTGAGTGGGGGGGGCCCTGGGTCCCGGGGGGGAGCGGTTCTGGTGGTCCAGCGGTGGCTGGTGGTCCCGGGCAAGTGGAGACCATGGAGGGGGACAGGATGCCCCGGGTCGCACCTGGGTAGCACCCCGGCGGGGACGGTGCCCGCAGCCCTGCCAGAGCCGTCCCGGCAGTGTCTGGACCACAGCGGGCGCGTCGCCTGCACGATGGACATTTGCCGCTGAGTTTCAGATAGGGGAAAAAAAAAATTAAAAAAAAATCTCTGCACAGTGGCTACTTTTCAGAATCAAATAACTCAGCCATTTAAAAAAACAAATTAATAATTTTCTTCTCCTGTTAACGTGTAATTAGCAAATGGCAGCAGCTCTCCCTGGGGAAGAGTGCCTGCGAAATGTCACCATTTAAAAGGATGTCTTTCTTTTTTTTTATTTGCATGGCTTTAAAATAAAACCCAATATAATGAAACCATCTGTAAAAAATCATTCTGTTTTGTTCAGGACTAGGGCATAATAGGGGGAAAAAAATCTCTCATGATATTATTTTTTAGTATTTTAATAACATCAGGATTTTATTATGCTGATGCCTCGCGGAGAGGAAGGGCTGCCTTTGTGCAGCTCGGGGAGAGGAGGCTGCAGGGGCTCCCCAAGGGCTGTCCCGAGCTGGGCACCCCTCGATTGGGTCTGGCGCCAGGACGAGTCCTTGAAACCTTCCCAATTGCAAGCGCCCGGCACAGGGGGACCCTGGTCTCGAGTGAACGCACACAGGGACCCTCCTGGACAGGGAGGGACAAGGGGACCGGGGGGGGATAGAGGGGGGATGCTCGATCCCCGGACAGGACCAGCCTCTGCTTTTCCTGGTTCTGGGTCCTTAAAAATCCTTAATCCGGTAACAAACACGGGCGAGCCAAGCCCAGGGAGCGCATTAGCCATCGTTTAACGTGTTCCCCTGTGCGCTCTGGGCTGCTGCCGGTCGGGGCTCGGCTGCAGGACCACCGAGCTGTTGGTGAGCGGGTGCCCCTGCCCCGCACAGGCTGGTTCGTCCCCAGCCCCCAGCCCCACGTCCAAGCTGCCCCGGCTGCCACGGTTAATCCCCCTCGCACAATGGCACCCGCCTCTGACCCAGGGGCTGTCAGGGGGGCTTAGGAGGGGATGGGATGCAACGCTGCTTAATCCCATTTAGAGGGCAGGAACCGGAGCGCCCCGTGCCCTCGCCCACCCTCCAGCCCCGGAGGGCACACGTCGCATCCCTGCGCTGCCCATCCCCGTGGCACAGGGCTGCCGGAGCTGCGCCTTGGCGTCCCTGCTGCAGGTCCCAGGAGCGGTGCAGGGCGGCTCGGCAGCGGCGCCTTCGGGGAAGCTGGGATTTGAGGGGGGGATCGGTACCCAGCTCCTCGCTGCGGGGGATGCCGCTGCATCAGCAGCATCCGGACCCCAGCCCCGGGGTGCTGAGCATCACCGCCCTTCTGCCAGGACAGGATCCGCCCCGGAGTGCGGCCGTCCTGTACGGCTCCGCCGTCAGCTCACGCCTCCCTCTCTTCCTCCCGTTCCGCAGACGATTCCCTCTACGAGTCCCCGGAGCCCATTTTCACCAGCAACAACTCCTGCTGCAGCCTCAGGGTCCCGCACGCCGTGCTCGTGGTGGTGCCGGTCGTCTGGACGCTCCTGGCCTCGTAGCACCGACACCGACGTGCCGGGGAGCGGCTCCGCGGGGAAGGAGCAGCCCGGGGACAGATCCTGGCCACCCCGAATCGCCTTCGAGTCGTGGCTCCTGCGGCAGCGGGACGTGCCTGGGGAGATCACCGGTGCAGAGGGTTGGTGCTACTGGCGAGAAGCTCGCCTGGATCCTGCTGCAGCGTGAAGTCCCCGTCTTCGCACCGTGCCAGGACATCGTGCCGGGAACGGTGAAGGGCTGCCCCGCGGGATGGATCCTGGCTGCGCTTGCCGAAAGCTCCCGTCTCTGCGCTACGGCTTGCTCGGCGCCAGCCCTCCCTGTCGGATGTCGCTTTTTACATTTCTAGACCAAATATAGAGTCCTCGTTTTGTTTTGTCTTTTTTTTTTTTTTTTTAAAGAAAAAAGATTTTTATTTTTATTTGTTGGGTTGTTTCAGTCCGGGCTTCCCCGTGTCAGACTGACCCACACGGGGCCGGGCTCAGCCCCCTCCCGCCGAGCCCCTCGCCGGGGCGGCTGCGGCACCCGACCTTCGCCCGGCCACGGGCAGAGCCGCGGGCAGCGCCGAGAAGCCAAGGAGAGACGGATGCCAGCGACGGTGCCGATGGCTCCGTTGTCGCAGACTCCTTCCCAGCCCGGCCATCGCTCCGGCAGCAGGACGTCGCGGTGCCGGCTGCGGCGCGCTCCCCCTGCCGCCCCTCCGCCGTGGGGGCGTGGGGATGGGGGGGCCCGGATGGACACGAGTCCCCGCTGAGCGCCTGGTGGGGTGACCCCGTCCCCACCGCTCGTGCCACGGATGTCACCGCCGTCCCCGTGGGACCCCGGGGCCGCTCCGCGAGCAGCAAAGCAAACTGGACGCAACCGAGGGCAGCACCAGGGATGGTCGGCACGAGGGGCGCCGGCGATGGCCGGCCGGCACGTGGAGCGCTGAGGATGGCCGGCACCGGGAGCGCTGGAGATGGCCGGCCGGCACGGAGAGCGCCGGGGATGGCTGGCTGGCACTGGGAGCACCACCGGGAGCTGGGAGCCGGCGGGCCGGGCTCGCCCAGCAGCCGGGATCGCTCCGAGGGCGTTTGGCCGGAGCCGGGGCTGGAGCCCCCGTCCGCGGCAGGGCTGATCTCGCCGGGGCGGGAGGAGCGTGCCGGCCCGGCGTTGCCCACGGAGCAGGTTTTCCTCCTCCACAGCCTTCTGCTCTGCACCGCGTCGTGCCCCCCCCGATGCCTCGGGGGTGCGAGAGCCCCCACGGGGGGGGGCCAGCGGCCGCGTGCGGGACCATCGCGGCGCTCCCCACGGTTGCCCCTTTGTCCCCCGGCTGCTGCCGGCATCCCCGGAGTTCCGGGGCTGGGCTTGGGGATTTTTTCCTTTTCCTTCTTCGCATTAATAAGAAAAACTCATCGAAACCCCCGATCCGAGGTTGGCCCTGACCCCAGGGGTGGCAGGTCCCCAAGGAGGGGTCCCCCCCGCAGCCCCGGGGCCTGACCCCTCCTCGCCTTAAATCTGGGGCTGTCCCACCTGGGGGGGGTCCCGTGCCATCCCGCAGAGCCACCCCCACGCCCCGGGGGGTCGGTGGTCCCGGGGGGCGACGGCAATGGGCTCGGACCCGGCCGAAGCCCCTCCTGCGGGCGCCTTTTCCGAGCGCACCCCAGACCCTTCCGGCAGCAGGGGGGCCGGCGGGGGCTCCGTCCCTGTACATACAGCGCTATACTGTGAGCGTTTTTTTTTATGTATTGTTGAGAATGAATTTTATGGAAGGGTTTATCTTATTTTATTTTTATTTTTTAGACTAGGAAGCTGAAATCTCGCAATAAGCTCATCTTGACCATCCAAAAAATACAAAAAAAAAAACCCACCCAATAAAAAAAAATCGCATTCCCTGCCGTCCCGTCCCTGTCCCCGTGTGTCCAGACCAGGTCGTGGTTCTCGAAGGCGAGCGAAAGCATCGTGTTTATTGAGGGGATGAGGGAGGGCACCCACCCAGCCGGGCGCTGAGCACCCACCGGGCTCCGAGGAGGAGCCGGCAGCACCCACCTGCCACGGTGCCGGCTCGCGGGGGAGAGGCGACGGCAAAACCTGGCCTTCGGTCTGTGTTTTATATATATATAGATTATATATATAAATATCTATATTGTGTACAGCGACTGTGGGAGAGTGGAAAAGCGAATGCGGCAGCGAGGCTGGCAGGGGCCGGCAGCCGAGGCGAGGGGGTGCTGAGGGCTGGGGGTGCTTCGCTGTGGCCGGGCTGTCCCTCGGGAGCAGCCCATCGTGGGCGCTGGTTCTGCGTGTTGGTCTCCGTTCCGCCTAGCTTCGTCCTTAGACACGCCGCTTTCGTCCTCGACGTCGTGCTGATGGTAACCGGATCACCGCCCCATTTGGATTCTGTATTTTTTTATAATAAAATAAAAATAAATGTCGTGTGAGGCCCTTGCTTTCGAGAAGTGACTTTCCCTCCCGATGCCGCGGCGCTGCGGGCTGAGCCGCGCCGTGTCCCTGGGGGGGTCCGGACCCCCGCCGGCACTGGGGGGCGAGCCGGGGGGGCCAACGCCGGCACCGGGGCGGCCGCGCTCGGCTCCGTCCCCGCTCCCCTTGCAGCCCTCTCCCCTGGTGCAATGGGGCTGAGACACCAGACCGCTCTTCTGGGTGGTGTGTTAATTACGGGAAGGATTTAATTACCGCGTTAATGAATAATAATGGATATTAAATTAATTAATATGCAATTGTTGATAGTACTTAATTATCGGAGGCGATGCAGCCCGGCGGGTGGGTGCTCAGGGCTGGGATGCTCCGGCGTCTCCCCGGGTGCCGTGGCAGCCCCGGCTGCTCGCCCGCCTCTGCCTCAGTTTCCCCCGTGCTGGGGCAGCGTCGGGCCACCAACGGGTGACATCCCGGGAGGCCACCAAAGCCGGGACAGGCTGCTCGTACGTGGCATCGCGAGCATCCTTGGCTAATAACCCTGTCGCAACTCCCACCCCTTGGAAGAGCAGACCCAGCCGGGGAGGGCAGGGCACCCGCTCGCCTGCTCTTTTTGTTCCGTAAGTACAGAGTAACTTTTTTTGTGCGGCCCATGCTCATTCCCGCCGTTTAATGCGTATTTCAGCATAATTAGCAGAATAGGAACAATCCGCTGTTAATTAATTCAGGCTCGTACAGCTGATCGAGGCTCTGAAGTTTGCCACGAGAGAGTGAAAGACTAATTTTGCTTTTTAATAAGGGCCATCTGTGTGCCAGGAGCAGGGAGAAATACCACCCACCGCTGGGGAGGTGGGTGCTACATCGAGCTCCGCAGTTGCTACCGGCTCTGCCAGCGATGGGCTCCGGCAGTGAAAAGTGCCAGGGAGAGAGCCCGGCAGGGACTTACCAAAAAAAAGGCCATTTTTTAGACCCAGTCAGTAGGTTTTTTTGAGGCCTGACTCATGATTTTTTTAACACTGGGGGTTGGAAATACGGAGTTAAAAATAGCAAACTGGCAGGCACAAGGCTGAGACGGATCATCGTTAGTAATTAATAGAGTCATGGATTTTTAAGGCCTGAAAGGGATCATTTAGATCAGGCAGCCCGTTTCTCTCACAGAAGCGGTGAGGTTTGATTTAAGGACTCGTGGTGATGGAGAGCTGGTCCAGCCTCAGATGCTCCTCCTGCTGCATCTCGCCGGGGCCGGCACCGCCGGGTATCGCCCACCAGGTATCACCCGCCGGCGCAGTTCAGTCCTTTTATTATATTTAACCCGGGGCTGGATGGGGGCACACGGGACTGGGGCTGCCGATGAGGCCAGGGCACGGCCAGGCTCCCTGCGTCTCCCACCCGCCCCGTGCACGGGGGTCCCTGCGCCTTGAAGGTCTCGACAGCCTCGTGCAAAGGGGAGAGGGGACGCGGGGACCCGCTGCAGCACCCACGCGCAAACGCCGGCGCACGGGTGATGGGAGCGGGGTTATTAACGCAGCCCGTAACGGGCTGAAACGGCCACCGCCGAGTCGAGCCCCTGGTCGTTCCCTTCCTGAGCGTCGCCGCTTCTCACCGACTTATCCCGTCGGCAGCATCCACGTTACCGCGCGGGGGAACGGCGGCTGCCTGCCCGGTTGGAGGCTGCGGCGGTGCCGGGGTGATAACCCGCCGCAGCAGACGGGCTGTCAGGGAACGGGAATGGGATTCCCGTCTCCTTCCTTATTTGAAGTGTCTGGCACTGCTGGAAAACAAAGATTTCCTCTGCACACTGACCTGGAGAAATGAAACACGTCTTAAATCTCTTATCCGTAAATGTGGCAGCGTGTGGGAAGGAAGGGGAAGGAAACAGCCCCAGGGGGGGTCCACAACCACCGACAGCCCCATGAGCCCCCAAATATCCTTAGTCCCAGCTGCATTTGGGATTTTGCCGTCAGCTGGGGGGGGAGAGCAAGGGGGCAGGATGGGGTACAGGGATGAGCAGGGGTCTGGGTGTCCCCAGGGCAGCGGGCTGGAGCAGGGGAGAGCCAGGGCTGAGGGATGGGATGGGGCTTCCCCAGCACCCCCTTGCCCTGGGGTGCTGTTGGGTTGGGGGGGGCTGCAACCGCAGCCGGAGCAGCTGCCGGGGCGATGCCGCCGAGCGCGGCCGGCACCGCAGGCAGGCGGGAGGCAGCGGGGGGGGGGAACGTCACGAATGGCTGGCAGTGTCTGAAATGGGTTTTTACGGGCCTGAGTCTTCTCTAGCACCAATTTTACGTTGTTGGTGCCAGGACTTCGCAGCCGCGTGGGCGCTGGCAGCCCCCGAGGTCGACAGCCCCGTTGTGCCGGTGGTCGGGGTTTCGGGGCTGATGGAGATACGGCTTCACCTCCGCACGCTGCGCTAAGGGCTGATTTACTCCAGGACACGGCTGCGCCAATTAATCAGGACCCCAGGGCTTGGTGCGGGGCGGCAGGGCCGGGTCCGTGCCCTCCTTCCAGATGCTCAGGTGTGGGGTGGGATGAGGGCAGCTCGTGGACCGTGGCTTTCCCCGTTTGCTGTAATTCCTCTGCTGAGCGGTGAAGGGGAGCTCCCCCAGCACAGCCCTGCTCCAGCGCACGCTCTCCCTTCTGCACCTTCCTCCTCCTCTTCCTCCTAGCCCAGGACATGCTTGGCTCCATCTCTTTCCCACCAACTGCCGGACCCCCGTCTGGCTGCACAGGGGGTGGTGGGAGCTGCCCCCTGCAATCCCGGGGGGGGCACGAAGCTCGTGTCTAGGCAGGGCGGCTGCTGGGGTACCGGTGGCCACGGGCACGGTTGGGTCGACCCAGCTGCACCTCCAAGGGCAGCTTTGGGAGGTGACGGACCCTTGGCTGCGACCCTGCGGCATCCCGCGTTGGTGCTCCCCCTCCACTCCGGTGCAAAGTCACCGGGGCCAGCCCCGGGGCAGCTCGGGGGTCCCGAGCCCCCATGGCGGCAGCTGCCCGGTCGTGGTGTGCACCTTCCTGAGGAGAGCAGCTACCGTGCGTCTCTGCCAGCGTGCCGCTCCTTGCTCCAGTTCAACGTTTTCGGTGTTAATAGTTTTTTCGGTTAATCCCATGAAGGCAGCAGGCGCACCGTGCTCCACTGGCCCGTGGAATATCCCGCCTGGTGTGAAGTTACAGCTGCAGACAGCTCAGGAGCCCGATCCGCAGCTTGCTCAGGAGGGTGTAGCCTCCCCAGCCCCGGTGATATCATCCAGGTTTACACCTCGGTGAGGCTCAGGATCTGGCCAGAAACTCACCGGTTCCCCTGGCACCTCTCTGCCTTCTCTCCTCTCATTCTTGCTCCAGATTCAGAAGCCTGCAGGCAAAACACAGCCTGAGGAGGGATGCTCAGCTGGGCAGGTCTGATCCCTGCCATGCTTTGCACCAGGGTTTTTTCCGATTTGCGCCGCGGAGGGGCCAGCCCGGTGCCTGCTCGGGCAGGGATGCTGCCTTGGCTCCTCCAGCAGCGCTGGGGCAGCCCCGAGCACTGTGTGCCAAGGGAAATACTCACAGCACGAGGACGGGCTGAGCCGAGCTCTCCCCAGGGAGAGCAGGGAGCTGGCAGCACCCTGTGCTAAAAATGATCCTTTCTGCAAAGGCTGCATGATTCCCCAACCTTGCCGGCACCCTGACCCCCATTCAGGCGAGCCCACCCACCGAAACGCTGCCTCCCCCAAACCCCACCAAGTGCTCTGGGCTCCCTCCCTGCGAGCTGCCCCACGACCCCCTCCCCAGCATCGGGCTTCAATTTGCTCCATTTAAATGAATTCCCAGAGGCCGGGCTACCGTCTCGCCTCCCCGCGTCCCCCGTGGCTTTGTGCCTTTGCACATGGCTTGTGGGTGCTGCAGAGCTTGGGCTCCTGCATCCACCAGCTTGTGCGGTGGCCACCGAGGTTTGCACGGTGGTCACCGAGGTTTGCACGTGTGGGGCTCGTCCCTGCATCCCCCGGTCCCATCCCACGCAGGGGACCGCAGCACCCTGCAGCACCCTGTGCTCACCATGGGCTCACTGGCACCTCCCAGGCTCCATCGCTTCTCTCCGGCAGCTCCCGGCGCGGGCTCCTGCCCCATTTCGGCACGGCTCCGATAAGAGCGCGCATCCATCACCGTGAGAGGCGGCCGGGTTCGTGGGGGGAAAGCGCTGATAAAGTGGTGCGGGGGGACCCGCCGTCCCTGCTGCTTGTTTTCTGCTACCTGGCTGTCACATCTGCACTTCACTCCCTGCCTTCCCTCCCGCCATCCCTCTCCCCAGCCTTATCTCCTGATAGGTACAAGCGATACAACCCGAAACGTTCATGTAACAAGCTGCCGGCTGCCGAGCACCCAGGAGAATACCAGATCGGGGGAATGATTTATGAAAATAGCGCGAGAGAGGAGAGCGGGGAGTTTGCTGAGCCGCGGCAGAGACGAGTCGCACGTGGCGAGGGATGCCGGCTCCCACCGCCGCTCCCGGAGCATCGCCGGCACCTTTGCTCCCGGCTGATCTGGATGCGGGGCCGTGCCTGGTGCCGGTGGGCGGCCGAAACGGGCGGCGCAGGGGGGGAGGCGGGTGCGTGCAGCCCCCGTGCTGTCCCTTTGCGGCCATTGATTTCCATGAAATAAGGCAGCCGGGTGTGTAATTGCGCACAGCGATGGCAGCCTCCTTTACATGCCGTTTGGCAGGGCCCTGCTCGCAGGAAATGAAACTTTTCAGGCCACTAGACATTTAGTTTTCTTCAGCTGTTAATTCCCCCGCCCCGGGGAGAGGAGGGGGCGAGGGCGGCCTCGCAGGGAGGGTGATGGAGAGGTGGGCTGGGGGCTGCTGCAGCCCCCCGGGCGCGGGAGCATCCGTAGGGAGCGATGGGCGAGAGCATCTCGGGAGGTCGGTACCCCTTGCCTGCACCCAGGGCACCTTCCCTGCCCCTTTGCCACCATCCTGAGCCCAGCTTGGCCAGTGGGAGAGGCGAAGCAAGCACCGAGCATCCGCGTCCCTGCCCTCTGCCAGCCCCCAGAGCTTTGCCGAGGAGCAATTTCTCCCCCAGGCACCGAGTGAGCATCCATTCCCCTCGGAGAGCTCCTCTCTCGCAAGGTAACCGGCATTATATTCGGACCAATTGCTCCAGCATGATCCTCCTGAATGTTGCACAGCATGTACACGGCGTCTTATGTAAAATACATGCCCCTGGGTGAGCCTTTTAATAGCAATGGCTCCTGCCCGGGGGGCGGGGGGGCCGCTCTCTGCCACGGCGGTGCCAAGAAATGATTGAAAAGTTGGGGCTCGCCATAGGAAACACCCTGCTGGGGGGAACAACGTGTTTTCATTCCCCTGCCAGGTAACAAATGAAAAGAATTGCAATGAATGCTAATGGGGTGGGGAGCGGGATGCTGTGGACAGAGGCTGCCGGGGCTGGAGCCGGGGCTGGGCAGGAGCTGGGGTGAGCGGGGATGGGGGGGTCCGGCCCTGGGAATGTGGGAGCTGCTGGGGGACCCTGGGTTTGGAGACTGGAGCCGGCCACGTGGCTGACGGCCTGGCCCAGCACAGGGCTGGTGGGTGCTATGGGGAGGATGCTCTGGGGTGCTGTACCAAAATCGTTTCTATTTGTAGCAAACCAGAGCTGGGGGAATGTGCCAGCCCTCAAAATTCCCCTTGACGGGAGCTCCCATCCCCAGGGAGCCCGTCTGGGCTGTCGCCCTCCCTGTGCCACGGCCGAGCTGCCGCTGAACCGGCTCCTCGCAGGCAGCCAGCGAAGGGCTGCGCCGGGCTGAGCTGTTTGTAAATGCAGCCGGTCTGGAAAGCGGGAGGGTAAACACGGATGAATAGCCTTCATCCACTCCAGTAAATATTTTATATCACACACCAAGAAAAGACACTCCTATTTAAATGATTTATAAAGGAAGATCATGTAGAGGTTTCTATAAAATATGTAGGGCTCCTAATCCCGACATCATCAAGCAAAGAGGACTGAAATCATATATTACCTTTTCAACAGCCTCGCCGGCTGCAGGGATACAACTGACAAATAAAAGTGTGTTTACAGCTTTTGGGCTCCTCCGGGGAGAGGTAAATCATGGCGGGGGTGGGAAGGGGAAAGGAAGCCGGAAATTAAGTGGCAATTTCTGTCCGTCACGGCGGTGCGGGACCGGGGGGATGCCGGACTCGGGGGGCCCCGGTGTCCCCGTCCCAGGCAGTCATGCTGTGGGTGCAGGGATGCTCGTCCCCCAGTGGGACCCTGGGAGGTGGGCGCAGGGATGAAGCCCTCTGGGATGCCCAGAGCCGCACCGATGTACAACGGGTTGGTGCACGTCAAGGCCGTGCCCAGCTCTGCTCTGCAGCAGAGCTGGACCGACAGCAGCCATCGGGGATGGGTTTTCCATGGGCACCAGCAGAGTCAGGATCAGGCCCGTGGGGATCCGGCTCTTTTAACCTCGGGGCTGGCATCCACCCCCTCCACGCTGCCACTTGAGGCTCCCACTGCCCCATCCCCTCGCCGCGTCCTTTTGGGTCCATTTATTGCTTTTTCCCCCCACCGCAGACCCATCTGCTGCCACCATCTCCCCACCGGGAAGCGGGGGACCCACGGCCCTGGCAATTGGCACGCACCGCGCACCCGCGCCGGCGAGGGGCACAACCGGCCTCTGGCAGCGGCGGCGGCGATTTGGCATGCGGCAGCGGGAGCCACCAGCCGATGGGGCCCT
This sequence comes from Buteo buteo, assembly GCF_964188355.1. NCBI lineage: Eukaryota > Metazoa > Chordata > Aves > Accipitriformes > Accipitridae > Buteo > Buteo buteo. The sequence goes on from NC_134180.1 coordinate 1,067,713, forward strand.
GGCCGCCACGTTATTAAGGGATTAGCAAGTTGTCTTGGCGCTCAATTGTAGATAAGTGCCGCATTTTGTATTATCTTTTCACGCTGCACCGCGAAGGATGACAAAGAGACAACATGGGTGTCATGGCCTTCAGCATATCATTAAGGGTAATTTGTCTTGCGGGGAGGGGGAGGGTGAAGAGAGAGAGGGAAGGAGAGGAGGCGAGGGAGGAGAGGGAAAAGCAGCCCGGGAGGAGAGAGGGGATTAAAAACTAAGGAGAGGAGATTAGGAGTGAAATGCAAACTGTATTCAGAGTCAGCCAGGCAGGGAGAAGCAAATAGCCGAGGAGGGGACAGCCGTGCCGTGGGGGCTCAGCCCGGCAGCCGGGTCCTGCGCCGGGGCCAAGGCGGCAGGAGAAAGCTCCGGGGCTGGGATAGAGGAGGCAGAAGGGTGGGCAGGATGGGAGGGGGCTTCAGAGACCCCCCCTCTTCTTTTCCTGCACAGAAGAGCCCTGAATCCGTCCCCAGCCTCAATCATACGCATTAATCTATAATAATAAGCAGCCATCCAGCCTGGTGTCACAGGCAATAAGATGCACACCGGAGGACTCGAGTGAATCCATTTCCCCCTTTCATGACTGACTAACCATTGCCATCAGCCCAGGGGGCTCTGGGGGGGCTGGGGGCACAACGGGGGGGACCAGGGCATGGTGGCAGCTCCCTGGTACAGTCCAGTCCTTGGTGGAACCTGCTCCTTGGTGCAACCTGCTCCTTTGTGCAACCTGCTCCTGGTGCAACCCGCTCCTGGTGCGACCCCATTTCTCACAGGCTTTGCAGCCCCCCCGGTCCCACTTGCCCCATCCTGGTGCGGCACACGGCAGCCAACCCCATTAGGAGCTGGCACCGCACGGCAGGGTCTGCTCCCCCCTTGCAGGGCAGTGAAGGGTAAAAGAAAGAGTAATAGCAAGAGGAAAATGTAGCAGAAATCCAGCAAAGCCCCCCAGGCCTGGGAAAGCGGGGGCTGAGCCGGCCGTGGTTTGCTCTATCGGTCAATCAATCAATCAGGAATAAAGGCGTGGGTATTGATCGGGGAAGATGGCTTTTCAGGGGCTGGGTAATGGAAATATGCATCTGGAGACAGTCGAATGGAACCGCTAATGCCACGGTCACTGCTACGAGGAGACGCCGACCTGATTTGCAGAAGGAGAAACTCTGTGACGACAGCTCACCCTCACCCAAACGCCGCCTCGGCCCCTTCCCGCAGAGCCCGGGCTGGCCAAATCCCCGTGGGGTGGTGAGGGGCTGGTGGCGGCCACGGGGGGGTCGCAGCCACCCTGGGGCGAGGGGCAGCCGGGTCCCGCCGTGGTCCCCCAGCCTCTTCCTCCACCGCAGGGACTGGGTCTGCTGGGGACGGGGCATCCTCCCGCACCCCCTCCCTCCCCTCCCCTTCTGATAATCCTATTTTTGAACCAGGGGATTAGGATCAATACTTCACTCCTAATGCTGTGGTAATACAGTGTTACACCGCCAGCGCCAGTTCCCTGCTGAAACACTTAAGGTAGTTTAAACCCATTTGTGCCGGGGAGTGCCGTGAATCCACAACGAGCTCCTCGCACGGCTGAGGCAGAGCCGCGGCGGGGCGGCACGGTGGGTGCCGGCCTGGCAGCTGCCCGCACGGCTGCCGGCCAAATCCAGCCCTGGGTGGCCATGGCCAGCGAGGCGACGGTGGTCCTTTGAGCCCAGGGGGCTTCTGGACCCCAAAAGCACCGTGCCGGGCAGGGGCTTGCGTTCACTGGGGCCACCGCTGTGTCCCCATCAGCCGGCCGGGCAGGAGCTGCGAGGGAGGTGCGGGCAGCGGCTGCCCACGCTGCCTGTCTTGGCACCTCGGCCGGCTCTGCTTCAGGCAGCCAAGCCCTCGTGCAAGCACTCCTAGTGTGAGCACCCCTTGTGCAAGCACTCCTTGTGCAAGCTCCCCTTGAGCAAGCATCCCTCGAGCGAGCACCCCTCGAGCAAGCATCCCTCCTGCAAGCATCCCTCGTGCAATCGAGCCCTTGTGCAAATAGTTGTGGCCCCTGGGTTTTGGGTGACCCCAGCTCCGCCCCACATTTTGGGTGACCCCGGCTCTGCCCCAGGTTTTGGGTGACCCCGGCTCTGCCCCAGGTGCGGGTGCCCGAGCAGCCCCTCGCCGGCCAGAGGGATGGCTCCAGTGTGGGGCTGGGGGGAAACCGGCCATCTTTTACTCCAAATTGGCTGAGGGGTTTGGAGGCAAACTCCCAGGGAATAGAAACACAAATATTTCCATCCAGTGCTATAATTATGAATTAGAGCAAAGCTCTGTCTTTATTAGGTGCTAATAGAGATAAAGGGGGTTTTGAAATGCAAGGCACAGCTATATAAATGCTAATTCACCCGGAGACCTTCCTCTCTCCCCAGACCGCAGAGAACCGAGGTGGTTTCAAGGCAACTTCTCTCCAAAAAAAAAAATCCCGGCCGAGCAAACTCCAAGAAACCATCTCAGCAACTTAATTAAGTTTGTTTAGCGATGCAGCAGCTCCCCTCGCTCAGGCCGCCCTGGCACCAGCGATGCCCCAGCAAACCCCATCTACGGGGCGCGGGGCAGGAGCTGCCCGTGGGGACCGGGGGGGCAGCGAGGGGCTGGCGGGGGCCCTACGGCGTGTGAGCGCCGAGGCACGGCGAGGGCTGCGTCCCCTGCGCACGCGGGGGCTGCAGCACGCGCTTGTGCGCACGCGCGCGGGCATCGCTGCAGCAGCCCTGCGCACACGCGCTGCCCTTCCTCGAGGCGCCGATGCAGCAGCAAGGCGGATCGCCGCTCTGCGCTGCCCGCGGGCAAGGCCAGGCAGGCTCTCGGCGATAGCGGCACGGCCACGGCCCCCCTTTACTGGAGCTGTAACACTGCAGGGAACGGCTTTGCAGACCCTCGCCCACCTCGGTCCCCCCCATCCAGGGACACCAACCCCAATACGGAGCCCCACGGCCGGAGCCCGGCCAGCCCCGAGCTGACCAGGGGGTGACCGGGGAAAGAGCAGAGCCTCTAGCCCAGCTCCTGCCTTCAGCGGTGTTTAAAAGCTCCAGGAGTGCTTAAAAAGCTTCCAAGGTGGGTTATTAGGGAAATGAGCGGCATGGATCCTAACGAGGGGAAAGCAGCTCGCTAGCAGTTGCCCTGCCTTCCACAACCAGGAGATCGATGCTGGATCCCCTCTGCTCCTGGCTCCTCTTTTCCAGGGAACTCCTCCCGTCACCTGGCGCAGACCAGGCGATGATTTATCCGCCCGCTGGGTGTGCGAAACCCGTTACAACAGCCCCAGCTTTACCTGGTGCCCCCCATTCCTCTCCCTGTCACCCCAAATATGTATTTTTCAATTTTCTCCCGTATCGATTTTCAATCTGGTGCAGAGAAACAAGACAATCCCGGCAGAGCCAGCCTGGCTTTCGCTGCTGCTCGGCCGAAAAGTCATCCCTGCAATTAATGGCCGTCCTCGGCAGCGGCTGATGGGGTGCGGGGGGGTGGGTGCCTTTGCAGGGAGTTGCTCCGCTCCATGTGTGTGGGCATCCTTGGCCTCTCCTTTCCCACCCCGCAGGCACGGGGCTGAGCGGTGCGAGGGGCACGGTGGGTGCGAGGCTGCAAAGCCCCCCCATGGTATTTTGCCAGGGTGGGGGGCACACTGGGGGTCCCTCACCAGGCCGGTTCTGCCACAGTCCCTCATTCCCCCGGCCGTGCTCGATCCGTTTCCCAGGGATGCCAAGCTCCCCGGTCGGGCTGAAGGATGCTCATGGCAGCAGCTGTGAGGGGTCTGGGTGGGATCGGGCCGGATCCTGCACCAGCATAAAGTGGTCTCATCCCTCCAAGTGGTGCTGACTGTGCTGGGTTACACCGGCGAGGATCCGGTCCTCTGTGCTTGGAGTAGTTTTCAATTAAAACAAAAATATCCTGTAATAAACCACAGAGGGGTTTTTATTTCCTTCCTTTTTTTAATTTTTTTTTTTTTAAATAAATCTATTATGAGGAGCTTAGAGATGTATGTAAAACCGGCGAGGGACGATTTGAGGATTAGGAATCGGCGCTGTCCTGGTGTGACAAGCAAAGAAAAGAAAATCCTGCCGGGCCGGGAAGGGGACGCCGCGTCCAGCCGGGGCGGCGGAGCTGGAGGGGTCACCGCGGCGGCGACGGCTCCGGAAGCGGCGGCGAGACCCCGGTGCTGGCAAAGGGGGGTCCCGGAGCGGACCCCCCACGGCTGCCCATGCTCCTGCCGCGCTCCTCACCCGTTCCCTGCCCACCTGCGTCCAGTTTAGCATAAAAGTCATTTTGGTTTGGGCCCCCCATCTGCCGCTCCCTCATTTCCAAGCAGCTGATAACTGTCCTGAGCATCAGGGAAACCCACCGGCTGGGGACCCATAGCTGTGAGGGGTGACGAGTGTTTAACCCCCTCCGCCAAGGATAATTGGCTTGTTTACCATTTTCCTGACCCCAGAAAGACAATGAAATTGTGCACGAAACCAATAGATTTTAGCCACATGCCTGCAGAGAGAGAGGCGATATAAATAAAATACAGATAGGGATTCGTGCAGTGGGGATGGGTAATGGATTCATAGCGTGAGCGGGGACGTGCCGAGGCTGCCCGGGGGTCAGGACGGGATGACCCCTGTCCTGGCCCCAGGCGCACCTTGTGACGATGCTCGGGGTGGCTTTTTGGGGCCAATTCTGACTTTCCTGGAAACCGCCCCATGGGACTGGCCAGCCCAGGCTGTGGCGCTGAGCCTGGTTAGCATAAGTGTTTTGGGTAAAAATCCTATGTTCTGAGCAAAACCTGCTGCTGGGGGAGAGCGGCTGCGGCTCCACGGCAGCCACTGCCCCGGGACAGGCACAGGGTGCGGACAAGGGGGTACCCGGAGCATCCCCAGGACAGCTCATCCTGCATCCCTGTGGCAGGCACCGAGCTGGCACCCTCGGAGCCCCTGCTCATCCTCTTGCTTTAATGCACCACCTCTATTTATTCTGCTCCTGTAACTGTAAAATTGATTTTCTTGCAACAAGACGCTTGTCTTTCACTACTGAACGCACCCAAATGCTCCAACATAAGACACTGGCAATTTTTAATTAATTTCCTTTATACCTCTTGCCTCCCCGAGCAGGCATGTGGAACCGGAACAGGGGAGCCCAAAAAGGAGCAGGATCCAGAGGTGACAAAAGCACTTTTTATCCTTGATATGATTATTAATAATATACACCATTTACCTAACGAGGCAGGAGCGCGGGAGGGTAGGGGTAAGCGGCAACAGGCGCAGGGAAGTGATTAGCGCATCTTGTAGCTGCAAGGCTGGAGAAGCATCTTTAACCACCGTAATCTTTAAATATTATCTCAGAGCAGCTCCCCTCCGCCCGCACCCAAAGCAGCCCCGCTCTGCCGATCGCTGCCGGTCCTTGCCCTGCTCGGCCACATCCCGGTCCATCGTGGCCGGGAGCCCGGCCGAGGCGGCGTCCCCCCGGGCTGGGGGGGAAAGGTGGCGGGAGCCCCTCGACGGCAAACCGCAAACACATGTGGCTGAGCCCAGCGAAGGACTAATTGAAAAAGCCCTGCTGCACATCACGCCCCGCTGATAACGAGCTCGGGGTTATTAAAGCCTTAATGGCTGGGTTGTAGGGAGCCCTCCCTGCTGCTCTGCCTGGCTCCCACCCTGTCCGTGCACCCACAGCCTCCCAGGGGATGCTGTGAGCCCCCAGCTCTGGGGGGGTCCTGCAGCCGCCCTGTGCCCCCCCAGGGGCTGCGCTAAAGCCAGAGGAAGCCTTGGCCGATGCTCGAGAGAAGTGTGCAGGTGAGGTGCAGCACCGCACGTCCTTCCCCAAAGCCCTGGATGGGGATCGGTGCCGGGACTCCCGGCTGGAGGGTCCCCCTGTCGCCCCCAGCCCCCCCGCCCCGTGCACTCGCTGCTGTTCCCCAAAAAGCGTGCTCGGCTCGGCCTCGTGGGCAGTGTCGAGGTGGGAGAGCTGACCGGACCATGAGTGTCCCCAGTGCTGGGCAGGGCTGGGGGGGTCCCCAGGAGCGGGGCAAGGTCAGAGGGGTCTTTTCGGCTGTAAGGTCCCCTCCGGCGGCGCGGGGCACCGGGAGCACGCAGGCGGGAGCGCACAAGCACGTGGACGCGTGCGCGCCCAAACGAGCTGTCCAAAAAAAGTTACTGGGGGGGGGGGAGGAAGGGGAGAGGGGAAGAAAAAAAAAAAGAGGAAAAAAAAGCAAAGGAAAGTCCTGCAGTCTTTTGCCGTGTCAGTTCTCCGTCTGCTGTCACTCAGCCGCCGAATTCTCCTTCAAGTTGTCATAGCAAGGCTGGCGGGGATTATGCCGAGGCTCTGTCCAGAATTGATTCATGTGGAACGCGTGCTTGACGAGCGGAACCGCTGGTGTGAGCGGGAGCCGCTGAGACCCCCTATTTTCCCACCTTCCTCAGACAATCTGGTATTGTTTGGCCGCAGCCTTAGTGATCCCTGCACCGGGGCTGTGACTGACACAGCTTTGAGGCTCTAAGGCGTATTTTGAATTTCTAAAACCTCTCAGGAAGTCCCCGGGGTGCCTTCTGCCATTGTCTTGTTTCTCCTTTCGCCTTTTTCCCTTTCCACCCGATCCCCTCCTGCCTCCCCCGCCGCCTCCTCCCCTTTTTTTTTTCCCCTTCCTCCCCCTAATTCCAGGCCCTACAATCCCTAACACAGCCCAGTTTTTTCTTTCGCCCCATGTTTATGCTCTGACTCTCTCTGGAGCTGTTCAGCCAGTTCGCAAACATGATTTAAAAAAAAAAAAAAGGAAAAACTAAATAAAGCTCTAAAAGTTCCCAGATCCTTGATCCACCATGGAGAAGAAGGGCTTTACTTGTTTGCTTTTAATCAGCTGACACAAACCCCAGGATGTGTTGAAAAATAATACTAGAAATAAATCTTTCACCTAATCTATCGCATGCTTGCGTCCATCCTGCTGCCCGCTCCGCTCTGGCCATCCATCACCCATCCATCCCCGCCGGGGCTGTGCGGAGGGACTGTCCCGCGGGATCTGGCTGAGGAGTTTCCATCTCGGTGAAGCGTTTCCATCAGGAGCCCCCAAAGGGGTGCAGAGCCCCCGTCCCCCGGCAAAGGACTGGGCTGTGCCTGGTACAGGGTCCAGGCTCTGCTACCTTTGCCTTGGGCTTTCGTGCGCTGGGACCACCGCGCCAGCACTGCCCCGTCCCCCCCGGCCTCTCCAGGGCTCGGCACTATATAACCATTTCCCATTTCCAGTCTTAATCTTATAAGAATGAATTGAGAATGACCAGCGTAAATACACAGGTGCCACTGGGAGCAGAAACCACTCTTTAATCTCAGATATGAAAACAATTCCCTGCTCCGCTCGCTAGCAATCAGCAAGTGCTATCAGTGCCGCGCTCTCCCCGGGAACAGGAGAGCTTATAAATATGAATTAGTGCAGAGAAAATCTACTCTCTTACCTAAAGCTAAATGTTATCTGGGTCCCTTTCCAGCAGTGGCTGACATTTCCAGAGTGCTTTTAGTCACATCTGTGGGAAGACAACTCATTTCTTGTTTTTTAAAAAAAAAAAAAAAAGGGAAGAGAGGGAGAAAGGAAAGAAAGAGGAAGCAGAGGAGGAGCGGGAGGAGGATGAGCGGCGGCGTAGGGAGATGCTGCCTTTGTTTAAAGAGGGAAATGCTGGATGCCTGAGCCTCCTCCGGGAGAGGGGAGAAGCCGGGTGGGCTCTGCCCCAGCACCCGACGCTCGCCCGGGAAAGGACAGTGTGGCCAGGAAAGCCGAAGCTCCGAGGCAACGGCACAACGTGCTCCTGCCTGAGCAAGGCCTCGAAACGCGGGTGCTCGTGGTTGGGGCATCGAGCGGCTCCGGGGAGGCTCCGAGTGCTGCCACCCGCCTGCCCCGGGGTCCTGCTGGGGGGGGAACATGGGCAGCGGGGACCCCACCCCGGCACCTTGGCGTGCAGCACCGAGCGCAGCCCACAGCGGTGATGGCAACCGGTGCCGGAGGGACAGCGTGTTCCGTGGCGATGGGTATCCCCAGTCCCGGCACGGAGCCCCTTGGATTTGCCTGGGTGAAGCCTCGTGGGAGTGGAGCCCAGGAGGGTCTGGGTCCTGCGGGGATTTGTGGGATGGCCGGTCCCCGCGTGCCGCCTCTGCCCAGATTTCTTGGTGACCCACGGCCGGGTCACCTCCTGCTGTCGGTGGGACACTGCTGAAGCAGTGGGGTGGGCCACCAAAAGCCGCAGGGTCTGGCCCGAGAGCAGGAGTCGGTACCCGAGACAGCGCTGGGAGCATCCCTGGTGGATGTCCTGAGAATGGGGAGGTGGGCTGTGCCGTGCTGCCCTGCCAGAGCTGGGGAAACTGAGGCACGGCATGGGAAACTCTCCCGCAGCCCCAGCCGAGGAGATCTCTTTGGAGAGAGGGGAGAGTGCGAGGAAGGTGGTGGGGTGGGGGGGCCCCTGGGCATCACCAGCAGCACCAGCTCAGCCCCAGCAACGTGTCCCAGGCACAGGGCTTGCTCTGCTCCGGCAGCATCCCAGCTGGCCGCATCTCTCCCTGCCTCTCCGACGCTCTGGCTCTGGGTGCCCGAGGGTCCCCCACATGCTGCCACCGCACCCCAAAGGGCCCCACGTCTCACGGGCCGGCGCTGCTGACGACAGGGAAGGATGCGGCCCCACGGCGGGCATCCAAACCCCATCCCTCCTCCCTCCCACCGCCCAGCTCTGATCCCCACTACCTGCGCTCGCTGGCCTCTCACCGCAAACATATCTGCGAGGGAAGGAACTACAGACCACGAGAGTCTCTAATGGGATGCTTAAGCCGTCTTTTAGGTTTTTAATGAGCGGTTCCTGGCAGGAATGCTAAACATCACTAGGTAGACAGACCTGCCTCGCTGTCAGGCGGCGCAATGTGTTTCTGTGTCCTTGTCTGGCTTAAGTGAGCTCTGACCTCATTTGCTTCGTGCCATTCAATTAACAAGGCGAGCGGCGCTGGGGGGGGGAGGATGCCGGGGGGAGTTTAACCGTATGTATTAATTTCCATTTTATGTTCCAAACAATTGAGCATCGCTCGGCGGCGGGAGGCGGCGGCCGGCCCCTCTCGTGGGTACGGTTCCCAGACGCCGCTCTGCTCGAGCTGTGCTTTGCCGGTGACCCCCAGGCAAGCACTGGCGGGATGGGGGGGGGATCTCAGGGGGTCCCTGCTCTGGCCTTCCCTTCCCATCCTCCATCCACGGAAGGATCCGTGCCCCGTGCAGCCCCTTCACCACACTTTCGTTAATGCCCCTCCATCTTGTGCTTCATCTGGAACCTCGATGGCTGCGCAATGAGAGAGAAATGATTTGGAAAGGGGCGAGAGAGGGAGAGAAATGTTTCCCGGGATGTTAAAAAAAGCGACTTCAGGCACCTAAATTTATGCTGCTCTAAAATGGATTTTATTCCAGTGTAATGAGAGAACAAAATAATTAATTCCTCTCCCGCAGACAAAAGGCTAGAGGCTTTCCTCCAGCCTCGTCTTCCCACCGAGCCGTCGGGAAGACGGGCCGGTTCCTGGGGCACCTCGCCCGGTCCCAGGGCCGGATCCTGGAGGTGCAGCCCAGCCCCTTCCCGCAGGCTGGGGGCTGGATCTGCACCCCAGGGTGGTGGCCCGGTTGGGGACGGGGTGCTGCAAAGGGCAGACCGCTCCGTGCTTGTGGGGCACTGGGGTGCGCAGGGGACGGGGGCTGCCCGGCTGCTGTCACAGCCCCATCCCATCTCCCGCTGCCCAGGCTGGATCCAGCCCCACGCTCCATCCAGCGCCCACCTATGGGTGGCAGAGTGGGTGTCTGTGGGTACCATGGGGTGGGTTTGCAGTCCCCTCACTAAGAGGCGAATTACCGCGTTTCTGAAGGGAAGGGGCTGCCTCTGCTCTTCAAAGGCAGCCCCCCCCCAGCTCTTTTGGGGCTGGGGATGAACAGGGGGATTGTGCTTGTACTGGATGAAGCGATAAATATTAATTATGCAAACCAGCCTCTTCCAGCCCACCCTTGTCTCCACAACATTCCAGGACAGGGAGAAACGGAGGCAGAGTCAATTTATTCACTTAGCAGGTCACTCCCTTTAAGAACATCCCTTTCAAAAGAGAGTTGCAACTAGATTAGATCAAGCAGGGCTGAGCTTGCCTCCCTCAGATATGATAAAATATTCTAATAAATACTTGGGAAGCCCATTACAAGGAGACTGTTCCGTGCCGGTGAGACCTTCATGGCGGGGCCTTTCATGCGGGTCTCCCATCTGAGTCGTGGCAGTGGGGGGGCCGGGCAGCATCCCTGGGGCCCCACTGCCTGTTGGTCCCACGCAGAGGGTCGCTGCCCCACGGGATGCTCTCCCTGTTTCCAATTTTTAATAACAAACCATAAAACTCAGCTCCTGGCTCGCAGCTTTGAGGAGCAGGGTCGGAAAGGAGCCCCTCTCGCCTGGGTGGGCCCCGCGGCGAGGGCAGCCCCGGTTCCCAGCCAGGACTGACAAGGAGGGGGGAACGGAGGGTGCTGCTGAACCCCCCCCAGCTCCTCCATTTTTGCTGTCAGAGCTGACACTGCCGGCGTGGTGTGACCCGTGGCCGTGGGCTTGGGCCGGAATTCGTTTCCTCCCCACGTACGTAGAGGAGAAACCTCCTGCTCGGGTCCCTTTGCTGCGGGGAAACACAAAACCCCACGGGGCTCCCCGACAGCGGGGGGGGCCCCAGCCGCGGGGACAACTGCACCCCGGGCCTGTCCCCGCTCCCATCCCATCCCATCCCATCCCATCCCCACTCCCATCCCATCCATCATCCCCAGTCCCAGCCCATCCCCAATCCCACCCCAATGCCGTTCCCATCCTCTTCCTCGCCCCACCCCACCCCACCCCATCCCATCCCCCCCACCCCCCCGCCACGCCCCCTCCCATCCCCATTCCCCCCATTCCTCAACCCAATCCCGCCCCAATCCCAATCTCAGCCCCGCCCTGCCCCCTCCCACTCTCACCCCCTCCCGCCCCTATTTCACCCGCCCCCCCCGCCCCCCCCCCCCGGTTCCCATCCGGCGGGCGACGGCGTCACCGTGCGGTCGCGCCCGGCAGCGCCCGCGTCCTCCCCCCGGGGCAGGATCCAGCCCCCGGGACCCGGACCCGGGGGGGGTATGCCGGGCTCTGGGTGCTCCCCGGGTCGGGCCAGGATCCCCCCCCCCCCGGGTGGGTGCAGGGCTGTGGGTCCTCCCCGGGTCGGGCCAGGATTTCCCCCCCCCAGCCCCCGGGTGGGTGCGGGGCTGTGGGTGCTCCCCACGATGCGGGTCAGGCTCTGTCCCACGGCACCCGAGGGGGTGCTGGGTGCTCCCCGGGGAAAGCGGCTGGATCCGGCGCGGTACCCCCCCCCCACGACCCAGCCTGGGGCTACGAGCGCCGGGGAGCGGCTGCAGCGTGGGGCTGGGAGCCGGGGCTGCCCTGCACCCCCCCCCCCCCCCAGCACACACCCCCCCCCCCGACCGCCGAGCACAGCCCGGAGCCCCGGGGGGGGCGGCGGGGCTGGCGGTGCAGTGGCGGCCGCGGGCCGGGGGGTGGCACGGCCGAGCCAGCCGGGACGGCGGCGGCAGCCGGTGCTGCTGCCTGGGAGGGTCCCCGTGCACCGCAGCCCCGGCCCCGCCATCCCTGCATCCCGCCATCGCTCCATCCCTGCATCCCTCCATCCCTGCATCCCGCCATCGCTCCGTCCCTGCATCCCGCCATCCCTCCATCCCTGCATCCCGCCATCCCGCCATCCCGCCATCCCTGCATCCCGCCATCCCTGCGTTCCCACATCCCCCCATCCCTGCATCCCCCCATCCCTGCATCCCTCCATCCCTCCACCCCACGCCCCAGCACTGCTCAGCCCCCTGCTGAGCACCCCAAGGAGCTGAGCCTTAACACCCCCCCCCCCCCGCCACGGTGGGGTCCAGCTCGGGGGGGGGGGGTCCCACCGGTTGGTAGCCCGGGCCCCGGGGGGGGGGGAGCTGCAGCCAGGCTCGGTGCCAGCCAGCGAGGCGTGTGGGGCGCTGAGCAGCCCCCGCACCCAGCACCCACCCTCTGCACAGCCGGCCCGCGCCGGGGATGAGGCAGAATCGAGGGCGACACGGCTTCGCCGCGCAACGACGTCGCAGCTAACGGTATGTGCCGGCTCCCCAAATCCCAGCCCAATATTAAGGGGGTTGCAAAGAGCAAGGGGCTGCAGGGCCCCGCGGTGGGATGTGGGCTCCTGGGATCAGCAGGCGTGCTTGGTGTTGGGGTGGTTTTGGGGGGGTCACCGCAGGAATCGGGGTGCAAACACCCCAATGTGCCAGTCCATGGGGGCAGAGCCCAGGCTCCGGGCACAGCGTTTGGCCTGCCGGGCTCTGAAAAGCCGAGGTAGCCCCAGAAAGGTGGGGATGGGGTGGCAAATGGGGGAGGGGGGGCTGGTGTAAAAAGCTGGGGGGGATACGACATAGGCGGGGAGGGTATTATCTCCAAAAAGGCAGCGTACGTGCCTGGTGGGAAGGAGATTTGTGGCTGCGACTTCATCACGCTCGATAATCCCGAGCACTGTTTTTTGCTGGGCCATCTGGGTGTTCGCACGCATGGGGGCAGCAAGGCGGGGGGGTGGGGGGGGCCTGCGGCGATGTCTGGGTCTCTTCTTCCGAGCAGTTGGCGGGAGGTTGCCACCCCTGGCCCACCATGCCCTCCTCCAAGACCGGCAGCGAGTACTGGATCGATGGGTCCCACCGTGAGACGGCCCTGGAAGATTTCTACGTCGTGGGCCCCGAGCTGGGACGGTACCGGCTGCTGGGAGGGGGTCAGCAGGGGCTGGCGGGGGCAGGAGCCCACCTTGAACGGGCATGTGTCCTGAGTGGGGCTGGGACTGGCCTGGTGGGGAGAGGAAGGGCTGGATGGGGGGCGTGGGGGGATGGAGGGAGACCCTCTCCTCCCGTGTAAGCTAGTGCTCGGGATCTGTCATGATGCTGCAGCAGTTGTTTCGGGAACGGTCACTGAGGTTTTGCAGGATGGGGCCCGGGTTCCCTGTGGACGTGGAGCTGTATGTTTCTCACCCCTGGGGTGGAGAGCGGGCTCGTGGCGAGACCCATCTCCCCCCTGAGCAGCCCAAGGCTTTGGGGAGGTGGGTGATGAGCCTGGCACGGCGTGGGGCTGTGGCGGGTCCCTCCCGCAGCAGCCCCCCCACAAAGGACAGGCAGCGTGAGCCTCGCAGAAGGGACGTGGGCCCAGGGTGGATTTATTTCCAGATCTGGATTTGTCCCACCAGAGTCGGAAAGCCCTGCCGAGGGTACCGGCTGTGTCCCCGTGTGTGGTGCCTTGGAGGGGAGCCGCCTCGGCAGCCACCGGCTGCTTGGCGGAGGCTCTTGTGACTTGTTTATTAGAGGTCCTACCGTAAATCCTCACGGTCGGGGGACATCAGGGCTGGCGTGCCAGGTCCCGTGGGTGCTGTGTGTCATTTCCCGGGGCTGACAGGAGACACGTGTTTTAAACCTGCCCAAAGGCAGCGCCCATCCCTGCTTCCCTGGCGGGTTTGCCCTCACTGCTGGCACGCGCCGCTCCGGCGCTGCCATCCTCCACGGCACCTCAACCCTTTCCCAGCCCTGGCCGGGCCCCTCGGGATGCACCGTCTGGGAGACCCTGGGGCTGGTGCCAAATACCCGCGGGCCCGGGAGGCTGCCGGTGCCCCAGGGGCCATGGCATATCCGAGATGCCCAGGCCCTGCTCCCAGGTACGGTGGAGAAGAGCGGCAGTGCTGGCACCAAGGAGCAGATGGAGCAAATGTTTTCGGAGGTGGTGGTTCAGGCTGGGCCAGCCCCAGCCGTCCGCAGGGTTTCCATTGGCAGAGGAGCCTCTGAGCCTGAAAACCAGCAGCTTCGGTAAAAGCAGATATTTAAGGCTTCTTATTGAGACGTGGCCAGTGTCAGCCCAGGGCTCGGCAGCACGCAGCCCTGCACGGATGGATGTAGGACAGAGGGACAGGCTCTGAGCCCCATCCATCCATCCACCCACCCACCCACCCGGTTTCAGCACCCAGGTTTAAATCAAACTGGCCTCAGTCTTGGAGCCGTCCGCTCACGGCTGCACACCCGGTGCGTTGGGCAGCCGATGTGACCCGGGGCGGTGGGAGCCCGCTTGCCACACGTGGCTTTCGCTTAGTGCCTCTCTGCCACGGTGCACCGGTGCTGCCCGAGCTGCCGTGCCAGGCTGCGAGGTCGGATCCTGCTCTGGCTTTAGGAGCCACAGGGGATGGATGGAGGGAGCGTGGGGTGGCCGTCCCACCGGCCGTGCCGCCGTGCCAGCAGGGAGGACCCAGTGTGACGTGCCCCAGGTGTGACTCGGAGCAGCCTGGGGGCTGCTCTCGGCTGTGGCGGCGTGGCCGCGGGCAGCAGTGTCCGGCCAGGGCGCCGGCTCGGCCACGGGTTCGCTCCTCCCCACGGGCCGGCCCCGGCACTTGGCAGGCTGCACGTGCCCTTGCCACCGGTCCAGGCTCTCTCAGCAAATCCCATTGTTCGACATTTTCCAGTTCATCTGTAAAGCAAATGCAATTATCTCCTGTCGCAGTCAAGGTTGATTGCGGATATTTATTTGAGGCCTTAAGCAGCAGTGAGCAGCGGCTGCTGGGGCTGGCAGGGCGAAGGGCTGGGGCGTAGCGAATGCCGGCATGAATCCAGCTGCTGCCATAATTGGGAATGCATGAGGGGCAGTCGGTGCCGTGCCACAGGCACAGCAGGCTGCACCGCATCCGAGGAGCGACCCCAGCACCTCCTAAACGCCGAGCCGAGGGCTTCTAAATGATCCTGTTAGCAGCAGGAATCAGGCTGCAAATTGTCCGTGCGGAAAAAATCTTGCGGGAGGGCGAGAGGCGCCAGGTCCGGGCTGGGATTCAGCCGTGGCGAGGAGGGATGAGGAATGGGGGCTGCCGGGTCCTGCCCCCGCGCCCAGGCCGGCTGGGAAATCAGGATAATAACCAGGCGTCTGCCGCGCGCAGAAAGGCACTGGCAGGTCAGAGTGCTGCTGGTTTACTGCAATCCGTCCGGTGCATTTGGAAACCGTGCCTGCCGTGAGCTGAGCCCTTGCTGCGGGAGGGCTGCTGGAGGCAGGGGAGATGCTCGTGGCTTTTTTTCCCCCTGCTGGAACCACATTATTGCTGCGGCTGCAGCAGCAGCGATGCCATTTTGGGTTCAAATTGAAGCCTTCTGCCCATTTTCCTGAGCTGGAGAAGAAGCTGATAGCCATCTCTCCCCTTCAAGCCTGAGAGGCATGTTTCCAAATCACTTTTTATTTGCAAATTAAAATTTCACAGAAAATGTTGAGCAAAAGGAAGAAAATGTTTTGAAAATTACCAAGGTCTAGAACTGCCGGGTTTTCCTCACCCTGCAGCATCCCCAGGCCCCACAGCATCCTGTGGTACCTGGTACCCGGCTCTGCTGTTGCCATGGGAACGCGATTCCCAAGTTCAGCCGGATGAGTTGCAAAATCCGCACTCGTTTTTAAAGCAAATCTCTCTTTCAAGAGAGCACCCCAGGGAGCACCACCAGCGCCGGGGCATTCAGCATGTGGGGCTGCAGCAAAAGGTCGCTCGCAGCCACGCTGTAGGTTGGTTTTGGTCTCGGGGGGGATTTTGATGCAAAAGATGGTGTCTGGGCGCACGGGGCTGGCCTTTCGGCGTTGGCGCTTGCCTGGGCCGAGGGCATGGGCAGGTGGGCATGCCGTGCACCTCGAGGCAGAGCCTGAACTCGGTCCCAGAAGGCGGTGAAGCCAAAGAGCAATAAAACGTGGTCGATTACTCGGGGGCGAGAATTAATCTGCTCTGAGGAGCCAGGCAGCAAAGATGAAATTGCAAACGAGCCCCGTAATGGCCTGCAGCAATGGGTTGATTTCACCGTCCAGTGGTTAGAAAACGTTATTAACTAGATCTAAAAATCACTGGCAGCTGAGGGGCACTGCTGGGGGTTTAATGGGAACAATCCCTCTTGTAACTTGGAGCGGTTTAACCTCGCGGGGAGGTTTTGCAGCAGCACGGGGTCATCCTGTGTGCCATGGCCTTGCCGGGGACACGGCTGGGATGGGGACCCTTGCGGTGTCCCTGTGGTCCCCGTTGAGGTTGTCCTTGTGGCCGTGAGCGGGGAGAGGGAGGCTCCATCCTGTCGTGAAAGCTGCTTAAGGATTTAAACCCCCAGTAGGACTCGGGTTTAATTAAAATGGCTTTACCCAGCAAAGCTGGAAATGATGTGGGGAGGGGAGGTGCACAGGAGGGGATGCATGCTGAATTCCCAGGGTCTGGCGCTGGCAAAGGTCACGGTGGGGGGCATGGGGTGAGCGGGACCCCCCATTCTGTCCTGGCCATATCCAGGCCACCTCACACACCCTCTGCCCTCCTGCAGGGGAGCCACCTCGGTGGTGTACAGCTGCGAGGAGAAGGGCACGGGCACCCCGTACGCTGCCAAGATACTGAAGAAGACGGTGAGTGTTGGAGGGGGGGTTGTGTGTGGGGGTGTTTCTGCTCCGCTACCAAAGCACCTTGGCACCGGGATGGGCAGAGGGCTGTCAGCCGGGCATTGCTCCCACAGGTCCGGGGGTCTTGGATGCACAAAAGCACTGGGGTTTGGGCTGGGGGTTCAGCAGGCTGGGGGGGTACTGGGTGCATTTTGCTGCTGCTGAGGAAATGGGCCCTGGGACAGAGGTGGGAAATGGCAGGGAGCAATGGGGGGGTGTCTCTGCGGGGGGCCAGACGCAGACCTGGCAGCACACATAACACCGCCTCTGCATGGTCTCTGCTTTCTAGATCGACAAAAAGATCGTGAGGACGGAGATCGGGGTCCTGCTGCGGCTCTCGCACCCCAATATTGTGAGTACGACCCTCGTGGCACAGCTCGCAGCTCCCTTTGTGTTGGGTCGGTGTGGCTGATGAGTGCGGCTCTCCCCTTAACTCTGCCCGTGGGCAGCCCGGCAGTGCCAAGGGAAGGGCTGGGATGTCCTTGTCCTCATCCTGTGTCGGTGAAGGATGAACCCATCACCCCATGGGAAACCCTGCTGGCACGCCATGTCCCCTCCCTGCCTTGCAGACGGGCTCCAGATGCCCAGTCCTCGCCGTGGCACAGTGACTCGCTGCTTGCTGCCGCATGAAACTCCTGGTCCTTGCAGTGCCTTTGAGCTTCTCAGCTCCGATATCAAGGGCCGGGGCCCCCCCATCCTCCCCCCTGTCCCCTGGCCTGAGATTTCCATTTGGTAAGCAATTTCCATCGAGGAGATCAAATGAATACCACAGAAAATTACCCATCTGTAATGAATCCTGCAAGGGGAGATAAAAGGGGAGGACGGGGCTGCGGGTGCTGGGTGCTGCGTCCCGGCGCGGCCGGCCGCCGTTTCTCTTGCTCAGCGCTTGGGGGATAACGGCAGCTCGGCTGGAACGATTTGCAACGCCCAGGAGCGGATCTAATCACCGCCGGTGTCAGCAGAGCCGGGGCCACCGTGTCGGCCCCTCTGCAATGGCAGGGGGCTCAGGGGCTCTGTGCCCCCGTCCTTCCACCTGCCAAAAAGGCTTATTCCCGGCTGCTTAGTTCCACCGGCAAATTGCAAAAGCATCGCGGAGATGACCCGAGTTAAAGAAATAACACAAAAAGCCACCTGGCAGCTGCTGCCACCACGGTGCTGAGTGCTGGCTCTGCAGGGGTGTGACAGACCCCCCCTCCAATTGATTTTTTTTGTGGCCGGGACATCACCAGGACATTGCCTTGCTGCTGGCTGCCGCTACCCAAGCTGCCATTTTTTTTTCAGCGGCACTAAAAACCCAGCCTAAAAAACGGCTGCTTCCAGCCCAGCCCATATCAACTGCCCTTGGAACGATAAGGCTTTGCTCTCTGGAGGAGCCCAGTGGGGATGTCCTGCCCACCCGCCACCACCCAAAACCTTGATGCAAAGAGATAAAGCTGAGAGAAGTCAAAAACATCCTAAAAATGGGGATGGTGGGGGCAAGCACGCTGGAGCCGGGGCATCCCTAAGCCCCTGAACCAGCTCAGCATGGGCCTGCCTTGGGTGTTGGGATGTTTCAGTGTTTTGGGGCAATCGGGTGCTTTCCCCACCCCAGGAGATTTGGGCAGATGCAGGGACAACAGCTGGGATGGGCATCGCCCGCTCAGAGCACCCCAGGAGGATGCTCAGGTGATACTGGCCAGGGATGGGTAGAGGCTCCTCTCTGATGTGTTATCAGAAACGCAACAGAAAATTCAATTTCTGCCCTCCCTCCTCCTTCACTCTCCAGGCAGCAGCACCACGGAGATGTGGAGAAGGAACCAGGCAGACAGTTTTAATATTTAAATCACTGAGTTTTCTGTAGGGTTCTGCTCACTCCCAAGTTCAAGTGATTTTTGAAGAAGAGATGCTCCATTTCATTATTTACGCTGGTGCTGTCTATGTGCTCGCTATCGTTCAGCACCAACCTCAACAGCGGATGATAATAGGATTGTAAACTTTTGAAGTTAATAGGAAAATTATAGTGCTTCCGTGTATTATTATAATGCAATAAGCTGCCACATAGTGTCTCTCACCCTGCGGGGTATCACGGCTTGTCACCCAGCCTATGAAGGTAATGATTAAAGCCCCATGAAATTCGCAGTGTCACAAAAGTCTTAAGAAGCATGAAATTCTCTGTTTTCCATTAAAAAAATAAAAAAATTGCATTTTGACGTAGTTTTAAGAGAGACCTGTTAATTCCAGATTTGCTGCAGTGGCACAAAGGTCTCATGCAGACAAGCTCACCTTGTGTGGGAGGTAAAAAACAAAAATCAGGAGAAAACCAGTTTGTTTAGTGCCTCTTCTGCTGCAAAATGGTCCAAGGGACACTTCCACAAGTGGTCATGAGGTCCCAGGACCCCAGTTCCAGAGGTGGCTTTGGCCCCTCGGGGCTCTGTGCATCTCACCTGCATCCCTGCAAATGCAGATGTGTAGAATCTGTCCCAGGAGGGATGAGGGCAGGGCTTTGCCACGGATCGCTCCCACGCTGCAGGGCTGGACGGAGGTGCCCGAGGTGCCAGCGTGGCCGCCTAAGCTGTGAAATTAAAAAGCTTTCAGTCAGCTCCTCTTCTGGCTAACAAGCTTGGAGACATGAAGAGGATAAAGGCACCACGTGCCGGTCTCTTCCCATTCCCAGCATCATCTTTAATGCACAACTAAGCGAGCAGGGCTGTCGCAAACAGTTAAAAACGTCACGTTCAAACAAATAAAAAGGCAAGGAGGGAAAAGTGCTGGTTGTCCCAGTAAACCCCTTACGTCCTGGCAGCCCGGTGGTTGCGTGCTCCTCCCAGCACAGCCAGCCTCTGCATCTGCATCCCTCCCGGTGTCCCTTTCAGATCAAGCTGAAGGAGATCTTCGAGACGCCCTCTGAGATTGCGCTCGTCCTGGAGCTGGTGACGGGAGGAGAGCTCTTCGACAGGTATGCCCAGCCCCACGATCCCCATCCCGGCTCCTAATGAGGGGGGAAAAATCCCACCACCCTGATGGCGGGAGGATGAGGACGGAGGGGGCTGATGCACGCTGTGGTTGGGGGATGGAGGGTGAAGGGGGGGGTCCATGCAGGGCAGGGCGCTGCCACGCTGACCCCGTCTGCCCGCAGAATCGTGGAGAGGGGTTTCTACAGCGAGCGGGACGCGGCCCACGTGGTCAAGCAAATACTGGAAGCCGTTTCGGTAACGTGCCCCTGGCGTGTGTCCATCAGCCGTCGTCCCCCCCCCCCCCCCGCAGCCCCTGGGGACGGCCTGGCAAGGAGGTCCCCTGCGTGGTTCAGGGGTGTTGCTGTGGGGGCTGCACCCCCCAGGTACCCCTGGGGAGAGGCACCCAGAGCTGCACCCATTCCAAATATCCCTGGGGAGAGGTATTGGGAGGTGCACCCATCCCAAATATCCCTGGGGAAAGGCGTTTGCCCACTCGCCCTTGGCCTTCTGAAGGCAGAGGTACCTCTTCTGATCCGCATTTGGAGGGGATGAAGGAGAGGAGGGAGGAAGGTCAGCGTAGCTCTGCATCACAGGTCCACTGGAGATGGGGTTTCTATGGCAACGGGAGGGTTTAAAAATGGAAACTCATAATGGGAAACGTCCTTACCGTGCCCCTACAGCCATGCCGGCAGCTCTGGCACTACAGGTGTCAGGTGTTTCCAAAGGACTAGTCGGGCGATTTGGTCCATGTTTGTGCTGGGTCCCAGGTCGCTGCTGCCTCCTCCCGAATTCTGTCCAAGGCAGACGGGACTTCCCCTGCCCCTTCCCTTCCTTCCCCCCATCCCCGCTTTCTCTCTCTCTCTGTAGTATTTGCACGAAAATGGAGTCGTCCACCGTGACCTGAAGCCAGAGAACTTGCTCTACGCAGACCTGTCCCCCGATGCTCCCCTTAAAATCGGTGCGTTTGCCGGGGGGCTGGGGGTCGTGGCAGGAGGGGGGGTTAACAGTCCCTCTCCCTGACGGCAGCGCTGCTCCCCTCTCTGTCCCTTCAAGGTGACTTCGGGCTCTCCAAGATTGTGGATGAACAGGACACCATGAAAACTGTCTGCGGGACACCGGGATACTGTGGTGAGTGGAGGGAAGAGCTGGGGGTGGCGGGGGAAGACCCGGGTAGGGCTGCTCCCTGCCTGAGGCTGCGCACAGCTCAGTGCAGGGATGGCTGACGGCTTCGCTGGGCTCGGGAGACGCTGCCGGTGCCCAGGAGGTGTTTCCTCCGCTGTGCGGTTCCCACTGTGGCCACGCTGCTGGGAGCTCCCCACACCCGTGCATTTGAACCCCAAATTCTGCTTCCAGCCCCCGAAATCCTCCACGGGTGCCCGTATGGCCCTGAAGTGGATATGTGGTCCGTGGGCGTCATCACCTACATCCTGTGAGTAATGCCGCCGGGGCCCCGCAGGCGGTGAAACCGCGGCGGCAAGACGGTTTACTCCACCTCAGCCCACCACGAGCAGCCGGGAAACCTCCTTTCTCCTCGCAGGCTCTGTGGCTTCGAGCCCTTCTTCGACCCGCGAGGGGACCAGTACATGTACAGCCGCATTCTCACCTGCGACTACGAGTTCGTGTCCCCCTGGTGGGATGAGGTTTCCCTCAACGCCAAGGATTTGGTGAGACCCAGCGCTGGGGCTCAGGGCTGCCCAAGTATGAAGCCTTCGGGTCAAAGCTTGTGAAATAACAAAACTAGGGGCTTTTGACAAGGGAAGCCTTTTTGTGCGTTACAGGTCAGAAAATTGATTGTCTTGGACCCCCAGAAGAGACTGACCGTTTACCAGGCTCTGGAGCATCCCTGGGTCACTGGGAAAGCTGCTAAATTTGCTCACATGGACAGCACGCAGAAGAAACTGCAGGAATTTAACGCCAGGCGGAAACTGAAGGTGAGGTGAAAAAGCTCTGTTAACCCCCAGGGGTGGCTCGTGTTCGCGTCCCCTCATGGAAACGGCTGGGGCCACCGAGAGCTGCTGTCGCTGGGTTTTAAGGATCCCCTGCCCCGAGCAGATAAATGTTCAGTGACACATGGCAGCTCGGGGGGCTGGCTTGGGAAGGGGGGTGAAGGACAATAGAGCAGCTCCTTGCGCAGCTGCGTCCCCGGGGAGCAGCAGCTGAGCTGCCCGTGGAGGCAGCTGCTGCTGGGAAAAGCCTTGTCCGAGGCAAAGGGCTGCGCTTCCCAGCTCAGCACGGCTGAAGGAGTGGGTGCCGTCTCCCCTTCTGCACTTTCCGGGGGCTCAAGTGCATCAGGAATGGCATTGAATGGGAGAAGTCTGCCAAACACACACTAATAACTGCTCACGCCGCTGTGCCTTTGCAACAGGCTGCCATGAAAGCCGTGGTGGCTTCCAGCCGCCTGGGCAACCACGGGCACCACGACTGCTCCCGCAGCGGGCGCAGCCAAGGGGGTCCCCGGGGCGCCTGTCTGCCCCAGGGGACGGGGACCGCCGGCCCCGAAGCCACCACCACCGAGGACCTCGACACTTTCCGGAGCAACTGCCCTGCCGTGTCCAAGGTTCCCGTGAACGGCGCCGGCTGTGAGAGCTAACGCGCTGAGCACTGCCACCGGCTCGCCACGGCTTCGACAAGCAATATCCCACTGACCCTCGGACGCTGGCACGGGGAGAGGCGGGAGAAGCCTGGGGGGACAGGAGCGCCCCGAGTGTAGGTGTGCGTCGGGAGCCCGTGGTCTGTCATGTGGAACATCCTTATTTAGTGTCCTGTTGCCAGTGCAGTCGTATCTGGTTGCTGTGAGTGTGTTTCTGTACGGACCCGACTGAGGAAACAAGGCTGGTGACTCGGTCTTCCGACAAATTAACAGTTTTGGCCACTGTGGCTTGAAAAGATCCCAGGTGGCTTAAAAAGGAGAAGCAAACAGCAGAAAAAGGATTTCTTTCTCCTTCCCTACAAAGGCAGTAAGTTGTCTTTATGACAGTTTTGTAAGTTCCTGTAAATAGTCCTTACTGGCTTAGGGGAGAGGGTGCGTCTGGATTATCGCTGACCATCGACGTTACATCTACAGTCGCTGTTACAAGACCCAGCTGTAGGTTTACTGCTGTATTAGACAAGGTTTGTAGGAGCCTTTGAACCCAGCTGTTTGATCCTATCCGGAAAAAGAGTGTTTGCCAGTGGTTCCTTTATTATCTCTAGACGGTAGACAACTTCTGCTTGATTTGTGCTTTTGTTCCACTCCAGTTTCATTTGTTCCCACATTCAGTCTCGCTGTGGATACATGATGATGGTAGGATTGTCACGAACCGGGAATGCTGGCTTGTCTGGCCTTTGCGTTGGCATTCCAGGTTATGATTTACATGACGAGTTTTAACGAAGAACAATGCAACTCCTTCTACGGCATGTTGTAAGACTTTGTCACGTGTAACGGTGCTGTTGTTTCCTGAGTGAGGACAATGAGTTTATACATATTCTGGTTTTTTAAGACTAATGAAATCAGTTGACAAACTTCTTGAAAAGCAATTTTTTAGGCAGTTATTTACCAAGCCAGAGGATAAGCATTTGCAGATTTTAATACAGAACTAGTAATCAGACAAGAAAAGCCATATTGCACGTGGGGGATTACAGCAAGCCAGGTGGCTGCTCCGCAGTCCCACTGGTGTGATCCAGCGCGAGGGCTGCTAACCCAAGGTGATGACCATGACCCGCACCCCTCGCGGTTTGGGCCAAACGCATATAACAGCGGGTTCGGGCAAAAAAATCTCAAGTGGAGAAGAACGAAATTTGTACATGAGGTTCATTTTTCCAGGATGGGCACGGAGAACCGAGTAGCTGCTAAAGGAGAGGCTGCAAACAAAAATGTAAATTTTGCAGAAGCTGAAAGCTGCCATTACAGACACCCGGCTCGGCGCAGAGGGTAGGTCAGCAGGTCAGAGCTGTAATCAGAGTGAGAGTGGCAGGAAGGCAAATGTAACACAACAACTTTCATATTTATTTACAGCACAAGCAGAAATCAGAAAGACTACATGTAAGAGCTGGCCCATACCGTGTGAAGCTCATTTATGCTTAGAGTGCTTGTAAAGCTGAACACAGAGGAGAGATCAGATGTTCAGGAGCGTTTTTTAATTGGAAAAATATTAGGTCTCGACCAGAAATGTGCGGGTTTTTTAATAACAGTCGTACCTTCAATGGGGAAGCAGGTGCACAGCAAGATTTTACTCTGGAGAAAGCAAACACTGATAACATGGGAGGATGCTTCAGCAAGGGGATAATTCTTTCTTTTTCTTTGCATTTTGCAGGAGGGGCAGTTGTTTTCTCTCCTTTTTTTACTATAGAGGGCTGAACCTTGCTGTGTGCTGAACTCCGGTCTTTATCCTATGCTTTATCCTATGCTCTCTGTCCTCCAGACTCCATGACGTATCCCCATTTACTCCAGTGGGGCCAGAACTCCAACTTTAACCATGTTTACTAACCCGGGTCTTAAAAGACTATTTTATATCCTTTGACATGAAATACTTATTTAATAACGCCTTGCAGGACCAGGCCAGAGTGCTCAGCGCACCCAGAGCCTGTGATGCAGGGACTGATGCTGGAAAACACTGAGTAAGGATGCCCTGCCTGCAGACCACTCCTGATCCTGCAGAATAATGGGAAATTAGGTATCGATTAGGTAACAGCGAGTAACAAAGTGTCTTCAGCGATGGAAGGCACCTGAGGAAAAACTGTAAGCAAAACCAAGGAGTTTGCCTCTTCTGTTATGTCAACAAAGTATTATTCCACAAGTATCAGTAATTCAAGGTAGAAAAAAAACGCGTACTCGTGGGAGTAAAGCTAATAAGAGATGCCATTTTGGTCTGTATACTGTTTTGAGAATGTGTTTTAATAACTTACTACTTCAGTGTAGTGGTGACATTTCCAATATTGCAGGTATTTATAAGGAAGTATAGACAGCTAATAAAGTATCAAACAGCATAACGTGGACTCCGTTTTCACTGTTATTCTCAGAATACAAGGGCTAAAAACTGGCAGGGCCGAATAGCAGCCTTTTTTTTTTTCTGAATTTTTTTTTTAGCCCGTTTTCATACCACCATTTATTTCCACGCTCTGGACAACTAAATGTGCGCTCTGTCTGCCTGTGGGTGATTTCTGCTGTCCGAGCACTGACGCAGACCTCCCGCTCGTTCTGCCTGTTGCCTCTTGGTGTAAACACACACCAGCCTTTTTGAGCAGGGCCTGTGTGATGCAAGGACGCTTGGGCCTGCAAAGTAATTTAACCTAAAAAAAAAAATAAATAAGACAAATCCCTTGTAAGGTTGAATTAGAAAAAGCGCCTTTGAGCAACCCACAGGCGGAAGGGCTGGGATGAACCTGGGGCCGCGGGGCCTCTGGGGCCTGCCGGGGCTGGGGGGGGGTAGCGGGGAGCTCGGTTGCCGCACCCTGATGTCACAGTGCAGCTCTGCGAGGTGACTACGTCACCGCCACAGCCCCGTTGCCATGGCGCCCGGGACACGCAGGGGACGCACAGGTGGCGCACAGGTGTCCTGGCGTCACCGCCTCGGCGGGAAGGGGAAGTGACGTCGGTGGGCAGGGACGCTCGGCAGCGGGGGCGGGGCGTCCCCGACCCCCCCCTACGCAATAGAGGGAGAAGCCGAGGGGGCGGAGCAACCGGAGGAGCGGACGCTTCGATTGGCCGGAGCGCGTCTGTTTTGGCGGCGGGAAGGCGGTGTCCTGAGCGCGAGCGGGGGTCGCTGATTGGCTGTGTCGTTGCCGGGAGGGGAGGCCGGCGCATGCGCAGACGCGGGCGGTTGGCCGGATATGGAGGAAGGGGCGCGACGCTGCTGTCCGCGTCGGGCCCGCGCACGGTAACAGCCCCCCCCCCCCACACACCGGTACCCTGAGGGGAGGGCGGCCCGGAGCCTCGCACCGGCGACGAGGAGAGGGTGGACCGTCCCCTCATGGTGGGAACTCGGGGGTGGGGGGCGAGGAGGGGCGGCCCGTCCCCTCATGGGGGGAACTTGGGGGGCGAGGAGGGGCGGTCTGTCCCCTCATGGGGGGAACTTGAGGGGTGGTGGGGCGAGGAAGGGCAGCCTGTCCCCTCATGGGGGGAACTTGGGGGGCGAGGAAGGGCAGCCTGTCCCCTCATGGGGGGAACTTGGGGGATGAGGAGGGGTGGCTTGTCCCCTCATGGGGGGAACTTGGGGGGTGGTGGGGCAAGGAAGGGCAGTCTGTCCCCTCATGAGGGGAACTTGGGGGGTGGGGGGTGAGGAAGGGTGGTCCATCCCCTCAGCGTGGCAGGAAACACCCTGGCTGGGGGCGCCGGGGCTGCTTCCCCCACGTCCCAGCCCTTTCCTCACGGCGGGTCCTGTTGAGGCGGTGGAAGCCGGGGAGGGGAAGCCAGGGCAGGGGGAGCGGGCTGAGTGGGGGCTGTTGGGAGCCTCATAGTTTCCCTAAATGGCGTGGCAGTGACAGGCTTTGTGCCCCTGCCCCAGGCCCACACGGTCTGGTGCTTCAGTGCAGCAGCAATATCTGCTTCTTACTGTCTTTCGGTGGCAGGACCGAGTTCCAGTGCACCGAGGAAACTTGAGTCTTCGGCTTTGTAAGTACAGGAAGATTTTCTTGTTCTTGAGGGGTCTTTTTTAAAGCCTTTCAAGTCTTTAAGAAACACAGGAGGACTCTAGCTGGTTCACGCAGGTTATAGTTGTAAACTACACACAAAAATTGGCACAGCGTGGCGTAATTTGTCAGATGTGACAAGTGGCCTCCGTTATCAGGATTTGGTCACAGGGAGCTGCAGAATGTGCAGGCCCACAGCAGCATTTTTTTTATTTATTTGTGATGGTATTTTCTATGCTTACATATTCAGTAAGAAGTTCTTATGTTGCACAGCTATAGAAAGATACACTGTTAGGACTTAATTTTGGAGAATGCTTGCAAAGTAATATCAGTCCAGTGATCTCGAAGGTAAAATGATACATAATTGTAATAATGTGTTCTATTTAAGTCCTCTATTTCTTTAAAAAAAAAAAGGAAGACAAAAATGGACCAAGTGTTGGGTAACTCTTTTATTCGCTTTTTCTTCAGAGCACGCTGGGATTTTCCTTTTCTGTGTGAAACACAGTCATGACAGATCAAGAGTATGTTCTTTGCATGTGGAAGAAGCGTTTATGGCCAGCAAAGGTAAAGCAGATGTACAAATGAGGAAGTGTTTGTGGTTATAACTTAGAAATGGTTGAAATGGAGCAGTAAGAGCGAGCTCCAAGTAAACACGTATATACTTTAAAAAACAGCTAATCTATAGAGATCCTAATACTGCAACCAGATGCCATGGAATGTCAGTCTGTTCTGCGCTGTTCATATTGAAAATGTTTTGATGTCAGTTCTGTCCTAGAGTCTTAACAGACTTGGTCAAGGATTTTAAATGCAAGTTTTTCTCTTTTAATGTAGGTTTTGTGCAAAACTGGAGTTGCTGGGAAAATATGTGTTACTAATGCAAAGGAGACTTCTTTTAAAGTTGAAATACTTGGCTTGAAAGAAGAGTTAAGTATCCTTGTTACTGTCATACGTTGGCACTCTTAGACATTAAAAAAAGAAGTAATTCCTTTATCTGAAGATATCTGTGAAATGAGATCATTGATTTACAGAAGGATTAGATGGCTATCCCAAAACCCATTGCCTCTTTAGAGCTGGCCATGTAGTTGTCTCATGGAACATCCATAAACAACATGCTGACTGTTAGCTCAGGCGTTCTTCATGTGGTGGTTTTTTTTTTCCTTCTGCTAACAAGTATGGGATTTGGGGAAAAAAAGGACTGCAAGTTATTGCTAGATGAAAGCAGTGTCGTGCTGTTAATAGTGCTTAACACTGTGACGTTTTCAGTAAGCTTTGTTGTATTTTCAGGATTAGTGTGAACTGTGCAGATGCTGTACCACTGAAGAAAGAATGTATAGAAAACATTGCCTCTAACTTAGGTGAGGATATGTCAAAACATTTGCTGCCTTGTATATATTCTGAATGTAAAATATACGCAGAAACTCAACCTGGGGGACAGTAGTTACATATTTCACTTATGTATTTATTGAGGGGTTTTTTTTTGCATTTCTTCTCCCCTCTTTCCATTCCATCCATAAAGTTTGAAAACAGACTAAATGTTATCACAGCTACTTTTGCTCTTCCCTTGTGTAGTGTGTTGGAAGGAATGGTGAAGGAACTTGTGTGTACTTCCATCAAAATAAGGCGTTGGAATCTTGCACTTTGTATGTCTCTATATTCTTAAGAATCACAGATGATTTAAGTGTTAAGTTGCATCTTAAACAGAAGATATACTATAAATAAAATTTCTTATTTCTTGTATACAAATGAAGATTATTGCATTTATTGCATGTTGTTCTTCATCAGATCAAAGGAATGATTCCAGTGATGCTGTGGAAGAACTGAAATATCGCTGTTCTCTTAAAATTGCCCTGGATATTTTGAATCAAAATGTCTCACCCAGACAAGTACCACCTTCAGAGGAGGGACCAAATACTCTGTTATCCCAGGAGAACAATGCAGGCTCTCTCTCACCTACCTCCTTATGTAGATGCCAATTGCTCTTTCACTCTAAGGAAAAGTTGGAGCCTGAGACTTCCAAGAAGAAAAGAGAACAAAAAAATAACCCCAGCCTGAAGACTGATACAAAAAAACAAGACCAGAAAGGTTCATTCATTTTGGAGGAGAGTGCTAAAGCACGTGAAAGTGGAACAAACCCTCCCATATGTGGTACTGGGGACTTGTGTAATACCTCAGACTTGGATAGTCAAAACTGCAAAGTACCAGAATCAAAATCACTACCAAGGCAGAAAAAAATCAAACCCAGATCGTTGACAAAGTCCAAACCAGAAAATAAAGTCTCACTTAAGCCAAAGGAGGAAAAAAGTAAGCAAGGAGGAAAAAGACCAAGAGGTGTGGGATCACCTGTATCGTGTAGGAATGTTTTCCCCAAGGATCAAGCACATCCCCTTGCTGAGGAAGGGTCTCCTCTGTCTGTCCTCTGCCAGTCTGACAAAGTGGTACCTGTCAGCAGGGCAAACACCAGAAGTCAGCCTAGAAGGACGTTACTGGATTCCTCTTCTAAAAGTGCCTCAGATAACTTGGAAAAAGGCATCAATAGTGAAAGCGAAAGTCCAGCAAAACAATTAGATGGCAGAAAAAAGCCAGTGAGTTTAAAACGGATTAATGGAGAACAAGGCATTGGTGCAACGATGTCCTCGTACAGAAAAAGGAATTGCCCTGAATCTTCATCTGGGCCTTCTAACCATAGGATGCTTTCTGATAAAAAGGAGGAAAATAAGCGTAAAAAGGAGGAAAATAAGACTACTTCACATGTGGTTATGAATAAAATAAAGCAGTTTCAACTGCCTGACTTTGAGGAAGATGAAGGTGGGCATATCACTTGGGGAAGGGAAAACCTCATCCCATTTGATCGTTGAGCACTGTTGTTCTCTTGGAATGTTGTATTGCTTTTGTGAATGAGGTTCTTAAATTGCTGATTTTAATTTTAAGTTTTGGAGAAGCACAAAATGCAGTTGCTTTGATACTGGCTAAAAACTAGTGTGGCATTTGGGTTGTCTGGAGTTGTTTAGGGTTTTGCATTGAAAAACTGGACTTATCTAGTAAAGAGTAAGAGTTACTGCTGACTTGCTAATTTCACATGCAGGTGGTTTGGTTTTTTTCTTTACTGCTATCTAGTTAGCGTGCAGGTCAGTGCTGAGATGAAATGACGTTATGTAAAGGAGCAGGCTGGTACAGAGTCCTGAAACCAGCCTGTTCTTGTTGCTTTCCCTTTTTCATCTTTTATTCAGACTGTTAGGCCTTTACCTAGGCAGAGAATTGAGAGTGTGTGTGTTACAGTGACTCACCCTCCTGCGGGGTCACTTTCATGGTCGTGTGTTTCACTTGGTTGGAAGCTGATACTTTTTTAATCACTGTTCCACCCTTATGAATGCTAGTGCTTGCTGCTGTTGGCAGGACTGGAATTGTCTGACCTGTCTTCAAAGGTAGTTTCTTCAGAGAGTCTCTATCGCATCTCAGCACTAGTAGATGAAGAGGAGGAGGATGAAGAACTTCCTAGTATTTTATCACATCAAGGTGAGACATCAGTGTACCTATATGAGACTTCTTCACCTAAGATTGGTGTGCTCTTTTAGGGTATGTGTGCTTCTAGTTTGCTGACAAGCCTCGGCAATGAAACCTAACCTTTCTAGAAAGTGAATCCAGCTTTGTTCAAGCTTGGAATAAAATGCGTTTCCTGGATGCCCCAGAAAGGCATTTTGAAACAGAATGAAATGCAAATCATTGTGAAACCGGGCAAGGGCCTAGGATTGAAATTTCTGAGTTCCTGTATTCAGAATTATGTGTGCTGCCTTTTGGGGGGGTGGGGGGGGTGCCCTGTCACCTTAGTTGAAACTTGTAAAAGCGTTGAAGTGAAACTCCTGAAAGGAGGCTGATAAGAGAGGGTGAGCTAACTGTCTTGTCTTGGATTTTTTTTTTTCAAAGAAAAATTACTTTATTTTTCATCGTAGAACCACAATCAATTGAAGAAGGGATTTTGGTCTGGTGCAAATTGCGAAGGTATCCTTATTGGCCAGCAGTGGTAAGAACAGCTCGCTGCCTTCTTAGAGTGATATTGCAAGGGGTCTGATAAAGAGCAGCTTACCGAGTTCTTGAGTGTCTTTTGCCCTTCTTGACTCGTGTAGAGCCGCACATGTTAAAGATCTTCCAGTACAAGCATTCCAAAGATAATAGAAGTAAATTTACATATGACAAAAGCACGTAAAAAATAAATGTGGTTAATTCACACATGTTTATGTCAGAGCAGAGGATTACTGCTGAGCCTTTATATCTTGTATCATGAATTAGGGTGGTTGTACCCAACTAACAAAAGAAAGAGGATGGGTCCTTGTGCACTACCAAAAATGCTCCATTGGGGTAACTTGCTATTCTTGCCACTTTAAACTTAATTTTTTGTATTTGTGTAACTTCTGTAAGTATGGGGTGTACTGTATAATATTGATGGAAAACGTTCCTGCTTTGTAAGGGTATTAGGATTTTGGGATGCTAATGAGACCTTATCCTTTCAACAGGTAAAAAATGTGAAGCGGAAACACAGAAAGGCATGTGTGCTGTTGATAGAAGGGAATACAAGTGACAAGAAAAAAGGGTAAATGTTGTGGATCCTGATCATGTTCTGAACTTTCAGTTTCTTTTAGGCAGTGTCCTGTACTCTCTTCCTGGTACAGGGCAATTACATGTCAGTTAAAACTAAGGTTGATCTGGGAGGGAGGGACCAAGTAAGGTGAGGATTTGCAGATATGGGCTAGGTGCTTTATCATGCTGCCACTTGAGACAGGCTGGCATTCCTGTGAACAGCTGACGCTTGTGTGAGGAATAAAAAAAAAGGGCTGGGGACCCAGCTAGTGGTTTGTTTTTTGGTTTTTTTTATGTGTGGTGCCTAAACTTCCTGGAAATGCAGGCCTGCCTTCAGTTTTGTTTTAAAACCAGGTAATTCTCATTTGTTAAAAGATTCCATAGTTTTAGCTTCTTATGAAAATCAAAACTAGTAAAACCTGCGTTATGGATTTGTTATGAAACCTAATTTTCAGGAGGGTGTACAACTGTAGTGAATAGAGAAGTAACTCAACTACCTTTTTTCCCTAACTGTGTTTCTTTTGTTTCATCAAGTTTCTCGGTATCTCTTAAGAATCTGAAGCACTTTGATTGTGAAGAAAAGCAGGAGCTCATAGTAAGTACTACCAGTAACATGTAACTGCAAGTGTATACATGTGTTCGAAAAAATAAAGTTGTGTACACAATGTATAACTGACACTGGGGGAGGAGTGTGGTGCAGCTGGCTGGTCTGGGTTTGTTCAGGGTTCTCTGTTCTCTCTCGCTCTATTCAACAAAGTAATTAAACATAATTCGTGCTCCACAAATGGAGAATAATATGGGAAGGGGAGCCCCCAACACCTTTTTCCATCTCAGTGAGGCTGCTGCTAAGAATACTGTGTATGTGGAAGGCAGGCAGTTGCTTAGGACTCTTACTGTGCTTTCACTTGTGGGTTTTCTACATACAACAAAGCCACTCTGACGCTGCGTGACAAAGTGATGGCAGAAGCTGAATTTCAGGAGAATGCAGAAAACTGCAAGTAAACTTTGATTCATTATTGTTAGCTGTTTCTGTTACCTGGTTAGTGTCCTAGACTTAAGAGCTTTAATAGGCTACTCTTTTTAGGACTGTAAACAGCACTTGTTTTGTAGGAACGAGCCAAAGAAGATTATCGCCAAGAAATTGAGTGGTGTATTCGATTGATTTCTGACTATCGAATTAGAGTAGGTAAGTAGATGAGTTGGATGATGTCATCCATTCTGATATACGTCAGAAAAAAGATAACACCAAAACTGTCAGCTTTGTTTCATAGGCTTAATTGAACTGATAAATAACCCTGTTCTGGGCTTCTTAGGTTGTCATTCTTTTACGGGATCCTTCTTGGAATATTTTGCTGCTGATATCAGTAAGTGAATTCATTATCTTTTATATTCCTCTCTTAGTAGGCAAGTTTAGCTCTAATGTTTACACATGTGTGTTGAGTTAGGCATCAGATCCAGTGTGGGGCTACCATTAAAATTACTATGCACCATTATTGTACTCTAAGGTTTTTCAGTCCCATAACAAAAGTTAAATAAATATTGATTGTTAAAGACAACTGGGTAACTGGCTACTTCACGTTGTAGAGAGTTCCTTTCAGACCTCCTGTCAGAGTTTCAACTCCCTAATGTCTTTGGGTTTTTTTAAGGCAAAATTAAGATTTTGGTAGTGGTGGTTTTTCACTGTCTTTGGTAGAGGAGGAAGAAAAACTTCTATCAAGGAAGTCACTTATTTTGTATTTGTTTATGTAAGTATGTATGCGAGAGAGCCCCTTGTTTTGTATATTTAAGTATGAATGATTGTGGCTTTTCTTTCAGGTTACCCAGTTAGAAAGGAAGGTTATCAAGGTTTAGTCCAAATGACCTTTCCAAATGTGGTAGAGGAAGATGTTGAAGAGTATTTATCAGAAACTTCACCTCAGAAGCCCTCCAAGAAACTTCTTCCTGACAGAACAAGAGCTGCTAGAGATAAAGCGAATAAAAAGATAGTGGAGTTTATAGTGAAGACTAAGGGGGCTGAAGAGCACCTTTTGGCTATTTTGAAAAGCAGAAAACAATCCCGTTGGCTGAAGGAATTCCTGAATTCAAGGCAGTACGTGACCTGCATTGAAACATATTTAGAGGATGAAGAACAATTAGACCTTGTAGTGAACTACTTGAAGGAAGTGTATCATGAAATAGATGCTAAAAATCTGCATCAAATAAGTGGAGATGGAATAAAATTTATTTCAGATGTCCTTTTGCCTGAAGTAAGTAAATATGAAAAGCTGAGAAAAGTAAACGTTGAAGTAAGTAAATAACACTAGTGTTACCTGATTCGAGCTTAATGACCACGGAGTGTTCCCCGGGAGCTGGGTGATGTTTGAGCCAGGCAGGTATATTCACACCTGCCTGCCTACCAGCTTGGGTCATGGTCCCTTCAGCTCAAGGGGCGTGAAACTGTGCGTAGTTTCTATGTGTGTCTCGGGTGAAGAATATTAAGATCAGTGCAGGAGGCTCTTAAGTCATGTTCATGGGCTGGTAATCAGAGAACAAATATGTTTACATTACATGTTGGAGAAAATAAATAATAAAGCCCCAGTATTAATCACTGTGTGCTTCCTGCGGGTGCTGCAGATGTTGGCATTAGTGGGCTGGCAGGGTTAGGGGTGAGAGGTGAACCAATGTAGTTCTAAGTGCTGATTTTTTTAAGCCATTAGCACAGAATGGAGAAGCTTTAGGTAGTATGATGTTTTTAAAGGCAGATTGATTACTTTCTGGTGTATTTTGATTACTTCTGAAACTCTTCAAAGCTTTGGATGTTTTTTTTTAATTTGGCAAGTTATCTCTGGATTTTCTTGGGTTCTTTGTGTGTGTTGGGGGGTGTGTTGTTTGTTTTTACAGTTGCACTTTTAGATACTTATTGTTGTTAGGATAACTTTCCTAGGAAAACATTAGTAACTTCTGTAGAAACAAAATTACTATGAAGAATATCTTAATCTGGTTATAAAAATACTCTCCTGGGAATGGTAAAGGACAAATCTGTATTATTTATTTAAGAACTTCATGTACACAACAAGCAGTTTCACTCAATTTTCTAAGTGATTGAGGAACCTTATTCTAAAAATGGGCTTATCTACTGAGAGTTTCAAATCACTTGTAATTTAGCTTTTGTTTCATGAGTATAAATGAACTAAATACTTTTATAGGCCATCATTTATGCGATTTCTGCTGTGGATGACATAGATTACAAGAAGGCAGAAGAGAAATACATAAAAGGACCATCTGTGAGCAAAAGGTATCTCTTTAGTATTGTCTGAATTTTTCATACTGGTTTACTGTCTATACGGACAAGCATTGAGGATAAGGGCAGGAGTTCAGTATCCTCCCTTCTGTAAGGCAAGCTTTCTCATTGTCTAAGTAACAAAATGATTAAACTTGGGAAACATTCTTGCTGAGTTACTGTAACACACTGCAAACTGTTTAAAATGTTAAGATTTTTTTTTTTACTATGGAACTTCAATGTATTTCTTTTTAGGGAGAGAGAAATATTTGATGAAGAAATTCTAGAAAGAAAAAAGTGCAAGACCGAACCAGCATCTGCAGACAGCAGCTGAACAGTGGTACAAACTTGCCCAAGTTATACTGGCACTGAGTGTATATAATGAAGTGGTTATTTGTATAAAATGTGTAATTCTTACTTTTTAAAATCCATGTGTATATCTTCAAAGCTGTAGTCACTATAATGCTGTATGACTGTCAGATACAGTTCTATCTTCAGTCCTTGCTCTCGATTCTGCGTACTGGAGCTGCACACTGCTTCCCTTGGTCTTGCCATGTTGAACTGCCTGTAAAAGACGACGCAAACCGTGTAGGAGCACTGCGGGTGTGCGGCTGCCTCGGTCCTCATCCATTCAGCGCTCTTAACATGGAACTTGCAAAGACTTCAAGTGTTTTGCAGAGCTGCTTGATACAACACTAAGTTCTACATTGATTATTTTGGCCCAATGTCTGACAAAGGAATGGCTCTTGTTCTTGGAGGAACGTGTACTGGTAAATTATGTAGCCGTGTATTGCCTCATGACTTTACTGCTACTGAATGTATGCAGGTTTCCTGTCTGAAAATGTTTCCAGTGGGTTGATTATTTTTGTTTTACATGTCTCCCAAAGTGTGAGAAATAAAATTGGTATCTAATGATGCAATCTGAATAACAAAGGTTTTGTTTCTGTTGATAGGACAATTGTAAAATTCAGTGGAAAAGGAACCAAATGTTTGCTTTAAAAAATCCCAACCCCAAAGTATTCATTTTTCCGTTTAAAAGTGAAACCATTTTGAATGCTGTTTTGTTTTTTGAGGCCATGATTCTAGGAACACTTCCGATTTGTCTTTTTCTATCTGATTTAAATATCAGATTTAATCGTATGTAGTTCCCTCCCCCAGCTAAGGGTGTAGCGTATTGCAAATTACCTTTGACAGACTTGCAGTGTTATTGATAAGTATTTAATGATAAAAGCCCAATGATTAGTATTTTTCTATTTTATAATGAAAGTGTGATCTACTCGCTTGTCCAATAGAAATCAAGATGATTTGAAATTAAGGAAGAAGTTTAAATGTACATTGGGATGCTGATCTATATTCTGGCTACAGTAACTATCTGAATATATTTTAATTACCCTGTGCTCTGTAATGAGTTTCAATATGCGTTTGGAATCCTTTTTCACGTTATGGAAGGGACATTCACAAGTACCTAAACTGTAGGAATACAACAGGTATTTAATTGGATTATTCTTCATTTTTCATTAAAACCTGTGAGAAGAGATAATGCATTTTCTGCAACAGTATAAAAAATTTGATGGCAGGTTGGTAGAGTTAATTGTGGAGATGCACGTGGCACTTACAAATGGAGATGTGGAGCTGTTTCAGAATGCAGAAGCTTCCAGCCCATGAACCTGGGTGCTGTTTGTGGCTATTCAGAGATTGGCGTATCCTCAAGGTTCCCCCTCCTTTAAAACTTAATCATGTCTGCACTTCTCCGTTTTCCTAAAGTACTGTTGAGATCTTTCTTCAAACCGTTGCACAGAAGCAGAACTCCCCAATCACCTTGCCTTTATCTCAGTCCTTACTTTCCATATCTTTTGGCTAATACTATCTTAGTTTAATTCAACACAGATGAGTTCTCATTTTAAAAATCATAAATATGTTCTTCTGCCTAAGGACAAATAAGGGTATACATTGTGTTGAAGCACACTAAAATGTTTACGTCTTTAAAAACCACTTTCAACTTCTGAACCAGCTGTTAAAGGTTACTTACAGTACTCCTCATACCTTGAGACCAAATTCAGTTTTGCGATGTACAGAATTACATGGTCTTAAATCAATTAAAAGTTGGATGAAGTGAACTCAAAAGGCTTGTCGTTACTTTTGTTCGAATATACTCATTTATTTCAAACACTGATTTTAAGCTGTGGTCTGCAGTGCATGCAGGGAGACACTTCCACCTGTATGTTACATCAGGTGAAGGTTATTTTTGTATGGCAGATAAAAGGGTAGTGTCGCATTTCAGTGTTGTAGTTTCACATTATTAAACGTAGGGGTGAGTACAAGAAAACAAACTTACTGTTTTCTGTTCTTGTGCTTTATTGAAAACAGATACTCGCATACATCATCTCTGCCCAGAGCAAATGACTCGTTATGGTTGTCCAATTTTAATTGATGCACCTTCCTTCACCTGAGCAGCTGCCTCCCATGCGCAGCGTTCTCTCCGTACCTGCCTGTGCTTGTTTCTGGGACATTAAAACAACTTGGAGTACCGTTTGGGGAGGGTGCCTGTGCCGTGCATTCGCCGACGCCTGGCAGCCCCGGGTTGGGGGGTTAAGGGAGAGCTAGCGGCCGGTTTTGCAGCCCGAGTCCCAGCAGGAAAAGAAGCGGCTGCCGAAACCCGGGATCGAACCAGGGACCTTTAGATCTTCAGTCTAACGCTCTCCCAACTGAGCTATTTCGGCTGCATGGGAGCGCTCTTTCCCCCCCCTCCCGTGACCCCCCCCTTCCTCCCCGGTAGGGCCGGGGCGACCACCGGGCGGGGCGGCGGGTTGGCGTGGGGGGGAGAGGGACCCGGGACGCGGGACGCGGGAGACGGGAGCGGCGTGCGTCGGCGAGCACCGGGGCGGTCCACGCTGTCCACAGCGGCGGGCGCGGCGGCGGCGGCGGCAGCGCGGTCTCTGTGGCGCAATCGGTTAGCGCGTTCGGCTGTTAACCGAAAGGTTGGTGGTTCGAGCCCACCCAGGGACGGTCGCTTCTTTTTCCTGCGCGGCCGTTCCTCCGGAGCCCCATCCGCGGTACGGCCCCCCCGCGGCCGCCTTCCCCCCCCCCGGCTTCCTTTTACCGCGGGCCGGGGCAGGGCTTGGCCGGTGCCCGCGGAACCCTCCCAGCCCCGTCCCGCGTTGCCCGCCGGCGCTTTGAGGCGGCGTACCGGGTACCGGCTCCGCGCCGGGCCGCTTAGCGGGTGCACCGCGCCCAGAGGTTGCCTGAAGGGCTGCGGGCGAGATGGCGGCGCTGGGCTGTGAGCGGGGCCGGGGCCTCGGTCCTCTGCGGAGGGACCGGGCCGATGGGGGGGGACGACCTGGGCCGCGCTGGAGGTCCCGGGGCCCTGAGGGGGGGGCCGGGCCGGGGGGCTCCGGGGCGAGGCAGGGAGCGCAGCTCTCCCCGGGGAAGCGGGCTGTGACGGGGAGGGGGGGGTCCCCGTCCACCTCCGGGACAGCCCAGGGCTCGTCCCCGGGACGGGGGTCCCACGTTGAGCTCTCTCCCGGGTTCGGGCCGTTCGCCTTTCCCCCGGTGAGGGGCTCCGGCCGGAGCTGAGCTCTCCCGTCCTCTCTCGTTGCAGGTCTTCGGCTCTCTCGGCGCGGAGTGCCGGCCTGGCGGTGAGGGCCGGGGCCGGAGGGCGCTGGGTGTCCGTGGGTGGGAGCGCTGGGGGGGGGCCCGGGGCGATGACACCCCCCGATCCCCCCTTCCCGTGCCGGGGAGCCCCCAGCGAGCTGGGTCGGGGTGGGTGGGAGGGCTGGATGTTCAGCGGGGTTCTCTTCTCCCGCTGGCTTTGATCAGAGCACTTGCTTTCTCCGTTTTTTGGGGCGGCTCAGCTCCCCCCCCGGGGGGGGGGCGCAGCGTGGACAGCGAGGGGGCTGTGGGAGCGTGGCACACGGGGGTGCGATGGGTTTTCTTTTTTCCCAGGCCGGGTGCCGTGACATCCGTTCACACTCGGCTGCTCCATCAGACACCAGCGGCTGACCGCGCCGACAGGTAACGCTGGCGCTTCAGGGCAGGTTCCTGGGCTGTGACCTTCCTCCCGCGGGTGGGGGATCCCGGGTGGTGCAGGGGAAAAAAGGTTCTGTTTGCTGTAGCTCTGTCTCCCCACGCATGACGATCTTTTCCGCACTTCACTTCTTAAAAGCCAGGATTGACTGGCAGGCTGCTGTCAGTCTGTGATGAGCCCGAAGGGCATGCTCCGTAATTTGGGTACTGCGAACAGAGGGGCTCTGCCTGAGCAACAAAACCCCACAGATCTCCTCACAGTGGAGGGAAAAAACCCACCCTGTTATAAACACAGTCTCCAGCGGTAGCAGAGGGTGCGAGATTGTCCATAAGCAATGTACCATGGATTCTTTATGGGATCACAGCTGCTCGAGGCTAATGATTGTATTCTGCAGTTACGCTTAATAATTGGAGACTGATACTACTGCGCCGTTTGTCTTCAGCTCTGTCCAAGTCCAGCAAAAGAGCTCAGCTGTTGTCCAGAAAAAATCCTACGTGCCCACTAGCAGGGGCGAATATATTGTCACCAAACTCGATGACCTGATCAACTGGGCGCGAAGGGTGAGTCACTGAAACTGTCCTGCTCACTAGGGAGAGAAATGGTATTGAATGCTTTGAGGTGCTGGTGGGAATGGATTTGAGCCATCTCCTCCTCAGGATAAAAATAGGTTCAAAGTTCTCCACAGGGAAATAGCCAAGTTTCTTGGCTAGATGTTGACATTTGGGGTACTGTGTCATAGTGGGAGAGAGAAGAGACATTTAATGTGAGGGTGGTGCAAAGCAGCGCAGGCTGCCTGTCTAAACAGAGCTGTCCTTCAGTAATGAGCAAAAGGCACTTTCTGGTTTTGTGTAGTCCTTGTAATGAGCAGCTGCTCCGTGCAGTGGAGTGACACTGCCCTGAATCCAGTGTGCTCTGGCTGAACTGAGTTTTCCCTTCTCCAGCCCTTGTGCGGGGCTTCTGAGGTGGCCGCTTCAGCAGCGTGAGATATCAGGGGGAGAGTCTACGGCTTTGGGTGCCTTCAGCATCTCTGAGGCCGCAAATGCACTTCTGTTTCCCTGGAGCTGTGGGTTTTGCTGTCCGGTGTAATGGCAAACACCGTTTTCGTTTATGATGCCCTGACTAAACAGACCTTGAAACTTTTCTTGTTCTGTTTCCTTTTCTGTCTGATCAGCTCTTGTTCTGTGAGTCACCCGCCCAGGCTTTCAGCGTTCTTACCCATAACCCGCGTCTCTTCTGCTGCAGAGCTCCTTGTGGCCGATGACGTTTGGCTTGGCGTGCTGCGCCGTGGAGATGATGCACATGGCAGCTCCCCGCTACGACATGGACCGCTTTGGGGTGGTGTTTCGAGCTAGTCCCCGGCAAGCTGATGTCATGATTGTGGCCGGCACCCTGACGAACAAAATGGCTCCAGCTCTTCGAAAGGTACAGGCTGCAGTGGACGCCTTGCACATGGCTGGACGTGCTGGATGCAAGTGGAAAGCAGTCTGAAATGTCTGTGTTCTGCAGGTCTACGACCAGATGCCGGAGCCTCGCTACGTGGTCTCCATGGGGAGGTAAGTACCGGGACATCCTTATCCTCCGAGGGAGAAATCTGGTGTCTCTGCTTGAGCGGAGAGATGAAGGGAGGGGAACCTGTTTCTCATTTGTATTTCCAACCCCTTAAATTATATACAGAGGCCTTGTTACAAATGAAATGTAAAGACTCCCTTTGATTTGGGCGAGGAGGATGATGTCTGTCAAGTCACCATGAACTGCAAAGTCTTCCCAGTGAAAGATTCTGGGGTTTTTGTGGCTGTCAGAGTCCACGGACTTGTATATGTCCAGAATCTCAGAATTTGCATTTAGACGAAAGCTTTCAAAATGCTTCTACTGTGCAGCATGAAATCTGAGCTCTGTGGAGTTCTGGCATGATGGAACTGACTACTTGTTTGTCTTCTGGGGCTCCTGGGGCCAAAGGGCAGCCGTTTCACCAGGGCCTGGAGGGGACAGAACGAGTTCTAGAAACGCTCTGTACAGGTGTGGCAAAATAAAAAAGGTTTTGCAGTAGAGAGGAAGGACCCTCTGAATATCTGCTTTGTAAGAGTAATGAAAATGGTTCGGTTTGGTTTGATTCAGCTTGAAATGTAACAGCCTGTGAGTGTAGCCTCTGCCTTCCAGCCAGGGCTTGTGAAGAAGCTGAATGGCCACGGTGTAAACCTTGGCATCTGCTCCATCCCTTCCTTACTGTAAAATCTGTCCGGTGGCTCCTTGCCTCACAGCACTCGCATGCCAGCTTCACCTTCTCCTTTGCCTCCTGCTCATCTTTCCTGTGGGCTGTTGAGCCGCATTTAACAGGGTGCTGAAACCCACCCATCTCTTGCAGCTGTGCCAACGGCGGGGGTTACTACCACTACTCCTACTCCGTGGTGAGGGGCTGTGACCGCATTGTGCCGGTGGACATCTACGTGCCAGGTAGGAAACACAGCTCTGTGTGCTGCGGTGCTAACTCGGAGCAGGACAGGAGTGAAGTTAATCTTGTACGTTTTGAAAGTGTTTGGTGTAGTTTTTGAAGATCTTTCTGTTTCAAGTTGTGTTGCTGAATTTGGAGATGTTTCAGGAAGATCTGCCTGGGGTTTCCAGTAAGCGAGTGGAGCTCTGGTGATGTCACTCACCAGTAATAGTTGTGTAAAGTGTGGGCTGTAGTTTAGTCAACGACATAATCTCCTGTGAGATACCACCTTGCTTAAAAGCAAAGCCTTTCTACGTTTTGTAAAGGCCTTTTTCAAAAAACACCATCAGTTGCTTTAAACTAAAGGAGCCCTCTTGCTTTTATGAACTCTGCAGCCTGAGACATACATGAAGCCAGAGGGAAATCACAGCCTGCTTTGGGGTAAAGCTTGTCGGTAGTTCTTCTGCTGGCTACATTTCAGTGCAGCTAGCAGCCCTGCGGGCTTCCTTTTTCTCCTGCAGGTTGTCCACCTACTGCTGAAGCTTTGCTGTATGGAATCCTGCAGCTTCAGAAGAAAATCAAACGGGAGAAGAAGATTCAGATCTGGTACAGGAAATAGCCTCCTATTTATGACCTACCCACTACTGCCCACCTGGGGCACCTGCTTGCATTTGTACGCACAATAAATCTGTATTCTCACAAGCCTTCCAATAAACCTCTACCTGGTTAAGACGCTCTTCTGTCTTTAATATATCCCTGTTATCCAAAGTGTTTTTAACTCATTTAAAAACTGAATTAAGAAGCAGGAGTTGAATTTGATAACATTTGGTGTGGTGTTTTCTGGTCTGAATAGCCCATGAGGGAAGGAGAATGTTTGAAGTTACCTATCATGATATAAATGCCTTGCCAGAAACCTAGGACTTGCTCTTCAGCTTTGTTGGGAAGTTTTGAGACCATCGCACATCCAGGTGAGCCCCAAGGCCTCCCTGAGCTTGTCTCATACTTGCCACCTGCTTTTTGTTTATAATTCCTACAAAGGATCTAATAAATCCTTTCTATCTGTGTGCTCAGCAGCCAGAAATTAATTATATTTCTGTAATGTAAGTAAATAATAATGCTTAAAATCAGACTATGACTAATAAAAACAAATGCTGCAGCACTCGTTAGCACAGTAGGAATAAAGCAGCCTGTGGTGGGCTTTGGTACTGGATGTGTCCCAGGAGCTTGGTGTGGTGTTCTCCTGGCAGCCTGGGATGAGGAACAGTCAGGGCAGAATTTACACATGCACTTTTGAAAGACAAATAAATTGCTCTGAAAGAGCAGTTGTTTATTTCATTGCTTTTTAATGGATTTTACCCCATCTGGATAGAGAGAGGAAACATCATTTATGTGCTATTGAACTGCAAGGAGGTTGTCAGGAGCAGAACTCGCTGCAGTGGGCTTTAGCCAAAAGTATCAGGAACCTTCACTGGAGAGTTGCTCCAGGAGCAGTTGAAATGCCTCCAACTGCCCCGTCTTCCCCATTTCTCCTGACAGGTTTAGATTATTTGGCCTGTGTGTGGAAAGCCACCCCATGGCTTCTAAAAATGATTCAGTTTTTAGAGGAAACGTCTCGTCCTTGAACCCCTTTGGCTAAAGGTTCTGAGCCACACTCTTGAACTGCAGCTTAATTGAGGTATTTGGAGATGATGGTGAGTCTTGAGTAGAAACCGGCCTCTGGGACAGACGCAGGGTGGGACCTTCCTCCACAGAGCCCAGAAGACCCCTCCAGGGCAGGGGGCTGCATCGGGCTTGGTGACATTTGCGGTGAGGCGAGAGTCCAGAGTCCTTTTGTCCAGGAGGTCCCCTGGAGACCCAGGACTTCCATCACAAGCCTCCAGCCATCTCCAGTCTCCAGATTAATCAGCTTCAATCTTCTCTCAATAGCATCAAAGGAGATAAGAGTTTTTCTCCTTGCAGTGCACATAATCAGCCTCTCCTCCTTAGCGTTTGCTTCCTGTGGCTTTGGAGCAGCCCCGAAGGATGGTGCCAGGCTGCCGGCACCCTCACTGCTTAACAATGGTGGGTGTAATCATCTTGTGGAAGGAGTAGTACCTGCAGTCCTTGGGGGGGACCAGGTCCATCACCGTCGTGCTGATGTTCTCCTTCTTGAACCCGGCCTCCACCAGTTGCCCTACCTGGGTCTCCTGTGGGAGAGGAGGGGTGGGAAGGAGCAGCGAGAGTTTGAGCTGCCTGGATGCAACTGGAGATGCTCCTGAGACCTGGCCCGTCTGAGACGGGACAGCACGAGCAGCCAGGAGCGCCGTCTTGGGCTGCTGTGGGCAAAATCCCTCTGACCTTCCCTCCCGTGTTCCTTGCTGAGCCCCAGCCATCACAGATGAGTTAAACAGCCATGGAGTGCTCTGGCTTGTGCTGCTCTGTGGCCACAGTGTCAGGCAAGTGCCTGGGGATGCAGGAGGTGCGCAGGCTGATGGGGTGGCTTTGGGGACCCCAGGTTGGGCTGGGGGTGCCAGGGCCTCCCCAGCCCGGGGAACAACACTCACCTCAAACATCTTCTCGATGTCGGTGTACTTGGTCTTCAGCAGCTCCCCCCAGGAGGTCAGGTTGCAGTAGGTGAGGACCCCGCCGGGCTGCAGCAGGCGGAAGGCATGGTCCTGCAACGAGAATCGAGGGGGACCTGGCTCAGCACCCAGCACTTGGCCCTTGCCTCGCCTCGCACCCAGCGCTCAGCACCTGGCCCCCACCTTACCCCCCTCCAAGCTCTCACTTGTCCCCATAAAGCTGGACATTGGCCCTGTCCTCCGCGCCCTCCTGCTGCTCCCCTCTGGCTGGCTGTGACCACACAGACTGAAAGTGCTGCCAACACCACTGCCATGCTGGGGACATCACGGGGACATTGGGGTTTTCCAGAGGGCACTAAGTCCCAGGTGGCAGGGAGGGTGCTGGGAATGGGGGGGGTTGCAGACCAACACCCGGCTCTGGCTTTGACTCCTGAGTTCCGAAATTCTCCTCTCTGCCCCGCGTGCCCTCCATGTCCCCCACACCCACCTGAGCTGGGGGCTCCGGCCCCTCACAAAGGGCGGTGGGAGGTGTGGGTGCTGCACCCCGCCACGTTACCTTGATGAAGGTGAACTGATGCGTGTGCCAGCTCTCCTGCGACAGCGGGTAGGTGTCATACAGGATCCCTGCCCAGAAACACCAGAGACCGCCCGTTAGCTGGGAGAGACCACCGAGGTGCCAGTGGGGCTCGTGTGCCAGGGGGAAGATCCCCCTTCATGGCCTGTTACTGGTTTTTTTCCTATTTAAAGTTGCACCCCATGTCTCTGACCCCTGGAAGGCAGTGATGTGCTGCTCCCCAGGACAAGGTGCCGCTCCCCGGGCACACTGGCCGCATCCTGTCCCTGCCACTGCGGGAGGGAGCCAGGCTGAGTGCTTGCCTGCACCCTTGCTCTGCCATGGGGACCCCCACCCCATTACCCCCTCCCCAGTCCCACCAGGCTCAGTTATGCGGTGCTTTACCCCTGAAGTGCCCATCCGGCAGCGTCGGTATCACGTCCTCCCACAGCCCCTTCAGGGGCACGACCTGCGGGCGGGAGGGCAGAGGGGTCAGCCTTGGCGGCAGGTGCCCACCGGCACCATGCACCGGCACAACCCGTCCCAGACCTTGTGCGGCTGCGTCCTGGCCCACTCCTCCAGCCGCCGGAAAACTCCCTCGTTGCACTCGACGATCCAGTGCTCCTCAATGTCGAACTCCTCCACCTTGGTGGCGGCGATGGCCATGCCGAAGCCCACCTCCAGCACGCGGCCACCTGGGGACGAGAGGGCAGCTGGGGGGGGGGCGCCTATGCCTCCCCAGGGATGCCGGGCAGCCGGTGCAAGCCCAGCAAACATGAAGACCTGGTTTTCTCCACCTCGGAGTCCCCCCCA
The DNA here is from genome assembly GCF_964188355.1 of Buteo buteo. Classification (NCBI taxonomy): domain Eukaryota; kingdom Metazoa; phylum Chordata; class Aves; order Accipitriformes; family Accipitridae; genus Buteo; species Buteo buteo. The sequence continues at coordinate 1,111,967 of NC_134180.1, forward strand.
GCCCCAAATGCTGCCCTGCTCTTTCCCTCAATGGAGCTTTTTTTGGCGCACGTTGGTAAAGCACGGTGCTGTCCGTGCTGGGGTGAGAAGCCGGGAGCGGCCCCATGCCCCCATCACCCGCTGCCTCCCCAGCTGCACCCCGCAGCAGCTCTTTGCCCCCACTGAACCCCCCTGCCCCGGGCGGCTGCAGTGGGAACAAGCAACCGCTTGCAGTGGTGCTGCTGATACCATCTCTCTGGCAGCATGCAGGAAATGCAACCCAAAAAGCAGCAGGTCCCAGCTGGGCTGTGTTCTGCCCCCGCCAGCGGCTGCACACACACCCACACACCCACACCCACCCACCCCCACCCCCCCCCGTCTTCGCAGCCCCAGCCCCTTTTGGGAATGTGTCACCCTGACGCAAGAGCACAAGTGCCACCATGGCCCCATGCCCACTGTTGCTGCGTGGGGAGCACCGGTGGCAAGCAGGGCGCATATAGTGGGGTCCCCCGGCAGCAACGTCCCCCCGCCAACGTTGTTTGCTCATGGGAAAGCTGCCTGCTTCTCATGCCCGAGCTGCACCCCCACAGCACGGCCCTGAGCCCACGGAGCCACCATTACCCCTCGACGCGGCCACAGCTGCCAGTGAGTGCATGTAGGGTGTCTCCCAGCGCTCCATCACTGGCTTCCCCAGGATCTCCAGGTGGGCGTCGGGTGCATCGTAGCCAGCTGGTGCCTCCTGCCAAGCCGCCCGGCAATCCTCGCCCTCTGCGAAGATGGGCCTTGCCACTGTCTGGGTGCTCATGGCTGTGCCGTTGCTGCTGTGGGGAGGAAAGTCCACCGGCTGGGCTCTGCAGTGCTGGGGGAGGGAAAGGGGCCGCTTGGCTCTTGGCCGGTTTTAAATAGCCAAGGGCTGGAAAAGTGCTGAGTGTGCACGGGGGGCTGGCGACCTTCTGGGTGAAATGGATTCCTTATCAGAAGCTGGGGGTGGGGGCACCATGGGGCAGGCAGGGGCTGCCAGGCCCGGAGCAGCCACGCATGGCTGCCTGCACAGGCACAGCTGGGCGGGAGTGACCGGGTGCCCCATGTTGAAGCAGAGCTGGGGGGGGGTGCAGGAGCTGGGCCCCACTCCTGGTGGGACCGTGCTATGCGTGGCTGGAGTGGGAATTACCAGCACCACTGCCTGCCAGAGCTAGATCACTGCAACTGAGGGACACACAACACACGGAGGAAAGGCTTTTCCCCTCGCTGTGCCGTGCACCGGGGGCCGTGCACAGGGTCGTGGCCCCCCCGCTCCTCCATGCACGGTGCTGTGGCTGGCCAGGGGTGACTCGGACCCCCCCAACGGCAGAGCCGGGCTACACTGGGTGGAGTGGAAGGGATGGTCCTGGGGGGCTACGGGGGGGCGCTGAGCCAGGCACCGGTCCGGGGAAAGGGGGGGGACGGACCCGCACCCTCCCCCCCCCAAACCTCCGCTCAGCGCCGAGCACTGCCACCGCACGTGTTGCTGGCGGACTGCCCTTCCCGTCGGCCCCTGCGCGCCGCCCCGCCCCGCCCCTCCTCGCCTCGCCCCGCCCCTCCCCGCCCCTCCCTGGGCGCGGCCCCGGAGACCCCGTAGCGAGGGCAGGTGCGCGCGCAGCGGCGGTTGGCGGCGCTGAGGGAGCGCGAGCGCGCGGCGGGGGGGGGGGGCCGGGGGCGGCCGTTGCGCAGCTCGGGAGTTTACCGGGGGGGGGGGGGGGGAAACGGGGAACGGCGAGGAGCGGCCGCCCGCAGCCTGTGACCTGTCGTTGGTGCCGCCGCCGGAGGGAAGAGCCGGGCGCGGCCCCGGATACCGCCGAGGAGCCGCCGCCATGAACAGCGTGGGAGGCGCCGACGAGATCGGGTGAGGAGGGACGGGGGGGGGGGGGGAGCGGCTGCCGCCGCTGCCTGAGGAAGCACCGGGGCGGGGGTCCGACCCCCCCTTTTCTGTACCCTGAGGCGAGGGCCGAGCCGGGGCTTCCGTCCGCCGGGGGGTGTGTGAGGGGGGGGGACACCCGTCCCCCTGTCCCTTCCCCATCCGCCGCCGGGCCCGTCCGCCATGCTGGGCCCCTGCGGACCGGGAGGGTAGCGCGCGTCCGTTCCCCCCCCCCCCCCACGTGACCGGCCCGCGCCGGGCTGCGGCGGCAGGTGCGCGCGGCCCAAGGTCACCCGCGGCGCTTCCCGCGCTCTCCCGGGAGCCCCGGCCCCGCCACGGCCGGGGGTACACACACGACACGGGGGGCACATGACACGCCCCGGTTTGTTTTCCCCCCTTTTTGCGTTGCTAATGAGGGGAAGGGGGTGTAAGACCCATCGGTGACTTTATTCCGGTGACTCATCAGGGCTTCGTCGCCTGTGCCCGGAGGGGCTGGCCGGGCCGCGGGGCAGGGACCTTGGTTCTTCACGGGGGGAACGGCGGGACAAAGGCGGCGGCCGGGAGCCTTCCCTCGCTTCCCTCCTCCGTGCTGCAGAGGAGTCCTTGCGCTGCGTGTAGCTGCCCTTCCAAACTTCCCCTCCGCTGACAGATGCCTCCTGCTAGCTGTCCGTCTGTGCAAGCTGCCTCCCTGTCAGAAAAACGCTGGTTTTACTTGAAAGGCTTTCCAGAGATTTTGTGGCTTCTTCAAACTGGTAGCCTGACATAAGTCTAGTTCTTTTGAGAGGTATTTAGTATGATGCTGCTTCGGCGCTGTATTCTAAAGCCTAGCGACATTTAAATTACGGGACTGTAGACTTGGCACGTTAGAACTGAAAATAAAAAAAAAAGATTGGCTGCTTAGCTTTCACTACAAGTTTTGGCACAGAACATGCACATCGTAACTGGTCACCTTTTTTGAAGCTATGGTGGACGCATACCAGTCTTCATTCTCGCACTGTCTCCAGTGCGTAGTAAGCCGCTTATTTACTGTGCGTGTTCTTAATTCGTACAGTCTTAAAAATAGAAGAGGCAGGATAACCGTTTTGAATATAACGTGTTGCTACAAACAACACATATTGCATGAGGTATGTTTAAATGGGTCAGTTTTGCTCTGAAAGTATTTCTGTTTGGTCCTGGGCCTTAATTGCTGTCTGGTGCCTTATGAGAGACCTGATGAGCAGCTTTCTGTGTGCTGCTGTTCTGGAACTGTAGGTGAGCGCAGGCTCCAAGTTACTTGGTGAAATACTGTCAACTTTCATCCTGAACAGGCCTGGTTGTCACAGAGCTTGTTCCCAGTTGCAGACTGCTTAGATTTTGATCCTTCTGAGTTGTAATCAGATTTGAAAGGATTGGATTTTAATCAGAGATGTTAGTTTTCTTTTTTCTTCTCCCCCAAAAGTGCTCAAACGGAAAGGTGGAAGCGTAGAATAAACTGCAGTTTTAGTCAGCTGCCTGTAGTTGTGTGAAGGAAGTTCTGTTTTGAAAGCTGTTGTGAGATGCAAGTCTTAATAGGAAGTTATGAACTTAACCGCTTTTCTAGCCAGAGATTTTAAGTTGAGGAAAAAATACTTATGACGGCTCTAGGCCTTGCAGTAATGTTGATGTGAGTAGGTAGGGCCTTGTGCATGTTATTTGTTGTAATTAGTACTTGGGACTATTTTGAATGAAAGAAAAGTGCTGATCTTGAGATCCTTCTGTCCTACAGGATGTAGCTGACTGGGACTGCGCTAAGAGAAATGATGGACGTTAATCAAACTGCCAGATTATTTTACGTAGGCAAAGAGTTTGTGCTTTTGTTGAGGTTCGACAGTTTTAAAATACCTGTGCATGCTTTCTTACTAATTCTGGGATTATCTGCTTCTGTGACAGATACTTTTATGGCAGAAAAGAATAAATTAGCAAGTAAAATTTTGTCAGGAAATAGTTGAAGTGGAACACGTGGGTTCATGAAACTTGGTTAAAACTTATTATACATACTGTAACTTCTGAAGAGGCATTATTCCGCTCCCTGCTCCCAAATTGAGCACAGCAAGGAATACTGCTGCTTGAGGTGCGTCGTGTCTGTCGGTGTCTTTCACTTACTGGTGTACAGTGCACACTGTGGTACCGTTTGTGGTGGAAAGACAGACCTGCCCAAAGATACAGGCTGGCATTTTGTGTTCTCATCAGGTTCGTGCTGGTGAATTGCTTTATGTTCTGTTGGGGACGGACTATAGCAGCCTTCTAACACTACAGTCTATAAATATGGAGCTTTATGGGGGTGTGCATTTTTGAGGGTGGTGCAAATAGGGATGAGGACAGTGATGTTAGCAGGCTCAAACTGATAGCATAATTTGAAGAACTAGCAGCCCATAAACTGTTTGAACAAAAAGTTTTATAGGAGGCCAGGAGGCAGTGTATGTAAGACCTTATGAACGGGCTGGTGATGCAAGCTGAGCACAGGGAAAGGAACACTCGCCTAGCGTTATTTCATACAACTGTCTTGCATCTGACAGCTGTCTTGTACAATATTGCGTCTAGATTTTTGTGTTAGGTAGGGGTTAGTTAAGTCCTGCGTTTGCTTAGTGTGTTCAGACCAGTCCATCGAGGAGTCAAAGGCACAGTAGTCCTGGCTTTTGGCATTCTATAGTGTGCATATAAATAGAAGCCATGTATTTACATACAGCTGCTGTAGTTGACCTTAGGCAACCCACCTTTTTTGTTTGTTTAAATGTATGTAGGGTGACTACAAATAATTAATAATGGAATTGGAAGGTTTCAGTGACCATTAACAGCAGGGAGTCCTCCGTCCCTGCAGACGGCTTGACGTTCTGTCAGAATGAAGCTAGTATTTTTACATTGATCTTATACACCAAGCTACCAAATTTAGTTTAAAAAGAAAAAAACCCAACAAAACCAACAGTCCCAAAATGTGGTTCGTTGAGAAAATGTAGCTAACACAGAGTCATGGGCTACATCGAAACTTTAATCTGAATATAGCATTAGATCAGTTCTTTTTTCTTCGCTATTATGAAATAAAGTTATTTCCGTATAGAACTTCTTTCCCTGAAAATAATGGCACAAGAAAGAGCACACAGATTTGTGCGTGTGCCCTGTATGTGGAGGAGAAATGTAGTAAAGGGACAGTCATGGAAGCTACCAGGAAGCCTGCATGTGGTGATGACTGTTGGGTGAAGTTTGGCTCTTACCAGAAAATGACCTGTTGCTGAAAACTGGCTGGTGTTGAATAAGCTCTTTGAACCGATGCCATGAGCAAGCTCTTTGCCAGTAGAGGGAGGTGGGGGCAGTTTCCTATCCTTGAGAAAGACTTCGTCATCCTGAAACATGCAAGTAGAAAACAGACCTGCTTTCAGAGAGGGTTGATAATGGATGAAATGTCCTGCTTGTGCTATTGTCAGATGCATTATGATAATGGAGGAGCAGATGCAGCCACTGTCTTCTGCAACACTGTGAAGACTGTACTTTCTTTGCATATTACCAGTGCAGTTATTTTCTGGCCTGCTTAAGAAGATGCTTTGATCTGTGCTTAACAGTTGGTCTTTTTTTTTTGAAAGAGAAGACTTACATCACCTCTCAACTAGTGACTTAGAAATAAAATTTGCCTCGATGGAACAAGACTTGTAGGTACCATGTAATACTGAATGTAGTCACCCCTTATTTTCATGTGTAGTATGCCTACAGTCTTAAGGCATTGGTTTAGTCACTGTTGGCTGTTGTATAAGGGTCATGACATGATGCCCTATCACAGAGAAGTGAATCAAAGTGAAAAGGGACTGCTGGTTTCATCTGCAAGCTGCCCTGCTACACAAGACCTTCTAGTTGCAAGGCTTTTGCTACTGATGCTCCCTGTGCACTAACAGCTCTCTTACTGGGGGGGGTGGCCGATTTCTTACTGCAGTTAGCGGCTCCTGAAAAAAGTAGGTGAGAGGAAGGTTGGTTTTTTGGGTTTTGGGTTTGTTTTTTTTTTTGTTAGGAGAACTTCAACTTTCCCCATGTAAGTGAAGGTACACCAATTGCCAACCTCAGCTCCGCTGCAGCTGTGCTCGGATATATCTGAGGGCAAGTAGAAGACAAAGCAGAATATGGTTCCTCTCTTTGAGGATTGATGAGAGAAACAGAGGGCGTCCTCCAGAGATAAACTATCCCAGCACTTGTCTGTGCAGACCCATAAAAGTATTAACAGAAGAGCTTTTGAGTTGGTGCTTCTTACTGAAAAGGGCCAAGTGTTGAGGTGGCTTTGAACTAACCTTTAATTATGGAATAAATTACTTTGCTTGGAAGTTTTGTCACACCCTAAAGTTGATAAAGAGTTGCAAAGCAGGCAGTCTGGCATTTCGCTGGTCCTCTGTGTGCTTACCCAAGTACTTCGGCGTGCTCTGACACGAAATGGTACCGATTTGGATGCTCTTTTCAGAAGATGAGTTGATTTGGATTTGTCTTAAGTTTTAAGCATGGAGTTTAGTTTGGGTTTTAGCCATGACTTTCTCATCTGTTTGGAGATATCTCTAAACTAGATTGTGAAATGGTTTCACAACTAATTGCTGAATTAGTGCTACTCTGTTATTTAGTACTTGCCTCACAAGTTTGCCTTCTATCTTAGACTTGAACTTGGTAGTTCTACTTTTGCTTTCATTTAACTAGAAGATAATGGTAGACAAAAGTGATTCTGACTGGTCCTTCTAGGTTACCGAGGGAGTAGTATGTAAAAGGAATGGATGAAAGGTTTTTGTTTGTTTTAATCAGCAGTTTAAGGACTTTTCTTTACGACGACAGTACTTCGAGAACACAGGGGCAAGGAAGCCTGAGGGCTGACTTAAGCATTTTTTTATCTGAGGATGGAAAAAACTCATATGCTGTTTTACCCAATTATGCAGCTAGAGAACAAGTATAGAAATTTCAGGTGATGCCCAAATCCAACCATTGCATCTAGTTCAGCATTCCTTCCTGTGGAGTCTTTTTCTTTTAGCTGCGATCCCCATTGGGCTTTGACTGTCTGGCACTGAAAGTTGACCACATCATCCCAGGGCAGATGCATTTACATTGCTTACTATTTGTAAGTTGGTATTAAGTAACTTCAACTGCTGGCATTATTTTTCATATGGCAATGCCTCTAAGTGTAGGAGATGGTAACATCAAGTGTATAAACTTCAGAGCCTGGTGTTATTTTTGCTACAATACCTGTTACAGAGGGCTGCAGCAGCTGTGCTGCTAGTGTATTTTTGTAGAATAATTCTTTTAACCTGTTTTGGTTGTCAGTTATCTTCCTGGTAACATTCAGTGTGAAGTAGCAAATGTATGTAGGAGAGCCCAGCTGTTCTTTGAACTTGGTTTTGGAGGCCTAATGCAAGACTGTGCACACCTCTTGATCCTTAACCTGGGATTAAAGCAGTTAATGGGATGAACTTGGGTATTTAAACTAGGATGTCTGGTGTTCTGTCAGTTTGCTTTATCTCAGAAGTTTTGAATTTTGTTTTCATCCTTAAATTGGAACTGCACGGACCCTGCAGCTGTTTTCTTCTGTTACTAAGAGAAGTTCTGTAAGTAACTTAGCACCAATGATCCAGTCCTTAACAGGAATCCAAACATCCCATTTTAGTTGGGGGGTGGGGGTTAACCAGGTAGAATGACTTTATAATGGTGTTCTTGGATCACTTTTTGAATTTCAGTGATGCTTTATACATATTTTTCTGAACTATGAAGTGTTCCATGCTGGAACTCCTTTCTGTCCCAAAAGAGCAGGTAAATGTACTTAGTGTGATGTTCTACGTTGTTTTTTTTTCCTTCTGGCTATTGCAGTGATTTTTCAAAGCAACACTGCGTTCTCAAATACCTGGATATAAGGTGTTTGGAGGAACGTAGGCTTTTTTTGATATTTTTGTCTTCTCTTTGCATGAAAGAATAAAATGTGTTCCTGTAATAAGCTCACAATCTCTGTTCATGCTTGTGGCATACAAAAGGGGTGCTTCAGTTTTATGCGAATCTTCATGAAACAGAAGGTAGTTGTCACAAAGAATAGTGAATTCCAGTGAAGAATGGGCTTTGTAGTGTATTTTGGAGGCCTCGGTACCGCCAGACCTCCTCAGAGTCGCCAACTTCTGTGTTAAATAAGATAAAGCATCTGTCGTGTAGCACCCTAAAACTTCTGTATGCTTCATTTGCAGAAAACTGTTTGTGGGTGGCTTGGACTGGAGTACAACACAAGGTAAGCTAGGTATTCTACAGTCGTTGAGCCAGGCCTTTGTGAACAGCAAAACAATGTACAGATACATAGCCTTTTAACAGATAATACTGTGGTAGGAAGATTTGGATGAGGTTCTACCGCTCTCTTCTGTTAATGAATACAGTTTTCTGTAGAGAGTTCGAATATACATTAATCACTTCTGGTTTTATATTTTCTATTGGTGTTTGGTACTGAAGTTTTTGTCAACTCAGAAGATTACTATTTTCTGTCATGGCTTTACTATGATACTACTTTCCTTTTGTATGAGTGGAAATAAACCGTTCTATACCATTTGTGTAGAGGAAGTAAAATTTAACCCTTTTCAGAAGATGAGTTTGAACTTGTTTAGCTGTTTGCTTATCTTTTGTCTCATAATTGTGAACACAGCCTGGTAAAGTTAATATCTGGAGTTTTTTTGTTTTTTGTTTTTTTTTTAACAGAAACTCTTCGTAGCTACTTCTCCCAGTATGGAGAAGTTGTAGACTGTGTAATAATGAAAGACAAAACAACAAACCAGTCTCGAGGATTTGGATTTGTCAAATTTAAAGATCCCAACTGTGTGGGAACAGTACTGGCCAGTAGACCTCATACGTTAGATGGCCGAAATGTAAGTTGCTTTTGTGTTTTGTTTTTTTCTGCTTCGGAACTTTCTGCTCCAGACTGCTTCAAAGATCTGTTTTAAATTCTGGCTTCTTATCTGCAGACTGGGTAGTGTAAAAGTTACCTGATTGTTGGTTTTAATTATTTATTGTAAGACAGCTTTAACTTAATGATTTGTGTCACATTGTAGAAGCGATGTATTTACGATAGCTTTGATCTGAGGCGCTGGATTTCAGCAGTGCTGTGTTCAGCTGCCATAAACATAACTTTTAGAACAATATTCTGCACGCTGAGATCTGACCAAACTGGAACTTCTTCCAGATTGATCCAAAGCCATGTACACCTAGGGGGATGCAACCAGAAAGGACACGACCGAAAGAAGGATGGGTAAGGAAAGATACTCGGTGTATCCTGCCTGTTTTCAAAGTTTTGGCTTACCTTCCAGCAGTTCAATTGAATTCACTTGGATTAAATCCATGTTTTAAAATTGGGAGTCAGTATGCAGGCCTTGAGTGTAAATTTTATTTCTGAACAATGTCTTCTACTTGGATTTCCATGGTAAGACTCCAAGTACAATACAGTGTTAATGAACAATTTGTGTTTGCGTCAAACCCAGTTTGTGGGTGTGGTATTTTCTTAAGCTCTTAGCAGTGCTTTTAGTTGAGTTCTTCAAATCTTGAACCAAGTGTCTGGAAGCACACTCACGGGACTGATGCTCTTTTCCAGCCTACTTCACACCCTGCAGGTTAATATGATTTCCTTATAAAATGAGTAAATGGCCTCAGGACACAGTCCCTAGTTATCTGATCTTCTGAAGAACAGAGACTGGGTTATAACTGCAAACACTAAACTTCTGAGCTCTGAATGTGCAGTTGTGTCACTTTAATGACTGTGAGACTTCAAGCCTGGAGATGGCTCCCCCTCAACCTGCAAGAGATCATTGTTCATGTTTAAGTGTAAAACACTAGAAGTAGCCAACTTTATTGTCCTTCTGACTGAATTTTTTCCTCCTTGATTTAGCAGAAAGGATCCAGGAGTGATAACAATAAATCAAATAAAATTTTTGTTGGTGGGATTCCTCATAACTGTGGCGAGACAGAGCTCAGGGAATACTTCAAGAAATTCGGAGTGGTGAGTCATTCAGCATGATGGCAGTTATCAGTTGGTTGCAAGATGCTTTCCCTCCCCACTGCCTTTTCTCAGATTTTTGTCAAGCTGTCAGATTTTGGATTAATTTAGACAAACTGCTGTAGGGACATATTGAAGCATTTTGTGATAAACTGTAGTAAACGTTCATCATCTTGAAACGTATCTTGCTGTTTGTCAAAATCTATTGCTCTGATATGTAACTTATTTTGCTGCTTCTGTCTCCTCTTGTTTAAGTGTACCTGGTGCATTATTCTGTTCCCTTCTTGCAAAAACTCCTGAGTTGAGCTGGCTTAAGAGTAATTTTTTCTCTTTTAAATTGATAACTTGCAGCTCGGCAATTAAAAAATTTTTGTTGAATTTTTTTTGAGGGGGGGAACAGCAAGTACTTCAGTGAGCTTATGTCTAAGATCCCTGTCTTCGACTACATGTACAGATAGGTTAAATTTTGGAGTCTCCTGCCATTATTTTGGTAGCAGTAGTGGCTTTCAAATCATCAGCTGAGTTCTGTTGTCCCTAGAACCTCCATTCTAGAGACAAACTGGTACTCATGTTATGCACCTGTTTTTAATTCAGTTTGTAACCTCAGACTGAAACAACTATATCTTCTGATTTGGGGGTTGTTTTTCTATTTAGTTTTAATTCCCATTTATCCCAACTGTTGTTGCTCCTTTAAGATGGTAAACTATTGAACTAAGTTACTAAATTCAGCTGTGAATAAGTCTGAGAAACTTAAAGATTGCCTGAGTTAAATTCAAGACTGTGCCAGTGGACATGAACTTGCCATCTTTGAGTGGCATTTAGTGTGTTCTTTTGATACTTTTAATCACCTTTCTCTAAGATCTCTTCTTAGTGGCAGCAAAGGATTTGTTGATTCTTTCTCAAGTGGCTAAGTTTATCAACAGTACTGTATTTAAAATTTGATTAAGATAATTTTTAAAAAAAAATATAAAAGGCAATGGCTAACAACTGTTTCTTTAGTTTGAAAGGCTGCAGTAGACTTGTAAATAAAAATGGGGGAGCATGTTCCACAGCTGTGGAGCATAATTTCTAAAGGCTCTTCCTCACAGACTTTTGGCTTTCCAATTCTGACCTCTGGATGGCTTGGGAGATACAGGGTTATGTTCCACCAAATATAGAAGGCAACAGCCATTAAGTGTAAGTGCCTTTAAAAGTAAGTAGTAGAACTTTAACAATAGTATAGAAATTGGGGAGTCTGTGTAGCATTCTTAATAAGTTATCTTTGGAGAAGTAGAAGCTCTTATATATGTATGTTTTGTGGCCACAGAGTGAAGAGACAAAAGCAGGCACTAATTCTTAGACATGGTAATTGCTTGGTAAATAAGACCAGTGTGAAGAAGGGGGGGATCCAAATGGACCAGTGGGGAAAAAATCTGGCACTGTCACATGGCATAATCCCCGAATGGGGATAAATCTTAGCTGTTAGCATCCAGTAGTATATATTCAAGTGAGTGTATATGGTATAATAACTTGAAAAGCATGTTTTCTAGCTGTAAGTAAAAGGTGAATTTGCATCAGATTTTAAGCAAATTCAGGGGTTTCTAGTAAAAAATATCCTAAGATTGACTTGAAGGCGAAGATGTGATTCCATGAGATCATACACGTTTTGTGACCGCTTTTCTGCATCTGAGAAATTTAAAGGCAGTTCCTTTCAGCTGTTTTAATATTGCCTTTGACGTAAATGTTACACCACTGGTTTTGTTTAAATTGTAGTGCTCAGTGGTGCTTATTCTGAAAAAAATCTCGAAGCCTTTGAACAGCTTGCATTTTCTGTTTTTTTTTTTCCTTTTTTAAGTTAAAATCACACTGATACTGACCATCCATAACTTAGGGTTTTTTTGTAATGCTATTTAAAGCATCAATTTATAATTGGTACTCTGTGCCACACTGATATTCAAGTAAGTAATTCAGAGAAGTCGTGCAAATTCTTAAATGTGTTTGGAGTTAAAGCTGCTTTTCATATTGAGAGTGAAAATGTTTAAAAATGGAAAAAGTAATCTTTTAAGAAGCCACACTGATGAATAGTATGTTGAAAAACAGAAACCTTTGAGTTTTTTTATAGACTATAGTGTGGGTATAAACAGTGTAGCTACCTTAATGCTAGATTAAAATCTTAAGCCTGATGAGACCTTAAAAAGCCACGATGTAGCAGCTTTTCAGAACAGATGAACTCAGGCTTTTCTTAAACTGCCATAGAGCAATATTACCAATTTGTTTGCACTGTGCTAGGACAGCCTGGTATTGATGGCTACATCGAGCATTTAATTGTGCTTTGTGGATAGAGTGCGGGAAACCAGCCTGTAGTAACTGTTTATAACACTCCCCTGGTAGCACAGTTAGTAGAATTTCCCTTCTCTCTTCCAGGTCACTGAAGTTGTAATGATCTATGACGCAGAGAAACAGAGGCCCCGAGGTAAAGGCTGATCTAGTTTGTCCTTGAAATTTCTTCATACTCTCCTATAGTCAGATGGCAAACTATTTCACACCATCAGAAAAGGTAGACTTTTTTTTTTCTATGTTGCCTCAGGAAAAAGAATAATTCACTGGGCAAATATCACTTCAAGTCTAGACTCTTCATCTACAGCTTTAGTTGGTATCTGTGCATTTAAAGTCAGATGTTTCATGTTCATTTATGGGTTTTTTTGCTAGTTTTTTAGTTGAATGAAATTTGATTCTCGAGCCGCTCCTGTGGCTTAAGGTACTATTGGGGGGGGAAAAAAAAAAAAAAAGAGCAGACTTTCCTCCTGTTCCACCTGAAAGGTATGTTGATGTCTGTAATTGCATGGGGGGGATACTCCAGTTCAGAGTACTTCTGAACATGAGATTAGAACAGAATCCATCCATTATATGCTTTTTGTTTTGGTTAAATGGCTTCACTTAAAGAAAAACACTTCTTAAACTACAGAAAATAATTCTGAAAAATATATATATTTTTTGTTTGGGATGTATAATCCCTGTATGCTAGATGGCTTTTTTAAGAAAAAAAAAAAAAAGAACTGGAAGTTTCACTAGACTATTTAATCAAGTTGGTAACCTTTGGTCAAAATATGAAGCAAGTTTCATGTCATCCACTTTCCATTGCATCTGTCATCTGTTTGACAATTAAGAGGCAATATTTTAAATATGTAAAGCTTAGTTGCACTGACCACCTTGTAGCATGTTCTACATGCTAGAGAATAGTTTGCCATCTGAACTTTCATTTCTCTTCTGACTCATGATTAAGAAATATATTCTTCACTTCATATTTATTAAGCTGTTAAGTCTTAGTTTTATTTTTAATTTAGACATACATCCTTAGTGACATATTTAAGTGTTTCATAGTAAAGTATGGTAATGTTAAGTAAGTTCTTTTTTTTTTTTTCTTTTCTCTCTGTGAATTGTTTGACTGTGATTAACGATATCTCTTTAGATTTCTTCTCTCTAGGTGATAATTTATCACAGAGGTACAGGCCAGTTCCACAGTCAGAGGAGGGACGGGCTTTGTCTTTTATTGGAGTGTAAACGAAGTTTCAATATATTTGTTTTTTTGTTTTCTTGGTTTAGCTATCTTAATCTTCTTTCAACAGATACCTTTTATTTAAGCAGAACATAAATTCATCGATTTAAATGCTCTAGAGCGTTTGATTTTAAATAGAGGAGGCAGTGGAGACAAAGATACGGGCATCTGAATAGAATTTGTGGCTGAAGTTCTGAAATATTTCAGTAATTATTGTATCTTCTATGTCTTTGTAATATTTAATCCCAGCCTTGCAGCCTCTGAGCAAAAGGTACTAAAACATCATGCCTGGTCTGGATTAGTCCTGGTCTCAATTAATAGCTTCTCTGCTTAAAGCTATACTAAAAAAAAAAAAAAAGTCTTCGAGTCCACTTACTAGGTAGTAGTTTAAAGCAGAAGTGACAGATGTGCACAGGTTTGAAAACCTGTCTGTCTCCATCCATTGCGCAGATGTACTGCAGAATACTTTCTCCCTTAATTGATCTGACTTCTTAAACAGTGTTCTTGAATCGTGTTGCTCTTGCTTTCATTTTTGTTCTGTTACATTCTTTTATGTAGTGTGGTAACTAACTGTCATCTCCAAAAATGGCCTTGTTAGTCCCTGGGGGTGTGCTAGGAAAAATTCCTCATAGTTTGTATTTGGTATTCCTGGTTGTGCATCCCAGAACACATTTTTCTCTTGCCTTCTCTTTCTGATCTGTATTCTTTTGCACAGAGTGCTACTCAGTCTATACACTTGTCCTTTTAATATAATACCTAAATGACTATATATTTAAAAAATTTAAAAGGCCAATTCACTGCCATCTTCCACTCATACCATTCTGAATTTTGCCCTCTTCCATTAACTTTACCATACTTGCATTTTGAACAGATCCCTTACTGCATGTCATTTTACTAGTTTGCTGGTAGGAGGAGGGAAAAATGATCCCTGTTACTAATCCCTGTAGCATTCATCTACCTTTAGCTTCTCACAAGAATACTGGGAACCAGATTCTCGGTTAGTGTCAGAGCTACAGTGATGCCCTTGAGGAGCTGTCTGTGTGTCTTCAAGTATCCAAGTCGTCTTTGCTTACTTGCAGTCCCTACCTACTTCTGTTAGCTCTCCTGCAAGCAGTGCTTTCATCAAAATTCTTTTCAGAGTCCCAAGTATAAGCACAGCCAGCCTCGTTACATCTTAAAAGAAACAGTGGCTTTGTTGCAGTCTCTGCTTCTCATGCTTTCTATTCTTGGCTAAACCAACAACTGTGAAGTAATTTACAGGTTCTTGCTGCGTTTGTTCTCTTCTTCCCCTTGGCTGCAAACCAGCATCATTGCTCTGTTCTGTAGTCCACTTGGATTCCTGCTAAATGCAATTAGTTTCTGTAGTCTTCAATAAAGTCCTGTCCTTCAAAAAATAAAGCTACTGCATGTTAGACTTCATCACTTTTACTGTATTTAAAATCTCATGTTGTTGGAATTTTGCTGTGTATTGTACTCTGATTTCTTCACTGTTCCTTATCTTGCGGTGTTTGACCCTTTTAAATCCTTTTTTTTTTTTTTTTTATTCCCCCACCCCTTTACTGGCTTCCTCAATAACCTCTTACTCTCCTTCCTTCTCCCCCTCCAAACCCCATCCCCATACCACAATCTATTCCTCTCCTTTGGTCTTCTTGGAATCAAGTTAAACAAGCAACCTTCATATGTAGATGGGTATCCATCATTATTCTTTCCCATGTCTTTTTAGATAAAGGCTGTAATACTAAATGTGTGATTTAAATACAAATACTTTTCTTTTGGCTCTAATACTTAGATTGCTAGTTAACCTCAGACAAATATATTGTGATGAAATGCTGCTCTCAATTTTGAGGCTGCTTTCATCACAGGTCAACAAAACTTCGTTTATACTGCCAGTCTCTTGTGTGTGGGAAATGCTAAGTTTTTTCCTTTTTATTTTAAGTTTATTTTAGTGATGTCTTTTGCTCTTGTTGCTGACAGCAGAATTTGACCTGCTGGAATCTATTTTGGCCTGTATCTTTGTGTATTTTTTTATATATAAACTTTCTCTACAATAGGCCTCTTTGGGCTTACCCAACCCAGTTGGATAAGCTTAGAGAGACACTAACTGTTATAGATACTGTATTTCTGTTTAACGCTTTAGAGCAATATATGGCTGCTGTCAGCACTAGCTGCAAAGCAAAATGCAAACCAAGGGGGAAATCTTGGGTTTCAGAAAAGCAGAAATGCATCCATGTTCCATATGCTTTTGATGCCGCACCTCGTTTTTCTTTCTAATTTTAATTGCTCTACCTTAGCTAATCTAAAGAATGGCACAATTTATGTACTGCATGTGTTCTTACCTTTCCTGGGATTTGGTTGTTACACCAGCAGTGAGTGGTTGATGGCATGAACCAGCCTCTGTGTTCTGTGAAATTAACCACTCTTTTGCCACTCTCTCGGCAGTATCAGCAGCTACAACCTAAGTGCAGTGGTTCTCAAAGCATGACCTCAAAAAGCGACTTAGTCCTGGGGCTTTGCCTCTTTTCCAGCATCTTCTACAGGCATCAGGCACTCCCCCGCAACCTTTTTAAAAGCTGCTGGATTCAGCTGAGCTGCCGCCATTGAGGGCTATGGTCATCAGATAAAAGGGAATGAGCCACCCTTGGGGATCTGGAGCAGTTAGTAGCAATGTCTTGGGCAAAAAGAGGGACTGAAAAGTGTTGCATATATTTTCAAGAGAAAAGCAGCAGGAAATAAAAGAAATAAAATAGATTAAGGGATGTAACGGCAAGTATCGCATTCTATATAAGCAAGTTGGCAGGGGTTGCTGTGTTTGGAAGGAGTAATGTCTATTATGTGCTTTTTCTAAGGTGTGGAAAACTTGAGAACCTCTGATCTAGGTTGTTAGTTTCTGAAGCTTCTCATTCATCCATGGAGTGGTAAAATTTTTCATGCTTTAACAGCTACATTTCAAAGACAACTTTCTTATTTTCCATGGAAAATATTCCCTAATTGGAAGATGGGATAAGGGATGGGAGGTAGTTGCTTTGCAGCTTTGGGGAACAGGGACATAATTGGTTTTCCCTGGGAACCTAGTCTGAATCAAAGATAGGAGCAGCAAAGTTGCTTGGCTTTAATCTGCTGTCCCACAAGTATTTTGTTTTTAATCATGTGGCACAGTTATATTTATGACTATATAGCACTTTTTTCCATTTCCTGGTAGGTCGGTTAGGAATGAAATCAAAAGATAGTTAACAAGCTCAGTTTGTAAGTTGCATGTGTGAAACCAAGATGAGGCATTAATTGCCTAACTACAGGAAGTATCCATTGCAATTTTCTTGGATTGACTTCTTTTGAAAATTTAACACAAGTCTCGGTTATCTGAAACCCCTGCTTGAACCCTTGGTCCGCCCCTAATACTGTTCATCATCCTGTTTTGTGTCACAACACCCTGCTACCTTGATTCACTCTTCGTCGTTGGCTAGGTTTTGGATTTATTACTTTCGAGGACGAACAATCAGTGGACCAGGCTGTCAACATGCATTTTCACGACATCATGGGCAAAAAAGTGTGTAGTTGTAGTTTTATTTTACCTTAAGAAAGAACCAAGTCTTGGGCAACTAGCAATTTCACTGGTGAATAAAACTTAATTGATTCAGTTAGGTGGGACAGCATGTAAGTCCAAATTCGAGGCTTTATCCATGAAGGTGGGGAAAGTCTTCTGAGTTTGCTTAAATGGGCGAGAAAGGCAGTTAGCTTGTGGCTTAGCCTGTAGAAGAGACAGATCTTGAAAGCCTGAGAACTTCGGCTGTGGGCTGTTTTGTTTTGGGTAAGGCCTTGTGCTTACAGACCTGGGGGGTTGCTCTGGCTGAGCATAGCTTACATGGGGATGAACTGATGATGACTACCTTTGTTTTGAGCGCTGCTTAGGTGCAAGGATAGAAGTTAGTTGTTTCCAGCTGTTTGAAAATCAGAATCCCAATGAAATCTGAGTTGCTCAAGGCTTGGTTTAAGATACCACTCCTTCAGATGTATATTTGATACTCAAATTTTGAGGTGGTCTGAGACAATCTATATAATCTTAAAACTTAAAAAGAAAAAGAAAAAAACATCGTGAAGGATTGGTTTTTTAAAAAATTGGGTCACTTACTGTGAAACTTTGATACAAACCCACGTACTCTATATAGTATTTAACCACAATGCAGTTAAGTGACCTCTGGTTGTTTCATCTTCATACTGTGTTGTCAGCAAATGGATGTTTGATAGGGAGGAATTTTTTTAGGCTTGCTTTGATGTTACTCAGCAAGGAACATGCTTGTACCTGTGGAAAAAAATAAAAGCAAAGTAAATTGTTGCAGGACACAAGTTTTATACAGAGAAAATAAAGAAAAAATAACCACAGGAAATTCTGGTAAATTTAAAGTCCTTGCAGCTTTACAGTATATGCACAGTTTTTAAAGTAAGTGTTAAAACTGCTAACCTTAGAGTGAGTAGATTTCAAGGAAACACAAGAACACTTGTCACTTTCCTTAAATTACTGCATTGTATAATTTTTGGATTGTCTTTTAAAGTCTCTATGTGCTGATATTTCATAAGCGTTTATTTAGCTAGCAGGGGATATATTCTTGTGAATCAGTGAAATTTTGGTAATTATGCAGTATATAATGCTTTTTATTCCTGTGAACTTGTTCTGGGGTTGAGGGGTGGGCTGATTTCCTAATAATGGAAATGAAGCAAATGAAGAAATGCGCTTGTGTAATCAAGAACACTAGTGTATGTTCTTGATTACTAGTATTTTCCTCTTGTGAGCAGTTGAGCACTCCCATTTGCAAGCAGATGCACTCACAGCAGTAAATTTACATTGGTATGTGTAAGAATTATCTATATCCTATGTACATCCTCTGATTTTTCCTTGGAATTGCCTTAAACTTACATGAACCACTTAAATGAGAGGTCATATCACGAAGCAGCATGCTAGATATAAATAGGAACAAAGGATAGTACATACGCTGTCATGGTTCTGGGAAAGTACGGAGAACCCTGTCTGAGCCTTCGAAATGTTGCCTTTTATGCTGCTGGCTTTCATAATACGTCAGTGCTAATTCAGAGTTCTCTGTTGTTTCCCAAACGATCTCAGTACCAAAATGAAATAATCTATTTTTGCCCCCCCCCCCTTTTTTTTTTCTCCTTTCAATGACATAAAAAGCAGAAATACACAGAGTCTTTTCAGCTAGGAGCAATGGAGATGCCTCATTTTTTTTGGTGTGAACTGGGTTTTAGGCAGGTGTAGAATTTTAACCTCAGTGCTAAGAATATTGCACAGGGATTTTTCAGTCCTCAGTTTGGCAATTCACTGCTTCCAAATGTGCACTGAAAAATTAATGGAATTCTTCCACATAGATTAATGAACTCCAGATACTCCGCTCTCTTCATTGACTAATAATGCCTACTTTAAAAATGGTATCTCTTTCTTTTTGGTAATTAAAAAGGTATTGCTGAAATGAATCCATATGTTGTTGAAAGGAAAAAAAATTAAAATTGCAAGAAGGACTCTGCTTTTGTAAGCAATAACTGAATTCCCTCAAGGCAAATGTGTTAAGACTCATTAATTTGAGTCCTTTGAAAAATTCCCTTGGTTCCTCTCTGGAAGGGCCTTCAGCTGACAGAGATTTGGTTACTGTCATGTCTAATGTCCTTGGGGCATCTGCAGTGGGGTGGGGGCGGGGGGCTTTGTCCTTGCCTTGTGCCTGTTTCCTGTTTGTTCTCTGACATGAATGGTTTTTAAGACATGGCAGGAAGAATTCTGAATACTTTATTTTCCATACTACTCAGGCCCATTGATGATTGAGATTTATTTTCTTTGTACTCTGGCACCCATTAAAATTAATCATAAAATAAAAAAGACTTTAATTCAGCATGCATGAGTGCTGAGAGTGTTTCATTAAATCAGAAACTGGATTTTTTTGAGAGGTTTATATTGAATGTGCAGCTTATTTTAAGTAGGTCAAATGCACTTATTCGATGGCTTGGAACACTAGGACATTTTATCTTTGAATAAAATAAGTTAAGCACTGTGGCTTACTAATTTTAAAAACAGGAGGGCTTTTGTCACTGACTTAACACAGTATGAAGATTTGCTTCTTATTGACTCAACTGTCCATTTTTATTACTTGCATGTTTGTTTACTTTTTTGTTAGATGTAATGTAAGATTCTCTTATCACATCCATTCCCTCTGACATTGTTTGAGTTAATTGAGATTCTTTAAGCGTTAGCCTGGGGAAGGTAAGTCTTTATCTTCCATTAGACATTTAAATAAAATCTAAGTTTAAAAACAAACAAACAAAAAAACAAACAAACAAATGTGTGTTTCTCAGGTATGAGCAAAGCTGAAATTGTAGTTAGATGGGGTGGGTTTAAACTGTAACTTTCAAATGAACCCCAAACATGTTTGAATGGTTAAAGCATTAGTACCCTTTTTCAGAGCGTACTCTTTACTCAAAGTTCTTTTTGTTTTACTGAAAATGTCATCTTTGTAACGCCTGCCTTAAATGTTAAATTAGTATATAAATAATTTAAGATTATGCTTTTTTAAGTGAAGAGCCGTTGTAAGAGGGTACTGCTGTTTTAAGATTAAAGCCAATGAATACTGTACTATGATGAAACCTCAGTGATTTGTAGGATGTGTTTTACTTGAAATACCTCAATAGTAGGACTTGTAATGTCTTACCATCATATATATTGTACCTGAGAAACATTTTAAATTACTGGCCTTAAGTTTAATAATTAAGTATTTAGACATAAGTCATAAGATGCTAAGTGTAGTCTTAAGTGTAATTAAGGGTGTGTGTGAAGGGAAGGGGGGTTTATTAACCTGCACCATCTCTCCTAAATGGTGACTCTGTTTGTTTAGGTGGAGGTGAAACGCGCAGAACCTCGTGATAGCAAAAGCCAAACTCCAGGGCCACCGAGTGCCAGTCAGTGGGGAAGCAGGATCATGCCAAGTGCTGCCAATGGCTGGGCAGGTCAGCCCCCTCCGACTTGGCAACAAGGATATGGCCCTCAAGGTACTGCTTTAGTTTTCTTGGAGTCACTGTTGCAAGCATCTTGCCTTTACAGCTTGCTGGTAATTTCGTTTTCTGGCAAATGACAGTATTCCCAGGTTTATCAATGCTATTGCTCTGCTGGATTATTGATAGCAGAACTAAAATTGCACACATCAGTCCTTCCCAAGTCTGTTGAGATTGTTCCTTCACTTCTTTTCCCAAAAAACTTTGTTTCATAGGGTTGTACCAAGTCTAGCGTGTGTCCGAGGCGGTGCTTCACCTGTTCTGTTTGGTTCTGCCTCTCCCCACGTAGAATCGGCATGGTTTTCGGTAATGCGGAGAAGGTGTTGAGAAAGCTCAACGGCTCAAGTTGTGTCTCCAGCTGTGGGATTGTGGCCTGCGTGAGACCCTAATGAAAAATTTTGTTGAAATACAGGTTTTCAAGGATGAGGCAGTTTCAAAGGAAGTTATAAGTAAAATTTGAAAGGGATGAGAGAAAAACAGATGGTCTTGTCTTTAGATTTTATTGCTTAATGTAGCCTGGAAAAATAACAAGCAGCTATGGGGCTAGCAGTGGTGCAGGGGAACACTTACTGCATATAATTTTCTTGATTCAGCTTGAACCCTTCAGGGCTGAAAGGAGAGCAGGCATGTGTTTTGGGTTTGATGGCTATAAACCCCACAAGATTTTGTAGACAGGATAAATATGCTGAGTTCATCCAAAGACAGTTTTGATAACTTATGGAGAAATATGGTGGTATAATTGAGTTGCGTTTGACAGAACAGAACTTGCTTGCTCTGATATATGAGAAATTTTCACCTGGGGGGCTAAAGGGAGTGTCACTGCTTCATCTATTGCTACAATAGATGATACCTCAGTGGAGGGATTGCTTGTTTCCCCATGGTGCTTATTAACTTGAAAGCTGCAGCTGAGGCTTTGACATTCTGCACAGATGTGCTAATCTGCAACTGCGCAAATTGAGAAACTAGATTATTTTCAATGTGGTTATTTGTAGAGAAGACGATATCTGATCCACTGGAAAGATTAATGTAAAACATAAATGCATTTATCTTTCAATCTTAATGCTGCAACGAATGCAGATGATGATGTTTTTATGGTTCAAAAACTTCAAAAATAACTACAATAAACCTGGTAGTATATTAAAAATGCTTTGGATGTGTATTCTGCTGTGATTATCAGTGCTTTTGTTCTTTATACCAGTATAGTTTCTTGCACTTGGTATGCTTGCAGCTCTTGAACGCTCCATCTGATTTGAGTTTGGGGACTGCTCTGTTCTATGCATTATTTGCTGAATGATTCAGGGTCTTTTCAGAATTGCATATTCAGAAATAGTCCAAGACTATTTCTTGGACCATAAAAATAGATCTGTAAGGGACACTGGGAGGATACCATGTCTATTCCAGAGCCCAGAGCAAGATCAACTTTCTTTTAAATCATTCCTGTTTCATAGTATACGGCTTCAGTGCATGTATAAGTTGCTTTTTTTGTTCTGTTTTAGGGATGTGGGTGCCAGCTGGACAGGCAATTGGTAAGTACGTTATATGGGACTGATTTTAAAAGAAAAAATCCTACTGAGCGAGGGTGTAGTTTCTTTAAGAATTCACAGTGATTTGTGGATTTCTGTAGTATTTAACCTACATTTAAAAGCTTGATTGAATTTGTCCTGAAAGAAAGAAGGAGAAGATAGTGTATACTTACCAAATCAGTAATGGGAGCTGACATACATCCTGCTGTTGCCAACCACGCTAATTTGTTATCAAGGAATTACATTCTCAGCTGCAATTACTTACAGTAGGGATACTTGGAGGACAAATATTTCCCAAAGTAAGAATTCATAGAAGGCTGAGAGTGTGTCTGAAATCTATCAAACAGCTTTACCCCATCTAGAGGTTGCTGACTTAAGCAGCAGCTCTTCATTATTAAACTGCTTTAGTTTTTGGTTTCTCTTAATTTTCTAGGTGGATATGGACCACCTCCTCCAGGAAGAGGAGCTCCTCCACCACCACCACCATTTACCTCATACATAGTCTCTACACCTCCTGGAGGATTCCCACCTCCACAAGGATTTCCACAGGGCTATGGCACCCCTCCACCATTTAGTAAGTGACCTACAGGAGTTTGGATACAGTCTATCACCAAATTCAGTCTTCAGCTTTTGCTCATCTTTCTCTGGACTTGAATTTTTTTCCCCTAGGTTTCACCTAGCCTTAGATGTTTTGCCTAGATTGTATATTCTGAGCTATAATTAACTATATAAGTATTTTTGCCAGTGAGTTGGGTTACTTTTTTCTTGGGTGCAGCAATCATTTATGTTCTCTAGTTTACATCTGTGTTGCTAAATGAGTTTAGGTTTGTTGTGTACCCCTATTACGACATCTGAGAGAAAAGTTAGAGATTACTGTGTGGTGACCTGGGCTAGACACAGGCTGGGATTTTTGGAGAAGCTTAAGGATTTAAGGTCGCAACTGGCATTGGAAATGTAAATAGGATTTTAGTACCTACCCCCTCAGGCCACCTTTTGAAAAGTCTAGTCACAAACCTGGTTTAAAAAAGAAGCTGGAAAATAGCACCCAGTTATCTAGAGTTGCTTGTTCTGCTATGAAGAAACCGTTTGTTTGGGATTTTTTTCCCTTCCTAAGATGTTTAATAACATGGCTTCCTTCTCACGTCTCTCCTGTGTGCATGTGAGCACATTTATCACTTTCTCTTTGCTGGTTGCTCATGTGGCTGCAGTCTTCCTTTGGCATGAGATTTTTCACGTTAGAAGGTTTTTTGTTGGGGTCTTTCAGCCGCAGTGGCTGCCAGAGTGTAGGAGTGAATTACTGTATGGCCAGCTCAAGGTAACACTTTGGTTTCAATAGACTTCTAAGTATTTTAAAAAGAAATATATCATACTTTAAAGCCAGGCAAGAAGTCAGGGTGGTGTTTACCTGTGTCTTTTCACATGTATTGTACTTTCCTTGTGTTTCAGGTTTTGGTTATGGTGCTCCACCTCCTCCACCTGACCAGTTTGCCCCACCTGGAGTACCCCCTCCACCTGCCACTCCAGGGGCAACACCACTAGCTTTTCCACCACCACCACCACCATCTCAGGCAACTCAGGACATGAGCAAACCCCCAACTGCTCAGCCAGAATTCCCTTATAGTCAGTTTGGTAAGTAACTGCATATAAAATAAACTCAGCTTGATCTTTCTCCCCTTCCTGCTTTTCTTTTATACTTGGGTAGAAAGTCAGTGTTCAGAAACAGTTTGCTAGCACTGAAGGCACTTCTCTCCCGAGTGGGAATGCCAGCCACCAGCTCTCAAGTGATCCTTAAATCATTCAGCATTCTAGCCAGAGGGTATTTTCTTAATCAAATCTAAAACATTGCTTGTATGTTGTGAAATAGTCTTCAGAGACTTGTGTACTGCTAGGATAAGTTACTGATTTGCACTCTCCCTGAATCTGTAGTTAAAACTTTTTTCTCCAAGAGCTTCATGGAGCCTGTAGTCAACTTTTTTGTGTAACTGACTTTGGTCAGATTGGAGAGTAGACTTCAAGAGTAAGAATAGCATCGAGAGGCAAGCAGTACAGGGTATAAGAATCCATCCCAGCTGTGTGCCTTTTCCTCCCTTCCCCCTATTCCTTCCCTGTCTATCTCAAGTTCTAGTTCTGTCAGAAGTGTGTAAAGCTTAATTGTGCTAAATAGGTAACTGTTTCAGATAGCTGATAGAAGACATTGATATAACAAGTTTTAAGGCAGGCAGACAGTACTACAAAAAAAAAAAAAAGCTAGACAAGTGCTTGTGCTCCTGAGTAAAATTTATGCTCCTCCCTTGGGAAGCTGAGAGGAAGTTCTCACCTTGCTTTTCCACTCAGCCCTATTTTTGAGCAGTGTTCTCCAAAGAGCTGTTTGTGGCATACTGCCTTTTTTTTTTTTTTTTAAGGGATTGTAATTGGTCACTTTTTATTTCTGAAGTGAACTTTTTGCATGCAGTAGGCCCATGGATTAAGACTGTTCCCTCCTTGAACAAGTTCTCCATGTGTGTTAGTGCCTGCCTGCTTCATTTGAAGTGCCTGCAGAAACTGTTATGAAATGAACACTTTGTAAAGTTACTTAAATAGATAATATTTGAAGTTCCAAAAATGTAAAATGGGCTTTGAAGGAAGATTAGTCTTTCAGATGTGTTTCTAAAGCAAGTGTATGTTCTCATGTTGATGAATTTGAAATGTTTTTCAATTTGTTTGTTATAAACACAGTTACTTTCATAGATAGCTTTGCCCTTGTGACTCAAGAGGAAGTTCTTCTTGTCTTGCCAGAACTTGTCTCTTTGCAGACTCTTTTTGACGGGGGGTGGACCCTACTAAATAAAGTATAAATCCGTGCACAGTCATTTATATTCAGTGGGGAGCCAATATTTTGGATGTGTTGGGAGTTTAGGAAGAATCTGTTTTCCAACATTGTGAAAAAGTGGGAAGGGGGGATTCCAGTGTTTGGTGTGTATGGTACCACTTGCCTCTTGTATATTCTGGGAAGCCTCTTTGCCAGTGAAATATTTCAGGTGTTCTCAGTTAGTCTTTTCAGAGTGCTGGGTGGGCAGGGAGGAGGGAGGAAGAGGTGCGTAGTACTGCATTTTGAGGAAGAAGGCTAAGGAGTTTAGTTGTTTAAACCGCAACTGCAGTTGGTCTCTCAAATCAAGAGTGCTTTTCTAGCCTGAAAGGTGTTATGAGTACAAGTTCTAACAGGGATAGAGGTATTTAATATGCTACAGTACTGCAGAATCACCCACCTGTTCATAAAGCTATGTGTAAAATCTTTTAAACTTTTTTAAAGAGCTTCAGCACTTCATGTCATCGCAAATTAGTTAGCAGCATTGCTGTACAATAGGCAGTCTAGCTGATCTGCATGTATTTACATAAATGCGTAAAGCTTATGGGCTTTAAAGAGGCACTGAGTTATCTAATCATTGTGGCATTTTAAGATTTGTCCTAGCTTGACAGCATCTTATATGCTGCTATGTTTACAGCTAGGATGAATGTAAACACGAGTAAATTAAACACTAACATGGGTGTGTCTCCCTCACCCTGAAAAATTATCTCTGTACAGGGCTCTCTTGGGGTTCGTCACCCTGGTCTCCTCATTTCTTACTAGGGCTGGGTACCTATTCTCAAGACCCTTCAGGCTACGCGCCAATACTTTGTTTACACTCTTATGGTCAGGCTGAGCAGTGAGAAACCTAGGTAGGTGGTGCCTATTTACAACCAATGCTCTTGATATATCTGCGTTTGGGAAATTAACTTGTGTTTCTTGCAGGGTCTCTTTCAAGAGGGTGGGGGGGAGCATTGTGGCTCAAATGTTTACTTTTGTTGAGTAAGGGCAATACAATTCTCTATGTTCATTAGCTGGCTGAAGTGAAAACTCATGACTGAAGTATGAATGATGCTGCTGTTCGCTTCCCAAGCTGCTGCACTGGCGAGGCTTTATCCTGTGTAATCGAACTAAGCTCAGGTTCTTAAGACAGTAAAACTGTCATGGTTGGCACAGCTCCCTTGGAGAGCAGAGCCCTGTGAAACGGCAGGTGAACTGTGTGTTCCACTGTGAGGTGCTGGTACAAACCGAGAGCTGCAGCAGGAATTAAGAAAGCAGGGGGAAGACAATATGTACTTAAATGTCTGGCTGTTCAGGTTTATGCTGTAGGTTTCCTTCATGATAAACAAATTGAGAACTGTGGTTTCCACCACTTAATGCTCTTAACACTGCAGTGTACAGTGAGAATGAATAACTTCTGATTTTATTTTTTTTTTTCCCCACTCTGAGCCTCACCCCTTGGCAAACAATCAAATTGTATTTTTGGTTGCCTGCTTATCTCTGTCTGAAAAAATGACTGGATTAGCATTTTTTGCTAATAGAGGCCTGTGATAGTTGTGTTTTAATGCTCATTAGTGGTAGCAAGTCCTGAGAGACAGGCAGAGCTTGAAATTGAAATACTGAAGACATGCTAAGGACTTTGTTTTGGATTAAGAGAGTTAAACCTGCTTTAAGCCTGCATAGAGAGAAGCAGAACTGCAGAAATGTACTGAGTAATTAGGATTCTTAATACCATCTTTCATAGCAGAGGCTTGCACTGATGCCACTATTATGATTAAGAGTCGTATTTAATTATGGGAACTCTTATTAAATTTCTCAGTTTCTCAGTGTTCTTAATTTGCATCTAGTTGTCTTACATGTTGGCAGCAAGAATTCCAGCAAGCCTTTCGTCTTCACCCTTTCTCCCTATCCCCAAATTCTGCTTACTCTAAACCTACTCTGAATCTGGTCTTTGGCATGGATTATGTTGCAGAGTGGTGGTCACAGTCTCACTGAATAGGCAGAAGGACAGTGTGGCAGGAGAGGAGAAGTGTTTAGTTCCTCAGATTGAGGAAGAGCAAGATAAATGTTAACTTGCAGCATGCATTAGCATAAAGTTCAGTTGAGACACAGTACCCATTCAGGCTTAGAACTGAACTCGGATGCAGTTGGTGGTGTAGGGGACTTGGGAGAAGGATTTTATAGTTGCTTACTGACTGCTGCTTCTCTTTAGCTAGGTTAGAAGTATTCGCCACCGTCTGCCATAGCAGTAGGGTGTCAGGTTTTGAAATGGAGCTTTGTTTTTTGAACTTGCAACAAATACACTTCAGCCTGCCCATGCAGTGAGTTGTCGGGGAGGGATGTTCTTTCTAAGGGCAACTTTGGACCAAGGGTTCCATTATATAAAGTACATAATGGGTGCAGTAGTCGCAACCTTCTGGATTCCGTTTTGCCAACTTTGCCCCCTCATGTTTCAATTTACCTTTTTTTCTATTGAATATTCCTTGAAAGAGAGGCTGATTAGTTAATTAAAATAAATATTTGGGCAGCGGTGCTCTTGTTTTTTGAAAGGGAATTTAAGATTGTCTTCTCCAGTGTGCCTTTTCCACGAAGGAATTTTTTTGACTGTCTAGGGAAGATGGTGAAGCTGACTGTATGAAGCCTGAGTTCTAATAACTGTGCGGTCAGTGTGAGGTGCTGCAGTATGATAGCTGTGAGATTTCAGGAAAAACTTCCTTGCTACATCTTCATCTCTGCTGAACCTGACAGTACTAGTTTTTAGCCAATAAAAAAACCAACCTAAAACAAAATAAAAATATTCAGAATAAGCTGACAGCAAACCTGCAAGCCACTTCAAGTTTCTGAACAGCCGTAATATGATAGTTTTAACTACCAGCCTGGGTAGGATTACCTCTAAAAGTGAAAACTACCATTTCTGCTTACCTATTCAGTTCTGCTTTTTGCCTATTTCTTCTGTATAGAAGGTAAATAATTGCAAGAACTGAAAGCAGTTGCTTATCTTAAAATGTTAGACCGAGGTGTTAGCTCCTGAGGCCGTGCATGCAGGGAGGGAGCGGCACCAGGTTTTGAATTTGCGCCTCTGTTGTGCGTGTGGATGATACTGGAAGCTAACCCCGCTGCCTTTTTCCACTTCTCCCCAGGGTATGGACAAGACTTGAGTGGTTTTGGACAAGGTTTCTCTGATCCCAGCCAGCAACCCCCTCCCTATGGAGGCCCCTCGGTGCAACCATCAAGTGGCCCACCTGCAGGAGGAAGTGGTTTTGGACGAGGACAGAACCATAACGTGCAAGGATTTCACCCCTACAGGCGCTAGCGTGGGCTGGCAATCAGGGAATTCTGTCCACACAGGGATGTCTGGTACCAGCTGAACCCAGGAATCCCAGACTTCTGAACTTGTGACAATCACATACTTGATGGAAGAAAAACCTAACAACATTTTTTTTGGGGGGTGGGGGAAGATGGCTTCTGAAGGCAAAGCTGTGGGTGTTTGGACTGCAGTTTTTAAATATTTTCCTTTCTCTAACCCATCAGCACAAATAAAGAAAATGTCACTGGTTCAAACTACAGGGTTTTAAAAATGTCTTCAGCTTTAATTCAAAACTTCAGGTTTCTTTTTTTTGAAATTATTTTTCCTGAGCCTTTGTTTTACCGTATATTGTAAACTTTTATGTTTAAAAGAAAAAAATATATACATTTACAGATTGTGAAATTTTTAAGAGAAATTTTCTACTATGTATGCTGGCTTATTTTTTAATTTAAAACAGGGTTTCCGTTAGCACTGTTGGAAGTGAGGGTAAGCTGCAACCCCCTTACTCCTGACATTAGTGGTGGGGCGGATGGTTCAGAAACTCTGGGAGTTAAAAGAAATCTACTGAGTGTATTTTGCTTTTGTTACCTGATGGTATAGAACTGGTAACAAGGCAGGTGCAGACTTGTTGACGCACAGAGTCACTTACGAAGCGCAGTGTTAGATCTGTGCTTCAAACGCTTTCAAATCCTCTGTGGATTTCATTAGGGGTTAACGGAGGCCTTGTTAAGATGTAGATTTCCCTCAGGCAAAAGGTTTAGGTGCATTTTGCACTAACCAGTGATTACCCCTGGTTTGAATAAAGAGAAGTACATTTGGATTAGAAACACAAGCCTGTCTCCATTTTTTTTTCTTTTGACAAAAAAGTTTCTTGTGAATTTGTGTTTTCATGAGAAATCAATTGGCAGCCTTGAAAATCACGTCTTAACATCAGTATACAGGCTTACGCTGTGCCTCAATGGACTGTTAAACTACTAGCAGTGGAATTCAGTCAGCACTTCTTCATGCCCACTCAACTCTTGCCCTCTTCATGAGAGAATCAGCTGTGCTGGTGCAGGGTCTGGGGTGGCACTGTCGGATTTGCTTTGTAGAGGCTGAAGAGCCATTGCAGCTGCTGTTGGCTCTGACCTGGATTGGATTTGACCTGAAGGGCTCTTGCACGGAGTCTCCTAAACCTGCCGGTGTGCCTGTCGCCAGAGCTGCAGGTGGCTCTGCGCGCGTTAGGTCAGTCGCGTGTTGATGGCGGTGACGTTGAATGCTGCTCTTCATCTGACCTTGAGGCTTCAAGGCGCTGGGCAGAACGCATTCTTACGAGCTGCAAGGGGCACGTGTAGGTATCTCATGGATTTGTGCACCTCCAGGAGAGTGTCCTTTGTCTGTCTCTCTCCCTGCTTCTGAAATCCAGAGGTAATCTTGCTGGTGATGTGATCTGCCTGGTGCTTATTCAGGGCTCACGTTCCTCATTTCTGTCCTGATGCAGTAAGCGTGCTTCTGCTACCGCAGGTTGATGATCTGGTTACCATGTACCTCTTTTGGGGGGAGGTTCTCTGTAACTGCTGAGAGCAGCATAAAATGGGTAAAACATGGATTTACAAGCATCTTACTGTGTGGATTAGACCGGGGTCTTCTGGAGTACCGCTTTGGCGTTTGTCTCATTTAAATGCGGGGTTGAGTCCATGGGAAAGGAACGGTTCTAACGTGGTAAATGAGCACCGCGCAGTGAAACTGGTTGTTGGCTCAGAGGCAGCAACGCGCCACGTCTTGTCCATCCTTTACACGCGAGTCTGAGGGCAAGCTGCTGTGTCAAAACCAAACCTTATCCGAGGAACCTTCTCCCAGGGCTTGTGTACTGCTGGGTGTGCGTCTATGCTTAGTTGTTTCCACTCTCGTTAATCGCTATTAATAGGGCTTACCTCTTCGGCAATGGATAGCGCACTGTTGCAAGTTTAAAGGACTCTTTGCAGGAGCAGATGTGGTGTTGCTCAGCATGACTTCAAATTCAGGATGTGTTGGGATGTATCCGTGGTGCTGGAGGTCGCTGGGTTGCTCTTGGAAGGACTTTGATCAGTTCAGAGGGGTTTTTTTTTTTGTGGTTTGTCTGGATTGCACCAGTTCCGCTCACTGTGAATCCTCTTGGCTCTGCTTCTCGCTCTGTTACTTCCACGAGCACAAAGCATGTGGTGCTTCCCTGCTGGAACGGGAGCCACTCATCTTGTGTTCCGTTTGCAGAGGTGTAACTTGGTGCTCTGCCTTTGACGTGGTGCGACTGCTTTGACTTCCTCATTGAGGTTTGGTTTGTAATTTACCACTGTGCAAAATACACCCTGGGAAATGGTATTAGTGCAAAACCATGGCACTTCCAACGGCACGCAGAACAGAAGGAGGCCTGAAGTTGTTGCTGCTCTGCCACCTTTCAAGCTCTTCTCAGATAAAAGGTTTTGGAGATGGATACCTTCTGTGCAGAACCAGCTCTTCCAGGTTAGCGCAGGACGTTGCATCTGTGTGAAATTCATCTCCGCCCAATCGACCTGTGCCGAGAGATGAGCTGTCTGTCCTCGCTTTCAACCTTCCTCTCGGAGCGTGAGCTGGAAAAGCTGCCCGGCTCCTGGTGGGAAGCAGGAAGGCAGTGGAAGACGAAGATGCATTGGTGAAAGATGAAGGCTGGGCGAGGGATGCGGCGGCGAGGTCCAGCGCGTGGCTGCAGCAGCAGGTAGTAGCCGTGCCGCGAAGGTGACTTCGGCATCCCTCCTGCAACGTTTATCTCTCCGGTTTATCTCCTGGGGCTCTGCCTCGAGCTCCTGACCCCCCTCTCTGCCCTACGTGTCCCCCGCCATCTGCCCTGGGGAAGGAGGAGCGGGTTTGGGGGGGAAGAGGAGGGTCTGTCCCTCAAACAGGACCCTGTCCCAAAGCAGAGTGTCCCTGCTCCGCCCTGTTGCCGTTCTCTGCACCAGCGCCAACCCACACCCCCGCCCGCGTTATACCCGACCCCCCACAGTAGCGCGGGGCGCGGCCCCTTTAAGGGAAGTGAGGGCGGAAGCGCTGCCGGACGTTGCGGGGGGCGGGGCTTCCCGCCCCTTTCCGCCCCGCCGCAGCTCTCGCGAGATCCGCCGCTTCCGGCCCGAGCGCGGCCTTTTCCGAGGCGACCCGGCCAAGATGGTGGGTGCGGGCGGGGGAGCTGGCGGCTCTAATCGGGCTCCATCCTCCGCGGGGGCGGCCCGCAGGAGCCGGGGCCGCCGCTGCCGCCGAGGACGGCTCGGTCTCTTCCCTGGGGGGCAGGGGGCTGCCCTCCCCTGGGTCCTGCCGGGGCCGGAGCTGCCCCGGCCGGGTTAGGCCTCAGAGCGGCGGGAGCCCGCTTCCCCAGGACCGGGCCCGGCGGCGGCGTTGAGGAACCCGGGGAGGGGAGGAGGGGGGACGGCTTGGGGGCCCTGCGGAACTCGGTGCCTGCGGCCTTCCCGTGGGTGGGGGGGGGTGAAGGAGGGTCTGGGCGGCCCTGACACCCCCCCTCCCCCCTTCCCCGGTGCTCCCGGCTGCAGGCGGAGGTGGAGCAGAAGAAGAAACGAACTTTCCGGAAATTCACCTACAGAGGGGTGGACCTGGACCAGCTCCTCGACATGTCCTAGTAAGAGCTGTCATTGGGGCACTGCCCCCCCCGGCCTGGGGTTGGGGGGCTGGGGGCTGTTTCTGCGGGTTGGGGCAGCTGAAAAAAAATGGTGTTTTGGCTGGGTGGTTCTGTAATTTCTTGTCTGGGCTGTTTGAGTGGGTAACGTTGCCAGTGCGGGGTCCCTGGGGGAGTGGGCTCCCTGCGGGCTGCGTTCCAGGCTCGGTTTCTCCATCCCTTCCAGCGAGCAATTGATGCAGCTGTACAGCGCCCGACAGCGCCGGCGTCTCAACCGGGGTCTGCGCCGCAAGCAGCACTCCTTGCTGAAGCGCCTGCGTAAGGCCAAGAAGGAGGCACCGCCCATGGAGAAGCCGGAGGTGGTGAAGACCCACTTGCGGGACATGATCATCCTCCCCGAGATGGTGGGCAGCATGGTTGGTGTGTACAATGGCAAGACCTTCAACCAGGTGGAGATCAAGGTGAGGCGTCACAGCAGCATCCCAACAGCTCGGTTCCGAGCTGAGCATCCTGAACACATCTGCGTTATGTTTTTTAATGCTTTCTGTAATCCTGCTCCTGCCCTCTGTCTGAGGGGGAGGGTGAGGCTCCTGCTTGGAGCAAAGCTGGCCCTGAGGGACACCTGAAAGCGTCCGTCCTGAGGACGGGCTGCTCACAGAGGGGTCTCAGGGCTTTGGTGTGGCTTGGACGTAGTGAAATAACATGGCAGTTGGGAGCACGTGTGTGCTGCTGCCTCAGGAGGGCCGGGGACGTGTGCTGGCTGTGCTCAGCCCTGGCTCCCTGCCCACCGGCACCTGTTTCGGATGAAATAGATCCGTGAGGTTTTCTGGGAGTGGAATAACCTGCAGGGTGGTGTGACCTGATACCACTAGTGTGATTAAGTGCCGCTTTCGGTTTGTACCTGGTGTTAGATCCAACCTGAAAGCGCACCGAAAAGCCCCCGAGGCTTATGTCCCCCTTCTCCCGGGAGGTGCAGTGCTGGTCAGGGGCTCTTGGGGGGCAGAGGGAGCCCCTTATCCTGCTGAAGCCCTCCAGCCCCACACAAAACCAGCAGCACCCGTTGGCCACAGGCCCTGGCCACCGCAGGAGGAGCCCGGACACAGTGACAATGCCGCAGGCAGTCCTGGCTCCACGCGTGGCGTTGTTGGAACAACCGGCTGCACCAGGGCTTCTGCCAGCACACGGATGAGGGTTGTGACTGTCCCCGACCTGCCACAGGGGCAGTTTGGGGAGAGGGGTTGTGGTCTGTGCCGCTGGCCCAAGTCACTGCCTCCAACATGGATCTCTTCTTTCCCTTCCAGCCTGAAATGATCGGTCACTACCTGGGGGAATTCTCCATCACATACAAGCCAGTGAAACACGGCCGGCCTGGCATCGGTGCCACCCACTCCTCCAGGTTCATCCCTCTGAAGTAACGAGGCGCTGCTGGGAGCCTTTTCTATGTGTAAATAAAGAGATTTCTCCCGGCTGTTTCTTTCCTGGCCTTGCGGTTCCCGGGGCTGTGGGCTCACGTCGGGGTGGGCTGCGGGCTGGGGCACAAGCGAGCAAAACTTAATCACGATTTCATGTTTTCCTGAAGGTTTCCCTTTCTTTTTTTTTGGCACTCCTTTTTGGTCAACACAGCCAGCAAACACTTCTCTTCAAGTGGGTTTGGTGGATGAAGAATTCCTTGTGCTTTGCTGGGAAGTGGCAAATGGCACTTCCATGTTATTTTATGGCACTTCCATCTATTTAATTTCATTTTGAGCGATGTTTGCGTTGCCCCAGGCAGGTGACAAAGGATGTGCTTGCCAAATTGAGAGGTGGGTTGGTTCCCAGGGCTTCAGAGCCAGCCCCGCTCCTGGTGGGGAGGCTGCCAAGGACACCGAGATCCCAAGCAATTATTTTCTCATCTTAGATTTGTGGATTCCAGAGGCTTTTAGTGTCTTGTTGGCTCAAGAGTGGTGGTGGCTGGGGCGGGGGGCGGTGAGCTGGTGGTTCGCAGCTTGGGCTGAGAGGGAGGAACGTTTCCCCTAGTGATTCTGGGGGGAGAAGCTGCTCTTCAGTACAGGGTGGATGATCCGGGGCAGATGGATGATCCAGTGCCCCCAGGTCCTGGGCCGAGGCCAAGGGAAGCCGGCCAGCACCCGATGGCTGAGCCGAGAGCTGCTGTCAGTGCCAGGGAACCGGGACAGGGATGGCCGGTGTCCCCAGCTCTGAGGAGCGTTTTGAGGCGGTGGCCTCTCCAAAAACCCCCGGGCCAAGTCTCCAGCCCTGGCGGCGGTGATGGGGGCCCCGGCACTGCCATGCTCTGCAAAGCCAGGGGCTGTTTGTCACTGTCCCCGCGGCTCCTGGCGTGCTTGTCTCTGGTTTTGCTCCTTGTGTCACCCCTTTCAGCACCAACACCACCACCCTGCCCCGGCACGTCTCGAGCGTTGTGGTGATGGATGGGTTTTGGCACAAGCTGCGCTGGGAAAACCTCGCGACCTTCAGGCGGGCAGTCACGCAGGCGCACAGCTGAGATGGTGGCAAATGCTCTGATGGTCTCATCCTGGTTTTATCGGGACCGAGAAGCCATGCCTTTGCCCTGCAAGGCCTTGGCACCAGGAGCGGCTGGGCTCAGCACCAGCCCCAGGCTCTGGTTGGATTGGTGCAGGCTGTTGTCAGGGGAGGGTGGCAGCGGGGGCTGTGCCCGGGGGCTTTGGGACATGCTGAGCTCAAGGGGTGGTTTTGGCACGTCCCTGCCGCTGGCCCTGAATGTGTTAGGGGGTCTCCTGGCACCTGGCGCCAGGCTTTCGGGTCTTTTAAACACCCACCAGCCCTTTCCTGCTCCCTGGTGATGCTGTGGCACGGCCGGGGCCATTTGTCCTTCAGGGAAGATCTCCCATCACGGAGCTCAGGGTCCCTTTTGTTCAAAAAATGTGACCTTGAGGGTCCTTGTGTGGCTCCCACTGGCATGGGGGGACAGGGCTGGGGTCACTCGGCCTGGTCGAGGCCGGAGGTGCACCCTCAGCCCCCAGCCCTGTCCCCACGCCCCTGGGGGAGAGCCAGGCCACCCCAGCCAGGCGGTGGGTGCCGGTGGCCTTGGTGTGCGTGGTGCCGTCGTGGTGCACGGCACAGGTCACGGGCAGAGCAGCAGGATCAGGCCTGGGGCTGGATGTGACCCCATGTTGTGTCCAGCTGGGCCCTGCTCGATGCTCCTGGCTGGGGGGGGGCTGATCGGCTGGGGGTCCCGCTCCTCCTGGGGTCCCGCTCCTCCCGGGGTGATGCCAGGCTCAGCCCCGCACCGGGCAGAGTGTGACCACCCCCAGGGCTGATCCCCCCAGACATGGTGACAGCCCCGGACGGCTTGGGGGCGAGGGGGGGGGGTCAGATTTGGCCCCAGGACAGGAGCAACGGGGCAGATCCTGCAACCCCCAACGTTTGGGGTTTTTTTTTTGGGAGGGGGGGTTCATGGAGATCTCCCCCATCAGCGCGGGGGTCCCTTCTCCCCCCGCCCCGACTCATCCCCGGGGAGGGGGGGGGGGGGAAGGCGCGGGGACCCCCCCCCCTCGGCCGCCGCCCTCTCCCGGCCGCGGCGCCGCTGGAAAATCCCGACCGGGAGCGGCGGGGGGGGGCGGGGGCGGGATGCGGCTGCTCGGGGCCGCGCCGGCTCCTCGCCCAGCTCCGCGCCGCCGCCGCCGCCGCCGGGGATGAGGTACGGCCGCACCTGCCCCCCCATCCCACCCCGGGCACCCCCCGGACCCCCCCAACGGGCACCCCCGGGGGGGTCCCGGTGGCTCCGGTCGCTGCAGCCACCGGGGATGGGGAGCGGGACGGGGACCGGGGGAAGGAGGGGGGGGATCGGGGTGCGGTGCCGGGTTGCGGAGGGGCTGGATGAGGCCGGGGGGGGCCCCGATCTGCTCCCCCCCCCCCCCCCCGCGGCAGAGGGTGCCCCCGGCCCCGGCTGCGCTGAATGTGCCGGCATGGGGGGGGGCGCGGGTCCAGCCCTGGGGGGGGGATCGGGGGTCTGGGGGGGGTCGGGCAGCATTTAGCCCCCGCATCCCCGGCCGCGGGGACAAAGGCCGGACAATGCCGGGGCTCTGCTGGGAGCCCCCGGGCGGGGGGGGCAGCACCGACCGCCCCCATCCCATCCCTCTCCCCATCCCCATCCCCATCCCCATCCCATCCCCATCCCCATCCCATCCCCATTCCCACCCTGCGGGCAGGGGGATGGGGGGCAGCGGGGCCCGCGGCTGGGGGGGTCACTGCTGGGGTGGCAGCATCTCCCCCCCCCCCCAGCTCCCCGTGGAGCCCCTCCCGATGCTCCTCACCCAAACCACCCCGGCGGGGCTGCTCCGGGGGGCTGGGGCTGAGCCCCGGACCCGGACCCCCAAACCCACAGCCTCAAATCCACATCCCAGCTTCCCCCCCCCCCAAACCTGCCCCTCAAAAATCTCGGCCTCTAAACCAGCACCTCAACC
Source organism: Buteo buteo (assembly GCF_964188355.1). Taxonomy (NCBI): domain Eukaryota; kingdom Metazoa; phylum Chordata; class Aves; order Accipitriformes; family Accipitridae; genus Buteo; species Buteo buteo. The sequence goes on from NC_134180.1 coordinate 1,148,118, forward strand.
CCACCCAGGGGTGGGGGATCCCATGGGTCCCAGTGCCGTGTCCCCAGGCAAGGGTGTCCCCAGCCACCCCTGGATGTGGGGTGCTGGGTGGGTGCTGTCCCCCACCCTCCGGCCCCAGTGCCCATCCCCACAGCTGCCCTGCCCATGGGTTTGGGTGGGGGGCTGGCCCTAGGAGGGGGTCCCTGCATGGAGGTCTCTGCTGGGGGCACAGGAGACCCCAGCACTCGCCCTGCCAGGGCCCTACATTTGTCTAAGGGCCGTGATGTGCGCGTGCACACAGCATACGTGCGCGTGTGCACGCGTGTGCACATGTGCGTGTGCGTGGGAGCAGCTGCTGTGCGGGGGCGTGGGAGGGACATGGGTGCTGCAGGGGGGTCGGATGCTGAGTGTGGGGAGGGAGCAGGTCCCCTGTGCCAGCGTCCTTGCGTGTGCCCCCATCTATGTGCCTGCATGTGCCCCCATGTATGTCCCTGCATGTTCCCCCATGTATGTCCCTGCGTGTGCCCCCATGTATGTCCCTGCATGTTCCCCCATATATGTCCCTGCGTGTGCCCCACACGTGCCGGTGCCGCCCCGCAGCCGTGCCGGGGGGCTGTGTGCCTGGGGCCAGCCTGGTGCTCCCTGGGGGGGGTTTGCTGTGGTCGGGGGTCCCCGGGGCCGGGTCGATCAGCAGGAGCTGGCGACAACACGCTGTTTGTTTAACGTCCCCGGGGGCTCCGGGGGCCGCAGCCGGTCGGGGGCTCAGATGTGGCTTCTGTCGGAGGCGGCTGCGCTCGGCTGATGCTGCGGTGCTGGGGACCACCGCGGTCCCTGTCCCCATCCCTGTCCCCATCCCCAGTGCCGCCACCCGGCTGGAGGGAGCCGAGGGGTGCGGGGGGGGGGGGCACGGGGTGCGTGGGGCGCAGGGGTCCCCCCAGCCCTGCCCAGGCCGAGGCGGTACGGTGCGGTGGGCAATGCGGTGCAAAAGGCTGATGCAGCGGTTTGGACCGTGCAGGGGAGGACAGGGCAGCGCGGGGAGCGGTGCTGGGTGCCGTGGGCGGCACGGTGCGGTGCGGTGGGCAGCGCGGTGCGGTGGGCAGCGCAGATGCCGCTTCTCCACCCGCTGTATCTGCTGCAGCATCTGCCCCCCCGGCACCTTGCCGGGTGGATCCAGGCCCCACCAGTGGCCTCGGCCAGTGCCGGGGTGCCCTGAGCAGAGAGGGGCAGCTCTTGGGTGTCGGAAGAGCCGGGTCCCCAGGACCCCGAGCCATCGCATCCCCCCAGGGTGCGCCCACGGCAGCCCACGGCCCTGCCTGACACCCGGCCACGCGCCGCAGAGCCCCCAACAGCCCGTGGGTGGGGGGGGGACCACTGGGTCCCGCGGGACAGTGACCGTCACGGTGCCAGAGCGTGGGCTGCGAGAACGTAGCTGCAGCCCTGGCCCCCCGCTTCCCGCAGCCCTGGCCCCCCCTTCCCCGTTGTGTCTAGACGCTTCGCAAATGCAGGTGCAGCCGCGCCAGCCCCTCCCCACAGGCTGCAGATGCCCAGCGCTGCTGCGGGCCGCTGCGCTCGGCCGTCCCTGCCAGGGGACCCGGGGGGGGTCCAGAGCTCAGACACCCCCCTCCATCAACCCCCTGCCCCTCCCCAGGCTCCCCTGGCCAGGGCGGGAGAAGGGCAGGAGCTGGGCTGAAGCTGGTGGGTGAGCTGGTGCTGTGGGGTGTCCCAGCCCTGCAACTGCACTGACAGCCCCCCCTGGAGCTGGGGGGGGCCACAGACCGGCCACCGCCCCGCTGAGGGGCTGCAGCAGCCCCCAGGCACTTCCAGCCGCTCTCTGCCCCAGCAGCATCCCACCCCCTGCAAATCAAAGCTGTCACCACAGAGCTGTGGGGATGGGGGTCCCGGGGGTGTGGGGGGGGAACGGCCTCGTGCCTCAGTTTCCCTCTGCCTCATCCAATGAGGCCGGTGCCATGTACTGCCTGGGGTGTCCAGCAGCCAAATGTCCCAGCCAGTCCTGACCTGCTGCAGCATGACACAGCACCGTGGGGCGGGCGGCCGGAGCACCCCGGCATCGCGCAGGGTGGGGACACCCCGTGGGCAGCCCCGTGGGAGGGGGCTCAATCAGCACCCACCGCCAGCTGAGCCGGGGGACACACTCCTCACTCTGAGCAGTTCGGTCAGCGCTGAGAGGTTTGGGGTGCTGGGGGGGGTGGGGACGTGTTCCCCCGCAGGTGCGGGAGCCCCCGGCTTTCATCCTCACCCCGCTGTGTCCCACAGTGCTGAACCCCCCCCCAGCCCTGTGTCTGGTGGGTGCTCGGGAAGGACCAGGGACCCTCCTGCGCTGCTCCATCCGCTGTCGCCGTAGCAACGGGAGGCCGTGCTCATCCCGCATCCCTCAGCCTGCATCCCACATCCCTCACCCATCCTCCAGCATCCCGTATCCTCCCTCCTGCATCCCTCATTGTCCGTCCTGCATCCCGGATCTGCAGCCTGTGTCCTGATCCTGCATCCCTCATCCCCACCATCCCTTTGCTGCCTCCCACCCCTTGCTCCCCCACCCTCACCCCCCCCGCCCAGCCCTCCCAGGGGTTATTTCTCTCCTGGGGGGTTATTTGCCGCCTGGGCAGCGGTGGGGGGGGGATTTGCGCCGTGGTGTCTTTGTCTCCCTCCAGAAGCGTGGCTGGCCGCGGCACGGCGTGGGCAGAGCTGGGTGGTGGGGAGGGGGAGGCACACCCCACAGTGGGACCCAGCTCGGGGCAGAATGGGGGGGTCCCCCAGCCGCTGTGGGGTGCGGGGATGAGGGAGAAGTTTAGGATGGGGGCCAGGATGGATCCTGGGGTGGGAAGGACATCGGTGGGGCCTTGGGGAGGGTGCTGGGTCCCACCGCTGTCTGGTGGGGCCTTTGTGCTGCAAAGGGGGGGGCTAGACCCTCCCCGCAAAGGGCTGGCGGAGGCAGAGAGACCCCGGAGCTTTCGGGAGCCGCCGCAGGAGAGCTTTGGGTGGGCAGGGACACGGATGGTGCTGGGGGATCGATCTCTGCCGCTGCCCCGGGCAGCCACCGTCCCTGACCCCGCTGCGGCGGGGGGACGGGCCCGATCCTGCCCCAGCCCTGCAGGGGCTGCGGGGAGGGATGAGCCGGGGGGGGTACAGTGGGGTGGGGGGAGAAGGCCCCCCCCCGCCTCCGCTGTGCAACCCCCCCCCATCTGTGCACACCCATTGCACGCACACTCGTGAACACACGTGGCGCTGACGAAGGCGGCGCGGGGCCGTCGCGCTCTCGGCCGCCAGCCTGACCCGCTGGGGTGGTGACGAGGGGTCCCCGTCCCCGTCCCCCCCCCCCATGTCCGCATGTGCCGGTGCCGCGTGCGTCCCCCCGGCAGGTGCGAGGGGCGGCCGCGGGTGTTGCGGCAAGGAGGAGGTTTGGGGGGGCCGAGGCCAGCTGGGGGGGGGACAGGGGGTTTGGGGGGGGCTGGAGGGGGAGAAAGGGGCCGGGGGTGCTGCTGGGGGGGGCTGGGGTTGGTCCTGCTGCGGGAGGGAGGGAAGCGGGAGATGGTTCAGAGAAGGAGAAGACAAAAGCGAGACAAAGGGGGAAGGGAGAGAAGGGCTGAGCTGCTGCAGAAGATGGAAATCAGGCAAGGGCTGGCAGGGGGTTGGGGGGGGCCCGGGGCTGCCCGCCTGTAGGGGTACGGGGACGGATGCCCGCTCCGTGCTGGGGATGTCCCTTCTGGAAGGCTTTGGGGGGCACCAGGTCTTGCCAGGGCAGCCTGCCCCCTCCCTGGGGGGGGGCCGTGGGTGGTGGTGGGTCCCCTGGGCTGTGGTCCTCAGGTGGGGGGGTTCTGGGGAGGTGCAGCGAGGGTGCTGTGGGGCAGGCTGAAGGTAGAACCTCGGGGTGTGCCCACCTCCACCCCCCCGCTCCGCACCGCAGGCGCTGGAGGAGGTGAAGATGTCCGGCTCCATCGCCTCGTACGACCAGCTGGTGCGGCAGGTGGAGGCGCTGAAGAAGGAGAACAGCCACCTCCGGCGGGAGCTGGAGGACAACTCCAACCACCTCTCCAAGCTGGAGAATGAGACCTCGGACATGAAGGTGAGGACAAGCCCGGCGGCGGGGGGGAGACACACATCCCGTCCTGGGGCTGCGGGGAAGGGCACACGGGGGGTTTCTCTCCGCGTTTCCCCCTGCCCCGATGGCTCCATCTCTGTTTTAGGAGGTCCTGAAGCACCTCCAGGGCAAGCTGGAGCAGGAGGCGCGGGTCATGGTGTCCTCGGGGCAGACGGAGGTCCTGGACCAGCTGAAAGGTGGGCGCCCGGGCAAAGTGGGGAGGGGGTCCCCCCTCCAAGCCCACCCTCACGCCGCTGTCCCCCTCCCCAGCCCTGCAGATGGACATCACCAGCCTCTACAACCTCAAGTTCGCCCCGGAGGCGGCCGGAGCAGGGCGCAGCGCCGAGGACAGCCCACCACCACCCGCACCTCACCGGGACGGTGCCGGGGACCTGGGCAGAGCCACCCTCCGGCTGCTGGAGGAGCTCGACCGGGAGAGGTGATGGCCGGGGGTCGGGGGGGATGCACGGGGCCGGGGGCAGCACTGATGGGTCTCCCCCCCCCCCCAGGTGCTTTCTGCTGGGCGAGATCGAGAAGGAGGAGAAGGAGAAGGTGTGGTACTATGCCCAGCTGCAGAGCCTGGCCACACGCCTGGATGAGCTGCCCCACGTGGAGACGGTGAGTGGGGGGCATCCTGGAACACCCCCCGGGATCCAGGGTGCGGGCAGGACCCTGCCCCCCTCACACTGTCCCCCCCCATTCTGCTGCCCCCCAGTTCTCCATGCAGATGGATCTCATCCGGCAGCAGCTGGAGTTCGAAGCCCAGCACATTCGCTCGCTGATGGAGGAGCGCTTCGGGACGGCCGACGAGATGGTGCAGCGAGCGCAGGTCGGGGGGGGGTGGGAGCCGTCCCTTCCCCGATTCGCACCTCCCATCCTGCGCCTGGGGGGGTCCAGCTGCCCCCTCCCAACAGACTCAACCCTGTGTGCCACCCTTGTACCCAGTGCCACGCATCCTCACGCCCAGCCCCGTGCACCCCGTACCGTGCAACCTCACACCCGGCACCGTGCAACCTTGCACGCAGATCTGTGCACTCTCGCACCCAGCTCGTTGCACTCTCACACAACTCCTTGCACCCTTGCACCAGCCCCTTGCACCGTTGCACCCAGCTCCTTGCACTCTCGCACGCAGCTCCTTGCACCAGCCCCTTGCACCGTTGCACCCAGCTCCTTGCACTCTCGCATGCAGCTCCTTGCACCGTTGCACCCAGCTCCTTGCACCCAGCAACTTGCACCCAGCTCCTTGCACGTTTGCATCGCCTCTGCGCACTGTCGCACCCAGCCCCGTGCACCATCACGCCTGGCTCTGAGGGTGCTGGGGGTCCCAGGGCGGGGGGGGGGGTCCCAGCCCTCGCTGACACCTGCTCTGCCCCCCCAGATCCGGGCATCCCGGCTGGAGCAGATCGACAAAGAGCTGATGGAGGCGCAGGACAAGGTGCAGCAGCCGGAGCCGCAGGTAGCGGGGACGGGGCTGGAGTCGATGGAGCCTGGGGAGGGTGGAGGAGGGGGGGCCAGGCGCCAGGCCCCCGCCATTGTCCCCACCGTGTCCCAGTCACCCGCCAGCGCGGCACAGCCGGGGCTTTGTGTGGCTCGGGCACCATGAAATGGGCAGTTGCCATGGAGACGAGAAGTAGGCCACGGCGGGCGGGCGCCGTGGCTCCCGCAGCATCTGCCGGCCACCCCGCCATCGCCACGGCCCCGCCGTCATCTCTGCTCCTTCCATAATCCCACGGCCCTGCCGTCGCCCACATCTCCTCCATCATCTCCGGCCCCTCCATCACTCCCCAGCCCCGCCATCGCCCCAGCCAGCCCCGCATCTCGCGCGGCCCCTCCATCGCCGACCCACGCAAGCAAGTTCCGTGGGTTCGGCCCCGGCACGCTCCACGCTGCCCGCGCCGCTCGCCTCGCCCACGCTCTTCCCTTCCCGAGCCTGCTGCTGTGGCGGCTCCCCCCCCCCCTTCCCCGATCAGCCCCGATTCGGGCTTAAAATACAACCCTGGCATTGACGAAAGCAACAATTGCAAAGACTGGGAAACGCTGCCAGGTTTAATGGCACCAGCGGGCTCCTGAAAAGCGGGGAGCAGGCGGGCAGGGGGAGCGAGAGCGGCGCGTTGCAGCCCACTCCCACCTGCCCCCCGTCTCCGCAGCTCTGCGGGAAGGTGCCGGGCATGGAGGGGGACGGCAGCCTGGACCCCCCGACCCACCCCGAGGAGGGGGGCAACAGCCTGGGCAGCAGCAAGGTGAGGGGCAGCCGCGCAGGGGTGGGCTGCGTGGCGGGGGGGGGGGTGGCCGTGCGTAACCCCGAGTCCCCCTCCCGCAGGTGGAGGTGGTCTTCTGGCTCCTGTCCATGCTGGCCACGCGGGACAAGGACGACATGTCCCGCACGCTGCTGGCCATGTCCAGCTCGCAGGAGAGCTGCCTGGCCATGCGCAAGTCGGGCTGCCTGCCCTTGCTCATCCAAATCCTGCACGACTCGGACGGTGAACCAGGGCCCCCCGAGAGCCCCGCCAGCGCCAAGGACGCCCGCATGCGTGCCAACGCCGCCCTCCACAACATCGTCTTCTCCCAGCCCGACGAGGGTCAGGCCAAAAAGGAGATGCGGGTGCTGCACGTGCTGGAGCAGATCCGCTCCTACTCGGAGACCTGCTGGGACTGGCTGCAGATGCAGAGCAGAGACGGGGGCAGAGGCCCCGACGGCAGCACGGGTACGGGGGGGGGCAAACGGGGTTGCCAGCGTGCGTGTACACACGTGCGTGGCGGTGCGCACGGCTGTGAGCATCCCTGTGTGCCAGAGGTGGCGGGCCATGGGGGGGGGGGTTTGTCGGTGCCAGACCCCAGGGCTGACCCCCGCCCCCCCCTTCTCCCCGCAGCGCCGGTGCCCATCGAGCCCCAGATCTGCCAGGCCACCTGCGCCATCATGAAGCTCTCCTTCGACGAGGAGTACCGGCGGGCCATGAACGAGCTGGGTGAGCCCGGGGTGGGGGCTCCATCCCCGGTTCACCGCAGGCATCCCTCCCCACCGGTGCAATAGCAGCAGTGCTGGGGAGGGGGGTGCCGTGGGGGGGTTCCTTGCCCGAGTCATCCCCTCTCCCGTCCCGCAGGCGGGCTGCAGGCGGTGGCTGAGCTGTTGCAGGTGGACTACGAGATGCACAAGATGACGAGCGACCCCCTCAACCTGGCTCTGCGGCGCTACGCGGGGATGGCCCTCACCAACCTCACCTTCGGCGACGTGGTCAACAAGGTCCTGGGGGGGGGGGGGGGGCGAAGGGTGGGGAGCGGGGCTGGGGGGTCCGCGGCATCACCCTCATCACCCTCATCCTCCCCGCAGGCGACACTGTGCTCCCGCCGCGGCTGTATGGAAGCCATCGTGGCTCAGCTGGGCTCTGACAGCGAGGAGCTGCACCAGGTGGGTGCCGGCGGCACGGTGGGGGGCTCTCCCGGGGAGGGGGACGGTGCCTGTGCCCACCCACCCCGCTTTGCCCTCCCAGGTGGTCTCCAGCATCCTGAGGAACCTCTCCTGGCGGGCCGACATTAACAGCAAGAAGGTGCTGCGGGAGGTGGGCAGCGTGACCGGGCTGACGCGGTGCGCGCTGCACGCCGGCAAGGTGAGCGCCGGGGCGGTGGGAGCGGGCACCGGGGTGACCGGACGGGGTCTGATGGGGCTGCGCGTCCCCCCCCCGGGACAGGAGTCTACGCTGAAGAGCGTCCTGAGCGCGCTGTGGAACCTGTCGGCGCACAGCACGGAGAACAAAGCCGCCATCTGCGGGGTGGAGGGAGCCCTGGGGTTCCTGGTGAGCACCCTCACCTACAAGTGCCAGAGCAACTCCTTGGCCATCATTGAGAGCGGTGGCGGCATCCTCAGGAACGTCTCCAGCCTCGTCGCCACGCGGGAGGACTACAGGTGACGGCCGCCGTGGGGTGGGGAAGGCGGCGGGGAGGGGGGGTCAGGGACGGTCCTGACGGCCGAGGGTCCCTCCTGTCCCCGCAGGCAGGTGCTCCGCGACCACAACTGCCTGCAGACGCTGCTGCAGCACCTGCGCTCGCACAGCCTCACCATCGTCAGCAACGCCTGCGGCACCCTCTGGAACCTGTCTGCCCGCAGCCCCCGCGACCAGGAGCTGCTCTGGGACCTGGGGGCGGTCAGCATGCTGCGCAACCTCATCCACTCCAAGCACAAGATGATCGCCATGGGCAGCGCGGCTGCTCTCCGCAACCTCCTCACCAACCGGCCCCCCAAGTACAAGGACACCGCCGTCGTCTCGCCGGGCTCCTGCATGCCCTCGCTCTACATGCGCAAGCAGAAGGCGCTGGAGGCCGAGCTGGATGCCAAGCACCTGGCCGAGACCTTCGACACCATGGAGAAGCAGAGCCTGAAGAGCCAGAGCGTAAAGAAGCCGACGCGGCACATGGAGAGCCTGGTGAAGGACTATGCCTCCGACTCCGGCTGCTTCGATGATGATGAGGTGCCCAACGTCTCCACCGGTGTGGAGACGGCCAGCGCCTCTGTCCTGTCCATGTTCCTCAACTCCTCCTTCCTGCAGGGACAGGCGCTGCCCCGGGCGCTGGCACAGAGACGATGCCCGGAGCCGGAGAAGGACGGCAGCGGCAAACCGGCCGAGCCCAAGAAGCTGCCGCTGCCGGAAGATGATGTCTCGCTGGCCGCCGAGAAGTTGGCCAACAAGATCTCTAGCACGGTGGCCAAGATTGACAAGTTGGTGGAGGACATCTCTACCATGCACACATCCTCAGATGACAGCTTCAGCCTCAGCTCGGAGGACCACTGCCTGGACTGGCAGTACGGCCCCGAGGAGGTGCACGAGGCGCGCGCCCAGTCCTGCTCGCCGTGCCGCCTCTCGGATGCCGGTGGCTTTGCCAAGCGGGAGAGCCTGAGCCGGGCGCACACGCTGCTGCGGCTGAAGACCGCCTACACCAGCCTGTCCAACGACAGCCTCAACAGCGGCAGCACCAGCGACGGTTACTGCACCAAGGAGCACATGAAGCCCTGCACCAGAGCCGCCTTCCTCGACTACCGGGATGAGCTGCAGCGGTACCAGAAGCGGCCGAGCCGGCTCGACCTCAAGAGCATCCTGGGCAGCAAGCTGGAGCGGGTCGAACCCCCCGTGCTCAAGGGCAAGGACCCAGCCGAACCGGACAAGCCGGAGCAGCGAGACCTGCCTGAACGGGCCAAGAAGACGGTGACTTTCCCCAGCCCCAAAGTGCTGGAGAAGGAGCCCGAGTGGAAGAAGGAGGCGGGCAGCAAGCTCTCCCCCGACCCCCAGGTCCGCACCATCAAACTCTCCCCGTCCTACCAGCACGTCCCCCTGCTCGAGACCCTGGCCAAGAGCAACGCGGCCACCGGCGCCGGCCACCACCCCTCCCTCCTGGGCAGAAAGCAAGCCTGGCTCCCCCCCACGCTGCTGCAGACGGCCGAGACCTTGAGCAAGATCCCGGAGAAGCTGCCCGCCCACCCGCCGGCCATGGCGGAGCAGGAGTCGGTGCAGAAGTACTCGGTGGAGGATACCCCCATCTGCTTCTCCCGGTGCAGCTCCCTCTCCTCCCTCTCCTCGGCAGACAACGTGCTGGACGGGCAGAGCCACAGTGAGAACGACCTGGACAGTGACTCCTCCCTGGAGATCCTGGAGATGGAGGAAGGGGATGGGGAAGGTGAGGATGGGAGGCAGGAGAAGGAGAAGGCAGCAGATCCAGGTCCGGCCACGCTGGTGGGGATCTCCCAGCCCATCACCATCCCCTTCCCAAAGCGCGACAAGATCTTCCTGCGGGAGTCGTCGCCATCACGCCAGGAGGACCTCACGCCCTCGAGCTCCTCGGAGAACTACATCCAGGAGACGCCACTGGTGATGAGCCGCTGCAGCTCCGTCAGCTCCTTGGGCAGCTTCGAGAGCCCCTCCATCGCCAGCTCCATCCAGAGCGACCCTTGCAGTGAGATGATCAGCGGCACCATCAGTCCCAGCGAGCTGCCCGACAGCCCTGGGCAGACCATGCCGCCCAGCCGCAGCAAGACACCCCTCTTCGAGCTGGGCTGCCAGCCGGAGAAGGAGACCAGCCAGTTCAACATCCAATGGGAAAACAACGTCAAGAAGTTCATGGAGATCACCGACTTCAAGGAGCGCTTCCAGCTGCCCCAGGACCTGGACTCCATGGTCTACTTCACGGTGGAGAAGCCCAACGAGAACTTCTCCTGCGCCTCCAGCCTGAGCGCCCTGCCCCTCCACGAGCACTATGTCCAGAAGGACGTGGAGCTCAAGCTGATGCCCACCTTCCCAGAGAAGAACAGCCTGAATTTCGTGGCTCACGAGAAGCGGGAGGAGCGGCGGGAGGAGCGGTACCTGGAGGGCCGGCGGCGGGCCGACCGCCCCGAGCCCCCCGACGACGACGACATCGAGATCCTGAAGGAGTGCATCAGCTCCGCCATGCCCTCCCGATTCCGCAAGGTGAAGACCTCCCTGCTCTCCGGTCAGGTCCTGCACCCCCAGACGAAGAAACCCGTGCACGTCCCTGTCTACATGCTGGTGCCAGCCCACGCACACCCCGGTGTCCCCAAGCACCTGCGTGCCACCGCCCGCGACCTCTTCAAGGACGACGACTCCTTCACCGACTCGGCCGACGGGACCCCCGTCAACTTCTCCAGCGCCGCCTCGCTGAGCGATGAGACCCTGCGCTACCCGGCTGCCGAGGAGGCTGAGCACCCTCACGGCCCGGGGATGGGGTGCCCGGCGGGGGTCCTACCCGAGGGGCACCGCGAGGCGGCCAGCGCCGGCACCATCCCGGCCAGGAGAGCCGCCTCCGGCAGCTCGGCGCCTGCCCGGCTCAGCTCAGCCTGCAAGGGGAAAGCGGGGCTGAGCCGCGGCCAAGGCGGGGAGGGGAAGCGGGGCCAGCCCCCCGCAAAGAGCGGACCCAGCCTGGAGCTGGAGGTGGGGAGGACCGGTGGTCCCCCCGCGAGGAAGGATGCTGCCCGGGAGGACGGGGTGGCCTTCCAGTCGCTGTGCCACACCACCCCGACGGAGGAAGCCGTCTACTGCTTCTACGAGCACGACTCGGACGAGCTGCCCGAGGCGGGCAGGGAGGCGTCCGGCAGCAGACCCCAGCCCAGCCGGGCGCCCAGGAGGGAGCGCTGGGGTGGCTCCGTCCCCCGGAACGAACCTGAGCCCGGTCCCCGGCCGGCGAAGGCGAAGCCGCAGAACAACCTCATCGCCGACGAGACGCCGCCGTGCTACTCCCTCAGCTCCTCCATGAGCTCCCTGAGCGACGCCAACCTCTCCGACGGCGAGGAGCGGAGCCAGCCCTGCGGCAAAGCCCCCCGGCCGCGGTCGGCCACGGTGGCGGGGCAAGCACAGGGGGGCTCCCCCAGCTCCCCCAGCCTCAACTCGGAGGACGACCTGCTGCAGAAGTGCATCGGCTCGGCCATGCCCAAGCGCCGGCGGCCCTCGGCTCGCCGGAGGATGGCGGAGCGCAAGCAGAAGCCGCCGGGTGCCGGCGGGAGGGAGCGGAAAGCGGAGGCGAGGCATTGCCCTGCCGAAGACACCGGCTCCGACCGGGGCTCGGACCTGGACAGCGTGGAGTGGCAAGCCATCCAGGAGGGCGCCAACTCCATCGTCACCTGGCTGCACCAGGCTGCTGCCTCCCTCTCGCGGGAGCCTTCCTCTGAGTCCGACTCCATCCTCTCCTTCGTGTCGGGGCTCTCGGTCGGGTCCACCCTGCAGCTCTCCCTGGGCAGGCAGGAGAAGAAGCGAGCCGGCAGCGCGGCTGGCCGGGATGCGGCGAGGAGGGAGCACAGCAAGAGCCGCCCGGAGAGGAAGGATGCGCCGGGTGCCCGTCCCGCTGGCCGTGGAAGCGCCAGGGCGGAGCGGAGCCCGGCGCCCACCAAACCGGTGCCCAACCTGCCCGTGGTCTTCCGCGGCAGGACCGTCATCTACATGCCCAACCTGGCCAAGGACGGCCCCAGCCCGAGGGCCACCCCGAAGAAAAGCCCCGCGGCGAAGCCCGAGGCGCCGCCGGCCAAGAACCTCTCCCTGAGCCAGCAGCGCTCGCGGAGCCTGCACCGGCTGGGCAAACCCCCCGAAACCGGGGACCTGGCGCTGCCCAAGAGGAGCACCACGCCGCCCGCCCGCATCGGCAAGGGACCCCCCTCCTCCGGCTCCTCCCGCACCTCCACCCCCTCCCAGCACGCTCCCAAGAAGCTGCCGTCGCCCTCCCAGCTCGCCAAGCAGGGTAACCCAGCCACGGGCAAGGCGGGCGGCTCGTCCTCCCTGCCGGGACCCCCAGCCAGAGCCCCAGCCCCCAAGTCCCCGGCGCCCAAGCAGTCCAAGACGCAGAAGTCACCCGTCCGCATCCCCTTCATGCAGAAACCCAGCAGGAAGGTGCTGCCGGGCCGGGGGACCATGCCGGTGCTGGAGGAGCGGGTGGATGGCGGCAAGGCACGGGGCAGCGGGGGGCCGGGGGGCAGCCGGCTCAACCTGGTGCGGATGTCGTCCGCCCGTTCCAGCGGGAGCGACTCAGACCGCTCTGGCTTCTTGCGCCAGCTCACCTTCATCAAGGAATCCTCCAGCCTGCTGCTGCGGCACCGCGCCGAGCTCTCCCCGCCGCAGCCGGCGGCCTCGCTGCCTCGCCGAGCCTCCCCGCAGCGCAGCCGTGCCGCCCTCCCGGCCGTCTTCCTCTGCTCCTCCCGCTGCGAGGAGCTCAAGGCGGCCAAGCCGGCGGCCCCCAGCCCACGGCCCCTCGTCCCCAGAGCCCAGCCCGGTGGCAAAGTCCCCGCCGGGGTCAAGCCGCCACGGAGGACCAGCTCCGAGAGCCCGTCCCGGCTGCCGGTGAAGACCAGCATCCCTGCGCCCGAGCCCTTCAAGAGGTACTCGTCCTCACCCAACATCAGCGTGGCGCGGAGGACGGGCAGCCCTTCCTCCGTCCTCTCTGCCCGCTCCGAGGCTTCGGCACGGCGGCAGCAGACCGAGGCGGTCCCCGGCGGGCAGCCGGCAAAGCCGCCGGTGGTGGTAATGAAGGGCACCTGGCGGAGGATTCGGGACGAAGACATCCCCCACATCCTCAAGAGCACGCTGCCTTCCTCCGCCCTGCCGCTGGCAAGTGCCGGCGAGGAGGAGCGTCCCGGCACCCCCAGCCCCAGGAAGACCAGCGACGCCGTGGTGCAGACCGAGGACTTCTCCGCCGCCAAGACCAACTCCAGCACCTCTCCCACGCTGGAGACCCGCGAGGGACCTCCACACCCCCGCGCCGCCTGCGATGGCGAAGCTCCGGCCCCCGCCAAGACCGCCCTGCCCATCTCCTTCGGCCATGAGGCAGCCGCCGGGACCTTCCCCGCCAGCCGGCACGGCTCCCCGAGCAGAGCCGCCCGCGTCACCCCCTTCAACTACGTCCCCAGCCCCATGGCGGTGACGGTGGTGGCGGACAAGGCGGTGGAGAAAATCCAAGCTTGAGCAGCTGCCGCGGATGAAGCCCCGGCAAAGGTCCCACGACACTCCCCTGCCCCACGGGAGCTGGCCAGGGCTGTGCTGGGGAGGGGGGAAATGGTGATGCGGGACCGCCGGGGACCGGCAAGTCACCCCAACCCGCTGCCTGCCCTGGTTGGGGTCTTGCTGTACTGGAGCATCACGGTTCTCAGTGCTGAGGACCGGGCAGAGCCGGGGAGACCCACCGGGTGCCGGAGCCAGGGCTGATGCCCCAGCCTGGGGTGAGTCTCCACGGCCATCTCTTCCCACCGATGGACATCCCGGGACAAGCCAAGGGGAGGCCGTGTCCCCATGTGCCCCCATCCTGCTCGCCTGCCTCGGGCAGAGGCTGAACCAGGGCCTGATCCTGCACGCCGGGGAGTCGGCACGCCGCGCCCCAACGCCAGGTCTCCGCCGCATGCTTCAGCTTGTCTCGGCACCAACACCCGGCTCTGCCGGCAACCACAGCTCATTTATTAATGGGGGGGGAAGGGAACGCAGGGAGAGGCTTCGTAGGGGGAGAGCATGTGGCCGTGGGGAGACGGGAGCCAGGACCCCCCATTTGTGCTGCTGGAGGCTCCTAATTAAGCTGCGTGGCTGATTGATTGCTAATGGGTAACCTGCAGCTGTGGTGCTTGCACTGGTTCAAGGTGGCATCGGGTGGAAAAGGCACGGGGGGAGCTGGGCAGGGGCTCGCTGGTGGGCGGTCGGGGTCCCGACGGGCTTGTCCCGGGGGGCTGCTCGCAGGGTCACATCACCGGGCTGGGGAGCTGCCCTGGGAGGGGATGGGGTGCTGAGCCAGCACTGGGGTGCCCAACCCCTAGGAAAGGGTCTGGGGCCCCTTACCCCCACCCGCAGCCCCCCAGCCTCCCACCCCTGGGGTGGAAGAGCCCCATCCCAGCTCACAGCCAGGATCCCGGCGCATCCCCGCGGGCCGTGGACACGAGTCCATCGAGGACTGGATTACGCCCACGAGCACAGGGGTTTCCAGCCCCAACGTACCGGGGATGCCCCTGCTCCTGCTGCCAGCCGGCCGAGATTGGGGTGTGCGAGAAACGCCTCAGCCCCAGGGAGTGGGATGAGCTGCCGTGGGACCCCCCCCATCCAGGTGCTCCCCAACCCCTTGGGTGTCTCCCCGTCCTCCCACCCTATGGCTCGCTGCCTGCTTTGGATGGGGTGACATATGGCCCCCCCACACACATACCAGTGCCATGGCGGGGGCTGCAGGGACATGCATGGGACGATGGGGACATGTGCAGGGGACACAGGGGTACACCCGGGGGGGTGTGGGGACATAGCGAGGGGCTCTGGGGAGTTGCACCGGGGCTATGGGGATGCGCAGCGGGGCCATAGAGGTACACACGGGGGCCAGGGAGACACCAGGGCTGTGGGGACATGGATGGGGTCCCCGGGGATGTGCACCGGGGGGGGTGGGAATGTGCACCCCCCAGTGCCCACTGGAGACCGTGGCTCCGGCAGCGAATGGGAGGCTTCAACCAGCACAGTGGGACCCAGTGCTGGGGCTGAAGAAAAGGGGGCAAAGTCCCCAGGGGCGACACACGTCCCCACTCCCAAGTGCCGTAACCGATCGTAGGATGTGCCAGGAGGGCCAGAATCGCCCCACGCCCTCGGCTGCGGCCCCGGGTTCAAGCCCCACTGCCCAGCCCCGCTCTCGCCCGTCTCTGCTCCATGCGTGCCCGTGGGCTTCAGCCCTCCTCTGCGGACAATTCGGCCAGGTTTCGCGGTGCCCTGCTCCCCCCCCATCGCTGTATGTATGTACTAAGGATGTTATTTTACCGGGACTCTGGACAGTATTAAGAATTAAAAGCCAACCTGTGTAAATAGGACGGGGTGGTCTGTCTGTCCCGTGTGCCCGGGCTGGGGGGAGCCGCAACCCCTCCGCAGCGTTTTCCGGATCCAGTTCTTGTGCTTCACAGCCGAGGTGGCGACCGGCGGCTTGAAAGGGTCGGTGACGTCCGGGCTGGTGAAGGACAGCACGCCGGCCACCGCCGCCCGTTTCCCGCACACCAAGGGTCCCCCGGAGTCACCCTGGGTGGAGGTGACAGTGGGGAGTGGACCCCTACCAGGGACCCCCCACAGACACACACAGCTCGGGGGGAGCATCTCGCCTCTCTGCTTGGGGTGAGCATCCTCCTTGGAGTCCCCCACACCCGGGAACGGCGGCTCGGGGGGGACGACAGAGCTTTGCAGCCAGTTGGTCCCCTTGCAAAGACTTTTGCCCCCCGCCAGCTCCTCACCTTGGAGGGTGCCGAGCCCCTGTGGCGTCCCTGGAAGCAGATCATGGTGGGGGCAATGTCACCGTTCCAGAAGCGGCTGTTGTTGCACATCTGCGTGTCCAGCACCGTGACCTCCAGCTCCTGCAGCGTGAGCGAGAGCCCGCCGTGCCTGCGGACCCCCCAGCCCGCCAGGCTGCACTGCGTCCCGGCCGTCGGCTCCCGCTCCAGCAGCCCGATGAGCCGCCGCGTCCTGCTCAGCTTCACCTTCCCCTCCAGCTGCGGGCAGGGGCAGCAGGCAGCGTCAGACCCCCCGCCACGGCCGGAGAGGGGCTGGCGGGGAGCACCCCACCGCAGCGGGTGGGCGGCCGAGGGGGAGCGCCGAGCGGGCGCAGCGCCCGTGGGAGCGGGAAGATGTCACCGAGATGTGAAAGTGCTCGGAGGTGAGAAGAGGAAATGTCACCCAGCCCTTCGCTGTGGCTGCACCGGCTCGGCGTGAACCCGCTCGGCCCCCCTCTCCGGCAGCGCTTCCCGGCACCGCCGATGGTCACGCTCCTCCAGCCCCATGGCAAACCCTTCCCCGCGGCCGGCGCGAGCCCCACCTGGAGCAGGAGAAGGTCGTTTTCCATCGTCTGGCGGTCGTAGCCAGGGTGAGGACATGCTGCCCGGATGGGGAAGGTCTGCGTGGCCGCCCCACGCTCCTGCAGGTTGTGCAGCCCCACCACCACCGTTCCCACGACGCTCGTCCTGCCCCGCAGCAGGAGCCGGCGTTGGCGGGAGCCCGGTGCCGGCCACGTGGAGCCCCACTGAAACCCCCAGCCCTGCACCGGGCAGGATGCGACCACTCCAGACTCACCTCCAAGGGAAGCAGTGGGCGGCCGTCAGCACCCACCGCTTGTGCAGCAGCGCTCCCCCGCAGGCGTGAACCCCCCCGAACTGGATGGACACCATGTAGGGCCTGGAGTGGGGTTCGGCCTCACGTCCCCCGATGACTGACGGCCGGAGTCGGCCCCACGCTGCCGGGGAGAGGAGAGCCTGTCCCGGTTGTGCCGCCGCCAGTTGGCTGCCCCACCAAAAGGGAAAAGCCGAGGGTCCCCAACCAGCACCCCCTGTCCCCCCAGCGCATCCAGCAACCCCATCCCTGCAAGCTGGCTGCCACCCGCCCCGGCCAGTGATGCCAAGACCCCGGCGGCCACCCCAGACCCACCGCCCCGGTGCTCACCCAGCTCGGCCAAAGGGAGAGTCAGCAGCAGCAGCAGCTGCCCCAGGCTGCCCCTCGCCCCCATCCCTCGCCCACTGCAGGCTGGCAGCACCCTCCTGCTCCGCATCCCTCCGCAGCAGTGATGCTGCCGCGCTCCACGCCGAGCTCCACGGTGGCAGAGGAGGTGCCACGTCATGTGTGAAAGCGGTGCAGGGTGGCAGCGGGGCACAGACCCCTGCTAAGAGGTTGGAGGGGGGGCAGGAAGGGGAAGAGGCACCCACAGGGTAACACCTGCAGGGGTGGAAAACCACCCACAGCGACACCGGTGCTCCCTGGGGTTTTATTTGGGCTTTACTCCCTCCTCGCCAAGCTAAGCGGGGGCGTGTGGACAGAAAGTCGCATCTTCAGTTCTCTGAGAAGGGTTTTTAATGAGATTTCTGACAATCCCCAGCGCTGTTGGGGTTCCCACCACCTTTATTAGCAGTACAGGACAACTCTGCTCCCGCCACCATCGCTGCAGGGCCATCGGCCCCAGTCCCCACACGATCTGCAAAACCGGCCCCCGGCCCCCCACAGTCCCTCAGTGTTTTGCTTTGGAGGAGGGGGAAGGCCTGGCTTTGCTCATTGTCGAGTGGGAGATTCTCAGGCTGTCCACAAGCCTGTCAAAGAAGAATTCGGTCTGGTACTCCAGCTCAATGAGGTGCTGCAGGAAGGGAGGCACCTCGGCTTTCTTCACACCCACGTACACGGGGATCATCTTGGTCCCATGGTGGTGGATGATGTGATAGAGGTTCCACTGAGAAACGCGCTGGCACCACGGGTCACCCAGGGACTTGGCCGAGAGGAGGAGGATGGCCACCCGGCTGGCCTCGATGACCTTGATGGCGGTCAGGACAAGGGACGTCCCAGCCACTTGGTCCTGGTGCTCTGCGTAACCCCGAAAGCCCTCTTTCTTCAAGCGCTCCAAGATGCGGGAGGCGATGTGGTCATCCTCGGGGCAGTACCAGATGGAAAAGTCATAGGTGAAGCTGCGGCGTGAGGGCACAGACGACATGCCACCCACCGGGGACAAGGATGTCGAGTTCACGGACAGGAGGGCCCAAACGCGGGGGCTGAGCCTTTCCTCCCGCACCGGGAACCTGCCGCCGTGCCCGGACAGCCCCTCGCCGGCACGGGCAGCAGGTCCCGCAGCTCCCTGGAAAAAAAGTCAGGCTGCCAAGGCGGCCCAGCCCCTGCCCTCCTGCACACCGGTGAGGTTGCCGGCAAGCCACAGCAACGCCAGATCCTCCCGTAAATCAAATGCAAATGGTTCTACCCCCAATTCGGGCAGCCCTCAGAAAGCTTTCTGCCTCATTTCCGAAATGCCGCGCTCCAGTGCCGCTCCTGCCCGTCGCAGCTCCTCGCACTGCTCCTGCAGCCGCTCCCGGGACTCCTGCAGCCGCTGGTTCATCTCCACGTAGGAACGGCTCTGCCGGTACAGCCGCTCCCTCTCCTCCGCGGTGGCCTCCTGCCTGGTGGGGCCGGGGGAGCCTGGCGGGGGGCAGAGCAGGGATGGGGGGCTCAGCGGGGGCCGGTGGAGCCCCCGCTACCGCTCTCCCCCCATCCCAGGACTCACCTGGAGAGGGGCCGTGGTCCTGGCGGGGCTCCGCCGGGAGGAGGAAGACGGGGTCAGACGGGTGGGTGCCCCGCACGTCGGCCAGGATCTGCTCCACGCTGGGGGGCTCAGGGCGGGTGGGCAGCACCCGCTTGGCCTTGGAGCTCATCACGGGGGGGCCTCATGCGCGGGGGCTGGTGCTGGGGTGGGTGAGGGGTGCAGGATGAGGGGGCTGGGGTGCCCCCACCCCGGCCACCAGACAGACAGATGGACACACCCCCTCCCACCGTGCTGCCCTTTGGACAGACACACAGATCTCCTCCTGCCGCCCCCCCGACAGGCAACCCTCCCCCCTCACTATCTCCCCCAGAGAGACAGACAGACAGACCCCTTCGTTGCCCCCCCGCACAGACCGATTTCCCCAACCCCCAGACAGACAGACCCCCTCGCTGGCCCAGGAGAGACAGCAGCCCTCTCGTTGCCTGTGAGGCAGACAGACAGACAGACCCCCTCCTTGCCCGCCCCCCCCGGACAGACAGACCCCTCCACCCCGTCCCTGGGACGGACAAACAGACAGACAGCCCGACCCCCACACACACACTTTGCCCACCCCAGGACAGACAGACAGACAGATCCCGGCCTTGTCCCTCAGGACGGACAGAGCCCCCTCCCTCCCCCTCCGGACAGACAGACAGACGCTCCCCCCGCCCCTCCGGACAGACAGACAAAGCCCCGCCCCCAGGACAGACAGACCGACCCCCTCCGCCGCCCGTTACTCCAGACGGACGGACAGACAGACAGACCCCGCTCCTCACCCGCCGCCCTCCTCCCAGCCACCGTAGCACCAGCCCGCCCCTCCCCGCTCCCTCACTTCCGGCGCGCCCCCGGAGAGACGTCATCCCGGCACGCTCCCTCCCCTCCCCTGGCCCCGCCCCCTCTCTTAAAGGCACCGCCCACCCCTCCCCGCTCTTAAAGGGGCCGCGCGGTATCACGCCGCCGCCCCCAGGGAAGAGGCGGGTTCGCGGAGCACCGGGGAACACCGAGGGGGGTTTATTGGGGACGGCAGCGGTGGGGCACGGGTCTGGGCAGGGAACCCAGACCCGCGGTCGTGGTGCCGGTGGGACCGGAGGCTGCTCTCACTTGCTCTTCTCCGCTTCCAGCGCCAGGTTCATGGCTGCGCCGGAGGCTGCGGGAAACACGGGAATGGCCTTACGGTCTGTCCCTGGAGACGTGGACGCCCAGCCGGTGGCCCCCAGGGACGAGCCCGTCCTGGCCGTGCATCACCGTCCCGTTCCCTGTGATGCCCAACATCACCCTCCCGTTCCCCACGACGCCCGGCGTCACCGTCCCGTTCCCCGTGATGCCCAACATCACTGTCCCGTTCCCCACGACGCCCAGCATCACCGTCCCGTTCCCTCCCACTGCAGCACCGGGCTGGCAGCCAGCTCCTGCCCTCCCTGAGGCCGGCGGGCAGCTGCCCGCCCTGCCTGCACCCACGAAAAGGGAGGCTTCGAACGGGAACCCCAAGTCGACGCCAGCGCCGAGGAACACGCGGACACGGCAGGGCCGAGGGAGGACGCGGGATCTGGCTACGGAGAAGCGGGAGGGAAAGCGTCTGCTCTACCCACGCCGAGGGAGAAAGGGACGGTTGCGCGTGAGCCACGCCGGCGTCTGCAAGAGCAGGAGCTCGGTTTGGCCGGCGCCGCCGTGGCCGCAGCCGTCCGCCGGATCCGGCCAAGCGGCTGGCGGTAGCGGCGAGGCGATGGGCACGGAAGGGCCCTTTCTCCCTTCGGCGGCAGCAGGAACCGCGGCTCTTTACATACAGACAGGCTGAGCTGCGGTGCCACCTCGGCCGCCAGCCGGGCTCTGCTGCTGACCAGAGTCTGCAGGACTGGACCGCCAGGCGCAAAGAGAAAAAGAGAGAATTACAGAGAGGGGAGAGAGAACCCCCCCACCCCGCTCGG
This sequence comes from Buteo buteo, assembly GCF_964188355.1. Classification (NCBI taxonomy): domain Eukaryota; kingdom Metazoa; phylum Chordata; class Aves; order Accipitriformes; family Accipitridae; genus Buteo; species Buteo buteo. Next base: position 1,168,644 of record NC_134180.1, read on the forward strand.
CTCCTGCCACCACGGGGAGGGACACGACATGGCTGTGGCTGCGAGAGCATGGCCCGCCGTCACGGAGAGATGGCCGCTTGCTGGTAATTAAAACAAGAGCTGCCCACGTCCCAGTGGAGCTGGGCCGTGTTCCAGGGAAAACTGCCTGCCCCGGACACGGAGCAGGATGGCGGGGACCGGGGGACCCACGTTACCTTCTCGGGTGACGCTGGAAGCCACGTCCAGGGCTTTGGTGCTGAGGTTGCCCAGCACGTTGTCCACGGTCTGGTGGTGCCTGAGGAAGCAGGGCCGGATAACGTTCTGGTAGATCACCTGCGACCCGTTCCAGGACACGGGAGCCATGCACCACACCAGGAACAGGCACTGCGGGGAGGAGAGATGCTCCAGAGCTAGAAGATGGCGGGGCAGGGCAGGGGCTGAGCGAGGCAGCCCCCCAGAAGTGGGGCAGTGACGGGGCAGCAGCTGAGCTGCTCCAGTCCCCCCCAGCCTGGTCCGAAGGCAGCTTCCCAAGGCCGGAGCTCACTGGAGGCATCAGAACCTCAGGGAGTTCTGCACTGGTCTGCGGCCCCACCACGGCCACGATCCCTGCCCTGCTAACAGGGCAGAGCCCACCACGCTTGGTTCCTCCGAGTTTTGCCATCGGGCGAGAGGACTCTGGCCCCAGCAAAGCCGTTACCTTCCCAACATAGTAGAAGGGGAACCAGTAGAGGAAGATGTCAGAGAAGAACTCGGCTACACTGAAGACGCCGTACACCACCCAGTACGTCAGCCACATGGTGTCGTCCTCTTTGCTGGAGCTTTCGATGGCTTTGATGCTGCGGCAGGAGAGGGGAAGGGCACTGCTGCTGCGGTCCTGCTGCCAGGGTGAGCACCTCCTTCCCAAGTCCTCCAAACCCTGGAGCAAACCTGCCTACCGGGTCCTGCTGCCCCAAGCTGGGACCGTGCCAGGTCCCAGCATTTTCAGGAAGGTCTCAAGAGCTTCCCAACCATAACTGCCTGTTCATGTACCAGGGAGACTCTCAGCTAAGGGCAGGGAACGCTCTCCAGATGCTGCAGGGAGGCTGGGCTGGGACACTGGTACTTACGAGACGTACGCGGGGTAGGCGAAGCCGATGAGGTTGCAGAGCAGCGAGGCACCATAGCCGAACATGAGGTACAGCCCCAGGAACCCCGCAGAACCTGCCGGGGGACACACAGAAAGGACAGTCGTGTAGCTGCCGACACTGAGACAGCGAGGAGACACCCCGGCTCAGTCTGCTGAGCAGGATTCTCATCCCAGTAGTGAGAAGAGGCACATGCCAGGACGCTCCAGTTGGGAATAAAAACCACCCCCAATTAAATCCAGTACGACCCTCCGCACACCAGACCACTGAGCTGCTCAACACGCCGCTTGCGCAGCCACACTGAGCCACGGCACATGGCAGAGTCTGCTGTGGAGTGCAGGTGCTCGCTCATCCCCAAGGGAGCCACAACCTGGACCTGTCACCGTTTGTCCCCTCCCTGGCCTGGAAGGGACTTTACCACAACAAACTCGCCGCGCTTTCAACCCATCGCCAGCCTGGACCCGGGCCAAGGCTGCAGAGTCATCGGAAGCGGAGACTTGAACACGCACGTACAGTCCAAAGTCAAGGCACCGAGCTTTTCCTCTGTGCGTGGGGCTCAGAGCCACTTGGCATTTTGGTAACGACTGTTCAAGGACAAGCCTTGCTACTGGAGCCAAGTGCCCAGCAGCAGGCTTGCTGCCAAAGCCTGCGTCTCCCTTCTGCTCCCTGTACACGTCTCCTGCATGTGCTTGTGCTGAGCAGCCACTGTGCGTTAAGGATTCAGCCCCCTGAGAACCAGCAATCCAATCCCGCTTCCCTGTTATTAAATTAGATCATTAAAATTAAATGTAAGCCAAGGCTTTGGTTGTTTGGAGCCTGCCCAGCCCTCAGACACTTGCAGGAGTTGGGAGAGCCGGTGGATGGGGGAAGCCGGGGCAAGGAGCCCTGGCTGCCAAAACCACAGCCACAGTGAAGAGCCCTCGCTCCCGCGTGGGCTCGGAGGGCCCGGAGATGCCAGCACCCAGCAGCTCCCTCCCAACCTGCCCAAGGCAGCTGAAACACAAACCCCAAAGGGGCAGAGGGCAGGGAAGCAGCCCGGGGACACGCAGAACCGGAGTCGAGGGCATTTACTGTCAGAGCCCAGCAGCGTCTCCTACCCTGCGTACAAACTCCTCCGTCGATGTAAGCGCCTTGCCCTGCAGCGGGTAGGAAAGCCAGGACTTAACCTGTCTGCGCTGGTGAATTAGAGAGAAGCCCTTGCTCGGGCTCAGAGGACGGATTATCCCCGCTCTGCTCACTGCAGCATTTCTGCCCCCGGTGTGAGGCAGCTGCAGCTCCGAGCATGAACGGGGCTTTGGGTCTTTCCCAGGAGACGGGCAAGAGCAACGCGGCTTTGGAGCAATCATAAACCTCCCTTCAAGGAAAACTAACAGGCAGGTTCAGGCAGCGCTGGGTTTCATTCCTCCAAGAGCCTTAGAAGGGATTTCACGGGCTAAGTTTAGCCCCCAGAGAAATTTATGTAACAGCAAAAAACCAAGTGAAAGGCTTCGCTTACAAAGAAGAGCTGCTGAGGGGGGTGGCTGGAGCCATCCCACGGTGCCTGTCCCGTCCCCCCTTGCCCCCAAGACCCCCCCAGCCCCATGCAGGAGGGGACATTTGGGAGAACAGTGATCCTTACAACAGCACTTAAAAGAGAGCGAGGCTTTGCCAGTCTGGCAGAGAGAAGGTTTCCCCGGTGAGGAGGGCAAGCAGCTGGTGTGACGGCCAGCCCGGCCGGCCCTGTGCCTTGGGAAGGGGACACCGTCCTCCTCTGGGATGATTTTTAATCAGCTGAAGCCACCACACAGCTGACCTGGCTGTGCTGCCCAGAGGCCAGGCAAGATGGGCTCCAAACTGCAGCCCGTGGGTCGCTACTGGCTTCAGAGATGTGGAGCTGACCTTGGTGGGTTCCAACACAAATTAGAAATTGCTCCAGAGTGAGGGGAGGAAGAAATCAAGTATTTCGAGTTCAGCAGCAGCTTCTCCTTTCCAGGACAGGGACCGAGAACACAGGACCATCGCTCTTTGGTGGAAGAAGCGGTGCCTCCACTCTTCCCCTACCCCCAAAACTCCATCACACCTGAGCACGACCAAAGCCCCGGGACCATTTTGCTCAGAAGATGCCCAACCACTGCGCACCGCATCCAAACACAACACGTGCCCGTTCACAGACCCCTTTCCCCCCTCGGAGCAGGACAATGAGCCCTGCAGTAGAGAAAGGGCCAGGAAATTGCACTGGGAGGCAAAAGGCAGGGGAAGGGCCCGGTGGGATGTGGGCAACTGGGAAACCCTGAGCCCTTCCTGGGAGGTTTTATATAAAATACCGAATTGCAGAATGTGGACAGGCAAGTCGTAAATTGGCAGAGAGCGGCACGGGGCCGAGGGTCAGAGCCGCAGCGAGGACAGAGGAGAGGAGTCACGTCATGCCAGGAGGACGTTCCCTGGGGAGATGCAGGCTGGTTTCTCATTAATGAGCAAACAGGATCTCGTTAACAGCCGGACCTCTGCCCTCCCGCCGGCGAGGGAGGCGAGTCCCGCTGGATGAGCAGGACACGGGGAATGGGTGCTCCTGTCCCCAACGCCTAGTCTGACCTGCCATGATTTGGGGGCTCACTGGTCAGGGAGTGGGGACCCCCCTTCCATCAGGGCCAGATTTCTCAGGGGTCTTGAGGATCCGGCAGAGCCCCCCAACACGCAGACCCCCGTGAGTGTGCCTCCCCTCGGGCTGGGGTGTGGGATTTCACGCCTGCTGAAGGTGAGGACCGGCCGGTGTGGCCACCCCCCTGGCCCCCATCCCAAACGGGGGGGGTGTTTGCCTGCCCTGCCCGTGCCCCCCCCGCAGAGCCCAGAGGCACCGTGAGGGGCTACCGGGGCACCCCAGGAAAGAGAAGGGACCCTGGGAGGGGAGACCCCCCCTAAAACGGGAGGAGCAGGAAGGGGGCAGGCAGCGGGGACCGCGCTGGGGTTGGGGGGGGGGGGGGGTGAAGGTTGGGGGTGTCCCGGGAAACCGGGGGTGTCCCGGGGAACCGAGGGTGCCGGTCGCACCTGTGGCCAGGTAGAGCCGCCGGACGCCGGTGCGGGCTTCCAGGCGACCCAGTAGGTCGCCCAACGGCCCGGGGCGATCGAGGAGGCGCTGCAGGCGCTGCGGCACCGTGCCCATGGCGGTGATGGCGGCGGCGGCGGCGAGACCCCGGTCCGGTCCGATCGGATCCGACCCAATCCCCGCCCCCTCCGCCTTCCCGCCGCCCCCGGGCCAATGCGGCGGCGGGGCGGGGCCCGGAGGGGCGGGGCCAAGGCGAGAGGAGGGGCGGGGCGACGCTGTCGCCATAGCAACGCCCGCTCAAAACCACGCCCCCCGCCCTCCGCGGCGTGGATGGCGGCGCGGCCGGGACCGGCACCGGCACCGGCACCGGGACCGGGACCGGGACCGGGACCGCTCCTGCTCCTGGGGCTGGTGGTGGTCGCCGCCGCCGCCCCGCCGGTCTCCGCCGAGCCCCGCGTCTACCTGAGCAGCTGGGCCGTGCGGGTGGCGGCGGCGGGGCCGCGGGAGGCCGGGGGTCTGGCCCGGCGGCACGGCCTGCTCTGCCTGGGTCAGGTGCGGCCGGGTCGGTGCCCGCGGACCGGTCGGGAGGGCGATGGGGCAGGCGGGGACTGGGGCGAGCCCAGCAGCTCCCGTCCACGCACCCTCGCCCCGCGCCGTTGTCCCCCTTCGCTCGTCCCCTCCGCTCACCCCCACCCTGTGTCCCCCAGCGGGACGCCGGTTTAATGTGCAAATAGGGCTGTTCCATCGTTCCCTCTAGTGCTTTTAAACCGTCGGAGGCGGGTGAAAGCATAAGGGGCGCGTTGCTGACGGCCTCTGTGTGCGCACGGGTGAGCGAGGAAACCCGAAGGGCACACGCAAACCCCCCCGGGAGCCCACCCTCTCTCCAAGCGACGCTCTCCGCTTGTCTTGCCACGTACAACTCACATTAAATGCGCCTTTCTGATCCCTACGGCCCACATAGAGCTGGCGCACGCGTCCGCAGCCCAGCTGCTTGTCTAAAAACTGCCTCTTACAACAGCTCTTTGCTGCCTGCAGGTGATGGAGGGAGAGCCTTATTATCATTTCAAACACCGTGGCACCAGGCAGAAAGCCTTAAGCAGACACTGGGGCTGGAATATGCGCCTGACAAAAGAGCCAAAGGTAGGGAGGAGGCGGTTGCAGGGACCCAAGTTACCACATGCCTGCTGGGCAGGCTCTGCCTGCCACCAACAACGCTGCTTCCCACCCAGGTTCTCTGGTTTGAGCAACAAACCGTAAAGAGGCGCACGAAGAGAAGCGTCAGTGTGGTGCCAACAGATCCCTGGTTCCATAAACAGTGGTACATGGTGAGATTTTGCCACTCTCCCGTCTAATCCTCCAGCAAATCGCCTCCCCGATGTGTAAACAGGACTAATGCTAAAAGTGATGAGGCAGCAGAAGAGGCCTTGAAGGTCACCCACAGCCCGCTACCCAGGGGCTGATCAAATTTAATCCGTTTTCCAGAATAATGACATCAATCCCGATCTAAACATCCTCACTGCTTGGAGCAAAGGGTACACGGGGCTGGGGGTCGTGCTGACCGTCCTGGACGATGGGATTGAGAAGGACCATCCAGACCTGTCTGCCAACTACGTAACTATGAGGGGCCGAGCGGCGGGGGCTGCAGGAACAGGCTCCTTCAGGGCGTGTTGTCTCCAGGGGAGGGTGGGAGCTGGTGCCTTCATGCCGCCCGTGGGACTTTGCAGTGGGAACTCAGCCTCTCTGTGGCTGAATCAAAAGGTTTGACGTCTCCCGCAGTGCATTCTCACATCAAGGAAACGTTAGAACTTGTACACGGTCAAGCCCCCAAAATAGATGTAATTACAACAAGCTGCAAAGCCAGTAAAGCTGGTAAACCCACACGTGCTCCAAGATCCGAGAGGAAAGGATAGGTAAATCTTATAACAACGATGTTTATAACAACATCGTTTCAGTGGTTTGTAGTTCCTCTCTCCTAGCTGTGTGGCTTGCCCTCAGGTGACTTGCCATGCTGGGCTTTCTCAGTGAACATAAGCCTGGGCATGATGAAGCAGCACAGCGATGTGCAAAGTTATGCTCCTTTAGCGAAATCCCATTTCCAACAACCCCAGGTTAACCCGGTACAGTTGCTGGGTGCGAAGGGGCACCCCCTGCCCTCTCCCAGTGGGGCAGGCAGCGAGCTCACGGGCAGGCAGGGTGATCCACGCTGCCAGACACCGGGTGAAGCACCAGGCGCCTGCATCGAGCTGTCACAACCCATGCCGAAAGGCAGTTTGCTCATGCCGGTGCCTCTTTTTGCAATAGGACCCTCTGGCGAGTTACGACTTCAACAGCAATGACCCCGATCCCCAGCCCAGGTACACTGCCGGGGACGAGAACTGGTAAGTTTTGCCCAGCACCCTGTGCTGGGTGCTTTATCTCTCTGGGGGCTGAGGCTGTCCCAGGCCCCTTCACCCCTCACAGAGGATGGCTCACAGGCTAACTCTGCCCCTCAGGCATGGGACACGCTGTGCAGGAGAAGTGGCAGCCGCAGCCAACAACCGAATCTGTGGAGCAGGCGTTGCGTACAATGCCAAAATCGGAGGTGAGCTGTTGCTCCGGCGTGCTGGTGGGAGGAAAGTTGCAAACTGGCTCTGGCACCCTCGGGGGGGGGGGGGGGGGGACGACAGACAGGTGGCCCCAGGCAGGGCTGTTCTGGGGGGGAGATGGGGGCTTGCAGGTGAGTAGAGGGTGCTGCGGTGTTACCGCACATCCAGCCACGGTGTGGGGCTCAGTGCTCGCTGGGGGTTTAATGCCCACCGCAACACCAGGCTCCGGCAGGCAGCACCAGCACTGCGTGGGCTCAGGCTCCCCTGAGGAAGCAAGTGTGGCAAATGGGGTTAAAAGGTGGGAGAACTCACTGGGCTTAATTGCAAAGGGCTTAACGAGGAGCTTTGGGAACCAGCTCACAGCAGCGGCCGGCCGCACAGACCCGCGGGAGCCTGATCTCCTTAGGGCAGCATCATGTGAAAAGTGCTCAAGGCAACCGGGGGCGGGGGGGCGAAGTGGGGGCCAGCGAGATGCCCCTCAGCCTTTACATCGGTGTAGCATGCGTGAGGCTCCTGTCCACCCAGAGCCAGCGTGGTCTCCTGCGTGCTGCTGCCTCTCAGACACTGCTGCTCCTCTTCCTGGCCCCGCAGGCGTGCGGATGCTGGACGGTCCCATCACGGACATGGTGGAGGCTCAGTCCCTCAGCCTGCGTCCCCAGCACATCCACATCTACAGTGCCAGCTGGGGCCCCGAGGATGACGGGAAGACCGTGGACGGGCCGGGCGTGCTGGCTGCGGAGGCTTTCCACAGAGGGGTCACCAAAGTAAGCTCGGTGCTGGCCTCAGGGACCTCACCGGCACAGGGACTCCCTGCTCATCTCCCTCTGCCTCCCTCCCTGCCAGGGACGGGGTGGCCTCGGCTCCATCTTCATCTGGGCCTCCGGCAACGGCGGGATCAACTACGACAACTGCAACTGCGACGGGTACGCCAACAGCATCTACACCCTCTCGGTGGGCAGCGTCCTGGCAGGCGGCCGGAGGCCCTGGTACAGCGAGGGCTGCTCCGCCATCCTCACCACCACCTACAGCAGCAGGACCACGAGCGAAGTGCAGATCGTAAGTGCCATGCCGGCTCTGCCGGAGCAGCCGCGCTTGGGCAGACACCGGTTCCCAGTACAGAGCTGGCTCATCCAAGCCCTCCTTACCTGGGGAGGGAGAGGGAGCCTTTATTAAAGTGTCCACAGTAGACCCCAAAAAGCATGAAGGGACCCTGAGGGAGCATTTATTGAAGTTGCCCAACTCCAAACAGTCCTGCCCTCTGCTCCAGCAGCAGGCAATGGTGCCGAGACCCCCCTTCTCCCCCCCCAGGTGACCACCGACCTGCACCACCGCTGCACCGACAAGCACACAGGCACCTCTGCCTCGGCCCCGCTGGCCGCAGGAATGATCGCCCTCGCGCTGGAGGCCAAGTAGGTGACATCGTGGCAGCGGGACAATGCCCAGGGAGAGCCTGGTGCCTCGCCAGGACCCTGAAAGGACAAGGAAGGGAGGCTTTGCTAGCAGGGAGGTTGGGGGATGCGGAGCTGAGGTCTCCCAGGGCTGTGGTGGGGCAGCATCTTCTCCCAGGACACTGAAGGAGAGCAGCCAGAGGCAGAAGGAGACTTGTCCTCTGGAGGTCTCTGTTGCTCCCTTTTTGGCAGTGAAGGAGGTTGTGGGGGGACCAACTTCGACCCAGACAGCAAACTTAATTACCCACATTGGAATTTAGAAGAGCCAAATCTGACCCTCAAAAGCTAACCCAAAGCAGAGACCTCTGTCCCCAAATCCTGCTTGCTTCCAGCCCAGCACTGACCTGGCGTGACCTGCAGCATCTCATCATCAGGACCTCCAAGCCCGCTCACCTGCAGGCAGAGGACTGGGCTGTGAACGGGGTCGGACGCAAAGGTGAGTTCAGGGCTCGGCCGCTGCCTGCCCTGCCTGCTCCTGCTTCCCTCCCCTGGCTGTGGCGGGGGTGTGCTGCCCCTCAAACTCCTGCCAGCATACCTGGGGCAGGAGCCCCCAGTGCTCTCCCAGTGCAGAGGGGTCCACCTTGGCTGGCATCTGCTTTGCAGTGAGCCACCACTATGGCTACGGGCTCCTGGACGCTGGTCTGCTGGTGGAGATGGCCAAGGAGTGGACAGGAACTCGGCCCCAGCGGAGGTGTTCGGTCAAGGGTCTTCACACCCCCCGGTAAGGGCCGATATCCCCTGGGTCTGACCTTGTAGCTGTGTCCATTGCAGGAACAGACGTTGCTTCTCCAAAAGTGGTCTGCGCTGCACGGCTTCTGCTGTAACCACAGGGATGTGCTTAGAGGTCATGGTAGAGGGCAGGTTGCCCATGGAGGGGGAAGAGATGCCCTTACCTCTGTCTTGTACTTGGTAGGAACATCGGCTCCAAGCTCACCGTCTCTACAGACGTCTCCTGCTCCGGGAGGACCAAGCACATCCGCTCGCTGGAGCACGTCCAGGTCCAGCTCTCTCTGAGCTACAGCCGCAGGGGGGACCTGGTGATCGCTCTGACCAGCCCGATGGGGACCACGTCCACGCTGGTGACTGTGCGGTAAGGGCGCTCTGCGAGCTCGCAGGGAGCGCCTTGCGAGCTGCTGGGGTGGGGGGCAGAGGGGGTCCTCTTCTCACAGCCTTTCCAGGGGCCAGGAGACTCTCCCCCACACTGAAGTGGCTGCTGCTGGTCCCCGGAGGGAACGGGCTCACCATGCCCAAAACTCTTCTGTGGCCCTTGTCACGTCTCAGCAATGCCCCCTTAAACCAAGAACAGGGTGACCCTAGGGTCTCCGTGGGCTGTATCCCTCCCCCCCAGCCCCTGGGCATCACTCCCGGCTCTCCTCTCCTCCAGCCCGTACGACACCAGCCAGCAGGGCTACAAGGACTGGACCTTCATGTCCACACACTTCTGGGATGAGAACCCCAACGGGACCTGGACACTCCGGCTAGAGAACAAGGGCGATGCCTATAACACAGGTGGGTGCCCAGGGCCCCGGGGGAGCAAACGCCATTCATGAGGGTCACCCAGTGCCCGGTCATTCTTCCTTCCCCCGCTTTGATTAGCAACTTGTTGACTTGTCCTTTTCCTGCTCCTCCTGGGTATGCGAGCATTCTTTTTCCACAGGGACATGCTTGTTTGTTTTGAGGGTGTCTCTGGCCAGCACACAGCCAGGAAGGGGGCACGGCTTGCTCTCCGCCGTGTAGCCCCAAAGCTTCCAGCCCCGCATCCACCAGCTTGCAGATCCCAAATGCTGGAGGGTGCCATCAGCACCGAATCCTGTCCCTTCTGCCCCCAGGTCTGCTGACCAGCTTCATCCTGCACCTCCACGGCACAGATGAGGAGATGACAGCCAGGCATTTTGCAGCCTCTGCCACGGACAAGTGCCTCAGGCGGGACGCGCAGGGAGCGTGCGAGGGTGAGTCTTTGGGCAGGAGGGGACGGTGCTTTTGGCCCCGCAGCCTGGCTGATGCCACCCTTCCTCCGCAGACTGCGGCAGCTCTTTGTTCGCCTACCAGCGCTCCTGCCTCTCCTACTGCCCTCCGCGCTACTACGGCCGTATCCAGAGATCCGCCACCAACGCAGCCCGCGTCTGTGCCAGCTGCCACCCCTCCTGCTACACGTGCCGGGGTGCTTCGGCCAACAACTGCACGGCCTGTCCTCCTGCCGGCACCTTCGATGAGCTCACCCGCTCCTGCTCCCCTCCACAGGGCTTCCCCGCCGAGGAGGGGCTGCAGAGTGACCTTCTCCCTGTCCTTGTCTGCGGGACCCTCATCCTCTCAGCCTTCCTCTATGTCACATACCGTGTGGCCTTTTGCATCACGAAAGGTAGCTCCTGCTGTCCCCGGGCTGGAAGGGCAGCGTGACACCAGCCTGGGCTGCACGGACACAGGGGGCTGGATCGCAGCCTGGGACAGAGCTGCCCTCCCATGGCTTCCGAAATAAACTGGTTGTTGCCTTTCTGGACCACCCTCTCTGAAGGGTAATTTCCCTTCCCAGCAGAGCCTGGGCTGATCCCAGCCTGTGTCCAGCTCTGCACATCAGCAGGGACACGGGTTGTGGTTTCCCTCCCCGCCTGGCTCGTCCTCTCCCCCCACCACACAGACCCCGACCTGGCACGCTGCTGTGAGGGAGCTATTTCCAGAAGAGCCAGGAGCCCTGCGCCCTTTCCCACGCGTGGAGATGTGACTTCTCTCCAAACAGCTGCACCCAAGAGACCGCAGCCAGCTCCTCCGGCACAAGCTCAGCCACGAGACCACGCAGCTTTCGGCAGAGCGGAGGCAGCCGGGCTCCAAACCGCTGCTTGGGGAGAACAGCCCGGACCCATACCACGCAGTACAGAGCATGCCGCAGTCCCTGGTTCTTGTTTACCAGCAGCCTTTAATTCTTAAAAAAAGGGGTCCCAGGGTTGCCGCACCCCACGGCCGCCCTGCTCTTCCCCCCCCCACCCCACCCCGGCAGCGAGCAGAGGCAAATGGCTGGCAGCGGCGCAGCAGCAGCTGCACCCCGGCACGCAACGCGGCACCAGGCAGGGCTGGGACGGGCACGGGGAGAGCTGCCAACTGGGGCCCTCCCAGGGGCATCGGCACCACGCCGGGATCAGCCTCCCGACCGCAGGACCACGGCTGCCCCGGGACACGGCCGTGGCACGGCAGGGTGGGGGTGGTTTGTTCCCCCCCCCGCCGGCCGTGCCATCCCCGAGTGCGTTTGCACAGCTGAGGCGTGCTTGGGAGTTAGAGAAGAGAGCGAGACCTTTGTCCAAGTGTAAAATCACCCACAAAAAAGCCCTTGGCCGGACCTTACAGAGCGCAGACAGGAGGGAGCTGGGATGGAGCTTTTCCTCAAAAGGCGCTGGGATCCGTGCCTCGCAGCCTGCCTGGGAACGCGAGCGGAGCACGGCTGCAAACACCAAGGGAGGGGCCTGGGGGCAACGGCTTTGCCAAAACACCAGCCCAGCGCCAAGGGATGAGTTAAGAGCCTGGATGCACTGGACTGCGGCTTCCCCGTGGCAGCACGAGCCTCACCAGCCCCTCCGAGGGGTCTTCTCCGTCCCGCTCCCCTCCGTCTGGGCTGCCCCTAGTCCTCAGCGGGCAGCCCGCGGTGCGGGAACCGACGCTGGATCTCGGCGCGCACATCATCCTGCACGGGGAGAGATGGGGATAGGGGAGGGCTGTGCCCAGAGAGGGGGTCCAGGGCAGCTCACACTGCCCTGCCCCAGGAGCCCAGGGTGCCCGTCCCCTCTCCAGCTCCCCCCCTCGGTCCTCACCGCCCGGCCGAGCTGTCCCAGCAGCGGGGTGAGGCGCAGCAGTTCTTCGTCCCGCGGGTCCCCCCACCACCTCTGCACTGGGATCCAGTTGGCAGCCTGGGGAGAGAGAGGGTGAACGCTGGCCACGGAGGAGCCATCATAGCCGTGGTGGTCCCAGCGAGCCGGTGGACACAAAACCCCCTCCCCAAATCCATCACTGCCAGTACCTGGGTGGGGAAGCCCTGGATGGCGTGGTCCAGGGCCACCGTCTTGGCCAGGTCCCTGCCCAGGCGGGTCAGGTCCTTCCAGTAGGAGCCCCGGGCGCAGAGGCAGTCCGGCTGGGAGAGGCAGCGCCTGGAAGGGGAGGCAGAGCCCGTGGGGACCAGTCCCTGCCACATGGGAGGTCCCCAGCGGGGTTTCACCAAGGCCATCATCACCTGACCAGCTTCTTCTTGGGGTCCAGCACATCCAGGACCTTCTCGGCATAGTCCCGCTTTGCGGTTGTGAAGATGAAGATCTGGGGGAGCAGGCAAAGGTCCCTGCACAGGCTGCCCGAGTCCCTCCCTCCCCGATGCAGAGGCACCCCACCGGCTTCCCGCAAGACCCCAGGGGAATGTGGGGGCTCCAGGTACCTCGTAGGTCTTGGAAAGGCTCTCCAGGAACTGCTCCACATGGGGACGCAGCTTCACATGGACCTGGAAGGGAATAGCATCGCCAGGCAGCCCCAGCACCCAAGTCCTGGCACCCAGGTGGGACCAGCACCCCAAGCAGGATCCAAGGGGCCCCTCAGCCACCCTCTCCCCTGGGGTCTCCTTCCCCTCTGGCTGTCAGGGGAGGACACGGGCACAGAGCCCACATGGACAATGTGGCTCGTCACAGCCCTCTGTGCCCCCCCCACCCCAACCAGGGACCCAGCACCCCGCTGTCCCAACCCCAGCACGTGAACACCCACCTTGTAGGAGTCTCCCTGGAAGACTGTGGTGAAGGTGGCCACGGCACCCTGCCGCCAGCCAGCAAGCATGGAGGAGCAGACCAGAGTCCCCTCCTGCAGAGCGGGGAACAGAGTCAGACCCCAGCCCCAGGGCTGCAGTCGTTCCCCCCAGCCCCCCCCAAGCTCACCAGCTCCAGGACGAGGGTGCGCTCCGGCGTGCTGCGGGTCTTTCGGGGACCATCCCTGCCAGGCGCTGGGACTGCAGGGACCAGGCTGGCCGGAGGAAGGCAGAGGGTCAGCAGTGCTGCAGGACTGGGGGGCTGCGGGGACCCCCTCCCGCGTACTCACAGGCTGGGGGCAGCAGGGTCCTGGCACTCATCTGCAGGGAGCCCCGAGAAGTAGGCACCCTTATAGCGGGGCTGTGGTGAAGGGCTCATAGGTTCTGTGGGGACAGAAGGGTCCTGGGGTGACCCCCACTTCCCCAGGCAGGGATTGCCTTGTGGGGGCAGACACAGACACACTCACCCCTTTCCCCGGGGCAGGGGGGAGCAGACGCCAGCCTGCGATGCTCCCCCTTGAGACGCAGCTTTGCCAGCCGGCCCTTCCTGGGGGCCACGGACTCCAAGGGGGGACACGGGACACGCTCCCAGGAGTCCCAGCCCCACAGCGGGCAACGATCATCCCGGTCCCCTTCTCTCTGCCGGCTCTTAGCCCGCCGGCGAGCCCCAGCCTTGGTGGCCGAGAGCCCCAGGTCCCCGCTGCTCTCTCTGCGGGATCTCTTTGCACGTGGGGTGACCGTCCCCAACCCTGCCATGGCTGGGACAGCCGGACAGGGACACCCCAAGCACAGGATGCCCAAAGATGACAGCACAGAGCAGCAGCCCTGGGGCTGCCAGGCATCGCTCCCGGGTCGTCCCCCCAAGGGCAGAGCAGCCAGCACACCCACCCCTGCCCAGAGACAAAACCCCCTCAGCAACCCAAACCAGCCATGGGGGTGGAAGGGGGCACTTTTATAGGGTGGAGGCACTTTTTTTTTTTTTCCAGTCCTAATCACCCCAAGGTGCTTCTGCCTGCGTTCCAGAGCACCTGGCATCAGCCGGGCTTTACTGGGACCAGCTGGGGAGCCCAGCACAGAGCCCCACCTGCCCCCAGGGCTCATCTCTGGCTCCTGGTGATTAATTACGCGGTGTGCTAAAGAACCTCCTGGGCTGGCAGCTGCCACTCAGGGCACCCACCCCAGGTACCCCCCCCCAGCTGTGGCCCCAGCCCCGTGCCCAGTTTGGGTACAGTCACCAGCGACACGAGCTGGGAGAGCTCAGCCCTTCCCCAAGCACCCGCTCCAAACCCACCCCCGGATGGGTGCGAGACCACCCCTGGAGCACCAAGTGGGAGATGCACCCCCGGACTCATCCTGTCCCCCTACAGGCCCCGCGGTTGTGCCCGCCAGCCCGCGGGTTGGGTTACGGGCGAGGGGGCTCCGGCACAGGGAGGGACCCGCTCGCCTCTGCCGGAAAAGAGATAAGCAGCAGGTCCCTGACCTCGAAAAGCAGAACCTGGCCGGCGTCCATCTCAGGGACAGGGACACGCTGCTGGGCGGGAGCATTTCTCTGGGGGCTCAACATGGGGACGAGGGAGGGGACCCCCTGCGGTGGGGAGGGCATGGGACACCCTGGGCCGGTTCCAGCCAGGAAGGCGCACACGGCGAACGAGGTGATGATATACAGGTTTATTTTCTGCAAAAAAATAAATTACCACCATCCTCCACCCCTCCGCAGCCAAGTCGGCCCCAAGGACGGTGAGATGCCCGGCACAGGGCAGAGGGCAGGACGGGGGGGCCCTGGCCCCTCCGCAGCCACGGAAAGGGTTCGGTGCACGGCAGGAGCGTTGCCAGCCCCTGGGTTTGCCCTCGGGGTCCCGCCGGCTGCCCCCTCCCCTGGCGATGGAGCCCAGGGAGGGGGTTCAGGGCGGCCGGGGCTGGGGACAGTGCTGGGCTGCCTCCCGCACCAGCCGGTCCTCACGGGGCGTCCACGGCCGGGCATAGCCGTTGTCCTGCAGCAGGATGCGGTTGAGCGTGCGCTCGTAGTTGACGTGCCGCCGTGCCATGAGCAGGTACTCGCCGCCCTCCTGGAGCCGGGGGCAACCGCAGATGTTGGGGACCCACACGTATTCCCGGGACACCAGCGGGAAGCGGTGCCGATACGGCGTTTTCACCTCCACCTCGTAGCGCGTCTCTTGCCCCACTAAGCGCTGCGCCAGGATCCGGCCCTGGAAGACTGAGGGGCGAGTGTGGGGCACCCTGAGCTGGGCACTTTCCCCGGCATCACCCCCGAGCCCCTTCCCGTCCCCGGCGCTCACCGAAGTCACTCTGGCAGAAGTGCCAGATGCGCTGGGAACGTCCCTTGGGTGGGCGGCACCTCCCGCATCGCTCTGCCGGGGCAAAGCTGTAGCAGTTTAGGGGGGAGAGGGGACACTGCACCCCCAAAACCCCCTCCTGCAGCAGCAGGAGGGGGAATGGGGGTCTATACCCCATAAGGAGAGAGGGGACACGCCGGGCTTCCGAGGGTCCCGGGGAGGGTTTAGTCAGGGGGCCCCTTTTTAGGGTCCCCATCTCATGGAGAACCCCTGGGGGTCTCCAGGACCCTCCCCACAGCAGAGACCCCAGGGTTACGGGGGGGCTGTTGGGACCCCCACGGGGGAGCAGGCACCTGCGGCAGCCCTGGCCACGCTCCAGCCAGGGGGGCTTCTCGGTGGTGGCTCCGTGGCAGAGCCCCTGGGCTTGGTCGGTGGCGCCGGGGCCGGGGTGACCGGGGACTCCGGGGGCGGGGGGCTGCCGGCCCCCCGGGGCTGGGGCTGCCGCAGGGGGCTGGTGTCGACACGGCCAGGCTGGGGGTGCCCGCGGGGCAGCCAGAACTCGTACTCGATGCCAGGGTTGGGCTCCTGCAGCAGGACCTGCTTGGGCAGGGGCAGAGCTAAGAGGAGCGATGGGGGCCGGGGGCCAGTCGCCCCCATCCCCGTACCACCCCTGCCCTCACCATCACGTGCAGATCCTTGTCGGTGGGCCCGGGCGCCTCCAGGGTCTCGGTGCCATCAGGGTCCCGGGCGTAGTGCAGCTGGGTGCCGGCCACCTCGTATGGTCCCGGCCAGGCAATGGACCAGTCCCCGTTGAGCACGTAGCGCCCATCGCTTGTCATCAGGGCTGCGGGAAGGGGCACGTCCGGGGCCGAGCACTGCACGGTCCCCGGGACCCCTGTGCTGGGCTGGGCTGGGGGCAGCCCAGATGCCTGGGTCCCCACCGGAGGCCTCTCCCCAAGCAGGGAGGGCAGCGTGGGCTGGGAGAGCTGCGGTCGGGGCTCGGGAGAAATCTGCTTTCTTGTAAGAACTTGGCTTCAGTCCCAAGCCGGAGCCAAACCCTGGTGTGCAAAACCCCCCCCCAAGCCCTGGCGCTGGCAGGGAACGGGGCCCCGACTGGATTGGGAGGAGGACTGGGGGGTCTGGGGACAGGGGTCCTGGTCCTGGTCCTGCGCTGGCTGGCCTGGCCCCGCTCCAGCTCAGCCCTTCCCAAAACCCACGGCCGCAGCCTCTGGAAAATTGCCCCAAGCACCGGCAAGTTCACTGAACCCGTGATGCTCAAAACAGCATCTGAGGGGGGGAACCGGCACAGCACGGCACGGCACAGCCACCCCCTGCCCTGCCTGCACCCATGGGTGGCACCAACCAGGACCAACTGGGATGGACTGGGACGGAGACAGGACACATCCTACCGAGGTAGTTGCGGCTCTTGTCCGTCACCTTGATATGGGTGGCCCCAGCTGGGATCTTGGTCACATTCATGTACCCAAAATAACCTGGCAGGGAGGGCACAGTCAGGGCAGAGCCAGGGCACAGCCCGAGGGGACAGCCCGTGGACAGGGGGGGACAGGGCTGGGGCGGGAGGGGACCGGGCACAGAGGAGCTCTGGGTCTGGGGCAGCCCCAGCCCCAGCCCAGGATCCAGCGACATGAACCCAGCCTGGTCCAACATGCTGGGACCTCTGGGGCACCCGATGATGGCCCTGGGGTGCCATCCAGGGCTGTCTGCCCTCACGGGCATCATCGTCCCTACAGCCTGGCCAGACACCCCATGGACACTGGATACGGACGCACGGACCCTGGGTGCCCGCAGGGACCCCTGAACAGCCCTGGGGACCCTGGATTGTGCACCAGAGATCCCCCACCCACCCTCTGGAGGAGCGATACCCTCTGCAACGAGACAAAATCACCCCGGTGAGGGGTCTCCTCCAAGCCCGCTGTCCCTGTCCCTAAGTGTTGGGGACAGGAAGGGATCAGGGACGATGCCCCAATGGCAATGAGGGAGAGGGGACGAGGGGACGGGGGACCCAGGCGACACCTTGGGAACACAGACGCGGGACGGGAGGACAGGGGAGCCAAGAGCCAAAGCATTCACCCATGGAGGGGGCCGGGGCAATGGTTCATTCACCGGAGGAGGGGTCCGTGCCCTGGAAGAGCCGGTGCACGAAGAGACACGTGTCGTGGCCGCCGCCGCATTGGCCGCAGGCGTCGGGCTGCGTGCCCGAGCCCAGGATCCCGTCGCAGCCCACGCTCTGCGGGGAGCCGAGACACGGCCTCAGGGTGGGGGGTCAGGGCTGGAGGTCCCGGGGGTCCCGGGGATCCCGGCCCTACGCACACCCACCAGGCAGCGCCCGCCAACGCAGAGGTCCGGGGAGCCGGGGCTGCAGCGGGTGCCGTCCAACACCCGGCCGAAGGTGTAGTAGAAGTTGTGCCCCATGGCCAGGCAGTTGAGGTCACAGACGTTGGGGGCTGCCGGAGCCAGGCGGAAAGGGAAAGGGGTGACGCCGGTGGCAGCCATGGCCCCCGGTCAACCCGGTGATGCCGCCCGCCGCCCCAGGACTCACCTCCATGGAAGGGCACCCAGCGGTACCGGGCTTGCGTGCCCAGGACGGGCTTGTTGTCGTAGAGGGAGCACTGCATGGCACGGAAGGGCACCGAGCCGCCGGGGCAGCCCTGCGGGAGCGGCAGGATAGAGCCCCTGCGGGATGGGGAGGACGGAGCCCTGCGGGGCCGGGACCGGGGCCGGCTATGCCGTGCCACGACCCTCGCGCGCTCACCTGGAGCTGGCAGAGCCGGTACTGCCGCGGGTCACCCGTGCACGGCTCCTCCTCGGTGGACCTACGGCCACAGCGTCAGCGCGGCGGGGACGGGGCACGGCCTCCCCGAGCGGCCCTGCCTGCACCCTGCGTCCCCCACGGGGACATTCCCCATCTCCGGGGCCAGGATGCCGCCGAGCCACCGAGCTGCAGCCGGGTGGGAAGTGACGCATCCCCACGAGGCAGCGGGAGCGGGGACCACGATGTCCCACGTGGGGCCACATCCTGCTGGAGCTGCAGCCAGGATGGACGTGGCAGGGTCCGGCTCCCCCCCCGCCCTCCCCAATTCCTTCCCCTCCAAAATCAGGCTGAAATTTAGCCAGGGCGTCGCGCGGTGCCGAGGGCTCGCAGGGACAGTGAGGAGTCAGCGACAGAGCTGTGTCATGGGGTGTGGGGTGCTGCGGGGGGTGTGGAGGAGTGGGGACACCCCGGGGGGGTCATGCTGCCCCGTCCCCCACTCACCGCAGGCACCTCCGGGTGCGGAGGGCGACGCCGTCCCCACAGGAGCTGGAGCAGGAGCTCCAGGGTCCCCAGGACCCCCAGGTGCCCCGGGCCGGCTGCCGGCGGGGCCGAGCAGGGGCTGGGGGCTCGGGGACCCGCGCCGGTGCCCCCAGGGCTGGGCCCTGCGTGGAGGAAGGTGACGGTCAGCGCCGGGGCTGGGCTCGAGCGGCCTGGGGGTCCCGCCGCGCACCCCGAACCCCTCACCTGCGCTGTGCCGCCGGCGCAGCCCAGGCTAAGCCAGGCCAGGAGCAGCAGCCACCAGGGTTGCCGGCACCTGCGGGAGCAGAGTGCTGAGCCCCACCGTCCCCAGGGACCGGGGCGGCCGGCAGCGGGGTGTCCCACATCCCGGCATCGGCGCTGCCGAGGCGGGAGGGCCACCGCCGTGTCCCCCAGGGGGACCCCAGCGAGGGGGACGGAAGCGAGACGGAGGCAAGACGAGACACAGCGCGGAGGGTCCCCACCACCGGCGGCACCAGCCGGGGGCGCGGGGGTCTGGTGCCACGCGGCCACACCGGAGTCTCGGACCCCGAGCAAGGCCAGGCGGGTGGGCGCAGCCGAGCAGGCGACGCCGCGTCCCGCACATGTGCCCCACGCGGCGGCGGGCACGGGAGACGACACCGCCGCCGCACCCACGGCCCTGCGGCGGGGAGCCGGGCTGGGCTCGCTGCCTGCCGGGACAGGACCAGACCTGCGCGGCGGGGCCGGGACTCCGTGTCGCTCCCTGATCCGGATCCGGCCCCGCCATGGGGGTGAGCGGGGTGGGGGGTAGCGGGGGGACCCCCCCGGTCCCAAAGTGCCTGACCCTGGAGCACCCCAACCTGCCCAGCCCGGGGGTGCAGGGGGGTGAATGGGGGTGCCGGGGGGGTGCTGGGGTCCCAGCCCCGTGTTGGGGAATCCCCCGGCCGAGCCGGTTTCCTCGTGCCGCGCAGCTCCCACGGGGACCCAGGGGTCTCGAGTGGGCACCGCGAATGCCTGGGTCCCCCCAGCGGGGCAGGGGATGGGGGCGGGGGGTGGCAGTGCCTTTGCTTTTGGGGGGGGGGGGCGGTCCGGAGCCCAGCGAGGGTCCGGTGATGCCCAGACCCCGCTGGCAGCCGGGGGACACGGCTGTGCCTCAGTTTCCCCCACAGGAGCCGAGCTGACCCGGGGAAAGACGGGGAGGGGGGGTTGCTTCGGGGGTCCGCGAGGGGGTTAAGCAGAAATCAGGACCTTACCCGGCACCGTGGGGTCCCCCGCTGGGAACCGGGACTCCCCGACACCCCCACCCGGCCATGCCGCCCCTCGTCCGGGGCGTCCCGGCGGCAAAATCCCGGGGACCCGGGACGATCGGGCATCGCTTGCGCAGCTCCGGGGGGGGGGGGGGGGGGGCGAGGCTTCCCCCCCCCGGGCTCGCCTCCCGTCCCTCCCCGCTGCGTTATTAATATCCAGCCCCAAAGGTGCGCCCAGCCCTCCCCGGCCGCCCGTTAACCCTTCGGGGCCCGGAGCTCCGGCGGGCGAGGGGGGCTGGTGGGGTCCCCGGGGGCGGGGGGGGGGGCGCATCTGCGCCCCCCCCCCGCCCCCGGGGACCCCACCAGCCCTAGTTGCAGAGGGGAAAGGTGTAGATGGGACTCCCCCCCCCAGTCGGTCTCATCCTGATCCAGGACCCTCCCCGGGATGCTGGGGCGGGGGGGGCTTCATCCCACTGGGGGTCCCTGCTTAGCGATCGGTAGATGCAGCGAGATCTGCTGCTGGGGGGGGGGGCTTGGGGTGTCAGGGGCTGGTAGAGGCAAGGGTGCTGGGTGCCTCCTCCTCGTACTCAGCACCCAGGGCCCTCCCCCCGCCGGGCACCCCCAACCCGGAGCTGAAGGAGTTACGGTGCTGGGGTGCGGGTGTCCCTTGGGGTGTCCCCACCGCGGGGCACAGCAGAGCGGGCAGGATGGTGGCCCGGGGGTGCGCAGGGGATGAGCTCCCCAGATGGTTCATCGAGGATGCGGGCAGCGGGATGCTCTACAAGCGGGGACGGCTCCTGGGAGAGGTAAACCCCCCCATCACCCCCACACCGGCCCCAGCCCTGCACCCCCAGACAGCCCCTCACACCAGCCAGCACCCCCTCCCCGCTGGGCACCCTGGTGGTGTCACACGCTCGCACCCCACGGGGCTGCAGGGGGTCCCCGAGGTGTCCCATCCTGAGGGGGACCCACCACGTCCCCTCTGGGGAAGGGGAAACTGAGGCAACGGGGAGATGCTGGGATCAAGCCAGAGTGGAGCAGGTGCCTGGGGCCAGTGCCAGCCACGTCCCCTGGGCTCCTTGGCCCTCGGTGAAGGGCACGTAGCCGGGCACCCCCACACCCGGGACCCCCTTCTGCCGCAGCCTCTCACCCCTCGGCTTGGCCCTGGGGTGCCGGGGGCTGCTCACTCCTGCGGGATCATCTTCACAGGGCACCTTCGGGCGCTGCTACCAGCTGACAGAGGTGGCCAGCGGCAGGGTCTACGCTGCAAAGGTCATCCCACGAGTCCGGCTCGCCATGGTGGGCATCGGGGAGAGGGTGAGTCCGGGGGACACACAGAAAGTCCCCAGGGAGGTGGGGGTGATACCCACGGAGACCCCCCAGAGCTCTGCCCTTGCCCCTTCTCCCTCCTTCCCGGGTCGCTGGATGGGTTCCCATCCCCGTCTCCCCAAGGGTGCATGCCATGGGTCCCCAGATCCAGAGGGTTCCCTGGGGGGGGGCTGCCGGGGTTGTGCCGATGCAGGTGGAGCGGGAGCAGGAGCTGCACAGCCGCCTGCGCCACCGGCACATCGTCCGCCTGCACGGGCACTTCGCCGACAGCAGCCACGTTTACCTGCTGCTGGAGTACTGCAGCCGGCGGGTGAGCGAGCACTGGCACCCCAAAACGGAGCATCCCCATGCCAGGGCTTTGCCAGGCCCCCCGAGCTGGCACCTCGCTCCGTCCCCAGTCCCTCGCCGACATCCTGCGGGCCCGGGGGAGGCTGACGGAGCCGGAGGTGCGGTACTACCTGCGGCAGATCATCTCGGGGCTGAGATACCTCCACGGACAGGGCATCGTCCACCGGGACCTCAAGCTGAGTGCGTGGGGCAAAGCCGGGGCAGCGGGAGGGTGAACCGCACCGGTCCCGCTCGGTCTCATCTCTCTCCGCAGGCAACTTCTTGGTGACTGAGCAGATGCAGGTGAAGATCGGGGATCTGGGGCTGGCACAGCGGGAGGCACCAGCTGGCCGGCGCTGGGGGTGAGCGGGGCTGCGGTGCTGCGGCAGGGGGCTGCCGCTGGGCTGGGGGTCACCGTGCCCGTCTCCCCAGGGCGCTCTGTGGAACACCCGGCTACCTGGCCCCAGAGGTTTTGGACCGCAAGGGACACGGGGTGCCCTCGGACGTCTGGGCTCTGGGCTGCGCCATGTAAGCAGGGACCTGGAGGGTGGGTGGGGGGGTGCTCCCAGTCCCACTGAGCAGCCGGACCCCCCAGGTACACGGCGCTGACAGGCAGCCCCCCGTTCGAGGCAGCTCACCGGCAGGAGCTGTACCAGCACATCCGAGCGGCTCGGTACCCGCTGCCCCCCCACCTCTCACCCCGCGCCCGGGCCCTCATCACCCGCTTGCTGACCCCTGAGCCCGCGGCACGGCCCAGCCTGCGGGACGTGCTGGACCATGGATTCTTCACCCAGGTGCGGGGCCGGCATGGGGGACACAGCCCACACGGACACGGCGGGGGTACAGGGGGGTGTCATTGCCTCTTGCTCCCCAGGGCTTCACGCCGGACAGGCTGCCGCCCCACGCCTGCCACTCGGTGCCCGTCTTCGTGGGACAGGACCCACTGTGCAGACTGCTGCGGGGGGCTGCCACGGCGCTGGTGAGGGGGTGGCCGTGCCAGGAGCACCGGGACTCACCACTCTGCCATCCCGAAGGACAGCCATCTTCCCCCTGCAAAGGAGAAGCTTCCTCGGCAGGACCTGAGCCATGCAAACATCCGCTTAGGAAAACCTTTATTAGCGCTAGGAACTGTCTAAAATCCAGTCATTGAAACAAGCAGGATGGGACATGACCATTACGAACGGCACACACACACCAGTTCGCCCTTAGAAAAGGTTAACAGAAGAAACCAAAAACCAACCAAACCCCAAAGGGACCTCTCTTCCCCACCAGCCTGGGACAGGATGGGGACGAGGAGCTGGGGGGGGAGAAGGTGCAGCTCCAAGGAGCCTGGTTCCCGGCACTGCTCCTGGGGATCACCCATGCACAGGGAACAGCAACGCCTGGAGAGGCATCAGGTCCCCCTGCTCTGCCTGGCCACAGCCTCCGGCAGCACCTCTCACCGCACTGCCAGCAGCAGAGGTTACTGGAGGGAGGAACAGAGTTATTTGTGGCCTGGGAAGGAGAGAGGAAAGTGCGCGGTTTCCCTGTTGAGCTTCAGTTCTCTCCCTCGAGAGGAGAGGTCTGAAAGAAAATGCTGAAAGCTCAGTAAAACATGACACTTAAAACACCCACAGCATCAACTCGAGAGCGCCCGGCCCTGCGCAGCCGGCACCTGGAACACAGACACTTGCCTATGCCTAAAACAGAGGGTGGGGACAAAGACAAGATGCTCAATGTGGCCCCAGCTAACACTAAGGAGCCACTTCGCTGCTTACAGACCTGTCCACATGTCAGCACAAGAGGGGACCAGCAAGGGAGGGTGTCACCAGTCTTCCCGTGTCACCAGGGGTGTCTGGGGGAGGGAGGTGACGGCAACGACTTTGTCTGCACTTGGGGCGAGCTTTCTTCCAACACCCTCATCAGCGGCTGTGGGGAAGGAAGCCAGAACCGCTCCGGTGATGCAGCCCAGACAAGAGGAGAAGCAAAGGGAACAGCCCAGCTGGGGAGGGAGCCACAGCGCGAGACCCTGGGGAGGGACGGCAGCTCCCACACGTAGCCCTGACGAGGGCGGTGGGTGCGAGCACAGCACCCTCTGTGTGCTCAAACCACAGAGGAACTGCAGGGACCAATCCTGCAGCCATCAAACGGCGTCACACAAAGCACCTGAGGCTGGAGGTGGGCTGGGACACCAGAAAATGAGATCTGCCTTCAGTATCCTGACACCACAAAATCCCTCGCACTGGTGGGAGCTCGCAGCTCCCCTCTGAGGTCCTCGGCTCCCCTCCACTACCAAGGAAGCAGCCTACCTTCCACCTGCCCCACACCCTCACTGCTAAAAACCTTTCCCAGCCTGCACGTGATTCCTACGTGAGCAAAACCTGAAATCGGCCTTTGCCCATGGGGTCAGTGCTCTCCTCCAGCAGCTCCAACGCACAGCCCTGCACGCATCAGCAGAGCTGTACTCCAGCCTGCTCGGGCATGGCGGCACCGGGAGGAATGGCACTGCAGAGGCAAGCAGAGGGAGGCACGCCGTGCCACGCCAACCCACGCCATGCGGGCACCAGTTTTAGGGTTCTTAGGGACAGGGGAACAGCTGGGGGGGGCAGGTGGCACAGCCCGGCTGCTCCCAAGGCTGGTCAAAGGGCTGGCTGCCATCCCCCAGCTCGGCGCCGCACCCAAAGCCCAGCCGCTCAAGGCCTGGCACAAAGCCCACTTGATATTTTTATCCCCGGTATCCGTGTTGTTTGAAGCTGTCCACTTGTTGTTGGGTTTTGGTTTTTTTTCCACAGCCCTCCCCTGTCCCACCCTGGCTTAGAGGTGACAGCAATAACAACACACCCTCTGCTGCTATGACCAGAGCCCCGAAGGCATTGGCTGCCCTAAGACGGCCCTGGGCACGGCATCCCAGCAGTTCCGATACAGCCTGGGAGAAGGTACAACCTCCCGAGGACGTCTGGCAGCGCACAGGGGCCCTGGGCATGCTCCCCAGATCCCCTGTTCTGGGAAGAGCTGTACCAGCCCTTTCTATCCCCCTCCCAGGCCTGCTGCCCCAGCAGGAACGTCTGAGGGGCTCAGGGCAGGACGTTCCAGTAAATGCAATGGTTTTTAAGCTCTGGGATCTCCCCATCTTTATTCCACAGCCACCAGCTGCCCAAAGATGGGAGAGCACGACTTCCAACAAAGCTTCTCAGGCTGCTTGTTTCGTGTTCTGAACAGTAAGTCTGCCCCAGGGCACAAAACAAGCCAAGCCCAGTGGGAAGTCTCATTTCTTAAAAAGAAGGGATTTTAAAACAATGATTCAAGTTTGGTAACTCCTCTCACCCTCCTCCCCAGCTATAAATGAGGCCGAAACTCACCCTTGTGCAGCAATCAGGTTCAAAGTTCAGCCAATTTGTGTGGGCTACCAAAAGCCCCAACCCCCTCAGAGGAGGTGACAAAGGCAATTCAACTCCCTCTGCAGAGCTGTCACCGCAGAGCCCTGGACCAGGGCTGAACCCAGCTCCTGAAAGCCCTGGGTGAGCTCGGAGCAGGATCCTGGAGGAACAGCTCCAGGCAGGGGCTGGCCCAGGATGCGTTTGGTGACAGAAGTACCGGGTATTGCTTGGCCTGAGAGGACTGGTGCGTAGACAAAGGAGCTGGCTTTACTCAAAATGGGCTGGAGCAGTTTCTCAGCAGGCCGAAGGCAGCGAGTTGTTCTCCACCTTCAGTCCTTTGCTGGCCAGGAAGGCGTCCTGCTTGGGCTCGCGGCCCAGGAACTTCTTCAACATGTCGGAAGCATCCAGGGAACCGCCAGGATGCAGGATGCAATTCCTGTAATCCATGCCCACCTGCAAGGAGAGAGACGGGGGTATGTGTAGGACACTCACCTTCCCACTGACGCTGCCATCTCCTACCACCTCTGGCAGGGGAGGCAGCCCCTGCCACATGCCGAGAGCCCGGCGGCACCGGACGTCCTCCCTACCTTACAGTTCATGATCCCCTCCTGCTTGAAGCGTGTGTGGAACATATCCATGGAGTACACTTCGCTCCAGAGGTAGCCGTAATACTGGGCATCGTAGCCTCCAGCCAAGTGGCCAAACGTAGCAGGCATGTTTGTACCTTTGCCGCAAAGGAAGGGAAGGGGCGTTAACGGGAAAGGCTGCTGGAACCGCTCACAGCACGGAAAAACCCCTCCGTGCTGTAAATGTGTCAGAGCAGGCACTGGGTCAGCTTGTTCACCATCCCAGGGGAAACAGGAAAGAACTTTCCAGTTATTTTTGTATGGTTTCAGCCCTGCTTTTCCTGGAGCCAGCAGAAACTGTCCCCATTGAGCCAGCGTGAAGCCCCAGCCCTGAAAAGAACCTGCTGAGCCAAGCTTGCAGGCCAGGTCCAGAGAGACAGCGAGAGCAGGACCCCCAAGCCCCTGGGTACCTGGGGTAGCAGGCACGCCCAGCACCTCTTCACACAGCCGGGCAAACACCTCCACGGGGTCGGCCTTCGTCTGGGTGTGCAGCGCCTGGTCCACCTTGGCCAGGACAATCTGACGCAAGTTGAAGAGCCCTGTTCCCAGAAGGAGGAGGCAAACTGAGCTCCCGCCCGCAGGCAGGAGCGTCTCCAAGGCCGGGGCGCAGCAGGGCAGGCTCCCACAGTTCTCCCCACACCCAATTTCTGACCCACTTCCCCAGACCAGTCCAGTTGAGCAGCACCCACTCAGGCCTAAGCCGCATCCCCTGCCTGCGGATAAATCCCTGCCTCCCCTGGCACCTCTTCTCACTGTGCCACCAACCAGCCTGCTGCACGTCTTGTCACACCACCCTCGCTCTTCCCAGACGAATGGCAGGCAGATGTGGTTCCTTCTTCCCCATCCCCTCGGTCACCACAGGGAGCAAGGCAAAGCCCTTCCTCTACCTCACCAGGTCACTAAGGGTCCCCTTCCCCTCCCCACACACAGGGGACACCACGGCGAGGCTCTGCCCTCGCTGGGGACAGCACACGGGCCCTCGCTCCCGTCCTGCCCCTCTTCGCTGCCTCTTACGTCCCTCTGCAGGGACCCACCTGTGTTTGCCTGCCGGGATTTAATGAGCTTCTCCAGCAGCTCATCAGGGATGGGGCTTCCAGTTTTGTAGTGCCTGGACATGCGCAGCAGCGGCTCCTTCTCCCACACCCAGTTCTCTAGCATCTGTGATGGTGCCTCGACAAAGTCCCGCTCCACGTGTGTCCCACTGAACATGGCAAACTCCGCCTAGGAGACACGGCAAGCTCAGAGTAGGGTGTCATTCAACCCTACAGGGAAGCACGACAGGGAAAAGGTTAACAAACTAACCCTTTGCCAGCCCAGTGAGGCCTCACCTGAGAGCACAGCTGGTGCATGACATGCCCGAATTCATGGAAGTACGTCTCCACTTCATCATGCTGCAGCAGGGAAGGTGCATCCGGCGTGGGCTTGGTGAAATTGGCCACCATGGCAGCCACGGAGATCTGCCGGCTGGAGTCCGGCAAGAGGCAGCCCGGCTGCAGGCCAAAGCAGGCTGCGTGTCCGTACTTCCCTTCCCTAGGTCAGGAAGAGGAGACTGTTACACGGATCCTCCCCCACAGCCAGCCACGAGCCACTGCAGTCCTGCTCAGAGCAGAAGCCCCCGGTGACCCCCTGCTTCTGGGACAGTCCTGCCCGAGTACACACCACTCCCTCCGCACAGCCACGCGCCTGGGAGCAGGACGGCCTCTCCTCTTTCCCAGGCGCATGGCAGGCTCTAGTCCTGCTGCCCTAGCCCTCTTCCCGCGCTTTGCCTTGCCCAAGGCCTCACCGCGGGTACAGGTCCAGGTAGAATTTGCCAATGGTCTCCCCGGAGGAGGTGTCCTTCACTGTGTAGAGCTGGACATCCTCATGCCAGACCGGAGCCTTCTCTTCCAGATGGAAGGTGAGCCCCAGCAGCTCCTGGTAAATGGCCAGCAGGCCTGCAGTGACCACCTGCATGGGGAAGTACTCCTTCAGCAGATTCTGGTCCACGCTGTACTTGGTCTCCTCCACCTGGTTCATGTAATAGCGCATGTCCCAGGCATTGATGCGGTTGTCAAACTCCAGGCCACGCTTCTCGCATTCTTTCTTTTTCAGGTCCAGGATCACAGCCCGTTCCTTCTCCCCGAGGGGTTTCAGCTTCTGGGCCAGCTCATCTAGGAAAATCAAGGCAGGCAGGGTTAGTACCCAGGGCTGAGAGCAGCACACCCAGCCCAGCACATGCCCCTGCTCTGCCCCTCCACAGCCAAGTGCCACACCCAGGAACGTAGCCACTGTCTTGCTGCTTTTAGCCATGTTCATCTCCAGGACAAAGTCCGCATGTGTGCTGAAGCCCAGCAGACTGGCTTTCTGAGCTCGCAAGTCCACCAGCTCCTTGAGGATCAAGCAATTCTCCTGCAAGGTAGAGTCAGACAAAGAGTGAAGTGGGATAAGCAGGCAAGAAAGCAAGGATGAGCCCCAGAGTGGAAAGAAACACAAATCTCAGACAAGACCCCTTCAGTGTCTGGACCTGACCTGGCATCCTGTCTGGCCCTGCTGGCAAGCAGCAAAGCCCACCTACCTCTTTGCACCTGGAGTTGAACATTTCCTCCACCTTCCTCCTCGTTTCGGGCACGTAGCACTTCTTCAGGAGAGGGAAGTAGTGCGGGTATTTCAAGGTGACTTTCAGCTTGCCATCCTCTGTCTTCTCCAGGGAGTTCAGGAAGTCCTCAGGGAGCCCCCCTGAGAAAAGAGCAGACAGGACTGATGGAGAGCCCAGGCCTCTCCAGAAATACCAGCTCTGGGACTGAGCACAGGAATAGGGTCTTGCACCCTGGCCAGAGGAATCCAGGCACTCAGGGCCACACCAGCAGAGAAATACACCCGAGCGCTCCATACCTAGTTCCTCCTTCGAGAAGGGCAAGTAGGTGGTGTCTTCGTTGAGGTTCTTGTTGAAGTCTATGCAAAGGACACTCAACTTTTTCTTAATAGCTTTGATTTTCTTTAAAATACAGATGAAAAGAGAAAAATCAGTCCAAAGGGAGAAGTCAAACAGCACTGTTGCCCGTCTCCAGCCAGCAGCCTGCCTGCCGAATTGCCCAGCAGTCTGCACTTGGCTTTTATTCAAACGCAACGCTGCAGAATTAATTGCATGCAGGCGCTGAGCTCTCAGCCTAGAACAGGCTCCCTTTGATCACACCTGGTAGGAAAGCAGCCACCTCAGCAAGGTCCCAGCCACCTCCTGCCAGCTCAGGAGCTGCAGGTGTTTAAGCAACAACCTCCTCTACCCTTATTTCATTTCACCTTCTCTTCTACTTTTAACGCAGCTTCCAGCTCCTTCACTGAGCCACTCGCCCAGGATATGAGAGGGAGACCCTGAGCAGCTCAGTACCCCTCAGTCCGCTCTCCCCTACCCCAGCTCTAGGGGGGCACCTTCCCTAACTGCCCCTTCACATGTGGGGACTGGGTGCTACTTCTACTCCTGACCTGCAGAGCACAATCTGGAATTTCAGCTTCTCAGGAGCCCCTCTACTCCCAGTGTCGATCCCATTTTGTAAATGTCACCCCCTTCAATGGAAAGGAAAAAGAGGGGCACGGAGACATCACCCAGCGCACCCAAAGTCACAGGAATTGGGGGCAAGAATCAAGAGTCCGAGCCTCAGTCCTCTGCTCTAACACTACACTGTCCCGTTACTCCCACAAAGCCTATTCTACGTGTGCTTACTTTAACCTCTGTGATCTCACCTCCTGCGTTTCCTCAGGGAGATGGAGACCGTTTCTTTTACCTAATTTGATCAGCCTCTCTAGATATCTCTTCGCTTCAGGCTTCAGTGAAGCGCTCTCTGCTTTCTCCTGTAAAACAAAACCCATGAGCACAGGGAATGGCAGGATCAGGTGTTGCAGGAAGTTGGTTCCTGGGAGGAGTTGTGGGTTATTGTAATACCAGTGACCCAGAAGTAGATGGAAACACCCCACAAGAAGGCTTTGGTTTGGTGTATTAGTTCTTACCCGATTGCTTTAAACATCTCACCTTTATGCTGTATTACAGCACTTTTCAGGGCAGAACCCAGCCCCTTCCCCAGGTGAGGCAGGCTGGGTTTACTAACACCATTTTACCAAAGGGGTAATTGAGGCCCTGGGAGGGGGCAGAGCCCTCAAACCCCCAACTCCCCAGTTCTCACTAACAGCTGGACCATTCTGCCATGATCACACAGTGATTCAGTTGCAGACCTGACTCAATATCATTCACTTCTAAGTTCTGGGACAAGGAAAAGGATTTGTAATTCTAGGAGGTTTCAGTGCCCTGCTCAGCTGCATCACTGACAAAGCATCCTCCCAAGCACACACCTGGAGCCAGACAATCCTCTGGTACACATCCTGCCTCATGCTCATCTCCACATCAAACTCCGAGAGCTTCTTATCAGCCTCGGTGCTCGCCGCACGGATGTCTTTGCATGGAGAGACATGCTGGGGGAAGTCCAGCATGTTCCGTCGAACTGGAAAGACAGAAGAGGGATTACGGCGAAGGCAATGGCTTCATGTCCAGCACTTCTTGTGAGTGGGAGTGTACACAGAGAGCCTGTGTTAATCGGGAGCCAGTTTGACAGCCCTGGAGCCTGACCTGCCCGCCCACACAAAGGAAGAGCAAGGCAAGCTGCTGCTGTCAGACAAACCCAGAGCTGTCCTCTCTGAGCAGCGCTCAGTCACCCACAGTGCCTGTTCACCTGTTCCTCGCTGATGAGCACTTGTCCACTGATTTCCCACTATAATCCATCGTTCTCAGCAAAGTGAGATCCCAACGCCTTTGCCCCAGCTATAGCTGGTATCAACAGTTTCAAGAATCACAGGAATTCTATGCTGTCAGACACACGGGCAGCATCGTTGTGTGACTCCTTTCCTTAGAGGACCAGGCTAAAAGTGGCACACCTTTACTGCAGGCACTCCTCAGAAGTCACCACATCCCAGGTGCGCTCTGTCCGGACACACTTCCGTTTTAGAAATGAAAATAGGGAGAACATTCCCTGCCACCATCTCTGCAAAACCTCAAATAATACAACTCCAGTGGGAAGGCACTGCCCTCCAGGCATGAGAACTCTCCACCCAGCAGAAGGTGAGCAGGCAGCTACTCTCTGTTGCCCAGGAAAAGTGCTGACAGTTCTGCTGAAGTTAACATTACCCCTGCTTAGTAAGGACTTTTCCTCTTATTTTAGAAAAAAGAAATCAGAGAGAAGAAAGAAGCTTGCAGGCTGGCTTCTGCTTCATACAGACGTGACACCTCGCAACAGCGGCCGTCAGGACAGCTAACAGATGCCGTGAGGCAGAAGGGGGGCTGCGTGACTTTGGCACTCTACTGCTGTAAATAATGAGCCAGAGATATATCGAAGCCTGCACCATTTGCCAGCACGACACCATCATGTCACATTACTTTACACATAATCCCTAAAGTTATAGCAGTATTTAAACAAGGCACACGGAGAGACATCTATCCGCTGACTTAGGGAAAAAGTTAGAAAAGAGTTGAAGATTTCTTAGATCATTCAAACCACTTCTGCCAATGCACAATTTGTTTCCACTAATGCACCTTGACACATAAAAGCAGGAGACAACCTTGAAAACCTGGCTACTCCTCCCGCAGACCATCCTGCTGCCAAAGCGCCATCCTCGGGTTAGACTCGCTCTTCCGTTCCAAATATAATCTATTCTTTGTATTTATATCTAGCTGTATAAACATCAACTGGAAAAAAAACCCCAACATACTGCTGAGGAAGCCAAGGGAAGAAAAAAAGATGACAGTACAGAGAAAAAAACCACCAAAAAAGTCTTAGTAACAACATGTTGATCTCCAGAAAGCCAGAACACCCTCTCGGTGTACGTACCCGTATATTCCACTTCCACATCTGCCAGTGCCTTGAGAGTGTTTTCATAAGACACCTCACCCTGCTCCTGGGCGCCCACCCGGTCATACACAAGCTTGGTCCTCTCCGTGAGCTCTGCAGCCATGTTTTCTATCTGTTCGGCAGTCAGGTCCCATCTTAGCTGATTTGCCAATAGCCTGGGGGACTGGCTATCCACAACGTTACCTGGGGGACGTGGAGAGGAAACCCTCTGTGAGATACAGTCTTACAGAGCCTGGAAAGAAAATTCAGCTGCATAGCTAAAGCTCGATAAAAGCACTTAAAGGAGAGGCCCAGCAAACAAACCACGCTGACAGGCAACCAGGCTCCCAAGGCACCAGGGAGCTGGCGGCAATCAGCAGCCGGATTATTTTCCGGGCACTGTTTACCCTCTCAGTCATGACAAGCCTTTCACAGAAACCCGACTCCCTCCCCGCTCGCTCCCTTGGCAAGTGCCTCTGCCCACGGGAGGAGGGGGCGGCTGTCACAGCCCGGGGAACAAGGCTGTCCCCTACCCGGGGCAGGAGCTGTGGGGCAGAGAGGTGACAGCGGGGGACAGCAGAAGACCACGGCTGCCCTTGCGGGGGGGGCTGCCCCCGGCTCACTCCTCCTTCCCCCACCCCTCTCTCCTCCATCTCCCCCTTCCCAAGCCGCTCCAGGCCAGCCCCTCGCCCTTGCCCTCATTTTCTCCCTCCCCCTCCGTGTGCCCCCACCCCGCCCCAGCCCCCTCGCTGTCCCCCAGGCTCCCCCCCCCAACCCTCTGCCACCTCCCGGTACCTGTGGGGGGGGCCATGCCGGGGTTACCGGGAGTCCCCGCTCTGCTGACGAGGCCGGGACAAGACCGCGCCGGCCCCACGCACAGAGCATGTGCCCCAGCCATAGAGACGGGCAAGAGAGAGCGGCCGCGCCGAGGGATTCTGGGAGAGTGGAGGACCGGGCCGCTCTCCCCTTCCCTTTCACCCCATCCGGGACGCGGGGAGAGGCCCATCCGCTCGCACACGGTAAAACCCCATCCCTGCCCCGGCCCCTCAGCCTCGGCGGCTGCGGGAGGAACCCACGGACCCGGGGACGGGAGCGGAGCCCCGCCGGGAGCAGCACCCCGGACCGGGTCTCCCGCCCGCCCGTTCCCATGGCAACGCCGCCTCTCGATGGTTAAAAACTAGGGAGGGGCGACAGCCGCGCTTCCGCCCTCCGACCCCGCCCCCGAGCGGCGCAGCCTGCACATGCGTTGAGGACTCCGCGCCTGCGTTGTCACCGCCTCCCCCGCCCCGCCCCCGGCCATATAAGGGAGGGGCGGGGCGGGTGGTGCCTGTCGGTAGCGCAGGCACGGCCTGGGTGGGGGGCAGTGCGCATGCGCGGTGGGCGGGGCGTAGCGCATGCGCAGTGCTGAGCCCGCCCCGGCTGAGGAGAGGGTCGGGGCGCCCGGTGAGCGGGGCGGGAGGGGCGGCCCGGGCGGGCCCGGGCCCGGCCCCGGCCCGGTCTGGGCCTGCTTCCCCACCGGGAGCCGTCTGCTTCTGGTCCTGGTGGGGATAACGCCCGGGCTGGGGGTCGCGGTGGGGCCTGACGCTTCCCTCGTCCGGGGTCCGGTGTGGGCCGGGCCCGGGGCTGTGGCGGGATGTCTGCAGGCTGCGGGCCCCTTCTCCTATCCGGGCGGGGGAGTCCAGCCGGTGATTCCGTCTTCTCCTCACGGAGTGGGGTTGTCCTGCCGGGAGCGGGGCGGTGGCTTGGGGTCTGCAGCGGCCCTCAGGCCTGCCTCCCTCCTGCCTGCCTGGGGGTACCGGTGGGGGCTTGGGGCAGGGGCCCGGGGGTACAGGAGAGGAGAGGTGCTTTCCTCCTCTCTGCCGGCCCCTGGAGTGGGGAGGTGGTCTGTGGGCTCTCTGGCCTTTCTTGTCACTGGGGCTGGGAGCCCGGCACAGGCAGACACAGCAGCATCTGCCTGTGTCTGAGGCTGGTGGGATCTCTGGTGTATTGCAGTGGGTTGGGGCCGGCTTAGCTCTGCTGGGCTCTCTTTCACAGAGTCTGCATTTAAACAATTTCTCTGTTAAATCAGCCTGAATGGTTTTCTGTCCTACAAAGCCAGTTAAGCGTTCTGGAGAGGCAGAGCACTTCAGTGTAGCTTACAGGACCTGCAGCATCAGCGTCTCTGGGAAGCCCTAGCCTTGGGGTGTGCTTATGGGGGTTGCTTTGCTGTGGGTCCTCACTCTTCTTTACCATCAGTAGGCTGGCAAGCAGCACAGAGGATTGGCAGCCCTGAAGCCCAGCTCTGCTAACACTGGCAAATTGCTTCAGCCCTTGTTTTTATTTCAGAATCAAATTATGCTCTGGAAGCAGAAGACTCTGGTTTCTTAGTGATTAAGTCCTCTGTGTTCTGTTTGTCTAGTCCTGGTCAGTCAGAGACATTTTGGTAGCCTAAGTGCCTGCAACACCTTTGATGTATTTCCCTTGGCAGGAGCCTTGTGGGGCAGGACTGTGCTGTGCAGCTCACGCTCAAGAGGGTGACTTGAAGCCCAGAGAATTTATGTAAAGGGGGTTGTGGTTGCAGCAGAGAGTTTAATGAAGGCTCTGGAGGCCTTGGCTGATCCTGAACAACTTCCTTATCCTCCATGTTCGTACTGGGGGAGGGCAACAGAAAAGCTCTTGGACTTCTTGTCCATCATATAACTTCTCTCTCTACAGATTTTTTTAGAGTTACAAGAAGTTGAAACAAACTGCTCACAGCCTCCCAGAATGGCAGACCAGAAGCGCCTTGCCTACTCCATCATCCAGTTTCTACATGACCAGCTACAGAATGGGGGTCTGTCTCCAGATGCTCAGGAGAGTTTGGAAGGTTGGTGGTTGTATGCGCTTCCCTGTTCATGCATCTAGGTCTGTCAGCTCAAAACTTGGTGAAATTTGGACACTGTTACTCTCCTGCTTCTTTCTTGGCTGGGCTGTTCTTGACATCAAACCTTGCTCAAGATTTGAAATCAGTTCGTCTTCTTGGGGAGCTATGCAGGGCATTAGGGATGCTGATTTCTCATT
This sequence comes from Buteo buteo, assembly GCF_964188355.1. Taxonomy (NCBI): domain Eukaryota; kingdom Metazoa; phylum Chordata; class Aves; order Accipitriformes; family Accipitridae; genus Buteo; species Buteo buteo. The sequence continues at coordinate 1,202,905 of NC_134180.1, forward strand.
ATCTCTTTCAAAAGCAGATTAGCTTGAGGAAGGGATATACCTGGGATCAAAAGCCTCTCTGACCCTGGGTTTGAGACAAGTTTTATCTTAAATGAGGTGGAGTCAGAAGGCTTGTAGTGTAAAATGAGAACTTTACTGTTGTATGGAAGTGTTTTATGCTTGCAGAGTGCCCTTCCCGTTGTGCTATCAAAATGCTTTTCCACAGCATGCCCTGGGGTATTTATACAGGCTTTTTCAGAGGGCTTCACTGGTAACAAGAGCACGCTGCTGTTAAAAGATCTACTTAAGCAGCTTATGGTTTAGTCTTTGGCTTGTACGTTTGTCCCACTGAAAGAGAGCACAGGCACGTCTGCAGAGTGGTGGGTACATTCCTGGGCAAGGCAGGAATGGAGAGAGAGCGGGAGGAGGGTGTTGGCTGGAAGGAGGGGTTTATTCCTGGTGCTTTTGGACTGTAAAATGTGGCATGAGAGCTCTGCAAAACTGAGTTCTGTTGTGTCACTGGGGTTCCTCTCAGTGCTGGGAACAGCTTCCTGACCTGATGCCTGATGAGGGAGGAGGTGGTTGGTTGGTGTCCACACACCTCTGCGTGGCCACAGTGCTTCACAGCGCAGCCACCCTCTAGCAAGTGAAGCATGCAGATCTGTCCCTGCTCTGTGCCACCCATAGCTGTGGGAAGGCTAGTAAAGCCCCAGTTTGGTTAACTTCTACTCCCAGCACCTGATCTGGAGTCACCTGAGGGGCTGGGAGTTGTGACTGACTCAATCCAGAAGCTTGATCTCCAGAACTAAGGTTTGCCCAGTTCTGAGGTTTTGGCAAAATTCAAGGATATGGTCCAAATATCAAGTCTGGTGTGTGGAATTGCATGGTTTAGGGTGGTGGGTTTTTTCCTGGTATGTTTGACAGTAAGAAATTCGGGTGCTATGGGAGGAGGCTAAGTATATAGATGGGGTGGGGAAAGCTAATTACCTGATTCTTCCTGTCCAGTGGCCATCCAGTGCCTGGAGACAGCATTTGGGGTCTCAATGGAAGACCAAGGCCTAGCTGTGTCCCAGAGTCTTCCTGAAATATTTGAAGCTGCCGCAGGAAAGGTGAGCAAGTGCCCTAAAATATGTGCTGAATCTCCATTTAAGCAGCCAAAGCAATGAGCTCTGCTTGATATCCGTGGTGATGCTGCCCCCTTGGAGGCGTGTGGGAGTGAAATGTTTTGGGCTTGACGAGCCAGCGCTTGTGAAGGGGGAGGTGTGGTACATCTCAGTGGGAGTCCTTATCACAGCGTTCTCCCTTTCCTTGTAAGGAGCCTGAACACATCAGAACAAATTCGGAGCCCATCACCCCCTCTGAAGATGACATAGCTGAAGCTGAAAGACTCAAGACTGAAGGTAACCTCCTCTGGAGCTGGTGTATAATGAGGTTTAGATGGTAATGGGGAGGGAGGCTTAATTCTGGGGAATGCTTGGAATGGGGGAAAAAAGCAAATGGGATCAGCCCTTCCATTTCTGCTTGTTTCTCTGCTTGTGCTCCAGGAGTGTGTGTAGGTTGGCATAATTTAGCTGCCACAGAGCCTAGACAGACAGCTGGGTCAGCATTTTCTTTTGCATCCTAAGAAGCCTGTGCTGTGTAGAACAGGGCATCTTTCCTGTTGAGCTCTCCTCTGTGTTGCCTTTTCTCTGCCATGCAAGAGAGCATGATTAGTGCTGAAGTACAATGGAGGGCTTTCTCTGAACCAACACACTGCAGTGCTTTTCAGGATGCAGTGCTGCTTTGGGGAGGCCTCAGGTGTGCCTGAGGTGGGAGGGGAGCTGGTGGGATCAGGCAACCTGGAATTGCCAAGATGCAGGTCCCCTACCTTGCTGCCAAACATGCCTCATGTTTGCAAGCAGTTTGCTTGACCAGCAAAAGCTGCAAATGGTTGGTTGCTCTCTTGTTCTGTTTTCTTAAATAGAACATAGATCCAGGCCTGTTGCTTTTGTTTGTCCCCTTTTTTCACTTGTTAATGAGCCTTCCTGCTATCTTTTTAGGAAATGAACAAATGAAGGCAGAAAATTTTGAAGCTGCTGTGTCTTTCTATGGAAAAGCAATTGAATTAAATCCATCCAATGCTGTGTATTTCTGCAACAGGTACCGATTATCTTTCTCCACCCTTGTACACCTGTGTTTGTTCTTACTACTTAAGTCTATGACTCTTGAATGATCAAAATCCCTTTTTTGTGATTCTGTAGACTGCTTGTTCCGTTGCTTGCTCTTTGTGTGTTTTTTTTAAGCTCATAGTGACACACTTCCCTGTGCCTCCTTGCCAGCTCTGTGCCCTGGCATCTCTAGATAGGATGTGGGTGTAGAAACAAACTCTACTGGGCATTTGAGGAGATAGAAGGATGCCAAGAAATACTGCCTGCTTTCATGCAGTTAACTCTTAAGTGGCATAGAGACCCCAGGTTTGAGAGGCTGTGTTAATAATAAAAACAAAGGAGTTAAATGAGACAAGTTGAAGGCTTGTTATTGAGAATTATATAAATTGATGTGTGTGCAAAATTGGGTATGCAAGTGAATTTCCTATTTTTCAGTTCTAAGCAAAAGCGTCTCAAAGTTGGTGGAAAGACAATCGTTGAATAAAACAGATTTTGAATCAGGATTTGGTTTAGTTATGTGCTTATTGTGAGTACATACGTACAGCTGGCTACATGAATAACTTGTCTGTGCACATGCTAATGACATGGTGAGGTATTTCTTGGGGCAAGGAACTCCAGCTGGTGCTTTAGCTAAGTTTTGCTTTAGCTGCATGAGGGTCAGTCCCATGAGGTTTTGGGCAGGTGCCCCTCAATAAGAGTTGTGAGACTGAGGCTTAAATGAGCATGCTATGGCTTCAAAACCAGTTTTCCCTCTTATGTGGAGTGTGTGGGGAAATGGATGAAATGGTCATTATGACTAAAAAATCAAGTCATAAGGGAAGCTGAGAGAGATTGTCTGAGCCAGCAAGTGTGATACTTGCATGCCTCCCTGGAACCCAGGCTCCTCTTGGAAAGTCCGTAAGGAGAAGAACCTAGATTTATTTGCAGTAGGAGCAGAATATGGAGCTGAGTGTTTGGATAGCAGCCTGCTTACCTAGGTATGGCCTGGATTTATGTCAAGTTTACACTTGACTTTGCCTTGTATGACAGGAGACTACAGAGAGGGAACAGGGGTGACCTTGATCAGCATTTTCAAGCTGATAAGTCTTTTCTGCACATCTTTCTCTATTCCCTCCAGAGCTGCTGCATACAGTAAACTAGGAAATTATGCTGGAGCAGTGAGAGACTGTGAAAGAGCTATAGGCATTGATCCAAACTACAGCAAAGCTTATGGCAGAATGGGGTAAGTAAGAGCAGGTTTTTTGTGCCAGAATTTCAATCTCAAAACACCTAGTGGCAGTGATGCTATCAGTGGTGTTCTGCCCCGGATTGCTGTGCAAAAATACCTGGTGTTTCACCTCTGTGGGGGGTGGAGGAAGACTGCAAGTGCTTATCTAACTCTGACTTTATTTTATTTCCACTTTAATAGCTTGGCCCTCTCCAGTTTAAACAAACACACAGAAGCTGTTGTTTACTACAAAAAAGCCCTGGAGCTGGATCCAGACAATGACACATACAAATCAAACCTTAAAATAGCTGAACAGAAAATGAAGGAGACTCCTAGTCCAGTAAGTTCTGAAACTAATGCTTGTTATATGTGGGTAAGATTAGGAGGCTTCTTCACTCTAAGTGTTAACAGGTGCTGTCTGGCAGAACCCTGATGACCTGGGTTGTGTTTAGAATGCAAATCTTGTATGCAGACAGAGGGGAGATAGTTAATGAGTCCTGCTGTGAACATTTCCACTAAAATCCAGAGAGGGTAACTTCTCTTCACTGCCTGAGCACAGTAACCTTGGGCTTATTTGAAAGAGCTGGAAAATGAGACTGATTAGAAGGGAGTGTTTTGAAACAGCAATTTTGCCTTAAGCACCTTTCCTAATTAAAGTTGCTACTCCTAAAATCCAGCTTTTTTTTTTTCTAGTGACCTGTTAGCAATACCAAAAGAGCACTTTGGGTGGCTTTTTTTTTTACAAAGATTATTTTCTTAAGAAACCTGGAGCCAGAAAGCTGGTGACTGTACTGCTGACCTGCTCTGTGCAGGACCATGTTAATTTATCATTTTGAAGGGGATTTTAATTTTCTAAAGACTTCTCCAGTGCAAAGGTGACCAAGTGGATGTGTTTAATTTGGTAATTGTAATGGGTTACAGCTGTATATTGCTACTGTGTCTCAGCTGGTGAGAGAGGTGATCAGTAAGTCATGTAATGCAGACATCTGCCCTTTGACTCCCTCGGTGAGCCTAATCCCCTGAGGCTGTCTGTGACTTGGAGCTTTACAGGAAGGTTATGGGCAGAGCATCTTCCCTTTGTTGTGGTTTAAGGGCTGGATTCTGATAACACTGAGAGTAAAGTATTAATGTTCATTGTAATGTGCATCAGGAAGTGAGAGGATGCATCATCTGCGTGCGGTTTCTTTATTCTTACAGACTGGAGGTCCAGGAGGATTTGATTTAGCTGGCTTGCTGAACAACCCTGGCTTCATGAGTATGGTAAATTTGGACACAGATCACAGCCAGGCTGTATAGTCTGTGCCTTGGTCTGTTCAGGATGAAATGTATCAGTACATCGCGTGGGGAGCTCCTGTGTCTCTTAGCAGATTTGTTTTCATTTCATTTCTTGGTTTCAGTGTTGCTGTGTGGAAACTGTGCTTGTATTTCATTAAGGTCAAGTGAAGACCCAGTGACTTATTCACAGGCTTCTCCTTGTGATATGGTGGATGTGGAAAGGGTGCCTGTTCTGCATTACCAGCCTTGTCTTGTGTGTTGCACTGTTCTTCTCTTAGCTATTTTTGTCCTATTGATCTGTTTCAAAAGTATTTTTGCCTTCACGTTGTTTGTAGTTGAATGGCACAACATCTGCATATCTACCCAGTCATTTCTGATTAAATAGGGTGTCATTTTTTCTCCCCTCTTTAAATAGGCATCTAACCTAATGAACAATCCACAAGTACAACAGCTGTAAGTTTGATCCCATCTTGTATTTCCTCTTTAAATTGCTCATTTGAGGCTCTGTGTGTTTGGCATTTGCAGTAAGTCTGAACTAGTGGGAGCAGGAAGGTGCTTGGGCCAGAAGTATGGAGGGCAGCCTTTAAACCAGTCCAGTTGCCTGAGCTAGCATGTATTTTGAGTACTCTGGACTGTGCTGAAGAGGGATCTTGGTATAAACATTTGCAGAAGGGAGGCAGGATAGATTGTGGTGCTGGAATAGGGTTTGGGAAGCTTGGGGTCAGTTTGGCTCTGCACAGTGTTTATGTGATCTGGAGACAGGATTTCACAGCTCCATTTCTGTTAGAATGAGAATATTTCCATTCTTTGTGCTACAGGGTTATGAGGATCAATTCCCAAAGTTTGTGAGATGCCTAGATAATATAGTCATAAAATTAATAAGGCATGTACATCTCTGTTGTGGTTTAACCCCAGCCAGCAACTAGGCACCAAGGAGCTGCTCGCTCACTCCCCCCCCCCCCCCCGACTTGTGGGATGGGGAAGAGAATTGGGGGGGGGGGGGGAAGTAAAACTCCTGGATTGAGATAAAGACAGTTTAATGGGATGGGAAGGAAGAAAATAATGAAGATAATAATAGAATTGGAGTATACAAAACAAGTGATGCACAATGCAGTTGCTCACAACTTGCTGACTGATGCCCAGTTAGTTCCTGAGTGGCAATCTGCCCCCCCCCCCCCCGCCGGCCAACTCCGCCCAGTTTATATACTGAGCGTGATGTCACATGGTATGGAATATCCCTTTTGGCCAGTTTGGGTCAGCTGCCCTGGCTGTGTCCTCTTCCAGCTTCTTGTGCCCCTCCAACCTTCTTGCTGGCTGGGCATGAGAAGCTGAAAAACCCTTGACTTAGTATAAACTCTACTTAGCAACAACTGAAAACATCAGTGTGTTATTGACATTATTCTCCTACTAAATCCAAAACATAACACTATACCAGCTACTAGAAATTAACTATCCCAGCCAAAACCAGGACACTCTCCTGACCATCCTTCTAGAGCACAGGTAGGCAGTGAGTTAGAGACCTTCTGGAGCATGTCCTTTGATTACCATGTGAGATAATTTGGCTAAAGGGCTGAATGTGAGCTGCCACTTCCATTTGCTTCTGCCTGCTCTTTCTGCTGCTGTTGCCAGCTGAGGTTCTGTGCCAGATGCAGTGTGAGGACTTCCAGAGGAAAGGGCTATGTAGACCCAGTGTGTTCTGGGCTGTTCACCATGAGGGAATCAGTGTTGAGGCTGTCCTGTCAGTAGATCTTGTTTGATGCAAAGCAAGCAAATAGCTTGTGTGAGGAAGGACAGTGTTTTAATTAAACATAACACAGGGCTTGCACACAAAAGGGGGAATCTCTGGGAATATGGTAACTGATGCTATTATAAATATTTCTACATATTGTGCAGTTTAAATGTTATAGTTATTCTTCTGTAGTTAATGAACAAAAAGTTGTTACAGAAGATTCCCTGGCAGATAACTTCATGATCTGTGTGGGAAAGTGCTCCCATTACACTGATGTTCCCTTCCTAGTGTAACCAAACAATTTCTCTGGTTTTTTTTTTCCTGCTCTGAGCAATGACTCTTATTTCCACAGCATGTCTGGGATGATTTCTGGTGGCCACAACACCATGGGAGCAGCAGGCACCAGCCCCTCCACGAATGATCTTGCCAGCCTCATACAAGCGTGAGTAGAGAGCTGGGTGTTTCCCATTGCCTTGGTTAGTAAATGGTTTTGGGGTTTTTCTAACCAGAAGTGGAACCTTAATTTAACAGTTGAGAGAGGCTTAAATGTTGGGTGAAGTGCTGCCTCTTTTGGTGATGTGAACTACTTGCTAGAGTTTTGACAATTGGCTGTCAAGAATTCCCTAGCACCAGACTGTGTTAGAGTGAGTGTGAGTACACCAACAGGACTGTTGCTTGTTCTCCTTCAGGGGCCAGCAGTTCGCTCAGCAGATGCAGCAGCAGAATCCTGAACTAATAGAGCAGCTACGAAGCCAGATTAGGAGTCGAACTCCAAGTGCCAGTAACGAAGATCAGCAGGAATGAGCACTCCAGGTGAGGCTGTAGCTGGGAGTGCTGCTGTACTGTGGCCAGCTGAGTGGGAATTTAAGTATTTGGCTGCAATATTTGTCTTGTGCCTTAATTTAGCAATTTGGTGTGTCTCCCCCCTGTACAAACTGGGTTCTCTGCATCAGTACTGCTAGTACTGTGCCTCAGATGCAAAGCTTAGCCCTGAGGAGTAGTGAATAGGAACTTGCCTCACACATGGTGTGACTGACAAATGAGTTTCATTATCTAGTGTTCATGGTGGTTAAAGGGACGCTTTATTTTCTTAAAGATTGAATTTGCAAATGTCTTGTCTTCCTGTCTCTGCAGCGCAGTCCATGGGAACTATGTTCTTTGCTTTAAAAACTGGAAGCCATGTGTGTGTTGCCATTTCTTGAGTTGGAAGTGTCCAAGAGGGGGAAAAAAATAATGGAAAAACAAAATACTTTATATGACCTGCATGTTAAAGACAGATTCACGCTTTCTTTCCCTAGTCTTCGTTCCTGCTCCTCCCCCTCAGCCTTTCCATTAGTCTTTTTTTCTTCTGGAAGATCCAGCAAGCTGAACACAAACCAGCATCAACAGTGTTTCTAAAGAAACTCAGAAAATTAACTACACTATTACATTTCTATGTTATTTGCTACATGGGAATTTTTTAACCCGTTTTTGAAGAACGATGCACTCTTCACTACAGGATGTCTTCACTTTCCTGCCCACGTGCCACTTCAAAGAAGTGTTCAAGTCCTACCTAACCCCCGTCCTGCCGCGTTTAATCTTCCTGCCAGTTACGAGATGGTAGTGTTTGAACACTCTGGAGATCACGGGATCTTCTTGCCTCCAGGAACAGGGTTTCTGTTGATTAGATTGACTGCGTTTCTCATTCAGGTCTGTAGCAACATTGCCAGTGTTGTTAATACACAGGAGTTTGGTGCTCACCTCTCAAAGGTTAGTGTAAATGTGTTGGGGGGGAGGGGGGTTGGGACTGGCCAGGAAGAATGTGCCCATGTGCAACTGCTCCTTTAGTGAGTGTTTCCTGGTATGCTTCTTGGGGTTCTTTCCCAGTCCTGACAAAATTTGTCTAGTGTTTAGTAATTATGGCTATGTTGTTGGAATGATCCAATCTGTGAACTAGTCAGGTGGACAGTAAGAAAGATATGATGTTTTTGGTGTTTTAAAAGGTTTTTTTCTTCTGCTTTTTTAATCTGTCTTTTATGCATGTAAGTAATCAGCCTGGTTGACTGTGCTAATGGTAGGAATAGAGGGCGCCTGAGTAGGGAGCAGAAGGAATAAAAATGCTGCTTGGATAGTCAGAAATCAAGTGTTTGCTGGTTCAACGTGGGGGATCGGTAAGGAGCTGTTATGCCTCGGCATGTAGTGTGTGAGATGAGGGAAAAGCTCCTGTAGCCAACTCAAGTGACCTGCAGCTTTCAGCCCCTCTAGAGTTACCCGTGTCCTTCCTTGGGTGAACAGAAGGCTCTGGCCAGCTCCCCTAGAAGTTGCTAGTTGAGGCCAGAGACTCTTATATTGACCTCAGAATTGTTTTTAAAGTAGTTATTCAATTGTGGGGGGGAAGGTGTGTTCATGGCCTGACTGCTGGGCAAAAAGCATCTGGTCTGAGGGTGGGTAGGTGTGAGATGGAAAACGCCCTTTCAGGAGACCCGGTGGTGTGAGTGAGCAGGTATAATTGAAGATTAATATCAAGGAAAAAAAATGATTTGTAAATGCTCCATAAAGTAATATGTGGTTAATGTAACTTGTGAAGAATAAAATATTTGGACACTTTCTTTGTTATCCCTCTTGCCCAGGTGACTGAAGAAAGACCCGTGTGCCTGGGGCCAGCTCGGGCGCACGTTGGGCTGTGGTGCCTGTTTCCAGCGCTGCTGACCGCAGAGGCTTGTGTGGGGTCATCCCTCGGGGCTGGGGCCACTGCCAGGCACAGCCTACAGATGGGCTTTATCTGCCTCTTCCAGTTTTTTTGCATTTTTTCCTGCTGAAATGCTCCCCCTGTGTATTTCTGCAGGACAGAAATAGGAAATCTTTCTTTCCATTTCTGCTTCCCCTACTCCCTTTAAGTTGTCTCCGGCTGTTTTTTGTAACCTAACAAAAGGAGAAATTTCAGACTGTGGCATAGTGTGGAAAAGAAGAGTTCAAGAATTGTCCAAAAGGAGGAAACTGCAGGGATGTTTGTTTTTCCTCCCTTTTCAGGTCATTTTGGTGCTGTTTTCTTTCCTTACCCTGCTTGTTCTTTTGTAGCTATAGATCTATCTCTTCAAGCCTCTCGTTGGTTTTCTTTTTATACCACGGAGTCCGAGGAGCAGCTCTCCAGGGGGAAGCTCTCCTGCTCCGGTAAGGCTGTGGCCGGTCCTCGATGGAGGAGGACTGGCGTTTTGGTGGCTGCGGCTCTGGGTATGGCCTGCCTGCTGTGCCTGTGGCTGAACTCGAAGCGGGGAGCTGGCAGCCTGCTTGAGGCAGAGAGGGTTTCCTTCTGAACTCCCACATCTCCTAACTTTGCTGACAGCAAGAAAACTGATATTTTTTTAGGCTCGCTTCTGCTCTCCCTGGGGCCTTCTGCGCTATTCTAACCGAATTGACGTGTTTCTTTAACTAAAAGTAGCCGAAAACCTGCAGGAATAGGGAGTGTAGTGGTGGAGGATGCTCTTCCTTGGCTGTGGGTCTCCTCCGCCGGTTTGGCCGCCTCCCTCCCAGCCGTCCCGGGACAGCTCAGCGGGGCCGCCGGTGCCCCGGAACCCGCCGTCCCGTTCCGTGTTTCCCGCGGGCGTTATTCGGCGGCTCCCCGCAAACACCGAGACACCGCCAAGCGTGGGCGGGCTGAAGGGCGGCTCTCGCGGCCAATGGGCAAGCCGGGCTTCCCGTCTCGGCCAATGGGAGGGCGTCGTGGGCGGGAGCGCGTTGCGGAGGCCGCCTGGACGGGGGCGCGAGCGGGAGCCGGCGCGTGAGTGGATGGGGAGGGGGGGGCCGTTGCCGGGGTAACGGGAGGTGGCGGTTGGGGGTAAGGGCGGGCGGGGGGCGGTTTCGTGAGGTAATGGAGGGGCTGGGGGGGCCGGGAGGCATTACGGGGGTAATAGCGGGGCTGGGGGGGCTGTTGCTGAGGTAAATGGGGGCTAGGGGGGGTCGGTGGCCGGGTTTGGGGGGCGGGGGAGGGCTCAGGCTGGGCCCCGTCCCTGCTGTGAGGGGAAATCCCGCTCCCCGGCTGAAGCAAGCCCCGGGCTGCCGACCCCCTTCTCCCAGTGACCCTTCTAGTCCTGTCGTCCCCCGCCGCCCATTTCTGCACGTTTTGGGGGTGCTCAAGCAGGTTTATGTCTGCTCTGGTGGCCTGGGCGGAGCCCCCCCCCAGCACCCCCTTCTACAGGGTGACCAGGACGATTTCAAAAGGCTTCAGATGTTGGGAGGTACTGGGACAAGTGGGGCTCTGGGGGAATCCAGCCTGGTTTCAGCACCGTGCTGTCTTCGCTGTGTTGGGGGCATCGTGAGCACGTGTTTTTAGCAGAAAAAAATGATACTGAAAGGATCACACAAGGAACCCCCCCCCTTTTTTTTTCCTCCCACAGAGTGCTGTGTACTTTATATAGAACTTTTCATTGCTTGAATGTTTCATTATGGGCCACTAAGCCAAGCAGTACCTGTCCTGAGTTAATTCTTTATTACAGAAGTTTTCAGGCTCATGAAATAGTCCAGACGTTGGTGGCGCTGGCTTCTGAACGCTGGGCTGTCAGAAAGAGCAGGCGAGGAGAAACACAAGGTATTTCTTGTACTTTACCGCTTTGTTTTTCGCTAAGCTGCTTTCCACCCCAGGTCAGGGGGCACTGGAGGGCGGCTGGTCCACCTGCTGTCGGGAGCTTGAGGCTCTGTGCTTTGTTGGGGGCTGTTGCTGGGTTAAAAAAAGAAAAGGAAAAAAAAATTAGATCAGGGGTTTCTGAATTTCTGAGTGGAAGCCCGGCGTGTTCCAGAGGAGGTGTGAATTCTGGAAAAAGGAGATTTTTCTTTCTCTCCTCTGTCCTGGGAGCTGTCTGGCTGCCTAACACAGCAGGTGTGGGTGGTGCCTTCACACCCAGCAGGTGCAGTCACAAGCTCTCGTGATCTGTAATCCCAAGGTGTTGTTGCTAACATCGTTTTCTGAGAGTTCATTTGAGAAGCTTGGCATAACAACACACCATCACCGTGCGACGTGAAACCCTTGTCATTCTGTTGATGCTGAAACCGCAGCGCGTGCTTTACAAAGGCGGTGTGACTCGTTAGCTGTGTCAGCACAGTGCTGATGAGCGTTGGCAGTCCTGGAGTCAATGCCTCTGGAGAGGGAGGCGGCTCGTCAGCCGCAGTGACAGGGTGCCTGCTGTGGAAGCCCTGTCAACATACACCGAGATTTCAGGCTCTGGACTTGTTCAGACCTGGCTTGTCTGCTGGGTTCACCAGGGAGTGAGTCAATCAGTGTCATCTGAGCAGGGTTTTCTGATGAACATCACTTCCCTTGGATACCCGGCTGAGAACCAGACCTGCTGCAGATGGCCTGACCACCATGACCTCTCTGTTCACTCCTGCTTGAATGGCAAACTTGGAAAAAGGCTTTAAACTCCCTTACCAAGTACAGAGTCATTCAGTCTCCTGCTTTCCTTTTAATAAAAGCACCATTTATGCCGCCCGCTGTGCAGAAATGGTGATAGTGATTAATGCTGTCAGCCCTCAAGGGAGACTTTAGCCTCAGGAATCTCTCGTATTAAAATTAATTTGCCGCTCCAACAAACAGGTATCCAATTATTTACCTTGTCCATCACGGGTGTGGGTGTCAGTGTGGCTGGAAGTGTTCAGTGTTAGTTTGTTACCACGATGCACACTGCAGCATCTTGTCAGTGCTGGGGGCTGTCTGGCAGCCCTTACCTGGGTGACTTGCAAGAGAACCTTCTTGAGGTGCCATTGATTTGACTTTACAAGTCAATTTGGTGCCAGTGATAAGTGAAATCCTCTGAGGTGCTGGCTGTGCTGCTGCAAGAATGAGCAGCAGTAGGGGGACCTGTTCACGTTTATGTATTTTTATAAATAGATTTTATAAATAGCATTGTTATTTTGTAAAATGATTTTAGGAAAACAAGTTTCACTGCCACTGCATGTAACCTGCAGGGAAACACTTTTACATTTCAGATTGAGTCAATTTTTGTGACCTAGGCAACTCAAATCTTGGCATTTTTCTCTTGTATGAAACAACCTCTGCCTCCTCTTTTGGTACACCCTATGGACAACAGAGAACCTTGCAGTGAATTTCTCTCTAGGGTTTCCCTTTAGAGACGTGCATATTGATCGGCAATCGAAACTTCTCCTGACTCCTGGTTCAGAACAAGCAACCAACTGTAGAGGCTGCAACCCACCCTAGGGAGACAGTGACAGTGGCTCGGGAAACTGAGTATGTATGAATCTGATAGTCTTGCTTCAAGGGCAGTACAAAAAAACCTGTATGGATGTTGAAGGGAGATCTTTAAGTTAATTTCTGGGTGACAAATACCACCAGCTCAAGTCCATATTCTTTTCTCATGGTTAAAAAACAAAGACTTGATCCTTTAGTTGGACTCAGGTGGATCTTATTGCAAGATCAAGTGTTTTGTGTCTGTCATGGTGTAGGTGTTTCAAATGGAACCTCTAAAAACTGAGGCTGTGCCAGTTCTGCGTGGCCAGTGCAATTCTTACAAGGTTTTTAAGTTGCTGCAGTTAAGTTTTTCTCTGCCATTGTGTGTGAGGTGCTGCTGCTGTTATCTCCACTCCTTGCCTCTGGGGAGTTAAGGTCATTGCTGTATAGAGGCTGGCAGGCAGCTTGAGATGCAAGGTGCTGTTCTGCATGGTATATGCTTATCTAGGAAAACCTCTCTTTTTTTTTTTTTTTTTACTCCTGTCCGCAGGTACTGAGCCCAGGAGTACCTTTCCCTTGAGGTCTGTCTGTGCCATTGCCTGCTGATGTGCCCGCTCTAACAGCGGCCAGAGGGACCCCCACCAGCTGCCATCCACAGGGCCCTTGGAAGCGAGCGTTCACCAGGAAGCACAATGAAGATCATGGTTGCCAAAGTGCTGTGTCTGCTGGGCATCTGTGTCCTCATGCTGGCTGGGTCCCTCCTCCCTGTCAAGATAATTGAGGCTGATTATGAGAAAGCTCATCGCTCCAAGAAGGTCCTTGCCCTCTGCAATTCTTTTGGAGGAGGGGTCTTCCTGGCCACCTGCTTCAATGCCTTGCTGCCTGCTGTCAGAGAAAAGGTAACTGCTTACGAGCCTCTTGCTTATGAGCGATTTTAATGAACCTGTGCCACTGAGTATGTTAGGGACCCGTATACGGGGGATACTACCCTCCCTTCTCCTGCCCTGCAGGAGCCCAGGCCACCAGACCTCTGCCCCTGTGGAAAATGGAAGTGGAGGGTTAGAGGTCCACTCCTTGCCAGAGTGGCCTACAAAGCCTCCTCAGAAACAGCTGTGCTGTGCCTGGTGTTCCAGATCAGCAGGGTGAGCTGTGCCTGCCTCCCATTCGGCTACTGCTGACTGTCTGGGTGGAGTCACTGGAGTCTTTTTGGTGCAGAAGGAGGCTGAGCATTGCCTGTGGTGTGAGGCTTAAACTCCTGCTGTCAAGCCTGTGTTCCAAACACTTGCAGACAGCCACAAACCTTCCACTGGAAGGGAAATAGGTTCCCTGTGTCTTATGTTGAGGCCTGTATACAAGGGTATTAGAGAATCATGGGCCAATTTTTAGTGTCCATTTAGAGTTGTGTGTGAGCACAATAGGAATATTTCCCTTTAGAGGGACAAAGGTGACTGATTCACTGTGGATTGTTTGCTTCATTCCAGCTTGATGAAGTTCTCAGGCAGGGGAACGTGACCACGGACTACCCGGTAGCTGAGACCATCATGATGGTTGGCTTCTTTGTGACGGTCTTTGTGGAGCAGCTCATCTTGACCTTCCAGAAGGAAAAGCCCTCCTTCATTGACTTAGAGACCTTCAATGCCGGTTCGGATGTCGGGAGTGACTCTGAATACGAGAGTCCCTTCATTGCATCTTCCCGAGGGCGCACATTGTACAGTGAACATGGTCACCACTCCCACAGCCACGGCCTGAATATCCAGGAGCTCTCCCGCTCCAGCCCCTTACGGCTCATTGGGCTGGTGTTTGCTTTGTGTACGCATTCCATCTTTGAGGGACTGGCCCTGGGCTTGCAGGAGGAGGGCGGCAAAGTCATGAGCTTGTTCCTCGGAGTTGCAATTCACGAGACGCTAGTAGCGGTGGCATTGGGCATCAGCATGGCCAAGACCTCGTTGCCACTGAAGGATGCTGTGAAGATGGCTGTGACAGTGAGCCTGATGATTCCTCTGGGCATTAGCATTGGGATGGGGATTGAAAGCACCCAAAATGCAGCCAGCAACATCACTTCCCTGCTCCTGCAAGGCATTGCAGGGGGCACTTTCCTGTTCATCACCTTCTTTGAGATCCTTGCAAAGGAGTTGGAAGACAAGAACGACCGTCTCTTGAAGGTTCTCTTTCTGGTGCTGGGCTACACAGCTCTGGCTGGGCTGGTCTTCTTCAAGTGGTGAGCACGGGAGTGATGGAAAGCAAACCTCACCTCCTTCCCTTGCAAATGGCACCAGAGATGAGCCTCCTCTTCAGCCAAGGGGGACACTGAAGCTCACCAGCCAAGTGAAACATCACAGTCCAGCGCTATTTCCATATTGACCTGAAGGAGAACTTCTTCCTTTGTGCTCAGAGGGAGATAAAAATGAGGAGTGTCCCAGTGTAGGTTTCACAAGGTATTGTCCCTGCCTGTTGGATCTGCAGGTGCAGCAGCTTGTGCAGAGGTTAGTCAACACAAAACATTAAGAATCTGGTTCTAAGGCTGCCTTCAAAGAGCTCATCAAGCATGTGGCTTTCTGTTAATCTGCACAGCCAGCCCCCTCCCTCCTTCCCCTCACACTCATTGCAGAAGCTATGGCTGAGAGCATGCTTCCTTGGCTCTCAGGCTCTGAGAAGGTGAGAAACAATAACAGAAATAAAGTCAAAAGCAGGTGGGATCACGGATTGCACAGCTGCACTAAGCTGCTTTTGCTAGCTTAGTTTTGAGCAAAACCTGGTTGTAATAGCTGCCAAAAATAACATCCCTTCTGGTGCTGCTCGGTGTGCCTGGTGCCACTGCTCCCTCTGAGCAGAGCTTCCATTTTAACCCACGAGTGGCTCTGGGAGCTTTTGTTTCTCAGAGTGATTAATGGAAGAAATGAGGCTGGGCCATGCCCCTGTCCCATGCTTCATTCTCTGCATCTCATCCATATGTTTAGCATTCCCTAAAGAAAACCTCCAGCAGTGTGTTAAAGTATTGTTTGAAAATCCTCGTGGCCCTGTCTGCAGGCTCTCTCACAGCACTCGCGGAGCCCGGGATCCATTAGTTTGTAAGAAACGGGCAGCAGCAATTTTCAGCATTAATATTTTAGGGCAAGCGCTTGTGTTTAAATGGTCTGCAGTGAAATGGGTTTAGCAGTCACCATCAAACACATCTTTGGGGCTGCTCCCAGAGCCTGTGCTCTCGCTGTCAGCAGACTCATGTGGCTGTACTGCGCTACAGAGGCTTTGCAGGGCGTTTTGTTGGTGTTTTCAAAGGAGAGAAATCTCTTCCCTGGGGGTTTGTGAGGTTGTGGAAGGGCTGATTAGAGGCACTTGCAATCTGACTGCACATGAGCAGATCTTTCTGTCTCTCCAGAGCGCAGCCCCTGAGGAAGCTCAGCCTGCTATGGATCCTGTCGTGATCCTTTGGATTTGCCCTCCTAGGTGAGGAGCTTGGATCAGAGGCTGGAGCCGGGAACCTCCTGTGGCTGTAACACAAGAGAGCAGCTCCCGCTCTGCAGCCCGGCAGGGTAATGCAGCCGGGCTCCTCGCTGGCCTCTCATGGGGGATGCATTTTAATTAGATGTAGCCTTCGCTTCTGCAGCAGCTTCTGCAGGCAAAGCAAAGCTTTTAGAAGTGCTGATGGAATTATAACGATGTAGAGCGGGCTTAGCTGTGGCGCAGTCCCTGTTATCATGATCCAAGTGGGAAGAAGGATGGGTGAGACTGTGAAGCAGCATCTTGGAGCCAGTGGTTAGCACAGCTGCAGCATATGGAGGCTGATGAGGATCATCTGACAGTTCCTGGTGCTCGCTATTTTAATTGCTGCAACATACCAAAGTCAATTAATCTTGCTTTGAAAAACCTGGAGTGGAAGGGGGGAGGGAGGGTTATTTTAGGCCTGAGATGACACAAATTAGCAGGGCCTGATGAGAATGTAATTTGCCTCGACGTGGTAAACCTCTGTGTGTTATTTCACTTCTTGCAGGCAACTCATGCAGGGCAGCATCACTCCCATCGGGTGTTTCTCTGTGCTGGTGGTTGTCCCAGGCCAGTGGGCCAAGGGGGGAGATGTGAGGTGTGATGCTGGGTTGGGGGGCAGTGTCCCTTCTCAGGCACAACCATGGGGTTCCTGCTTCTGCCTCTGACTTTCTGCAGCTAATGCTTTTCTTATAGTTTTTTTGTTTGTTTGTTCATTCCTCCCCCCTGTATCTAAGCAAATGCAAGCATGGTTTTGGTAAAGGCGGGGCCCTGAGGTCATGGTGTATCCTAGTGCCCTGTCCCGCATCTCATCTTCCTCATCCTTCCTCCCACCTGGCCCCATCTGCACTCCAGGGGCTGGTGTACTAAAGCCAAGACAAGCTGTTCATGGGAGATTTCTTAACCAGTGCCCAAGAGATGAGCAGGGCTCCCCTAATGCAAGCAGGGATGGATGATACCCCCCACACACACCCCGAGGTCCTTGGGTGTGGAGGCAGCATGACAACAGGGTGGGGGGTCTTACACCCTTTCTGCTGGTGGAATTTGGGCTCAGGGCTGGCCAGAGGAGCAGGGATGGGGGGTTGTGAAGTGTTGTGAGCTGCTGAGTTGTCACCCCTCTTCCTGCCACCCTGGGGGTGCTCCTCCATGCCTGGGGTGGGGGGAACGTATTCACATGTGAGTGGCAAAGTCCAGTGCTCCTGGGTTGGTTTAGGAGTGGAGAAGGACAAGTCCTATCTGCTGCTCCCAATAAAGGCTCTGGCCTTCTCCCCTTTGTGTCACTTGTTTATTTGAAGTCCCCTGTCGCTCTGCCGGCTGCTCGGTGCCCAGATCACGTGGCGGGTGCACGTGCATGTCCCTAAGGTGGGCTGAGATCCCCCTGCCCCCTCCTCAGGGTGGCAAACCCCACTAGGGGGACTGGGTGGGTGGCAGCACGAGGCGGCTGGGGGCTGGATCATCCAGTCGTCGTCATCCCCCCCCCTTTTCCCACCCCACAGCCTGCTCGCCATCGGTGTGATTCAGCCTTGCGTGTGCAGCCGGCAGCCTCCCCGTTGCGTAAGGCTTGGCGGGGAGCTGGGGACTCAATGAAACGGAGGAGGAGCTGCAGCGAAAATGATCAAGGAAACTCATTCATTTCCTCTAACGAGTAGTATCGGTCCAGCTAATAACGCTGCGGGGGACTGCAGGGATGGATGGGGGACTGCCTGGCAGGGTGGCTTTTCATCGGGAAGGGGCTGTGGCTACCCACCACCCCGTCCCTGTGGCTGCCAGAGTGGGCCCTGTCCCCGAGGGGGAAGGCTGCTGTCCCCCACGGGGGCTGGGGGAGAGGTGGCCGTAGTCACCCCCCCGCCTCTGCTCCCGCAGGGCCCGGCAGCGCTTCTCAATGGGATGCGTGTTGACAGCCGCGTGGGTGCCGCCATGGCCCCGCTCCTCCGCCGGCAGCTATTAATAGAAGCTGCGGATTTTAATTGCTGCTGCTCAGGAGTGAGCGTGAGTCACGCAGCCTGGCCTGGCAGCCCCTCCGCTGGACCGGCAGCCCCCCGGCCACGGTCCCCAGCGCCGGCAGACCCTGACCTTGGCAGGGACCTTCGGCTCCCAGGGCCTGTGGTCACCTCAAGCTCCAGCCACGCTGTACCCTGTGCCGGCAGCGGGGCAGGGAGCTGGATTTTCCCCTGCAGCAGAGCCCCACGGCTCTTGGGGGGGCTGCGCCTCAGCTGCAGGACCCTCGGAGCAGGAGCCGGCCCCTCTGTGGTGAGGCCTCGCTGGGGACAGTCAGCCCTTGAGCCTGTACCCATAAGCTGCTCAGGCCCCAATCCTGCTCAGCTGGCACTGGGGAAGTGGGCTGAGGGTCCCATGGCCCCCCTCCTCCCCGAGTGCCATCCGAGGACCCCCAGCACGTCCCCTCACAGGGGGGTTGTGGCCCAGGTGCTGCTGTGAGGAGCAGCTCTGCCCCTGGCCGGGGGGGGGGGAGTTTGGGGCTCCTGATTCTGCTCTGCCACGGTGCCCAGGGAGGGGACACTGCAGTTGGTGACACAGGCCTCGCGGTGCCACCGCGCACGGCTTCCCGGTCCTGTGCTGGCCTGGCACGGTGGCAGCACTGGCAACTCTGTCCCCAAAAGTGGACCCTGCTGCCCAGGCCACCCCCAACTGCCAGGGCGGCTTACAACACCCTGCCACTGCCTGCGCCCTGCCAGCTTGGAGTGGCGGTGTCCATCTCTCCTGTCTGTGTGTCCCTCAGTCCCCCTGTCACCATCTGTGGGTCTCTGTCCCTGTCCATGTGTCCCTGGGCTGTGCATCCCTGTCTGTGCATCTGTGTTCTTCTCCATGTGTGTCCGTGTCCCCACCTGTGCCCGTGTGGTCCATGTCCACATGCCTGTCTGTGTGTCTTCATCCCCCTGTATCCCTGTCCATCTGTCCCTGTGTGTTCCTGTCCCATTCCTGTCCATATGTCCCCATCCCTCTCCGTGTGTCCCTGTCTGTGTGTCCCTGTCCCCGTCCCTGTCCCCATCCCTCTCTGTCTGCATGTCCCTGTCCTCATCCCTGTCCACATGTCCCCATCCCTGTCCATGTGTCCCTGTCCCCATCCCCATCCGTGTGTCCCCATCCCTGTCCGTGTGTCCCTGTCCCCATCCCTGTCTGTCTGCATGTCCCTGTCCTCATCCCTGTCCATGTATCCCCATCCGTGTGTCCCCATCCCCATCAGTGTGTCCCCATTCCCGTCCGTGTGTCCCTGTCCCCATACCTCTCTCTGTGTCCCTATCCGTGTGTCCCCATCCCCGTCCGTGTGTCCCCATCCCTGTCTGTCTGCATGTCCCTGTCCTCATCCCTGTCCACATGTCCCCATCCCTGTCCATGTGTCCCTGTCCCCATCCCCGTCCGTCTGTCCCCATCCCTGTCCGTGTGTCCCTGTCCCCATCCCTGTCTGTCTGCATGTCCCTGTCCTCATCCCTGTCCATGTATCCCCATCCGTGTGTCCCCATCCCCATCTGTCTGTCCCTGTCCGCATCCCCGTCTGTCTGTCCCTATCCCCATCCCCGTCCGTGTGTCCCCATCCCTGTCTGTCTGCATGTCCCTGTCCCCATCCCTGTCCACGTGCCCCTGTCCGTCTGTCCCCGTCCCCATCCCTCTCCGCCTGTCCCTCTCCGTGCATCCCCATCCCGCCCGTCCCCCTCCGCCGCCGCCGCCCCGTCCCGGAGCCCGCTCGGGGCTGGACCCGGGGGTCCGGCGGCCCCGGGCGGGGCGGGCGCGGCGGGCGGGGCCGGCGGCGGGGCGGGATCGGCTCTGCGGCGGCCGCACCGCACCGAGCCGAGCCGTGCCGAGCCCAGCCCCGCCGCACCGCACCGCACCGAGCCCCGCCGCGCCGGGCCGGGCCCGAGCTCCGCCGCACCGCCCCGAGCCGAGCCCCGCCGCGCCGGGCGGACCGGAGCCGCCGCGCCGGGACCGCCCCGGGCCGGGCCATGCGCTGAGGCCGCCGCGCAGCCCGCAGCCAAGGGCGGATCCCGGGCAGGACACGGTGAGGCGGCGGGCACCGCAATGCGACCGGCGCGGCGGGGAGCCGGGGGAAGCGGGGACGGGGCAGCCGCCACCGGCGGGGGGGACCGGGGTTGGGGGGGGGGGGGGGGGGTGCCCCCGGCAAGGGCAGGGCACGGGGCCGGGGAGCGGGGCCGGGACCCCGGACCGGGGCGGTGGGACCCCGGTCCCTGCCCCTGCCCGCCGTCCTCCCCCTTCTGCCCGCCGTCCTGCCCCTGCCCCTCCCTCCGGCCCCTTCCCCTTCCCCTTCTCCCGTCCTCCATCGCCATCCTGCCCCTTCTCCTGCCTTCCACCTCCATCCTGCCCCTCCATCTCCATCCTGTCCCTGCCACTCCACCTCCATCCTGCCCCTCCATCTTCATCCTGTCCCTGCCACTCCATCTCCATCCTGCCCCTCCATCTCCATCCTGTCCCTGCCTCTCCATCTCCATCCTGCCCCTTCTCCCGCCCTCCATCTCCATCCTGCCCCTCCGTCCTGTCCCTGCCTCTCCATCTCCATCCTGCCCCTGCCCCTCCGTGCAGCCCCTTTCCTGCCCCTTCTCCTGCCCCTCCATCTCCACCCTGCATCTCCACCCTGCCCTGCCCTCCATCCCGACCCCCACACTCCCCACCGCCTGTTTGTCTCCCAGGGCGATGGGGGTCCGAGTGGGAGGATGCTGGGGGGGGGCGGTGCAGAGCCCCCCAGCAGGATCAGGCCTGAACTGTGTCCCTGGCTGGCCAGTGGCCCCATCCCCAGGAGCCGAGGGGAGGCCGTGGTCCAGACCTGCAGGCACAGAGGGCTGTTTGGGGTTGGGGTGCTGCTGGGCACAGGCCACGGGGCCTTTGAGCATACCCCAGGCGCCGTGAAGACCCATCCAGCACAGCCCCTCGGCCCCAGTGCCCCACGCCGTGGCCACGAGGCCGGAGGCGCTTTTGGCTGCGCCGTGGGCAGGTGGGACGGGCAGGACTGTCACCAGCCCCGGCTGAGATTTGACGTTCCCACGCACCGGCTCAGCCACGGCCCCTGCTCCATCCCTGGCCCCGGTGTGCCGGTGATGCTTCCGACATGGTGGGGTCCAAGGGGTGTTTTTCTGCCCTGTTCCCCGGGGAACCCCCCCATGGGACAAGCTCCTTGGGTGCCCGAGGCCACGGTGATGGGCTTCTTCCCCAGCTCCCAGCTGTTTGCTCACCTGGCTCTCCAGGCACCAGCCCCTGCCTGGGTGTTTGGGGATGTTCTGGGGTATTGGGGCTGTTTGCCAGATCTGGACCCACTGGTGCTGTGGGGTGGGGATGCAGCGGCCGTGGGAAAGGGCTGGTTCCCCCAGAGGTGCCCGGGGTGGCCACCAGCATGGGGCTGCCCGAGGTGCTTTGCTGT
This sequence comes from Buteo buteo, assembly GCF_964188355.1. Lineage (NCBI taxonomy): Eukaryota > Metazoa > Chordata > Aves > Accipitriformes > Accipitridae > Buteo > Buteo buteo. The sequence continues at coordinate 1,224,262 of NC_134180.1, forward strand.
CCCCCCGCTTCCAGGCCTGTGGGTCCCTGAATTGAGGTGGAGGGTGGCGGGAGCAGACCCAGCCGGAGACAGACCTGACCCCCTCCAGTATCTGCCCGAAGCAGTCCCCTTCCCTCCCCTCCCACCCTGCTCATCACCGTTGGCAGGGCAACTTCAGAAACCCCGTCCCACCGCAGGTTTAATGGCCACGAGGCTCCGAGATGCTCCTGCATGCACTGGGGACACCTCATGGGGCAGAGCTGATACTGCCATTCCTGTGCTGCAGTAGGGAAACTGAGGCAGGGCCTGGCCGAGGCGATGCTCAGCCTGGGGCTCAGCATCGGCGGCTCCTTGCGCCCTCTCGCTTCACACCCTGGGGCTGCATTGCTCGGGGAGGGGGGGGGCACAAGCGGGGACCCTGCCCAGGCTCGTGCATCCCCCGTGAGCGGGCACCGAGGTTTGGCAGCGTGAGGGCAGCCATGGGGGTCTCTGAGCCTGCAGGCCACGAGCCCACAGCCATGCCACGCTCTCCCCCGGTGCCCACGTCTCTCCGCTCCCCACTGCATCGCGCAGGGTGGGAGCGGAGCAGAGGGATGGCACGGAGCGGCACGGCACGGGGCAGCACAACATGGGGTAGGGCAGGGTGGCACGAGGTGGCAGGGGACAGTGCGGGGTGGCAGGGGGTGGCACGGGGTGGCAAGGCACAACGCAGCGTGGCACGGGGTGGCAGGGCACGGGGCAGCGTGGCAGGCGCCGAGGTCTGTGTGTGTGAAATGGCACCTCCGTACTCAGCAGCCGCAGCAGCCGCGCGTGGGAGAGCCCGATCGGTGGCTTCAGGTTGCCACCGGCTCCTTGCTGGGCTGGCGGCTGCCCCGCAGGGCTGCTCCTGCTGCCCGGGGGCTCTGGGGGTCCCACGCCCGGCGTGCCCCCCCCCCCCCCCCCAGCACGCTGCCCGGCAGCCTCGGCCGCAGCTGCTGTGCCGGTGGCCGCGGCTCGGCCATATGGCCGCAGCGGGCGGCTGGTAAAAATAGCAAATGCTGCTGCACCCCAGGCGGGCGGCGAGTGTCGTCCTGCCCCGGCCGCCGGCAAGGGCATCTCAAGGGCATGGGGGGGAGTGCTGGGACCCCCCAGTTGCGTTGGCCTGGTTGGAGCAGGGGGGGCTGCATCTTAAAGGGGGCTGTGAGTTAGGGTCTGGGGGGGGGCTGCCCCATTCTCCCCCCCAGCCCGGTGCCTGGGGGGGTCCATCCCAAAGCCGCCCGCTCTCAGCGTGACGCCTCCCTCTGCCCTCTCCCTTGCAGCGGCAGCAGCATCTCCGGGGCAAAATGCCGGAGCAGAGCAACGACTACCGCGTGGTGGTGTTCGGCGCCGGCGGCGTGGGCAAGAGCTCGCTGGTGCTGCGCTTCGTGAAGGGGACCTTTCGGGACACCTACATCCCCACCATCGAGGACACCTACCGCCAGGTCATCAGCTGCGACAAGAGCGTCTGCACCCTGCAGATCACCGACACCACGGGCAGCCACCAGTTCCCGGCCATGCAGCGTCTCTCCATCTCCAAGGGCCATGCCTTCATCCTGGTCTTCTCCGTCACCAGCAAGCAGTCCCTGGAGGAGCTGAAGCCCATCTACCAGCAGATCGTGCAGATCAAGGGCAGCGTGGAGAGCATCCCCATCATGCTGGTGGGCAACAAGTGCGACGAGACCCAGCGGGAGGTGGAGAGCAGGGAGGGGGAGGCCATGGCCAAGGAGTGGAAATGCGCCTTCATGGAGACCTCGGCCAAGATGAACTACAACGTCAAGGAGCTCTTCCAGGAGCTGCTGAACCTGGAGAAGAGGAGGAACGTGAGCCTCACCATCGACGGGAAGCGCTCCAGCAAGCAGAAGAGGACAGACAAAATCAAGGGGAAGTGCAGCATCATGTAGAGCCCCGGACTGGCCCGCACCCCCCCTCCGGTCCCCCCCTCTCCTCCCCCACGGCTGGACGTGGCATCGCAGCGGGACCGTCTCCTCGTCCTCCGTGCCATCACTGTGACTGTGCGGGGACGCCGCGGCGCTCCGGCGGCGTGGGCTGCGCTCGCCCCAGGTCTGGGGACGAAGACGGGGCGTCCCGTCGAGCTGAGGGATGTTCAACTGCCCCGCACCCGGCTCAACGGGACCGGGGACACGCGGCCGGGCACCGCCGGGGAGCACACGGACGCACACCCCCCCACGCACACTCTGCAGCACAACCGGTGGCACCGGCCGGTCCCCGTCCCCGTCCCCTCCCCGGTGGGGGAACCCACGTCGGTCCTCGTGGGTGGGAAGGACGGTGCGACGTGGGGGTGTCGGTGTCACCCCTGGGGACAGTCACACGCGTCCCAAGCCCTCCCCGCGCCCCTGTCCCCACGCCATAGCGCTCTGCTCCTGCAGGCAGAGACCTGGGACGGGAGCAGCCCCCGCACGGTGCCTGCTGCCCCCCCCGAGCCCCCAGCCCCGTCCTGGCACCGCGGCCCCTCCTGCCCCCGCAGCCCCGAGCCCCCAGCCCCGTCCCGGTGCCGCAGCCCGGAGCCGCCAGCCCAAGCACAAAGCATCGGGTCCGAGGGAGGTCCTGACCCAGCACAATCCTGGTGAGCTCCAGTGGGAGACCCCCAGCCCCGCAGCCAGCCGGGCCCCCCCCCCCGCCCCAGACCCCACTGCCCGCTTCCCACGCAGGATGAGCCCCACAGCCCGACTGGGCCTCGATGCCACGGTGATGGGCGCTGCCGCTCCCTGCCGCAGCGCCCTGCCAGCGGTCAGCATCCCCCCCCCCTCGCAGAATCCCTGCTGCGGCGTGGCCTGGCCCCACACCCCGGGGACCCCCGATACCCCCCCACCCCCCCAGCTCTGGTGCAGCCCTGCTTGTTCCCCCGTGGCCGGAGCGGGGCCCCCGCGCTGTCACCAGCCCCCCGTCCCAGCGGGGTTCGTCCCCTCGCTCCGGCCCTGCTCACCCTCCGCCGGGGCCCCTGGGGCTGTCCCCGAGGGGGTGTCCCCGAGGGGGTGTCCCCGGGCAGGCTGGGCCCCCGCGCTGCACCCAGCTCCCCGCACCCCCCCCGCCCTGGCTTTTTACAACATGACCCGAGCGCCCAGGGGACAAGGTGACATTACGATGTAGCCTTTATTCTAGAAATAGTCTTCCTTCAATAAAGAGATGAGAAATGCTCCCGCGTCCCCACGGAGCAGCACCCGGCCGGGGGCTCGGGACCACGCCGGGGGGGGTCACGGCTCGGCCCGAAGGGGCCAAAAAGGAGGGATGGGGGCACTTGCGTGCGCGTGCATGCGTGCGGGGGCGCGTGCATGCGTGTGCAGGTGCGTGCATGCGTGCGCGGGCGCGTGCACGCGGGCGCGTGTCGATGCACGCGTGACCCCGCGGGCACAGGTGCGTGGACGCGGCGCGTGTGCGAGCCCGCGCACGCCTGTACGAGCGTCGGCGCCCGACGCACGTGCACGTGCCGTACCGTGGGCACGTGCGTGTGCCCGCGCGCCCCGGCAGCCCCCCGCCGCCGGTGGGTGCCCCCCGCCCCTCGCTCCCGTGGGGAGGGGGTGGGAGCGCGGTGCGTGCGTCATCACGCCTGTTGCCACGGAAACCATCTGCTCCCCGGGCGCGGGAGCCGCGTGGGCACACGGGCGCAGGCGGGGGGGGGGACGGACGGTGGGGGGAGCGGGCCCGCCGCAGGCTGCGAGGGCCTTGGCAAGGGCACGGCTCCGTGGGGACGTCACGGCTCCGTGGGGACGGTCACGGCTCTGCGGGGATGGCCGTGGCTCTGTGGGGACGGCCACAGGTCCCTGGGGACAGTCACGGATCCGTGGGATGGCCACGGCTCTGCTGGGATGGTCGCAGGTCCATGGGGATGCTCGGAGTTCCACGGGGACAGTCACGGCTCCGTGGGATGGCCACGGCTCTGCCGGGATAGTCACAAGTCCATGGGGATGCTCGGAGCTCCATGGGGAGAGTCACAGCTCCGCAGGGATGTCACGGCTCCCTGGCACCAGCCACGGGAACCGCCTCTGTCCCCACATCCCTCCTGTCCCCACATCTCTCCTGTCCCCACGACCCTCCCGTGGGCTGGGGGCAGCCAGGACCTTCGGTGGGCACCGGGGCAGGAAGGTGGGACAGGGGCGCTTGGTGCCAGTCCCCCCTGCTGGGACACCCCCCCCAGGACCCCCGGGGCTGTGGAGGCCCAGGCAAGGCGGGGGGACTTACAGGTATTTGGGGGGGGCAGCCCCCCTGGGCACTGTCACACCAAAACTCAAGTCTCCTGCACTGAGACACCCCCAGTGTTTACAGTGGCTCTGCAGTGCCTTCCGCTTGGGGACAGAAAATCTCTGTCCCCCCCGTTCCCGGGTCTCCTGTCCCCCCTCTCTGTCCCCTCCTTCTGTCCCTCCACTGTCCCCCCACCCTGGCTGGTGCGGATGGGGACCCGTGCCCATCAAGTCACCATGGAGAGACTCTTTGGGGGTACCACGGTCCTGCTGCAGTGTGGTGTATCCCTTGGGATGCTCCGAGGGATGTCCTTCACAGTGGTCCTTGGGATGTCCATCAGGATGTCCATCAGGATGTCCCATGGGATGCTTTTGCCCTCAGAGAAGACCATTTGCTCCCAGGAGGGTCTGGATGGCTCTGGCCACTGCAGCCCCCCCGTGCCCAAGCCTGGCACCCAGCAGCTGTCAGACCACCTGGGCTGGGGGCACCCCGAGCCCCCCGAAACCTGCAGCCGGGAGCCCGGCCAGGCAGTGGCGCAGGATCGAGATGGATGATCCTCGCAGGGTGCCTGGCGCTTCCCCCGGGCCCGGGGTTTTAAACAAGCCGTTCCTGAGTGTTAATTAGCGAGTGGCAGGATGAGCCACGGCGCAGCCCTTTCCTGTCACTCCCCCAGCCGATGATAAGCCATCCCTGCAGCCTGTGACTGTAAAAATGCTCAAAACTACAAATCCAGCATTTGGGACTCAAACCAGCTCCTGGCACCGTGCATCACGTCGGGACCTGGTGGCCGTGTGGGACATCATCCCTCCTGTCCCCCCCAAGGGAGGGTGGCGGGGGGAGGCTCCCAGCAGCACTCGTGGCCCTTGCACCCCTCGAGGCGCTGCCCCAAAGCCGGGGGGTTCCCCCTGCGCCCCGGCATGTGCCGGATGCAGCCCCATCTGCAGCTAAAGCAGCTTATAACACCGCAGGCAAGGGCATATGGGAGCAAACTGGATTAGGGGAAAAAGCAGCCTTCTTCCCACTAACAGGATTATTGGGTTCTCAGCCCAATCTCAGCACAGCTGCTGGCGAGGGCTGGCGTGTGCCTTGTCCCCCCCCGGGCAGGGGGAGCCGGCGGGGACAGCCCAGACCCGGCGTTTCTCCATCTCAGCTCATGCTGGGATTGGAGCTGCAACTGGTGCATCCTGGTGTGGCCCTGCCTCAGACCGGCACAGCACTGGGACGTGCTGGGAAGCGCTGGTGGGGAGCGATGGCTGCAGCCCCTCCTGCCCCAGGGATGTGGCTCTGTCCCCTCGTGGTGACTCCCGTGGGGGACACCAGGCCCCTCTTACCCCACCGGCGCTGCAGTCGGGAGCCAGGCACCACTGGGACCCAGCCGGCCACGCTCACCCCGTGCCGGCGGCAGCTGGGGGAATCAAAGCCTCAATTCACAGCCGGGCCGGGCCGGCAAGCGTGATTTCCTGCTCCCCCGGCGCCGCCAGCGTGACTCCGGCCCACTGCTGATTCATCCCCCTGGATTTTCCCCTCTCTGCAGTGGGAGAGCGGCTCTGCCGGGGCCCCGGGGCTGGGGGAAACCGAGGCCGCAGCCCCCCAGCACGCAGGGCTGGGCAGAGCCTGTCCTGTTCGGGCGTAAGCTAGAGCAGCCCCAGGACTGCTGCACCCGGGGCTGGAGCACTGGGGGGAGCTGGGGGGGACGACAGCGGGGTGGGGGGCTCTGCCCAGCGGCACGGGGCCACCCTCTCACCCCCATCCCACAGCTGCTGGGCACCTCAGCCCTGGGCTGGAAAGGCTGTGCCTGGGGGGCTCGGGGGGTTTGGGGTGCCCCAAGTCCCACAGCAGGGTCATGGAGGGGGTTTCCAGGCCGGCTGGAGGCTCTGTGCCCCCCCCAATGCTGGAAAGGGAAGGGGATGTTTAAAGCGATGGGTGACTCAGAGCAAGATTCATCAGGAGGGACCCGGCAGCCGTGTCCTGCGGCCGTTCCTCTCCCCGGCTGGCCGGGGACCAGCGGCCGCCCAGTCCTCGGGGGTCCTGGGTGGGTGCGGGAGGCAGTGGCAGGAGTGGAGCCGGGGGTGACACCACCCGTGGGTTCCCTGAGCTGCATCCAGGGGACGAGACCCCACACCGGGCTCTGCCCCGGCAGCACCGGGACGCTCCGTGTGCCGTGCCCCCCCCCACGGGCCCATCGCAGCCCACCCGGCCGGCCGCGCTGCGTGGTGGGGGATAACGCCATGTCCGGGGGGTGCCCGTGGAGCATCGCTCCCGCTGCGTGTCGTCGTGTTTCGCCCCCCCCCGGGGCTGGGCAGGGCCACGGGGACAGCGGGCAGCGCAGCACCCCCGTTTTTCAGGGGTACCCCGGGGTCTCGCGGGGGCGTGGCCAGGCTGCACCGAGGGGCCGGGGGGGGGAAGGAAGGAAAAGGGGGGGGGAGGAGACCGGGGGGTCCCGAGGGGATCCGGGGGGGGGTCCCGTCCCGCTGCCCCCGGGGCCGCGGTGGGTCCCGCCGCGTCGCGCCCCGGGCGCCACGTGCCGCCGCAGCGCGCCCCCTTCCCCGCGGCGGCGCGCTCATTAATATTAACGTTTTATTTACATGCGACCGCCCCATTCCCCCCCTTCCCCCGCCCCGCTCACTGACTGGCTGCTACCCCCGCCGCTCCGCAACCGGCCCCGCCCCTTCACCGCCCTCCCCTCCCCGCCGCCGTCGCAACCGAACCTGGCGGCTGGACCCAGACCCGCCCCCCCCGCCGGGCTGCCCAGCCTCACCCCCTCCCCTCCTCCCCGCGCTCCCTACGGCGCCAGCGCTCATTGGCGGGTAGCCCTGCCAATCATGGGTGGCGGGGCGGGGCCAGCCCTACCCGCGCCCGGCCGGGGCTGGGCAGCAGGGTGCGTTGCGCGGCGGCGCTGGTGTCTGAGGCGGCGGCTCCGCTCCTCCGCCCCTCGGTGCCCCGGCCCCGCCGAGACCGGTGAGGAGCCGCCCGAGCCGCGGGGACTGGAGCGGTGTGTGTGGGGGGGAGCGAGGGGGCCGGTACGGCTAGAGCTAGGCCGTGGCCTTGACGGAGCCCCCAGCCCTGCCCGGGGCCCCTCACGGCCCGCTGCGGCCCGGGCGGCGGGGCCCGGGGAGGGTGCGTGGGGGGGGCTGGGAGAGGGGCGCTTAGGGGGGTGAGGGGGTCGGGAGGGGGACCTGGGGAGGGCGAGAGGGGTGGGGGGGCCGAGGGGGGCGGGGGGGGTGAGGGCTGTGGGGGGGCCGGGGGGAGAGGGGGGGGTGTCCTGGGGTTGGAGGTGAAGGACTTGGGGGTGAGGGGGCCAAAGGGGGGCCTGGGGTCGGAGGTGGTAGGGTGAGGGGGCTGTGGAGGTGCTGGGGCCCTGAGGGTTTGGGTCGGGGGGGGGGGATGCTGGGGGCCGGGAAGGGTGCTGGGCCCGGAGGTGGAGGGGTCCTGAGGTTCTGGGGGTGCTGGGAATCCCGTGGGGTGCGAGGGGTGAGTTGGGCTGGAGTGAGGAGGTTTGGAGGGGGCTGGGGTCCTGGGGTACAGGGCTGGGAGAAGGGGAACCCCTAGGCAGGTCGGGGGGGGGGGGCTGGGGTGGGGGTTAAGAGGCCACGGGGGGGCAAGGAGGGTGCTGAGGATGCTGGAGCTTGTGGTAGAGGGGTAAAGGACAGGGATGAGCAGCTGAGAGGGTATCTGACAGGGATCTCAGGGCACTGGTGGGTCCAGGGGCTATAATTTCCACATGAGGATCAGCGTGAGGAGGCGATCTGGGGGTGTGTTTGGGGATGGACGCAGAGAAAGGCTGCGCTGGCTTGTGGGGGGGGGCCCCAAGGTGTTTGGGTGAGCTGCAACGGGGGGGTGTTGGGTGGAAGGGGCTGTTGTGATGGAGGTGGGGGGCAGCGGGGTGTGGGGCTGCAGCTGGGATGGCGAGGGGTGTCTCGGGCTTTGGGGTGGATGAGGCGAGAGGGGGCAATCGTAATCGATGAGAAACACAGCTCAGCGCCAGCTCGCTTTGGAAGTTGGATGACTTAATGGGGAACGGGTCTAGACCCTCTTTTGGGGTGTAAAAGGAGGCTGGAAAGCTTGTCAGAAGGTCCAATATCGTATAATCTACTTGCTTTTTTTCTGTGCGTGAGTTAAGGGTGGGTTGGTATAGAGAGGTTGCAGAGAGAAGGGAGCTGGAGGAGCTGATGCCTGGTGAAGGGTAGGAATGGTAGCCTGCCCGTTCTGGGCAGTACTTTGGAGGCATTAGTGAATGGTAGCGCACAGGTTGTATAAAGGAGGGGTAACTGCAGTATCTGGATTTTCTGTATTATTGCGGTAGAGCGGAGTAGAGGAGGTAAGTGGGTGCCGCAGACAAAGAGAGAAATCTGTCTCCTCCTTCTCCTCATTTCCAAATAGAAGTGTGGAATGATAAGCCAGATACTGGCGGGTGTCCTTTAGGAGGTTAAGGAAGGGAAGCGTGTGTGTGTAGATAAGCAGGGACTGGAAGGTGTCACGGTGCTTGGTTTGGGAGCTGGAGTTGGGTACCTGATCCCCTCTGCAGCTCATTTTCTTCTACAGTGCTGGAGCAGGTGAATGGTATTTACCTCTGTACTGGGCCATCACCATCAGGTGTGGCCTTAAAAAAAAGCCATAGGGACTGTGCTAGAGCTGCATTCTGCTCCAAGATGTGTTCTCTGTTATTGCTTGTAAATGAGGCAATAAGTTATTGTGGCTTTTAAGGTGCTGAATTATCTTTAATGGGTTTGGGGTTTTTTTTGGGAAAACTGACAACTTTCAGATTTGTTTATAGCTGTGGGCTTCTTGTAAAACTGACCCGGACAAGTAAAAGTGCGGTGATTACTACCAGGAGAAAAGCTGGCTTGTGGTAGACCACAGAAGTCAGTAACTTGATATTTAGTCTTGAGTCTGTAAGTAAACTTGAGGCCTTTTAGGTAATTGCTTGGTTTTCTTAACATACTTGCTTCTCAAGCACGTAGTACTGAAGTCAGGCCTTCATCCTTTGGAGGTTTTGCTTGCCTTTATCATCTTTCTCCTGTGTGGGACATCCCGTTGTGGGCAGGCAGATGAGCTGATCACTGCTGGTTTGGGTTCCAAGTCAGCTGCATAATCATAAAGCAAATGCATGGGAGCTCTGTGACTATGTAGCACCATTTATCATATTCTGGTTATAACCAGTATGGGGGAAAAAGCACCAAAAAAGCTGGATCAATATGTTTAAATAGAGCTTATTGTCTGAGAGGTTTTCTTCTGCCATCTGTAGCTGTGAAACAAATGGAAATAGCTCTTTTGTGTGGCTGGAGTATTGTTGTGGATTTTAATGATTTACACAGGAGGCACATTTCAACGTACCTACCAGTTTTTCTTCTGTATCCATCTTATCCCTGGATATAGTATTTAACTGGTATTACTTAAGGTAATTAATGCTTTTTGACATTGAGAGTTATCCTAGGAAGGCATTATCCCCTCTCTGAAGGTAGGGGAATGGCAGCACACCAGGAGATTGACTTCTCTTGGTTCAAACAGGCAAGAAGAATAATTCAGTGGCCGGGAGAGGAGCGTGTGACTCGGGAGATGTAGGTTTGTCCTCTGCTCATCGCACTTCCCCTGTGGCTGGCCCGACTTCTGCCTTCCTGCCTTATTTCCTTATCTGCGAAATGGAGATAACTGCTCTGCCCTACCTCGTGCGCTGGGAGGTTGTCATGCCCTGAAGCTCGTTAGTGTAACAAGGCGAGTGCCGGGCTCCCGGACCTGTGGCCCTGCTGCTTGTCCCTGAACTTGGCTCCAGAGGAACTAGACACTCTGCCCTTCGGAAAACACCGATTTTTTTTTTTATTGCTGGTAACTGCTGTTCTCCGCTTCCTCCCGTGCCAGTAAGGCATTAGAAGTTGTCGCTGTTGGTGACAGGGAATCGTGCCTGTCCCTGCCAGAAGTTGTCCCGTTAGCACAGCGGTTAGTCTGTGGAGCCGTGGGGCTGGCCGAGTGCCAGTCCCTAACTAACTGCCCTTAGAATGGTCTGTTTTGTGTAGGGCTTGAAGTAGCCGCTTGTCTACTCGCCAGCGGCTGGGGGAAGTTTTCTTTGACGTCTTCGGAAGGAGGTGGTGAACAGCAGAACTCGAGCTGTCCCTTAAAAAAAATCACCTCCTTGCTCTTTTGGCTGTGAAGATTAGCTCAGGTTGGAAAGATCGGATAGTTTAGTCGTCTTGGGTTTGTAGATCCCAATGCAGCTCTGAACTCACAAGAGTTTGCTAGCTGCTCTTCTGAACGCTGTGGGTAGCAGCGAAGCTGGCGAGAGGGATGGCAATCCTGCTGTGCTGTAGGAAGGCTGTGGGTGGATGACCCCAAAATGATGGCTGCATAAAAAGCAGAGTAAAAGTTTAATTGTTTGGGGATTCTTGCATGGGGAGAGTAGAGCGAGAGGAAAAAGGGTTTTCTAAGATGCTGCATCTCTACCAACTTTATAGTGGATATGGTTTGAAGTAAGTACCTGCTGTGGCTATGGTGCCAGCTTGCTTGGGTGTACAAGAAGTCCAAGGAATTGAGTTGTGAAGGTCTAATTGTTGAACTTTGAGGTAGAAAGCTCTCTATAATTGCTCAAATATCACTCGAATTATTTAATCGGTTTACCCACAGACCAGAAATCTTTCAGTCGGATCCTGTGCATATAGCAAGTTTCAGAGTTTCCCAGTTGTACCATCTCTGACTTTTTTGGACAGTATGTGTTGGTTAGTTCTTCTCACCTGTTGCCAGGTAATGTGATGTATTATTGTTCTCTCTTGCGGGTTTCCTAGCTTGGTGTGCAGAATGTCAGAATAAATTAAATTAGGAAGGGCACAAAACTAAAAGAAAATGTAAATCCAGTTCACTCCTGCTGTGTGATCTGACCATCGCAGCAATAAGGACAAACCAGCAAAGCTGGAGAGAGCTTTTTTTATAAGAATTAATTTGTCTTAGATTTACCCACTTAGTTTGTATTTAAAAATAAATTGGTGGAATTTACAGAGTACAGAGAACTGGAAGAACCAGACCTTGCTTTTGGGTACCAGCTGGAAGCACCTGGTGTTGGTGGCCTTGTGCGATAGGCAGTTTGCTTCGGACGACTCTGCTCCATCCCTCGGCGTTAGCTCCAGCCATACAGACCTTACTGCTGTCACTTGTAAGAGTCCCCTGTTATCATCTGCTTGCTTCTGCTTCGTTCTGCTAAAAGGCCCTTTATTAAAATACCAGAACAAATAGCCCATTGTGCAACACAACCATGTTTTCATTTTAAACAGTATTTCTGAAAGTGAAAGTTGCTTACAACAGTCTCAAGTTTCTCATCCGTAAATTTTCTCTCCAGCGAACCCATCGATTCGATAAAAACTTTAAAATGTTCTTTGTATTGTGCAATTGTGCTGACTGCTTTTGTCCTTCTTGCTGCTGCTCCTCCAAAATACCTGAAAAGCCATGAACTAACTTAAAAACCAACTAAAAGTGGTCACGACATCATATTTGTTTGAAAAGGCTGAATATAGCAATCCACAGTTAATTCTTGATACTGGTGGTGTTCAGCGTAAGCGGCTGTTGTGCGAGAGGAGCAGTTTTTCAGCTGAAATATGTTTAATCTTTGTTTTAAGGGGTGTAGGAGCCGATTTTTCCTGGGAATGAGTTATGAATTCAGCTGATATTTCAAACTCAAACATGCTTGAAATCTCCAGTAGTTTTGGATTAGGTTTTTGTTAAATGGGTGGGTAGGGATTGGCTGTGATGTTAAAAAAGAAAAAAAAAAGGGGGGGGGGGAATTCAGGCACACTGTTAATGCTGAGACACAGAACAGGAAATTTAGTTAAGGATTATGCTTTTCTGTAATTTATTGTATGTTTTTCCCCCCTTCCTTCTAACAGACAAGAAAAAGTTTTGAAGTACTTCAGCCTGTCTTGGTTCTGAATAACTGAAAATGTTTCCAAATTTGCAGTTAAAGATACATTTTTTTAATAGACTTTTTAAGAAGCTGTAAAAGCTGAGAAACCTCAGTAACTCTTGCTTTGTTTTATTTCCATTCTACAGAAAGAGGGAAAAAAGCTAGAAAACGGACCGTGTAAGAGTAATTTTAAAAATATCTCGCTCCTAATGCGAACGTACAAGTTGCAAAATCGGATCTGGCCTGAAGCCAGCGTTAGGACTGTGGGCCCCAGGGATGGTGGAAGGGTGTTCCTTCTCCCAACACCTCCCCTGTCCTGCTCAGGTGGCAGTGTGGAGATGACAGCCCCTTCTCATGGCTCCAGGGAGCAGTCAGCAAGTGAGATTGACATCCTGCTAATGTTCTCCTAAAGCTTTTTTTTTTTTCCCCCCAACTTATCCCCTTCAGACAAAATAAATCTATTTTTAAATGTATAGAATAGTTTGGGGTTTTTTTTAGCCCTGAAGGCTTTTTGTCCATTTCTGCCTCATCTGCTATTAGAAAAATGCACAAGGTTTAAAAGTTTCTTGTGTGTTTTAACCCTCTGCAGCTTGTCCTCAGATTTTTCTGCTGCAGTTCTGAAACTACAGAAGAATTGCTCTGTAGACATAATGCAGAAACTGCTTTTAGGAGGTTATTCCTGCTGTAGTCATGGTTATTCTCATTTCCTCCAGTCTAAGGGTAACTTCTTTTTTTTTTTTTTTTTTTTGGCAAAGGATCAGTGTTTATGCTCAATAAATCATGACGTATCATGGCTTCTCTTTTCAGTTACTTGCTATGAATTATAGTACAGTTCCCAAACACAGATGTTGTGAATTTAATGTTACTATGCAACTTTTTTTTGGGGGGGGGGGAAGCCTGAGCGACTCTTTTTCTTTTCCTTTTTTTAAAGATGATCCTTAGTTAAGGCCAAGAAATATGACTTTTTTTGCTTTTAACTTTGGAATTATGTCGATAAGTGTAATCTTAGCAGTGCTAGGATGCTCTTCTGGGCAGCGTGGGATTGAAGCGTGTGTGCACAGTGGTGCTGGGTGTCTGAGGAGATAGCTCCAGGTAATGCGTTTCCAATGATCAAAAGGATCTGGTATCATTTTCAAGGAGCATCACACTCGTTGCGTCTTGGGCAAACTGTTGGGAAACTGTTTTTCCTGTAACCCATGAGTATTGTGAGCGCCTGTGATGGAATCTGACGGAAAGCTTGTGTTATGCTAGCGTCAGGCAGGTTTAATTGCAGCTAATCCTGATTAAACATTGTCATCATTCCCACTGTTGAATCATGTGGAGTTAACGCTGTTGATCTTGACCCATTGTCTTCCATCCTTGTAAGATATTGACTGGTAAATCTTGAAACAAAAGTGGTGCTGATCATCTGGAAGGTTATAAAATAAGTTTTTTGCAAAGTATGTGTTAAAGCTAGTAAATGGAAGTGGAACGTGTCTCCTGGTACCAGCATGTCTTCTGCGTAAGGACTGGAACTGTAGCTTAGAAATGGGGGATTAAACATTCAGTAAGTCATATTCTTTATATGAGACTTTTGAAGGTATCGGCTTTGAAAAGAAAGGATGAGAAGAATGTACTAAAACAAAGAAATATTATCTGACAGTTGAGAGTGGGTTGGTGTCCTGTAAGACTAAGAACAGAATGAAGTTTGGAGATGAAACTGTGCAAGACTGGAAATTCATGTGTTGATAGTCTTTAAACTGTGTTTTTTCATGTGGTCAGGGGATCACTAAGCTTAATTTCATTGGTTTGGTTTGTTGGTTTCTTGGGTGTTTGTTGGTAAAGAAGGAACACAGGAAACGTATAAATGAAGAGGGCCCTTCATCTTGTGCTCTAATCACTGTCTTGAGTCAGGTGAAGGTAACTGCAGGTAGGATGGGATTAGATGCTGCTTGGTACAATGATTTACTGTTGGTTTGGGGTTTTTTTGTTATGGATGGGACCTGGAGATTGTTTTCAGGTGAATGTGACTGTAAGAAAAGCTCTCAGAGAGGAATGGAAAAGTTCTTGGAAAGAAACTAACCTGTCATCATGTCTTTCTCTTCCAATTTATAACCCTGTGCTGCTTTGCCTACAAATGGTTTCCAGAACTGTTTTTTTCAGAATATGGGTGTCTGTCCATCAGTAGACCTGTAAGTGCTGTCAGTTTGGATCAGGTGTGTTTAATTTGAGGTGGGACTGTGCAGCATGCCAGTCTTTTTGGGAAACGAACAGACGAGTCAAATGTAGTAGACGTTCAGGCACAGTCAGCAGTGTGAACACGGGTATCTTTTTATCTCAAGTTTCTCCTGCAGCCTGTTTTACTAAGTTGCGTTTGGCTCCTAGCGCTCCCGCATCCATCTGAAAGAGCTGCTTCAGGCTGTACTGTGCGTTCCCTGCTCGTTTGAATGAATTCATGTTTCCTGGTGCTGTGATGCTGGTTGTGTCAGGAAGCGAGCTATAGAAAGCGTGTCCCCGGGAAGAGCTGCAGGAACAACGGGTGGGTTTCTCTAATTCCGTTTTGGTGAGGCTGCAGACTGTTCTTTGCGTGTTAAAGTGTAAATCCCACCCTGCGCTCCGAAGGGGCTTGCTGCAAATATCTTTCTGGGAAAGGCAAAAATTCCAGTGTTTTCTGCACATTTACACTGCAGAGGTGCAATGCCAAATGGGTTTGTCAGTACTCAAATACATGGCCCTATGGTCCCTTGTAGAAACTTGTTGAGCTTAGAGCATTTGCTTTAAAGACTGATCTATTAGTGCATGTGATAAATAGCAGATACACTTTGTAAAGACATCGACAGAAATATATGCAGCATTTTTGACATAGGATACTGGGGTGAAAAAAAGGATTTCACATTTGTTAGTACAGATATAACAGGAGCTGTTGCAAGTGACAGCAGTAGCTCTGTGCTCGCAGCATACCAATGCAGATGGAACTGGTTGGTTGCCAGATATTAGTCATGGGGCACACCTACTTTGGAAGAGTAGCCTGTGGGTTTAGAGAAGTAATTATTTTCTAACAGCCCTGTGGGGCACTAGCAATTCAGCTTATGGAGGACAAGGAAGGGCTTGCTCCAGAATGTTAGTTAAAAAATTGTGTGCATATGAGCTGCAGCTGGTGACGACTTGACTAGAATTTAATTTGTCCAGGCATTGTTCACTACAGGCATCGTGGAAGACACGAGCTTTTGAAGGCTGAAACAATTGCTGACCTGATACAGCTTTTGTGGCTAATTGCAGTGGAAGTCGGATCACGAGAGCTGTGGTGGGCAGCCTTTCAACTTGTGCAGGGAAGAAGCTGAACTGCTCTGATTTCAGACCTTCTGGTAGATCATCCGCCTTAGCCCTTCATCTTGCAGAGCTGGCTGCTTGTAGCAATTAAAGGCTTTCTGTGTTAGGGACCTTAGGGTGAGCGACTGAGAGCAGCTCTGACTAAACTGCAGTGCTTGCAAGGGTCAATATTAAGCTTAAAGAAGTCAGCGCTTCTGACTGATCACAAAATTCTTCTTTCTCTGGTTGCTAATTAGATGGTTAACATGCTTTGCCTTATTATCCCACCCTCAGCTTTTCTTTCTGGGGATCTAGGTTGACACTTTCTAGAGACTCCTAAGGAGCAGTTAACTCTTATGTTTCTTAAGTCATCTAAACCCAACCTGCTCTTTTGGTGCATGTTTGTGCAAAGTATTTGTGGTGCGTATGTGTGAAAAACAAAATTATATGCTCTAGACTTAACGTTTTTTTTTAGGAGTACAGATGATATTGACTCAATGTTACATCACATTTTTCTATTTCTTTTGGTTTACGGATATTTCTGGGGACAGTTCCAGCGTAGACTGGCTGTAGCTGTGACTTCTGAAGGACTGTGTTGCCAATCTGTTGCCAGAAGGCAAGGTTTTTGTCAGGATAGAGGGAATAGATGCTTTCCTACTTGCTGGTGAAGAATATCTTTGTCATAAGCCAGGTAAGACTATTTTGCCTATTCCAGCAGGGCAGCAAGTGGGCTACAGGGCAGTGACTTTAGTTTCGTTGTAATAATCTCAGCAACTCCATGGGTTATGTATAAGAAAAGCCCATTAATGCAAGTAGACCCTGGCTTTGCTGGAGAGGGTTCTTCACCCTCTTGCAAAACTTCTTAAAAATCCGTGATTTTTTTTTTTTAAGAAGTGTGAAAAATGCTGTTTTCGTGTTATCGGGAAATAGTTCTCACCTTTGGAATAATATTGTTCGGCAGCACTGGAGAGGCATAGTGCTCAAAATAGCAGCAGCTGCCATAGGCCAGGATGGAGCAGAGTCGAGTGAGTTGTGTTGTCAGTCATGGGAACATAAATCCAATTCCACCTGCAGATGAGCATTCCCGAAATAGAAGAGGGTTGTCAACTAACAGGGGAGATGTATTGTGTGCATCTCTTTGGTGCACTGTTACTGCGCTCCCTTTGTACTGCATTAAGAAAAAAAAAAAAATTAAAAGTTGCTGTGGTTTAGCTGTAGCTCGAGAGAGTAACCACTTCCTACTCTCTTCAGTAAATAACTGCTGGGAGAGGTTGTTTGGCTAATAACTGTGTACGCTGTTATTTTGTAGGTGCAATACGATCTGTCTGCAGGCAAACCACCCTGATTAAAAAGTGTGCTGCTCCCTAATTTTCAGAGGGCATTTCTGCTAGCCCGGGGAAGATGCGAGTGTCTCTGGGGTGCGGAAGAGCACTTGGGGAAGGTTGGTGGAGGGGCAGGAAATCTTGTTTCAGGCTTAACAAAGCTAAGTGCTAGTGGCTTAGGAAATTTGTTAACACCCAGAGCCAAGGGAGGGGCCGCAGGCTGGCAGGAGGGTTGCCGCTGCTGGAGGTAATAAAGTTCATTGTCTTTCTGAATTTTTAGCCGTGAGGATCCTGGTGAGTGCTCCTGAGGCATTTCAGGTTCAAAGTTCTCTTGTGTGCAGGCATTTTTCCTGTAGTTTAAGAAGCCAATGAGTCTCTGGTGCAGCTGTTTTTCTTTTAAGAGCTTCCTGAATCTGCTAGCTTTCTGCATTTAACTGTTTTTCCTTGATTTAATCATGCCATCCTTGAAACTGTTGTCCCCTGCATAAATAAAGCCTTCCTCCTTCATATTTTCCATGTGCAGACTGCTGTGATACACTGTAATTATGGGTTCAAATTCCTGCAGGGACTGATTGTATCGAGGCAACCCAGGTGCTAGTGCCTGTGGATCAGGTTTTGGACCGCCAGGCAGAGCAATGCAGCGGGCTTCTGTTGAGAAGTTGTCCAAATGCTACTTGAATTTTTTTAAGTGCATACAAGGCAAAAGTTAATCAAATGCAGTTGTTGGGTTTTTTTAATTACTGCAAAAGGGCTCTATCTTGGCTCTGAGTTTCTCTCCATCTTTCTCTTGCTGGCTGCTTGCTTGCTGTGAAAGATATTGCACTGTAAATTCCCATTCCTTCAGACGCAAGAAGTGAGGGACCTGCTGGCTTAACCAGTAGCCTTATGCTGATTAAAAATAAAATGTAACGGCTGGGTGGAAAGAAGGATGTTCTTGGACACTTTCCACTTAATCCTATAACAGTATTTGAGAGGCTTTTGTCCACAGCTTCTGTATTTCTTCTGCTTAATGTTCTTCAGCTTGCTCGCAGGTAGCATCTAACTGGGAGTATTTCCTCTTAGAAGTGCTCGGAGCACTGGGCATCCATAAATTGTAGAATACTTAAAACTTTTTATTTTACATTTTCACATAGTAAACACTTCATTCTGGGGCCTGTATAGTTATGTATACCAAACTTAAGTGAGATTATCAAAGTAAAAAGCCATTTTCACTAGCAGTGTTTAATTCTGCCTAAGAAAAATAGATGATGAAAGTTGTCAGTGCTCTTGCTTCTTATACCTTCCTTCCAAGATAGTGCCGTTATCCTTATTAGCATCCTAATTTAAAGGGTTGTTGTGGAACTAGTTGTTGGAGTAGAAAGTTAAGGAGCAGGTGAACCTGTCATATATTCTAATACTTGTCCCTAAAACCTGCATGCGTTTCTGTTAGACTGTAGGAAATGAGCATGATAAAGAATTCAGGGAGCAGAGAGCTTGCTGGCAGACTTGTCGCCAAGTGCTCTTTTCAAGGTTTTGTGAGCTGTATAAATGTGCTAGAAGAGAATGAATTTGTGAGAGCTCATAAATTCGTGACCTCTTTCACCCTCACACCCAGAGCTGGCGAGTACCTCTCTGCAAATGTGAATTTGCTTGTTTCTTTGCATGACCAGATTTACAGAAGATTCAGCTCTAATCCATTTCTATAAATATTATTAGTTTGCTTTCCTGGCTTATGTGACACTGAAACAGATCTCATTAGGAGTGGGCTTTCTGTAGCATCTGAAGGCTTTTTCAGTTTCCTACCAATAGTGGTTGCTGCTCTGATCTTAGGAGGTTTGTTCATGCAATTCAGACTTCATTAGCTGGTCTGAGTGAGGTCAACCATGCTACTGTACGTAGGTGCTAAGAAGAGAGTTGAAATTGCATTGCCACAAGTCAGCTGGGGTCTTGGGATGCTGCTGACTCCTGCTGTCATCTTCTGTGCGATGTGAACCATACTTGGTGTTTCAGTGGTGGAAGGGGCTTCTCTCTGAGCTCCTGCCAAAGTTGGTCCATCGTGCGGGACGCAGGTTCAGATGATCTTCGTTAATCCCAGTGGCAGAGCAACAACTTGCTTTGCAACATGCTCAGCAGGCTTATAAGGACCCTGTATACCTGTACGGTTTTGGTTTTGCATCATGGCTGTGGGTGAAGGGGGTGATGTTCCTGGTGGCTACAAAGGCAAAGCAGTAGTGATGCTCTGTCTCTGGGACAACAGATTTCAAGAACTTCCCAAGTTTCTGACTGCAGATTTTGAGAAGCATCAACATGATTATAATGAGGCAGTTGGGATTTTTTTCAGCAGCAGATTAGTAGGGAAGCAAACAATTGCTGCTTAAGAGGCTTTTGATAAAAGATACCAAACAAGGGCAAAGTGTTATTCGGATACGTCTTTCTAAGTATGTTTTTTAAAAAAAGGCCTATTTCTGTGATGCTCTCAAGCACAGCAAAGCTTTGTTATATGCGTAGGTTTGCTATAAATACAGGGGCTGGAGGTTAAGAACAAATGGTAAACAGCTCTGTTAAAAGCCAATGAACATACATTTAGGTTTGTGGTGCCATCTCGTAATCCTAAGTAATTTTTCTTAATATTTCAGAGCATGAAGGTGCGTGTTGAAAGCCCTGCAGTTTTGTTGTCTGCTGCTGCAGCTCAGCTGGGCAGGGATGGTGCTGTGCCGTGTCGCATTGGGCTTTTGTCCTTGTGTTCATGGAAAGATGGCGAGTCCTGCGTGGCTGGCGGGAGATGCTTGGTTTTGCGGAGGCATCTTCTGGCAGAGCACACCACATTTACAGCTGGGTACAGGGCCTGGGGTTACTGTGTGATGGACAGAGCGATGTTTTGACTTCAGGAAGTGAAGACATATATGGTTGCTGACGTGCTGCTGCTTTTTTCATAGTGTTCTGGACTTTTTTTTACACTTAAATTTGTTTAGAACCTGTCTTTGAACACTAGGTCTGTTTTAACAGGGTTTTTTTTTGGTGGGGGTGGAGTGATAAAGGTACTTGAAAGATTTAGTGAGGATGATGCAGACTTTCTCCATGCTCATCCATGGAGCGTACATACCTGTGGTAGCAAAGAAAAAGAATGATTTATATCAATTTAAAATGATCTGGCTTAGTTCTGTTCTATTTCACATGTTACCTCGTCAGGCTCCAGCTGCAGCAACCTCGCCTGTGCTCGCTTACAGCAGCAGGTTCGGAGGCTTTCTCAGGAGGGGGCTCGAGGCGGACGTCCCTCCTGGACAGAGGCGCGTGGAAGGAGGGTCTGGGAACCTCGTGCCTATTTGGCAGCTGAGGGGTTTTGCTTTCAGCAGTTGTCTCTGGATTTTAGCCCAGAGAGTACAGTTGATACAAAAGGGAACAAATACCTCTCTGTTCCAGTACACAGGCTGGTAGATATTGTTGCCTCGTGGGCTGGACTGGAGTAAGTCTAGCGGGTGTCTTAATGCAGCAGATTTCTTGGAAGGGTAAGAGAACTTGACGTTTTGCATGTCGTCTTAGCAGTGCCTGTGTTTGTCTGGCAGTCAGGTTGGAGCCAGAGCAGCTGATGATGCTTAGAAGCTGCAGGTAGGAGACCAGCGCTGATGCACGGCTGGGCTGCACGGTGCACATGCCGTAACTGTGCCTAGAGCCTGCCTGTCCCCATCCAAGCGTGTAGCACAGGACATCTGGCATCAATTCCACAGGGCAGATGTGCCGCACAGGCAGTGGACAGTTAATGCACCTCCATTTCTATCTCAGGCTCTTGCGGGACTCCCAAGCACGCTGCTTTATCGCAGAATAGGGTCCTACAGGTGCACCTTGGTGTTGCTTTGTCCTTGCAACCTTACCAGGCAAGTTATGGGGTTGATAGATTTTAAGTTTGCATCTTTCAGACTACGTAACTCTGCAGTCTTTGTGGCAAGCAAGCTCACAACGCTGCCACTGCTGCTTCTCGTCTTTAATGGCAGCAGCAGCTTAAAACTCCCTCACGTGTGTGAGCACGTCTGACCTTGCTGCCTTCAGCATGCTGGAGCGAAGGCTTTCGCTGTTTCGATGAGAGATGAGAGAGGTTTGAAGAACAAATAGATGACTCTTTCTAATTTATATTGTTTCCTGCGAAGCTGTCCCTTCTGCAGGGGAAACACGGTAGACCCATAACAGGAACAAGCAAACATCCCGCGCTTCCTGGTGACTGTAATGACTCTGCTGACTTGAAATGCATCATTGCTTTAGTCTATCGCTAGCTGACTTTTATCTAGGGTGCTTTTTACTGTTAATGATTAGACATTAAACAGTTCCCTCTAGAAACAAGCTATGTAGCTACTTGCCCTCGCAGAGCTTGCAGCATCTGTTTTAGTGCTGTTGCCATGAAAACAGGCCAAGCACCAGCAGCAGCCCTGTTATTGCCCTGTGGCCCCTTGCAGCACCAGCCCTAGTTACCTGATTGCTTTTATCACACCTTAAAGGAAACCCAAGCTTGCAAAAGCTTTACCTAAAATAATAACGTTCATATTCTCTACTCCCTGTGTGCTTTCTTCCGTTAAATGTTCTAGTGTGAATTGGGTGTTTCTCTTCTAATAGCTAGAGAGGGTTTTATCTAGGGTCAAGCCTTGGAGGGGTCTCGGTAGCCTTCTGTTTGCAGGGGTTGACTGGCTGTTGGAAATGCTGAGGTGACTGCCTGTCACCATGAATTAAATACTAAAGTCATATCTGGAGCTTCAGACACAATGCAATGTAAACGTACACACGACTAGGATATTTACCCTTAAGCCAATGACAAATCTTGCCTGACGTTGGTAGAGCCAGGGTTTTATCAGAGGTGTTTTCAAAGGTATAAATTAAACATTGTGAAGGTTCCTGAAGAAAGGTTTATTAGTAAATCACAGCTCTGTAACAGGGTCCTGGGCACATGCCCACTCCAAGTTCTGGTTTTTTTAATGTTGTATTAAAAAAAAAAAACAACACAAGAAAAAAAACCCTGTTGAGGTCTAAAACTTGTTGGGCTGTGTGCGTGAGGGTGGTGTTATGGCTGTAGCTGCAATGAGGACATGGGGGAAAGTGTTGGGATCTTTGCACAGCCGCTTTTGTGTCCTGTCATCGTCGCTTACGCTCTGCTCCGTGGTGTTTATGGGGCCAGGGCTCCTTAGGTCCAGCTTGGTAAACCTGTACCTAAGATTTCCTCGGTTTGCTACTGATTCTTGCATGATGGGTCCAAATTCCACATTTTCTTCTGCAGATTTCATTATCTGCCGCTTGACAAAGGATTATAATGCAGCAATTTTCCTAACCTAAATAGTGATTCTGAATGACTGTATTTCCAGCTCCCCTGTAACTTGTACTTAATTTAAGTGTGTGGGCTTTTTAATTTGATCGTTGTGGGGAGGAACAAAAAATGAAATGCTGCAGGTAGGCCTTCCTCTTCCCTTTCTTCAGTTAAATCTGTCTTTGTCATTCTTTTTCTCTTTGACTTCCATGAGTTGCTCAGGCTATTTTTCTCTAGTTTCTTTTGTTGTAGCTTCTGTATCGCAGTCTTACATCTTTAGAAATATATAATGCATGTATGTGACTGCTTCCTTGCCTTCACAGCATCATTGTTGTCAGCATATGACAACACGCGATTGATGGCTGACTAAGCATTCTGAATATTTCTTCATTCTTTGTGTGCCTAATATTTTTTTTCTTGTGCATAGGGAGGCATGAGTGGATGGCATCTCTTGTGCCGATGGAGCCATCTTCAGACTCAGATATGAAATTGCACTGAGTGCAGACAGGTGCTCCGCCTGCCTGGCAGGAGCCAGCCTTAAAGCTGGGCAACCATCATAGCTGTGAAGCTGCTAATCATTGAATCCATGTGACATGTCCCTCATACTTATTGGGTGACTTTAAATAGTTCTGTAATAGCCAGGTCTAGCCTGGTTTCAAGCAGGGAGAAAACAGTGCCTGTGTTTGTCAGTGTAAAAAGGGTCTTTGTAGCCATATGGCTACTATGTCTGCCTTCATTAAATTAAAAAAAAAAAAAAAAAGGTGTGAGGTGCTTCAGCTGGTTGGATCAAAGCCTGATGTTTAGAGTAGCAGGCATTCCCTGCAGGAACGTTTTAATTGCTGAAAACTCTCTCCATTTCCTTTTTTTAGGAGAGCAGTCCTTTTTTAAGCCAGAGAGCGCATCTGCCTTTATGCTGAAGAAGGTGGTGTGAACACTCTCTGACCAGGTATGTTTATGCAGCAGTACACCACAAAGCCATCCAAACCATCCCTCCTGCCTCACAGTTAATTTTTCCACATCTTTGTATCCTTGACTCCCCAAACCAGGGGTATCTTACCAGGTGAGTAGTGTGAATGCACTAGCAGCATGCTCAGAGTCCACTTAGAGACAGTTTGACCAAGGTAAGTGTCTAAAATTGCCCCAAGGTCACACAGAAAGCTAACATGTAGCTGTTGCCTGTAAGTTAGAATGCTTATTCTGAATTACATTCTCTTTCTGTGATGGCTGTTACCGTATCACAGTATCACCGCTCTGTAGATGGTATAATATTCTCAGGGGTAGACACAGTTGTGCCATGCATTATCTGCCATACAATTCCAGGTGAAAAGATTTAAGTTTTGATAGGATGATATAAAGGTACCTTCAAGGTTATTAGTTAAAACTGACCTACCTTAAGAGCAGCTCTTCCAAAAGGCACTCACGCTTCCTTCCCCAAAGTAATATATCAGGCAGGGGAATGTTACCAGAGTTGCTTGTTGCCTCTGACTTGCCTCTTGGGCAGAAATTAGTTTTGAAGATGCCAACAGCGTGTTGGTCTTCAGCATCCTTCTGTGGGGCTGGTTTTGGAGTCTCCAAGAGAGGGCAGTGTGTCCCTGGCAGCTGGACCGCACAGCATCGCTGCCAGGCGTGCGTGCTAAGAAACAGCATTAGTCTCCAGAATGCTGAGAGAGCGTAAGTCCTTAAAACCATTTGAAATGAGTAATTGACTGGCAGGCTCATTAGCAAATGTATTAGGAGCTGTATATCATCATGTGACTCTTGGTCCTTTCCCCAGACTGTGGCAGGGATACAGCAGCGCTTCCTCTTGCCTCACTTTCCTAAAAAATGTCCCATCTGTCCCACTTGCGTCATTTTGCCCTACTTTTTGCACTTGGTGTCTCCTCCAAGAGGGGAGCGATGTTCATGGGATCAGCATAGAGCTTTGCTGTGAGTCAGAGTCAACTGGAGACTTAATTAAAAACATAAGGAATCAGGGAGAAAAACAAAAAAAGGAAAACTAATGGAGGTTGTTATATTGTAATATTTTGCCTTGGGGCACCAAACAGGAAATGCTTATGCCAGTCTCCATCTCAAAAGCAAATCTTTGTTCACTGAAGAGGAAGATTTTTACTGAAGTATGGAAGCATACATCTCTCCGCAGCCCAGTGTGCTTTTTGTCCTTCTTAAGCTGTTCCTGCAGCAGGGCCTGTGAAAGACTTGTCACTGCTAGGTTTGGCTTCTGTTTTCAGGACCCATTTGTGAACCCTTTTGTTTTGTTCAGCTCTGCGTGGTGAATAACCAGCAGTTCTCTGCTGCTAGTGAGGACTCTCACAGCACCTATCAGTTATTTAGGAAGCAGGTTTTAATGCTGTCAATTTTTGCCCAGTTCCTAAAGTTATGTGAAATCACCTTTATTGGTCACTTATATCTTGAAGAAGTGATGCTGCCCTGGCCTAGTAATCACTGATATATCAAGAGCACCCTGTTTCCCAGGTTCATTAGGGCGTTTGGTTTTTTTACTAATTGACTGTATAAAATTGCTTGATAGTCCCTAGAAGATAGGGCACTTGTATAACATGAAAGTACATTGAAATAACCTCAAAATTTGCTTTGAGATAAAAATGTATCCCAGGAGAAACATCCATGTTTAAAACAAAACTGTCAACCTTGCTTCTAAATCCTTCCTCAAGACATTTTTCTTCTTTCCCTTCTCACTTGCTGTAATGGCAGAATGAGGTGAACTTTACCCATTGGTAGGAAAGGGGGAAAGATCCCCTCCCTGGGGAGCGCTTTATTGCTACCTTGCAAGCAATGCTAGTTTGTCATTATTTTTTTGTGTGGTGTTTTTATTGATTTGAAGTCAACAGCCCGTTGATGCTTAGTATTTGTTTTACTGGAACAGTTTCTGAATTATTGGTGCAACCTATGAAAATAGCTATACTTTATGCTGTTCAGCTGCTTGTCATAATATTTAAAAGCAAATGCCTGCACACTTTTATAATGGCACTTTAAGAATTATAAACCTCAGCATCCCATCTGTGTTTCACTCTGGTATTTACAGTGTAATGAATTCTCGCTTGCTGCTTCAGCTGGATACTCTTTCACCTCCTCTTCCTGTTTCAAGCAGTTGTTAAGTTGGTGTACATTTTAAAATTCCTCCAATTTTTAGGAAGTTGTCAGCGACATAAAAGAACTTCTTGTATTGCTTATTTGCCTGGCAGAGGCATTGAGCTAATCTAATTATGTTAAACCTAAGCATCCCTAGAGTAAATAAGTGTATTGTCACTGGTTTGATCTGTTTATAACAGCTGGAGGCATTTGCTAAAACTGGAAGATTTTTTTATTTTTTTTTAGGAATAAACTTTCTCTACAAACATTTTTTGCTGCAGACATACAGATTTTTTTGTTGCTATTCTTAATCTGTCCTCTAAAAGGAGGAAAAGGTGATTTTTTGGATGAAAGTAAGTTGGAAAGTCCAGAAACTTATCTAGGCTGTCTCCTAGCAAAAGAAGGCTGTTGCTATAGCACATTTTTGTTCCATTAGTGTTTGTACATTTTAAAATTTAATTTTCCAAACAGCTTCAGGAAATTGGCATCCCATAAGTAAAATTTTTAAAAATAGCTTTGTTACTGCTGAAGTAGGTCCTGTTATTTCCATGGACTGCTGTCCTGAGTGTATTACTGGCTCTCTAAAATCTTAGAAGTGTTTAACGAGATACTGCTAAGCAGAGTTGTAAACCCAAATATTTACTGAGGAATTAGTTTGTCCCGTTTCTTTAAAGAATGAACTCTTGCAAATGGAATGCTGCTGTCTACAACGTTTATTTTAAACTTTTTCCTCTTTTGCTCAGAGGAAAAACAAAGCCTGAGTAGGAGTGTGTGATTGTGTAGTAACTGTCCTTCTGAATCCCCCAGACTGCTCAGAGACCACTCCGCTTGCTGCAGAATGGCTGGGTAGGTAAATACAGTGCTCATGTACCATGCTGTACTGCTCTGCGCTAGGCATCCTTGTTCACCTCTGCTCCTTTTCCTTAGATCCATGAGTGTTTAAGGCATTTCATGCTTCAACTTCAGTTATGAATTACTCTTTTTTTTTTTTTTTTTTCCCCCTTTTACAGGGTTGTGTGGTCTAGTGTTGCACCTTCCCCCATGTAAAACCACTCGTGCATAGATGCCTTTGTGCACGAAGCTGGGGTGCCAGGCTGCTCTCTGTCCTCCAGGAGCACAGCTGCTAGCAGTGCTTTCTGTTGCTCTGCTCAGAGACCCCAAAGGAGCTGAGCTTCACAGGAGCAGCTGCTGGTCAGACTTTGCCTTTGGAGGGACTTTAAAGTGACAAGTGTAGTAGCATGGGTCCTGTCAGATGGTTTCTGTAGCTTTCAAGCTTGAAGCATAGATCCCTTGAGGTGTGAAGCACTGCAGGACATAGGGAGGGCCCTTTTTGCTTGTCTCTCCTCCAAGCCTTCCCTTTTTAGGACTTAAAAAATGTTCCAGAACAAGTTGCCAGAACAGACTTCCTAGCAACTTCACAATTAGCGACTTGCTTCCAAAAGCAAATGTGCACTGGCTGTGGCAGCTGTTACTTAGCAAAAATCCTGGGCTGTGTGCTGGAAAATGGCAGGAGTTCTGTGGACAAGGAAAAAAGAATCTGCTCATCCCTTGGAGGAATTAATGGGGAAAAGTTAAGCTTTACAAGCTCTCTCTTTACCATGGATATTTTGCATTGGTTGTCTAGATGCAATTGTTTGATAGTGATTTACTATTTATAGGTATATATTTTTAGAGACATGACAAAGTCTACCTCTGGACCAAGATCTTTTTCCTATTATTAGAGTACTAAGTAGCAGAATTAAACCCAGCATTGGTTATTCCATTAAGGTTATTTAATTTTGAGTGCGATCTGAGCAACTTCACCTTCAGTAATGCGTTTCTCTCCCTTTAACTTCACTAACATGTCAGCACTGGGGGAACCTGAACTTCTGGTGTGGGTCTGCACCCTACTTGCCCAGAGTGAGATGATGTGCCATGCTGCACAGCAGGTCATTACCTCATAATTGCAGCACTGCTCTGATTCACAGTCTCGTGCTGATGCATCTCGGTGTCGGTTCGTTATCTGTCGGTCAGCAGTACCTGCCAGGAATGCTTTAATTTAGCCCTGTGGTACAGCATGTAACAGTACCCAAGTTCCTTGATTAGGGATCCATCAGGCATCTTAAAAGGAGCCTTTTGCCATTTGACAGCTTCATTTTCCATGAGCTGTTCTGTGTTACCTAATGGTGCTGAACGAGGTTGCATCGTCCACTGGGCCAGGGGGGCCTGAGCTCCATAACAGCCCCACCGCTGAGCTGCCGCAGCAGGCTGTATCACGCTGCTTGTATCGGAGCAGGACTCCCTCCTGGAATGAGAATGTCAAGGCTGTTCTGCACAAATAGTACGCTGACTGGCTCTGTTTTTTTTAAAATGCATGGCTCTTCAGTGCTCACAATCCTTGATAGCAAAACGAACAGACTGCAGGCTGGAGTTAGTCTTTAGAGCCTGTGCAAATACAGTTTTTTCTAGTTCTCACTTTAAAACTCCAAGTCAGATTGTCAAGAACATTGCACATTGAACTTCATTTGCAAAGGTGGTAGGATTGGTGTCTTGTTCATCGTATGAATGCAGTGTCTTTTACACTTTGCCATGTATTCAAGCATTCCTTAAAAGTCCTTAGGACTAGTAGCACAATCAGCAGGCACTTGCTACAGAAGGATGAGTCTTTGAATCTTGTATTCCTAAGCTCTCTCTAATCTTTTCATAGAACTTTTTATTAATCACAGTTGGAATAATTGATAGCATTGGCTGCCTGCCCGCTCCACAATCTGCCGGATCTTGGAGTGTCCGAGGGAAGTATAGCAAGTTCCTCCTGCCGGTGAGCTGGATGATCCTCATGGAAAGGCTCTTCTGCAGAGACTGCCTCCCACAGAGTTCCTGGCACTGCAGGTTTTCTGGTGGGCTGGAATGGATGATCTGGCTTCCTTCGAGCTTTGCCCTGACTTTGAGGGAACGTTGGCAGCTGCAGGCTCTGGCCCTGGGAGATGCTTTGCATTACCAACTGTTGCTGCTTCCAGTTAGTTCGGAAAGGAATTCCCCTCCTTGCTGCCCACACTCACTTCAAGGTATCTCTTAAAGTGCTGGTACTTGCATTGCTAGCTGCTTGCACGTCACAGAGCAGGCTTGAGCAAGGGGTTTTTGGCCTGCACCATAAACAGGACATAGGTCAAGAAGGTCCGAATACAGCAAGGTTTTTTTCCAAACCTGTTGGTGTGACAAATTCCAATGATGAGTAGCTGTTTCTAATGAGAATGGTAGAACCACTCTGAGTCTTGCACGACGACTTTCGGATTCTTTGTTCAGGCTTTGTTGCCAGCAAGTGCTAGTGTGCAATATCCGCCTGGAGGAAATTGCAGCCTGCTTATCGACCATGTAGGAAACGTACAAGTGGGAGATAGGGGAGTGTTCACTGTGAGTGTGGCTGTCCATGCAGAGAGAGGTATGTGCTAAATAGTGAATGATGTACTTAACGTACCGGAGACCAGCTGACTTACTGAAGACCTTTCACCAGCTGGGAAGTGCCGGCCAGCGTAACCTGATGAATGGCAGAAGGAGCATGTCCAGTTAGTTTACCTCCTTGGCTCTAGTAGTCTTGTTTTTGATGTCAGTAAACAGGAGTGTGTGCGGTCACGCTTCGCTTGACAAGCTTGGTCATGCTGCTGGATATCATGTTCTTTACCTTTGCACTGGGAGAAGTGTGGAAGGAAGGAGGGGGCAGAGTTTATTCCAGCACACTGAGGTCAGGCTTGTTTTCCCTCTCTGAGCAAGAACAGACCAGCCCCTGGAGTCAGATTCTGCAAGCCTGTAAACAAAAGGCTCGCTTCTGCGGAAAGCCAAAGATGGTACTGTGTTCATCTGGAAAGTTGTTGGGTTGTTTTTTCCCTGCTGCAAACTGTTCCATGTGTATTAACTTGCAGTTCAAAAGTCTGTGCAGGAGAAATGCTGATGTTCATCAGGCATAGTTTGGGGTCTCTGCAAAGCTGGCACTGATTGCAAACCGGAGCGGGGGGAAAGATGGGAGAATCCAAGACAAGAGGCTGCTCCTGCAGCAGTGCTGGCTCATGCAGAGTTTGACTCCAGCCTAACAGGTAGCTTTCTAGCAAAGGGCCTGCCTACAGGCATGTCTTCTGCCCAACTTACTTTGCAGAGGCCATAAACCAGTACTGCAGAGATAGACTGTCTGGGATGATGATGTGTTAAATGTCCTTGTCAAACTTGTAGGTATGTTGCAGGGAGAGTGGTGCTCTTGGTGGTGTTATTCCCACCTGCTGCATGGGAGCTGCTCAGGGGCTGCCTTCAGCTGCAGAGACTTCTGCTATGGTTCTGGAATAGTCCCGAAATAGTAGTGACAGCAGAAAACCTACGCAGCTCTTAAAATGGTGACCGATTTAAAAAAATAAATAAATAAAATTTGGCAGTCCAGAAGTCCCTGTCTTGATTTTAAGAGGAAAGAAAAGCAATCAAGACAGGTGCATTGACAAAGCTCAAGGAAGAACAACACAAATAAAAATATAGAATGTCTGTATTGTTATTTCAGGTTTTCACTTTAGTTACAGCTTCAAGACTTCATTTAGTCAAAAGGTAGATTAGATTTTGGGTGGCTTGTCTTTAAATGAGGCATTGAGCTCTCTCCTGCAGCTTGGAGGTGCTGGCTGATTCCTGTAGCAGCTTGGCATTTATCAGCTCTTACAGAGCACCAGAGGCATTTAAACAACTGCACATACTTCATGGGGCCAAGCTACTTGCTATTTAAATCTGTTTGCAATTTAGAAGCCGTAATTATTTTTTCATGCTGTGAAATCACGTATAGCTGGAAGTGTTAGGAGGCGATGGAGTGGGGACTGCAGCTGAAGGCTGGCTCAGTGCAGCCTGTGATTTATGGGGCCAAGTTCATGTTTTTCAGTGATTAGCAGGGTATTGGGAAAGTAATCTTGATTTATTTCCCTTATAAAAGGCACACCATCCTGTATGGAAACGGCTGAAGAGCATATTGACTTACTGAGGGCTGAAATTCCTCCGGACTGCTCATCGCACCCCCTTTCTGTAGAGGGTTATTAAGCTGTGCTGCAGGGAGAGACAGGAACTGTGATGGAAATGCCACCTTGGAGGCAGAGCAAGGGGATCCCAGAAAGTGCTGCTCCTGAGGACATGTTTTCCCATGTTCTTGGTGGCCTTTCTTGCCTGCAGGACCTTTCAGATGCTGCAGCACTTGTTTTTTCAGCTCCACAGACCTGTGCATGCTCCTTGCCTATCTCCCATGCCGTATTTTGGGAGTGCTGTGCCGCTCAGTCAACAAATTCCCCTGAATTTCAGTCCCTTTGGGTTTATTACTGAATTCTGAACGGGGATCAGGCAGGCCTGTGCTGCTTTAACAGGAATGATTGCAATGAGCGAGGCCCCAGCTTTGGCATTTGCTATTTTGGGCCAGGAGGAAGGCGCAGGCTCCTCTCCACCTGCTCTCCCTGGGTGCAGCTCCCCTCCAGCTAAAGCCTCGGTGGGGTCCAGGGGCTCGATGCTGTGGAAAGCTTCACTTGAGGAGGGGGAATGTGAGAAAGCAGCAAGTGGTTTGCTGATCCTGGAGGGATGGATCAGTGGTGGTGGACTAGGAGCCATTCAGAGGCTGATTGCAAACCTGGTGCCGTTTGCTCTGTCTCTGAAGTGTTTACACTTCTACCCCATGCTCCTTTTTGGTCTCTTGGTCTCCTAACCTAACACAAATTCTTCTGTTTCATAGTAAGGCTTTTTCTCTTGCTATCACCTTCGTATTTTTGTGGATAGCTGGCATTTGCCACTCTTGTTTGGAATATGGTATTTGTGGGAATTGCTATTCTCAAAAAAAAAAAAAAAAATTAAATATTGATTTTAAAATGATTGTTTTGGCAAAAGGGCTATTCCTCTCCCCTTGATTTACTGAAATCTGAAGAAGATGGAGGTGAAAGAGGCAAGGCGAGCCGTGGTCTAAAACCCAGTGGAGAGTAAATGACGTGGGTTTTACTCCTTTTAAAAAAAAAAAAAAAAAAAAAAAAATTGTTTGTGTTCAGACAGTAAGTGGAGAAAACAAGCAGGGTTGGATTTCAGCTCAGATGGATTCTTGGAATGAATCCATAGCTCTCGCTCACAACAGCTTTGACTTCAGTGTGGTAAGTGGCTGACCGGAGGAGGGTTGAGCAATGTCTTACTGGTAAGCAGGAAGGAGGACGTCCTGCGGAGCCGTGTAACGTGGTGTGGCAGGGGAGCATCCCAACATGCGAGCAAGCTAAACATGGCTTGGTTTTTCTCAGGGTGTTTTTAATTGTTTTCTTAAGGGCAGCTCATTCCTAGACCATTTTTTTCTGCTCGTTTCTTGAAAACTAAACCTGCCAGTATGTCTGTGTTTACCCAGAGGACTCTGCTGGCTTCTTTGCTAAAATGCTGCTATGCACCATTCCTCCCCAAAAATACAAAGGTGCAAACACTTCTCCCTCTCTTACTATGGGGGACTTAGGCTCAACATCTGTTGACTGTAGTTCAGTAGTTAGACTGCAGTGAAATCTAGAGCAGAGTATTTAAGTGAACTCTCATCCAGTAGTTGAAGCATTAGTTATCTCCAGTTTCAGATGCCACACATTCACATTCAGTGTCTGAAATACACAGTGTGACCTCCAGGTCATGTGTGTTATTTATAAAAACAAATGAAAATGGGTTCCCTGTCAATGTGTCTGTTGTATGCAACAAAATAAAGATGTGCTTGGAAACACTATAAATTTCAAACAAAACAATGTTAATTTCAAAACATACCTGTGACATTTAGTTCTTTGGTATGGAAAATTGATATTGGTAAAACCAGACAACTGGAGTGAATGCAGTGCCTTCCTTATTACACTAATTATTGAAGTAAATATTGCTATGATTAAATTGCAGTCAGTGAAGTAAAAATATATTATTCCAAATTATAACTTCGTTAATAATGCACCTTCTGTTTAGTAGATCAGTGATAGACCTCCTGAATTCTCGTTTGCTTTCCAGAAGGAATCGTAACTGGGATCCCTGGCAGCAAGTGCACCCTACAAGACGGTAGCCGAAACTGCTCCACTGCAGTAAGAAGGTAAGCAAGAATAACTCTACCCTTGTGAAACTTGCAGTATCGTTTCATTATTAATTTACCTTCCACTGATGGTTAAGTTTTACCTGCTACAGTGGGAAGATGCCACAGCAGATAATACTGTTGCGTTTGCCCAACTACATTAGCTATTCCGAGGTGCTTTTCTGATTTGACTCTTCGTGCTCCTGCCGGTCTGAGACAAAGGCTGGTGATTACTCGCTGCCCACGTGGAGCAACGTTCTGCTCGTTATGTAACAGTAATCCACCTCCTTAATTAGGGAAGAAGATCTATAGATTCCAAAGAAGACATGTCCCTCTTAGTCAGAAGGCGTGAGGTGTGTGTGGGAGCCTTTGTTCTTGTTGGGAGCCAAGGGAAGCAGCAGGCTTTAACTGCTGTAGCTGGATGATGAAGTTCAGTTTCCTTTTTTATCTAGCCTTTGCTGGAACGTATGTATGTGTTAACCAGTAGCACACGAACAGGAGGTACTGCAAATGATGGCTTTTTAATTCTGTATAATAGCATTTTTTTCTCTATGCTGGAATGTTACATTCTGCAAATGACCTGTCTTCTCCCTGCCCTCTAAGCAGAATGGTCAAGGGTAGAGGCAGGAGATTCGACACGTGATTTAAGGTGCGTGCCTCACTTGTCCTGTGCTGTTGTCTCTCATATTTGGCTTCACATTGATCGCACTGAAGCTGTTACTTTCTGGAAGTATGCGACAACCGTAATGATTTTTATCCATTCTGCTGAGGACAGCTCTTGCAAATCACCTTGTATTCCATTAAAATTATTAAATCATCAGTTCCAATCTTCCCTGTACAAACAATCAGCACTAAAACATTGTCTGGTAACGCTGACTAACAAATCCTGTAATTAGTAATCTCCAGTTAATGAAGCAGCTTGGTGATTAAAGCCTCATGACTTTTCTATAGAAGAAATAAGTTAAATATCAGTTGTGCTGTTTTAAATTGCACTAGAGCTTGTGTGATCTCAGAGCACAGAATAAATCAGTAGCATTGTTCTAAAAATTTTAGACCAGTTTGTCCATTTTGTTGATATTTTCTCTGTGTGCCCCAAATACAATATTTAAATTTGATTTAAAGTGGAATGATGCCTGTAGCTGTAGTTCACCCTCTAGCAAGCTTCACTGACTTGTGTAAAGAGTAGAGGCCACATTGGACAAGTGAACTTTAGTGTGCTTGAAGGAAATGACAGTGAGATTAAGCACAGTGTTTGGTCTGCACCGACTTCCTAGAAACAGCATTGCACGAGCGTATTTCCACTGCTTCCTTTTCCAAAATAGTTTCTGCAGTTTTTCACGCAACCTTGTCTTCACATATCTCTTTCTTCCGAGGTCTTGAATCCCGACTGCCATACAGACGGCAGTTCTGTGACACTGCACATGACGCGATGCGGTTGGGTCTAACCACATCCCATTTGTCCATCATCGCCCTGCTGGTCACCAGATGCTGACTTAAGTGCAGCTGCTTATATGAAATAGTTAGAAATCTTTTTAGCAGGCTTTAAAGAAATGATATCTATTGCTGCTTGGAACACTTAAATAGCTGAAAATTTCACAGTGGAATATGGATTGCAGTACATGAGTGTTGGTGTCCCCTTTCTCTGGTCACCTCCATCTTTGTCGTGTAATACTTGGCACGAGTGCTTTCCGTGGAGCCTCAAAAGTCCCGTTGTGCATCAGCAGTCCTTTTGTGAAATCCTATATTTCCTGTCCCATGTGTGAAATACCAGCAAGGTAAAGGAACTTAAGCTTGGTGAGATGACAAACCCATAGCTGAGAATAGAGTATCTTGCTCACATACTTCTGTTGTCCTAGAGATGGATTATCTTTAGATCAAGGGTGCTGTATTTCAAAGAAGAGAAGGAGTGTTGCTTGCTTCTATTAGTGTACCCATTGGAACTGAAGGGGCAGGAGACTGAGCACGTGTTTCAAACCTCCCCATTTTTGGGAGGCATTTGACATCCCCACTGGGGCCTTGGGGAGAAGTGGGTCAGGCTGATGCTGCTTTGGGGCAGGAAGAAAAGTTGGACAGATGACCAACGGTTGCTGTTCTGCTGCAGTCACTCGGAAGCGTTGAGATCTATGTGACTCCAGAGCCAGTGGTTCTGTGTTTCTGTGTGTGTCGCAGCGAGGCTTTTGGAGGTGGAAACGGTGGCTAAATACACACCTTTGTGCCTTTTGGGTGTCCAGTTCAGTGGGAAAAACTGCATCGAGTAACTGCCTGCAGTGAGCTGGTCTGAACTGCAGAGGTCTCTGTTAAGCCACCTAAGCCTCTGGAGTATTTTAAATTTGAAAGCTGTTGTTATGCTATGGCCTTTTAATATTAAATAATGTATATACATTTTAATAAAGAGGCTGTCGTGCTACCATTGCTTTAACTGCAGCTACAGCTAACAGTGCAGTCCAGCCAGCACAGTGGAGCAAGGCACTGCAGAGGACACGACTCCTTGCAGAACTCCCTGGAGCACTTGGAAGAGTCAGCTTAGGCTTTGCAAGGAGGAGAATGGCTTTTCTTGCTGCTCTTAGGATCTTAGCACTGATCCTAGCTCTGCAGAGCAGTCCTGATCCAGAGATGCCTACAAAAAGCAAGGTTTCTGCCACCTCGCCATCACAGAGGTGGGTGTCAGCAGATGGCAGCACCCTGCCCTGCACCGGCTGTTATTTCTGGCCGGGAGATTCCTTGGTCCCCTGGATTCAACACCACAGTCTAGACTTACTGACAGACAGGATTCTTCTCCTGTTAGGTAAGCAAGATGTAGACGCCCATTATGCAAATTCCCAGCCATAGTGTCCCTCTGTAACATTTTTCAAATTGTCTAAATAAGGTGCTGTTTCATACAAAAATTTGTAGCAAGGCTTTTGAGTAGCTTTCAGCTGCCTTGCCCTCTAGGCATGATTTTTTCCTTGAAGATAGCTAATCAGTGCAGCCTGAGTGCTTTTTGCCCTTAGCAGCTGTCCAGAAGTGGAACAGGAGGCAGAGGCAGGCTGCATAAAGGGCTAATGTTGTTCAAGTAAGAAACTTAACGGCCAGTAGCTCTTGTCCCTGTCACTGCAGGACTGTCCATACAGGCTTCTACATGGATTCTATTAAATATAACCTCATTACACAGACTTAACAGCCGTTTTTTTGGTTTCTGAGCACTGTAAGTGTACATCCCAGAGAAGAGAAGGGTTAGAGGGTACAGTGACCCAGTGCCTTTCCCCATCAGGCTGTCAGATCTGGGCAGAGGTGTTGCCCTGTTCAGTGGCTTGTGTGACTCATGCCTGTTGTGTCCTAGGCTGAAGGAGGTGGGAATTGATCATGACTGATTGTCCAAAGTGGCTGGAAATGTCTGTGGCATTTTTACTTTTTCTTTTTTTACAGAGAAATTAAATGAGCCTTTCAGGCCTGATGACTACTGACTTACTCTTGCAGCTGTAGACCAGAGAGGCTCTTGTCATGTACTTGTATGAGCACTACTTTCTGAGCACTTAGTATTTCTTCAAATCTTTTATAATGTGGTTCTGTAACTAATATCTGTCCTTCTGCCCCCAGTCTGAAGTTGCTTTAGACTCTTCAAGCCTCAGAGCACACAGTTTGACACAAATAGCTGGGGAGCGATGACTGGAGGCTTAATAAGATGCTCGTTGGGTCAGTATCTGGCAACCAACCAATAAGGCAGATTTTCAAATTGCTGTTAGTACTGCATGGTGATCACATCTCTTCTCAAGAAAACATTGGAAAGCTTCCTAATCTTGAATTCACTGCACAGGCACGTGATTTTCTGGGAATTAGCTTGAATGCACTGCAGAATAGTTCATAAATACCTACATGGCCTAATATTAGATAATGGAAAAACAAGTACAGCAGGGGTTTTGTCGGTTTTCTTCATGGTGGCCCTGCAGCCGGCCCTGGTGGCCTCTCTATTTATACCAGCAGCTGCCAGCTTTGATGATGTTTCTATTCCTTACCTAAGAGAGAAAAAAAGTCTCTATTTTTTAAATTGCAGTGTTACTCCTGTTTTACTGAGTATTTGTTTTGGGGCGTAGTTAATTCTTTAAAGAATTTTTTAAGCTATTTTCAGGGGAAACAATAACACACTATACCCTGTGGTGTCTGCAAAGCTGTAGTGTTCAAGCTGATGTTGACAGCCAGGAGTAAGACTTTGTCCTTTGCTGCCCTCGCAGTGCTGGGTGGGACTCTCCCATCATTTGGGCTGTGATCCCATCCCTTCCTGCATGGGAAGGCTGTCCTTCAGCCTCCTCCTGCGCTAAGCCCTAAAACGTGCTCTGCACATTACAGCTTATTGCAGTCCCCAATTACTGTCCATGACACGCGATACGATCTTTCATCTGCAGCTTCCCAATACATCTGTGCTCTCGGTAACTTGCATGAGTTAAAACGTCTGCCTGCTTCCAGCAGCATTATATAAACCATTTCCAGCTTGCCTTCTCATTTTGAAAGTGTATTTTAACATTTCTGCTTTAAGATCTGAGATAATGAAAGGGGGTGAGCGTTGCTGAGTCAGTTCTTGCTGGCTCTGGTTTTTGTCCTTCCTGCCCTCCCACACCATCCACCTGCGCACCGAGCTAACCTTCAGCAGCGACAGCCCCCATGGGCTTTCCTCCGAACAGCTAGCAGTAAACAGAACCTGGTTTCCTATGCTCCTGCTCCTTGGCCCAAGATAACAATCTAGGCTTTTTGGAAGAGCTGTGGCTGAGGAGATTGGACATCTGGGAAGGAAAAAAGGGGTCCCTGAAAGTTTGGGCAAGCTGCTGCTCTGTCCTGCCTTTGCCAAACTGGCAAACAGCCAGGATAGTTAAATCAGCCTTTCCTTTGAAACACTGAAACTCTGGGTAAACATGAATATATCCTTACGGTCGTTTCCAGCTGCAGACCTGAGGTTTCATTGTTTGACGGTATTGTATGCAACCCGGAGGTGCTTGATGCTGTCGTCTGCTGGCCCAGGAGCTGACCGAGTTAGTCACACGACTGAGCAAACCTGACATTTGTTTTGGCATGTGAGATGCTGATGGGCGTGCAAGACATTACCCACCGCTGTTTAATGAGTTGGTAGGGTGGCATCTATGGTGCAGGCAATGTAAATATCGGATTTGGGTTTGTTTTTTTAGAAAACCATTGTGCTCTAGCACTGCTCACAGTATCGCACGTAGTCAGTGAGCCTCAGAACTGGCCTGTGTTAAACCAGGTTTGTCTGGCTTGTAGTAAGTTCTTTGAAGTTTAAAGCTGCCTAAGCACTTTTCTATCGATGTGCAAAAATGCTTACTGTGATTTTTAAACTAAACCTTTTATTTTCTGGTGAGATAGGAAGACCTGGTTGTGGGCTAACTGGAAGAACAGTTCAGTCCTGTGTGAACTTGTAGACAAGACAGGGAAACAATCTGTTCTGCTGTGAAATTTGGTCTGTTTGAAATGCAAATCACTGAGAGTGTACAGGGGATTTAGGTGAATAATCCAACTGTCAATTGTTTCTATAATTGATTTCTAACTTTCTAGCGTGAAAGCCCTCAATCTCTTATCTGAATCTCGTTGAATTTGTGCTTTCAAGTTGCAGAACAGAGTTGCATAGGCATATTCTCATTAAACAGGTTTGCTTGTTCTTTATCTAGTTTTTCTAAGTATAGATATATGTAAAAGTGCCTGAACAGCACTATCTTTACATATTTCCAGCTGGTTTCCCATCCCAGCACAGGGTGCACATACAGCTGCTCTCTTGCTGCCGTCTGGACAGGCTTGCATTCCTCAGCCCTGAGGCCAGCATTCCTCTGCTCCTCTGCACCAGCTCATTTGTTTAGTATTTGTTTAAATTTTGAATCCCAGAACTGTCTCCAGATCACTTAAGCTACCAGACACCTTTATTAGTTGTACATACAACCCCCCACCCTCTGGCACTTTAAATCTTGTTCATACTTATTAAAATAAAATGGATATTGGCAACTTTCAGTTGCTTGTTCCTGTACTTAACTGGAATTAATCTGGAATCCCCAAATGCCATTTGATTGAGTAAAGGCAGTTGCAGTTTGCTTATTAGGCACTCAGGTATTTCAGTTAAAAATCTGAAAGGAAAGTTGCTTTTTTTTCCAGTCTTGATGGCAGCTTGGACTGGAGAAACCTCCTCTGTTTTGGGTTTCTCCTTCTCTGCTCAGTGTGTGCAGGAGCTCGTATGTGAGCTATTCTTTCCTTAGAATTCAGCTTTTCTGCCAGTCTAGCCCAGAGAGACTCACAGTGTTATTGTCACGCCCTCCCAGCTGTACAAGGCCACGTGGAAAATGTGCGTGCAAAAGTGTCTAGAAGGAACCAATTTAGTCAGTAATTAGTTTGGGTGCCATGCTTCGAAACCTGAAGTGCATCTCTGCTTTCTGCCTATTGCTTTTCTCA
Organism: Buteo buteo; assembly: GCF_964188355.1. Lineage (NCBI taxonomy): Eukaryota > Metazoa > Chordata > Aves > Accipitriformes > Accipitridae > Buteo > Buteo buteo. The sequence continues at coordinate 1,262,760 of NC_134180.1, forward strand.
GCTTATTATTGGTAACTGTTTGATGGAAACGGATAATCCACATCCGTCAGGTCAGACCAACCTTTGGGGGAAAAACAAACCAGCCCCAAAACACAGACAATTCATCTTATTCCTCAATGCCTTTGATATAGTTCTGAACTCTGTTCAACTCCAACCCAGGCTGGAGGCACCAAGACAGCAGCATTGGAATTCTTCATCTTTTTAAAAAACTAGACGTAAGTAGGTTTTTGTTAATCAGGACTTTCTGTGTAACCATGAGGACATGGCCAGGACTGTGCCAGGAGCAGTAAATCATTGATCAGGAAGAAACAGGCAACCCCAGTACAAACAAATGAAGAACTTGAACTTTCTTTGGAAGCCTCCCATTTGAATATTACCGTAGCCTGATGATGAAATATAATCGATTCTCAGCATTTGGAAGCGTACCAGCAGGTCTCTGACCGTTAATAGCCAAAGGTTGGACAAAGCTGATTTAACCGTGTTACATCATCTGTCCTAGGAGCTGCTTAAACCTGAATCTCCTGGGACTTGTCTTCGCTTCTTCAGGTCTTGGCTTCAGTAGCTCTGAACTGAAGGGATGCTTTATTTCCTCAGCAGATCTCAAATCTGTTTTGGTGTTTCTGCACATAATCCCCAGCCTGGGGACAGCTTTGGTTCTATACAAAATACCTGCTAAGAATAACTTTGTAGAGCATCTGCAACGGAATACAAAAAAACCTCAGTAACATGAGGATAGGCAGTTTCGTCCAAGAAATTTCCTTATAAAGTATTGCTATGGCTGCAAAGCCCTGCCAACAGGAGTGGCCCATGCTGCCAGTAATTTCTCTCCTTTTCCTTTCCCTGTTGCAGTAAAGACTGTGCTTCTGCCAAAGTCACACCCACTGCACTGTGATCGATGCAAAGTGCGGAGGTTGCCGAAGATCCGCAATATACGGATTTTTGTGCCTGACTTTGAAACTGGAGATGAGGAGAGGGTAGTTCTGCAGAACAGTTGTGAAGGGTGCATACTGCCAATTTTAATCCTATTGCAGCCAGCCCCTGAAACAAAAGAAAATGAATCCTTAGTGTGCTGAACAACACTTGCTGCCCCTTCTCATTGGTTTCAGTGTGAGGGGGAAAAAAAACCACCAAACCATGAGTCACGTAAACTGCTTTTACAAGTCTTTGCAAACCAGTCCTGCTCTTCTTCATTTTTCTTTCACTCTGCAAGGAAAGTGGCTAAAAACAAATTAACTGCTAGTTTTTGTGGGACAGCAGCTAAACATCCAAGCTCTTCTGCAAGCTCTATAAGAAACCTTTTTCTTTTTTCTGACTATTGCACTTGAGCTAATCAGCACAAAATGTGTGCTAGGATGAAGGCTTTCATCCTAACATACTCTTAATGCTGGTGGGGTTAGCTGTGGGGACACAAGCTTTGGGAAGCTCAAATCTGTCAAGAATGAGCAAAGTTTGTCATGCTTTGGCACAAGGAATAACAGGAAGTATTTTGAGGCTGTCCCCAAGAAGCCTCGTTCCTTTTAAAACAAAGCAGATTAGCTCAGAAGGCAGAAATTCAGTTTTTGGGCTTGTGCCCTCCAGGGTTCGATTGTCTGCAGCTGAAGGAGCCGCCCTGTCCTTGGTTGAAGGGGAGATGGCTCTGATGCAGAGCTGGGGGCTTTTATGTCACGACTGTGTGTTAGAGCAGCCGTAGAGTGAAAGTTGTTCATCTTTTGTAGTAAAACCTTGTGTTCAGCAAAAATGGTTACTCAGTCTGCAAACACGTTATGCGGGCTTTTGAGATAAGCTGTAATTCAAACCTTTAGGTTGTCTTGGGCAGGTTTTTTTGTTAGTTAGCTCCCTACTAATGATGAATGTATCTTACAAAATATTTGGTGGGTTTTTTAAAGGTTTGGAATTCTCAGTGCTTTTTGCAGTGTCATGTGAGATCTTGCAACAGGTGATCCGTAGAGGAATAATAGTTAACTTCTGCATTGTGCAAAGGATTTCTTGTTAGCTGCTGGTCATTGTGCAAGCACATTTACAGCTTTATCAGCATTGACAAGAATCCTGTCTCCTCTGTGACAAATGCTGTTTTCTGTCTGTGTCTAAGTGCTTTGTTGAAATTTACAGTGGCCTTGCAGGAAAAGAAGGTCAGTTTTTCCAAGGTCATGCAGGAAAGCTGTGGCAGAGGTGGTGTAGGATCCTGGGCTGCAGTCTTCAGGTCTGTGGTTTTGCCTCGAGGCTCTCCTTGCTCATGGCTCACTGCGTAGCTCTGAAACAGAGGGAGAGAGTGACTTACTCAGAGGACCCACTTATTTTTTAACTATGGTGTGTGCCTCTGCAGAACTAGACATGACTAACTGTTCTCCAAGGCAGGCATTAAAGCAACCTTTGCTCAGAAAGTGTGCCGGGGAACACTGTAATCTTGGAAGAAGGCTGGACAAAATCAGGCTGCCCCAGTACCTTCCCAGGGTTGCCGCACTCAGAGTCAAGCCAACAGGCGAATTTGTGCTCTGTCTCCAGTGCTCGAATTTGAAAAAAACACTTCTAATTGCAACAGCCACTGCTCAAAGTTCAATTGCATTTGAAACAGGGCAGGACTTACAGTTCTCCACGTCTAATTTGAGCTCAGCGAGGTACTCAAAGCATTTGTTAGACACTCATCCAGCACCACTTAATGACACCTGATTTTTCAGAAGGTCCCTCTCATGTCCCTGGCTGACAGCTGAGTTGCCATGTTTCTCCCCACAGTCTGTAATTTGTCGGTGATGACCGTTCTTTGATGTCCCTTCTCTTCACCTTTTCTACACATGAACTTACAAACCAGCTTTCCTTCCCTCCTATGTGCTTGAAAAACTTTTCTAAGAATTTAATTTCTGCAGCATGTGCAAAAGTCTTCTGCATTTTTAATCAGACACAATCAACAGTGTGCAGATAGGCAAGGGAAAACTGGAGATCGTGGCAGTCTCTGTGTATGACTTTTGTAGTGTAATTGAGGTAATCCCAGTTTAATATGTCAAAAAAAGATCTGGGGCAACATCCCGATTCTCTCTCTCTGGTGGCCTTGTTCAGATTTCAGTCTCCTAAGAGGTACCTTGAGATGCTGTGATTGTTTGTAACCTGTTGTGGGTTTTTTTTTCCAGTTTTCTCCTTTCCTTGTACCTCTTGACACCTTCAGAGTTAAGTTTATATCAGACTAAAATTTGCCAGTGTGAACACACCTTCTGTCAATCTTCCGTGAACTGCAGCCTCATTGTGAATTTTTCTCTGTATAGAGGAGAAGAGACTATGGGACTCTAATGTTAAACATATTTGCCTAAAAAATTCAGAGTAAGGGTTTGCTTAGTTGAATGTTTAGGTTCAGCAGAATAGATTTGCTTTGTAGACCAATACCAAACAACTGTTTGGTATCTTCTGTCACCATCATGAGTCACCCCTAAAACATACTTTTGCAGCAAACTTATCAGCGCTGTAGGTCTTGTCTGAATGCATTCCCAGCTCCTGGCTGCCCTCCAGCCATTTCGCGCTGCATCGCTTTGCAGGGGGGAGCCTGTTTGTGTACCTGTCTCCTTTGCTGCTCTGGGGTCATCTTGATGCGATACCGTCCCTCCACTTACACAGAAAGTTCGTGCCTTGGGAGCTGGGGGCCTTTTATAGGGCCATGAATTTTTGGGTACCCTGAAGCGATGCATGCAGCCCTTTGAGGGGCACGGTCATAGACCTCTGGGAGACCAGTGAGATGGAGAGGGTGCACCCCGGGAGCACTGAGTACGTTATGCCCATTAAAAGCACCCGCTGCTCTTACTTCCTCAAAGCTGGCATGTCAATCCAAGGATATCCTGCTATTTGGCTGAATCGTGGAAAAAGGAGAGGGGAGAACTGATGCAAGGGTTCAGGTTCAGAGGTGTGTCCGAGACAACAATAAGGGCTATCTGCCCTCATCTCCCATGGTTAGCTCGATTGAGTGCAGGGGTGCGAAAGTGCAATCAACACCAAAAATCTGCTCTGTTATAGCTTGAAGTGATGTGAAATTTGAGATGGATATGACTGAAATGCTGCAATTGCAGTGGAGGAGTAGCTGCATGCATTCCATGGGGATAGGCACAGTGTATTTATTTTTGCTGGTGGGATCTCTTGTCTTCCCATTGTTCTCTGATCTGATGGTTCCTTTGGTCTTTCTTGGTATGGATGTTGCTATTCGTTCTACAGATGAGTTGACACCTCTTTGTTTTCACTAGCTTTGGGGAAATGACCTCTGCTTTCCCACAGTCAGGTGCTGGATTTCACAGCTGTCTTCTCCAGGACGGGTTTCTAGCCAGTTGCCATTTGAGCATCGCATCTGGGAAATGCATTACTGGGTAAGAATGGCTTGAAATAGGGTTCACAGGTCCAACAAGTTCAGTTTAAGGAGCACAGTTGGTTTTGGAGAGCTTGGACCTTGGGCAAAAAGGGTAGTGATGGTCCCTCAGGGACCCTGAAAGGCAGCAGGACAGGAGGTGAGCTGAGAGCTTGAGATGAGTTGCAGTAAACGGCCATAGCTGGAGAATGGGAACGGCTGCTCCGTTGTCTTTGTGCCAAAACAACGCTGGGAGTCTCCCCAGGAGAAATAAAATGGCTTAGGTCCAGTGTTTACTGTTGGATGGGGAAGAGCAGTGATGTGCTTACAGGCCGTTCACACGGCTGGGGCTGTGTGAATCATGTTGCACAGTTACCCAGCTCCGTAGGTCATCTGTCTGCCTCGCTTGGCTCTCCTGGATGTCTCCTCCCTTGCCATTCCCACGATGGGAGGGGAGGGGGAGAAGATGTGGTGAACTCGGTGAGTTTCCTGTGGTTGGGTGACTCAATTAGTACTCAGTTGTGTTACTAATGCTTCTCATGTGTCACTAGCTGATCAGGCCCGAGCACCCTAAAACCTGCTGGTAGGTAGTGCCTGGTTGGCACGTGGTGGCAGCCGTCCCTGCTACGGCTGTGCCACCTGGAGCCTCTGATAACTGTGCTTCAGAAACAAAATCCTGCTTGTCTTTAGGATGCCTGTGAATATACCGTAACAGTTTGTATGAAAACTGTTCCAGAATGCATTTCCCTTAGCTGTCAGTTTTTCTCAATCAAAGCTGAATTTATCTGTTTCAGCCTCAGCCCGATGCTTCTGGTTTTGATGGAGCCCAGTGGTAATAGTGGGCTGCCTTCCAGGTATGCAGTGTCCCCCCACTCTAGCCTAAACACCCTGTTTCTTTAGCACCTTTTGCCTGGAGGCTGTTCCCGCATCCTTTTCCAGAACTCATAAGTATGAAACTTGCACTTCAGAACACATGGCTGCGTTTCTGCAGTTTGATTTCTCTCTTGTAATATCAAACTGCTTTATTTTTCCTCCCTCTAGCAGATAGCAGAATTAATGCGGGTTGTAGGTGATGTGCAGCTAATGGTCTCTGTTAATCCTTGCACCTTTCTTCCTATTGCTATCAGGGCTTGCTCCAGTCTCAGATGTTCAGGGACTGTAATAATTTGGCTCTTTCACACCACTGCTCCTTCTTAATATTAGACTGAAATTAATAGAGGTATAGATGCCATTGTCCTGAGTATGCTTTGCCTTAATACTTCACCTGGCAATTAAAATGGTCAGCAGGAGTAGCAAAGCATAAGTCTGAGTTAGAACAACAATATTCCTTAATGTTTTCAGCTATTTCTGTGCCTACTGTAGAATTCTAGTGGTGAATATATTAGTTTATGCCTGCAGCGTGCCATCTCCTCTGGCTGAAATCCCAAGTGAAACTCCTATCACTGAGCATCTCCGGTTTACAGAGGCTTCACAGAAAAGCCTGCTGAATTTCTTTATAGTCGTTAGCTTACAAATGTATGTCACAAAGTTCTGTTTGCAGAAGGATTATCCACGTTCAGACTTTGGCATCTTGCTCCTGTTTTCTGCAGCAATTTCCTCTGTGTTCCCCAGTGTAACCTCGATGTCTCTGCTCTGCCTGTTGTCCTGCCAGTGACACCACTGCTGTTTTCTGTGCTGGCGGCTTTTTTACATTCTGCAGGGCTGGCAGGTCGGCATGGTGGGAAAGCCCTGGGCATCTGAAGACACACAAGTCTGTTCCCAGCAGCGGTTACTCTGGGAAGCGCAAGCATGAACGGATTAATGGCAAACAGAAATGCTATTTACGTAGTTCCAAGCAGAGCAAAAAAAAATACTCAGAACTGCAACCGTTGCTGAAGCTCGGTTCAGCGCCAGGGCCTGAGAAATAGCTTTTTACTGCAGTTGTGTATTGCTCTTACTGCCCTGACGTGGAGCCCTAAGCTCACAGTGTCCAGATCTGGGCTCCACAGAGGCACACAGCACAGGCCGAGTGCTCTAGTCCTGCTCAAGTTCTGTGAAGGGGCATGTGAGCGAGCAGCTTGATTCAACAAATTGATACTTGAGTTTGAAGGCAAAACGTTTTTCATATTCAGGCTGTTTATGAGGATGACTTCAGGTGGAAAGCTAATGAGTTAGTTGCATCTTAGGCAGCTTTTTCCTCTTCTGGAGCTGATAAAAGCATGTTCTTATGTATGAAGAACTCGCAAAGTAGCTTTTCAGAAACGATACTGATCCAGCTTATGTGCTTTCTTAGAATTGTCATGACATCTGCAGGTCATTTCACAAGAAACAGGAATATGGTGATTTAAAAAGCCTGTGTGAACTGCTCTGTGCGGTGTTTAGTCTGCAAGCTGCTCCATCTGCAAGTTGCATTTTGGGTTTGCAGGCTTTGTCCTGTGTCCTGCTGCATGCTTTAGGGTCGGCTGAAGTGAGACACAGTACGCCACTCTGCTGTCCGTGGGAATGAGGGGTGCGGGAACAGCTCTGCTGCGTTCCCTCAAACTGTCCAGCTCACACCGATCTTGTCCCTGTCAGTACAGCGAGGCTCGAGCGCTGTGCAAGCTGGCTGATCCTGAGGCAGGACCCACAGGGTGTATTGGATCAACCTGTCGTCGGGCTATTTACCTTCCCGGAGGAGAGGAGCAGTTGGGAAGTAGTTTAAGACGGCTTGTTGGGATAGGTGGGAGGTGGCAAGCAACGCCTCAGTTGTTTGTTTCTTGTAATGAGTTTCCCACATTGTTAGCAAGGCCATAAATTAGATGGGGAGCTCCCTTTTCCATGGTCCAGAAATACCTGGTATTTTTAAAGAGACTTATTTTGTTGCCAGAATATACAAAAGCATTTGTGTGTTGCTGTAAGTTCAGCAGGCCTGGGGCCCTTCATCTTTGCAAAAGAGGTTGCTGGGTTTAATGTACTATTAAGATAAATTTATAATTATTTTGCTGTTGAGAGCCCACTTCTAACATTTTTGTAAGATCTTAGCTCTGCATGCTTTTGCAAGTGTCTGATTTCAAGATTTGTTCTCTAACTGCAAATTTGTTGTGGGGTTTTTTTGCGTTCCTAAAGAGGTGACAGCTGGTGGTGGGACCCACAAACATCCAGCAAAACTCGAATTCTCAAGACTGAAAGCTGTTGTGCAAGAAAGGGTGTCCTATATAAGCAGGCACAGAAGTAATACCAAGCTTGAGGTGGAGGAAGGTAACCGAAAGGCTTCCATGTGTTCGACCTAATCTTAAACCAAGGATCTAGCTGCCAAACAAGCCAAAAGCAGCTGATACATTTATCATAAACATTTATTATTTGGAAAGGAAAATTAGGAGACCTGTGGGGTTACTCTTGGTGGTACAATGCTGTACAACCTGCTGTATGACTCAAGCGTGCTACATTCCTGGTTTTGCCTCTTTTAAAATGTAACGAAGACTTAACTCCAGTGCTTTTAATTAAGAGTTGTTTGCATTCATTGGTGAAAATAGCCAGAGGGTAGACACAAGCTATCTTCCACATAGGAAGTGAGTCCAACAGATTATATTTTGTCCTTACAAGACAAAGTTACAGCACAGTGAAGACTAACCACATGGCTGTCCTGATGGTGAGTTTATTCTGCTCAAGTTCATGGACATACTTAGCCTGTCTCACCCTTCCTAGGGTTGTAATAGACCTGGAGAGGTGACAAACATGTTCTCGGTGCAGATCTGCAATGCATTAACCTTTGATATTTTGCCTTTTTTTTTTTTTTTTTTTTTGCTGTACCTGCTGCTATTGAATCTGCCTTATGATGGATGCTGATTCCCAGGTAGTGCTGTTTTTCCCCAAATAAAAGCCATAGAGCCTTAGCCCAGTGATCTGACAGCAATAGCAGCACATACCGATGACCATGGGAGCTTCTGTTGTTTATCCAGGTGACTATGGGGCCATTTGTCAGGCAGTAGCCGTTCAGTGGCAGTGTTAGGCTATGCCCGGAGGAAATAACAAACCACACTTCTCTTGCTGATACAATGAGCCAAAGCCCAAGCCACATGCTTAGTCGCTTACCAATGCACCTTAGTTTCAATAGCCAGGCACTGCGCTTGTTCCTAATGTTCAGTTAAGACACCAAAACCGAAACCTTGGTTTCCACATGTCTAGGAAAGTGCACAGATCTGTGATGACTTACAGGTATCTCTTTTGCAAGAGCAGCGGTGGTGAGCAATGGAAGTTAGCTCCAGGTACTTTGGGGTACAGCAGAAGAGGCTGCCTCAAAGTATACCTGACTTGTGCTTTGATTTGTTTGTACACACCACGGCCTGCCTAAACATCTGTAAAACCACCCCTTTCCCAACTTGAGAGAGCTCTTCCTCATGCATACTGTTATGTGCAGTTGATGGGGCTGCTGTTTGTCAAGGTAAGATAATCCTGCTGCCTGCCCCGGTCCTGTCTGGCAGGGTGCAGGAAGCAGCACAAAAACAGTGAATCCGATTCAGTTTCTGATCAAACATTTCATGCTTCCTGAAACACAGCAACCTCTTCCAGAGGTACACTGTTACAAATCTGTAAAGCAAGATGTTTCCATCCTCTTCTGTATGTTTAAGACTTAAGTCATGTAAAGACTAGTTTATGTCTATTTTATCCATCATTCCCTTTCCAGGATACTTAAATCTTAATAACAATTAATCGTGTTATATCTAAAAGATAAGCTTTTAATACTTTTTACCAGGACACTGCTTGTGTTTCACTAGTTGTTACAGAGGTTCATGTGGAGGCTGCACAGAACCCAAGGTTGCTGCCTGTGTAAAGGACGTCTGGACACAGCACAGATGTTTCTGCCTGTTACCTGGATGTACCTGACATTCTCCTTTTGAACAGACTATATTCTGTTTTCTCTATATGGCAGCACTATGTGCCTGACACCTAGTGATGCTTACATCTGGCTGCTTGCTGTGTCCACCTCCACTGACCTAGAGCTGCAGAAGATTTAGAAAGTACAAGTTGATTTCAAGTCCTTTATGTTCTTAAATTAGTATCTGTAGGAGAAATATTTTGTTTAGATACTGATGGAGAGAGATTGTATGTCAAACTCATGAGACTTGCTGATGAGTTTTTGTTAATTGAAAAAGTGTTCCTTTAGAATTGATCTTTCCTCTTTTCTCCTGACCCGTTCCTGCTCAGGCAGGAGAACAGCCACAGATCTCGGTCTGCAGACAATCTGCTGTCTGCACTCCTTTGTCATGACACTTTGCTAGACACAGATCTGATCTCAGATGCAGTCAATGCAGCTGCAGCACCTGACGTGAGCAGTAGCAGCTCCGGTTCCTGTTGTTTCCAGAGAACGCAGGAGATGCTGTAGTAGAGCACATGGGGAGGGAAGGTGGTAGCTAGGAGTGCAGGTGGGTAAACGAAGATCTGCAATTCACTGCTTTTCTGTGGTGGTGTTGCCTCTAGGGTCCTTCAGCATTTCTCAGTTATATTGGCCTTTTCAGCACACTCAGACCTCTAGGACAGGTTAATATTCCAGATGAGTGTTGTCTGGCTGTTGGCACAGAGTGAGTGCTGTATAACCGGTTTCCTGTGTTGGAAGGAACAGATGAGATACAGTGGTGATAAGGGAAGAGCCTCAAATCATTTTAAGTCCTGGAGCTTTAGAAACCATAAAAACAGTAGCTGTGGCCCAGCTGGACTGCCTGGTTTCTTGCACATTTTCCTTCCTCTCCTGCTGGCTGCTATCCAGGATGAGCAGCTTTGCACAGTGGATCTTTAGGCTGATGCAGCCTGAGCACTATAGAGGCTGTATGTAATGAGGCTGACCATTTTTGTTGGAAACTCCTCCATTCCTTCATTTAAGATCATGGCTTCAAAACACACTACATGCAAATTAATCTGAGATTTAAAAAAACTCTTGTGAGTAGAAGAGCTCTTGATCCTTAATCCGTGGCATTTGTATATGTGGTGCTGTTCTAATTGTAGGATTCTGCAGAACCAGTTTGTGAGTGTTACGAAGAACAATTTGGCACAAGCAGAACAGGCTGATGCAGAAGGAGCAGCTTGTTGCACAGAGCCCGGTGCTGTGTGCCGACGGAGGAGGACTTTGTTCTGCCTCTGGTCAGGACAGTCTGCACTGCAGCTGGCTCTGCTCTATCGAAAATAGACAAGTTGTACACTTCGAACTAGGTCACTGTGTTTTTTCGTGGTTTTTGTTTTGGGTTTTTGTGTAGATAATAGGATAGTTCTCCAGATGTGCCTGAAAGGAGCATTAAGATGTGCCAGGGGCTGTGGTGAGAGGACGACAGTGCAGTCAGGGCCTGCCGAGGTTTATCAGCACTGAAGCTGATGGCTTTTTAATCATGCATAGTTTTATTTAGTGGGATTGTATACATGCACTGAAGTGTTTCCTTTTATCTAGTTTAATTCTGTTTTGGTAAACTGATTCCAAACCAGTGTGAGAGCACCTACAGTCGGTGCTGTTTTACTGAAGCTCATCGGATCCCTTTTCCAGAGCAAAGCTGCTGGTCTCTGGGGTCGAGCTTTCAGCTCGCCAGGGCTTGAGCTCTCTGCTATGACTGGTCCATGTGATTGCTTCACTTTTGCTGCTTTGGAAAATTACACATAGCAAAAATCCAGCCTATGTAAGATTGCTGCGCGAAAATAAGTTACATATCTCCTTTTTCATCTTTGTGGTATTTGTTGGGACAGAACTACGGTGAGCACCCCTGGGACGGGCACTGATTGTTCCGTGCTGAAGGTGCAGCTCGGTTGCAGCCCTTTTTATAAGGTGTGTGCTTCCGATCTTGCAGGAGTTGAGTCAATCTGGACCATCCAAAGATTGATGTTTATACAAAGTGTAAAGCCAGTGACATTTACCAGGCACTTACTGGCATAGTTGATTGGGAGTCAGTAGATGGGGATTTGTTTTTTTAGCTGTCTCTGTTCTGCAGGGTTGCTAATATTCCCAAATGGAGTGTGCGCTTATCAGCAGCATCTGTGGTGCACAGTCTGACTCATGTGCTCTTTGAGTGAGGATGACAAATGGAGAGTGGAGACAAACAACTCCCCAGGATCAGTGTGCACCGAGAGGGGGGGAAGGAGAGAACGGTCATCTCAGAAGGCATTTCTAATAATGTCCTAATTGCTGCCCTCATGTGGGGAAGTTTGGCCTTTTGCTTCTGAAGAAATCCAGTTTAGACTACTTTGGAAGCAGAGGAGGGAAAAGGAGCATCTCTGATAAACGGACTGGAGGACTCTGCAGATTCTCAGTTCCCTGGGCTCGAGGAGCGGCGTGCCCCCAGTGCACCTCTAGTGCTTTGGGTTTGATAGTTGAACCATCTCTGCGTGGTTGCAGCACCCGGCGGCGGTTTGTTGTTGAAGACATCCTGCACATGCTTGTCTGGCTCACAGCACTGAATTTTAATATACTCCATTACAGCAGTGGCCTGTCATCCTGGTGCAGCTGTCCAGCGAAGGTACCGTGTGTCCCCTGGCAGCAAACTAAACCCCTGGCAGCAGGACAGGTGGAAGCAGCCAATGTTGACTGTTAAAGGAGCTCAGTCACACTCTTTCCTTTGGCTAATAATAGTTAAGAAATGTTTACCACACCATACACTGGATTTTAACCTAATTTATTTATCAGGTGAAATTTCAGTGGTGCACTTGTCCCGTATAGGGCTTGCATAGTTAACAGTGAAATGCAGCTGAGCTCTGATAATCAAGTCAGACCTCAAAAGCTGTGTGTTTCCAGCTGTGGCCAGCTAAGGGTCGAGGGGCAGGGGAAAACAAAACAAAGCCCTTTCCCAGGGCCACCTTCTGAGCAAGCGCCTTGGTTGTCACGGCTTCCGTTTTCCTTGTGCCACCGAGGGGTGGGAACGCAGGTGGGATTCGCTTGTTGCTCTTGAGATTGTTTTTGAAGAGGATTGGGGTGCATGTAGAGGAGTTTCCACACAAACTGGTACTCTTATGTGAAGCCAGGGGTATCTGCGTGGGTGGGGACGTAGATGAGGCAGTGCTTCGAAATGCTTTTCTGGGAAAGCAAAGTCCTTTGTTGAAAGGGGATTGCCTACAGTCATCCTTTTTAGGAATAGATGGTGTGAAATTAAGCTGCCTGGTTTCGCTTTGATGTGCCTTTTAATTTTCACTAGAACATGCCCATTTTCTCTTAATTTCCCCTATGAAAAATGCTTTTTTTTATTATTCTTTAGAAGAGACCACTAACTGAAATTGAAATACAGTCTTCAACAAATTGTACAACTTTGATCACTAAACTTAAAAGCTAGGAAGGAGATGGGATTAGTGCTATGACTTCTGTAGATAAATATTTGTGAGCATTTGTGACTTGAAGAGAAATTAAAGGGGGAATAAACATCTGTCCTTTGATGAGCTCTCCAGCTCATTAACCTGTTGAATGCAGCGTCTGGCCGAAGGATTCAAGGCCAGGAGGGGTTCAAGGCGTATGAAACAATTACAAATTTCTTCCCCTTTCTGTGGACAGTGTTTTTTTCCTGTGGTATTTTAATTGTAAACACAGCAGGACGCTTTCGGAGCATGTTAAATTACTCAAGTTTTCCTCTAGTCTTAACCCATCCATAACTTCAGTCTACCTAATAGTCTGAGATGCCTTGAACTAATAACTCATTTTGGGTTCATGCATGAGGTGTTTGCTCAAACGCAACAGTGCTTTTGAATTAGATCGTCTGGTGTACCTGGAAAATGGGTCAGAAGATGGAGATAGCTGCTGAGCTGCAGCCCAAGTCCTGTGCAGAGTGGATGGGGGCTGAACATGAACCATTGGTGGCTTCCACACATCCCATGAGTTCACTGGACAGACGGCTTCTGTGCGAAGGATGAGTCACTCTCCCAGCAGCCTGGGTGCTGCGTATAAATTAATACAGCATGTAGCTTTTCCCATGTGAAGCTGCATCAGAGGTTTAATTTGAGTTCTACTTTCATGATAGCCCTTCACTTAATACTGCTCCCAAGCTTTTAAAGCCAAGCCTCACTGGAGAAGACTACCAGCAGCAAGTCTACGGGCTTACCCGAGCGCAGGCATGTGCAGGCGGGTATTGCAGGATGAACGTGGAAGCCAACTTGTGCTCTGAGTACTGGGTCCTGAATTCCTCCCTGAAGGAAGAGGGAGGAACCCCCCCATCTGCTGACAGCTGGAAGCCTGAGCACCGGTGAAGGCTGTCACACTGGAGCAGCATCGCACCCTGCAGCCCACTCGCTTCTCTGCCCATGCCCCAGGCTGCTCTTCCAGGAGTTTGGGGTAGTTCTGCAGAATTTCAGTAGAAAATTAGTTTATCTTGTTTTGGCACAGAAGTTGTAGCTTAATTGCCATGCTTTATCTTGCTTGAAGCAGAGGCCTGAGAAGTAGCACTTGTTTACAATAAACTTGCAAATAGCTTTGGACAGCTACTGTACTTCAGATTTGAACCCTTAGAAAGTAGTATTTGCTACAGAGATACTGCACAGTGGGTTAAAGCAATTAAAGCAGCCTCTCTCTCTGCACTCCTCCAGCACTTCTGAGATATCTTCAAGGAACTGTAATTTTTGCATTCTGTACATGCAGAACTGGCTGTGCCGTAATCTGATGATGCTTCTTTCCTGGTACTTAAAGACATTTGTTAAATTGGCAGGAAACCTGTTAGAAGGAGAGCGCGTTGCATGCTCTTTTATTGCCTTAATGCTGCAAACATACAGCCGCAGCAACTGCAAGAGGCAGTCGTGTCTTCGCAGGCCTTCCCCTGGGTGGTGGGGATGGCTCAGCAGGATGCTCTGCTGGCTTTTATGGACCGCAGTCATCAGCGGTGAGCCAAAGCCCCAGCGGGAAGCCGCGCGGCACGCTGAGCTCTCCCTTGCTTCTGCGGCTCCAGAGGCGAAGTGGAGCTTTTTGTAATTATCTCAGACGCTCTATCTGGAGCTCCAGGCTATATAGGAGCCAAGAGGCTCATATGGAGCTTTAGCCATTTATTGCTTTTAACTTTGGGATGATATTGCTTTCAAATACACTTCCTCCAGTTTCTATAGGTCTACTGACTTGGGTTTTTTCACTCCAGGAGAATATTAGCTAAAAGCTGGCTGGCTTTGCCACATATGTATTGCAGTTTTTCTACTCGTAATTCTGAACTGAATATTACCGCACCTGTCCATCACTCATGGATTTGAGCAGGCATCTTATCGTCTTGTTGCTGCTGTAAAATTGCCAACAATTTTAGGTTGGCAGCCAAATCTTAATGTGCTGTTGGTGGGAGTGAGGTGGTGGCATGCTGTTTTTCAGTGATGTTCTTCGAGGGCTGAGGTACTTGACGTTAGAAGTGTGCAACGTTGGTTCAAAGTAGCTTTTAAGATGTTGTTTACCTTAATGTGCTGTCTTGGAGGAGCAGTTAGGGCTGGTGTTGATGAAGTACGTGACTGGGGGGTAATAGGAGACTTACAGGATTCCTGCAAAGCCGGGAACCTGCTGTCCCATCCTAAGTGTCAGCAACTGGTTGGCAAGTTATCTAATATTAACAACAATAATTAAAAAATACTGTAAGACTTACAGTTATGGTATGCCTGTTCTTAGTGCTGTCAGGTCCTTTAAAATGTTAGTTAATGGAGTGCTGATCATCTACTTCTCAATCTCTCTTGTCTTAAACAGCCTCTGGAAAACGTACTGAACAGTCATTTGAAGAGGCTCCTAACATGGTAGCAAATGCTGTGAAGGGAAGGCTCTGTCTTATTCTTACCATCTGTCTCGCCGCACACCCCAGATGATGCAATGTGCTGTATGCCATATCAAAATAAACCCTTTATTTTTAACAAACTGCATTTAAGACACATTAGCAGCCAATCCCTAAATTTGGGACTGACCTTACTTAATTCCTCAAGGCACGCTACCACACTGCATCTTCAGCGCTGGAGCTGGCACTAATGAGCTGCAGACTCCTACTCTGACATTTCAGAAAATGAGACTCTGTTCCACCGTAGTGCTCAGAGCTGGGCTGGCTTACGCTGATTCACTGGGTAGAAGCAGTGTTTATCTTCAAAGGACGTGTGTGCTCACAAGGCTCGACTGTAGAGTAATCTGTAGGACAAATTGAGTTTAGAGCTGAGTCCGCCAGGTCTGGGCATGAGAGACCAAGGCTTTGGAGATTAAACTGGTGGAGGAGCTGGAGGTGCTGTGGCCAGCAGCTGGCACCTGGAATGCAGCTCAGCTGCTCTGTCCCCTGCAAGTTGTGGTCAGGTCACTATAGTATCAGCTGTTCTTTTTCATTAATAATTTGTTTTATTTTGTTTGCCTGCTGTGTGGGCGGCAGCATGAGATGTGTCACGATTCTCTGAGTGGTTTAATGAGTCTTCTCTGCTTTCTTCTCCCTCTGCCAGCACTCCCTGTTGTCCTGCAGTTATTGCCTTTGTTCTTCTGTGACCAGGCTGGTCATACTACAGCTGGGCTAGTTTGTATGTGCTTCTAACTGCAGAGGCATGTGTAATTAGTCCCTTTTTGAAAATTTTTAAGTGAATGCAGAGTGTTCCGAGTGCAAACTGAGGACTGTTTGCAAGCAGATCTGCTGCTATCAGACATGTCAAATTGTCAGGTCTGAGCCATGGCTGGTAAACACACCGGTTTTGGGCATGCAAGCTAGCAGTATTTGTGGATTTTACTGCTAGACCACTTCATGTTATTTTAAAGTTTTGTTGAATAGAGAGTGCTTGAGCCATAGATGTGCTCCCTTAAACCCTGATGGGTCTTCAGGGTAAGTAACTTCTCCTGTCTCCAGTCTGCTCCAAACTTGTCTTTCCCCCCCTTTTTTGGGCTCACTCAGAAGCAAGCCAGGAGCTGGTGTGTGGGACATTATAGCAAAAAAAACCCCAGCTTGCTGAAGAGTAGGAGAAAGTTAGCAACAGGCTGCTCTTGCCTGTGATCCTTGACCTGCTGCCCTGCAGTCACTGTGATTCAGTTCCTGTACTGGGGACCTTGAGGGCATTTTGGAGGTGAATGGACGATTGGAAAGCAGGCTGGGCTCAAGCCAGTGTTTAAAAACAGTCTTTTCTAGGTGAATGTTCATTTTTTCAGGAATTTGGTCACTTTTCCTCTTTCTATTCTGGTTACAAAAAAACACACCACACCATACCACTTTCCTTCCCATACAACTCGGAGGGATTTTCAGGGCTTGTTTTGTCCATCAGTCAAGAGTAAAATTCGGTGTTTACATCTTCTGGGGATGAATGAAGTCAGAGCAAATGCCATCAGTACTGATTCCTCTAGTTCCTATTTATGGAAGCATTTCCTTCTACTTTAATAAGTAAAAACAGGCCAATCTTTCCTTTGCATGAGTCTAGTCGTTGACCCAGATCAACAGCCTTGGTAAGGAGCTTGCCGAAAGTCCGTTGCTGTCTTCTGCGGTGGTGTTGAATTCACTTTCTAGTGACCCAGTCATTTCTCCTGGCATTTCCAGCTCCAGTCCGTGGGATTTATGTGCTGTCAGAGTGATAGCGTTCTCCCTGTGAGAATTGGATTTACCTCATTTCACACTTAATGTCGAGCCGCTCTGCGTGTAACATCTGCAGCATCCCAAAGCCCTTGGAGGAGGGGATGAATGAATGCACACGCTGGATTTATTTGTGTTACTAGTCTTCAGTGACTAATCCACCTAGTTTCTCATTGTCATATTCCGCAGTTGCTTTTACCTTTCCTTCTTCAGCGTTTCCTACTTAATAGGAAGTATTGGTGCTCTGGAACAGGCACGTTGCCTTTCCTCCATCAATTAGCCACTCATCAACTTGCAGGTCGTAGTTCAGTTACTAAATTAGGTCATAGCTCCTCCTTTTTCCCCACAACATTGGTAAAACATCCTCCTGCCTTTGCTGTCACTAAGAGCTTATACAAGCTCTGTCAAGATGATGTGTAAGACACTTTTCTGAGTAATACTGAAATTTCACCAAAAAGTTGCACCCTTGCAAACAGTTTTGCTCTCATCTCGTAAAAGCTCTGTCTCTGTAAGCACAACTTTTACAAAATGAGTAAGTGCAGGGTAAAATGAACTTTCTCCTTCTGTTTTTAACTTTATTCATGACTTTGAAAACCATTGGATGAACGTAAGGGGTTTGAGTGGCAAAGCGGGTTCTGCCTTTCTGGAGCAACTGCTAGGAGCTGAGGGTGCTCCGAGCATCGCACCGGTCACTGGGCGCTGCCTATTGCAGTGTGGCCCCAGCAGTCTCTGCTGTATCTTTGGCAGTTTCCAGAATAACAGATTCCCAGGAAAGAGTGAAGGAGTATCATGCAGCAGCTGGAGTGATCCTATTTAAAACCATTCCATTGCTTAGGAGGGTTAAAGTCCCATGAACCGTACTTCTCACTCAACCCCTCCAATGCTGCAATCAGATGAGGGGGGGATTTTTCTTCCCCTTTCACACCAAAACCTTAACACCGACCCTGCGTGCAGCGGGGAGGAGAGCTTGCATGCCACGGTCCAGGTTTTTCGGGGCTCGAGGAGGTGGTAGCGCGACTCACTTGCTTCAGATGCCGAACGGCGAAACCCGGCACCGCTCGCCAGCCAGCACCGGGGAGGGCTGCGGGGCGGCTGCGTGCCGGGGCTGGATCCCGGCCACCTGTGGGAGGAGGAGGAGGAGACGCACGATGCCAGGGACTATACTTGTTCTGCCTAGCTGTCTTTTTTTAGCAATCATAGCAACTGATATCAAAGCAGCTTTTGGCCACCCTGGCAAATCCAAAGAGGCATTTTTCACAAGATACTAAATCCTGCCTTTCTTCCCTTTATTTTTAGTGTAGGAGACTCCAGGCAGGTGCAGCACTGTCTAATTAATCTTAGTGTGAAAGAGAAACTTTAGGCAAATAGCAGCAGTCATTTGAGGTTCTCATATAGCATGAGGACTTTCCCTTTTTTAAATAAACCGTATTAACTTCAGCTAGCTGCTAGGAATAACCTCTGCCTGCCACTGATGAGGCAGTGTGGGCCTGCATGTCATGTTTCTTAATTCCCGCTTTTTGCTGCAAGTCCTTCAGGAATGTTGTGTGTGGTGCTCTCTGCAGTGGAATGAGAACTGAGAAATCTGCAGGGCTTTCTCTTGGCTTTTCTGAGATGAGCCTGGTATAAATCAAACTTCTCAGCAATAACATCAGGCTTTTAGTAGTATCTGTGGGGGGGTTGAGTTGGGTTCCCATTGTGCAAGGTGCTGATGGAGTTGGTTGACAGTTTATGCTTTGCAAGCCTTGCTGTCCTGGTTTGCCCTGTGGTAACCTGCTGCATGGATTTGAAAACCTGCTCAGAAAAGAGCAGAAGCAGGACTGAAGAGCCATAGTGCAATAAGCTTTAGGTCTGGGTCCTTTTGGATATAGCTAGGTTAGCACCAGACTTGAACAGGTTAAACAGTGGCAAGTAAGACCGAAGTCCAGTTTTTAACTACTTGGAATTTGAGGAATTGAGAATTAGCTTTCATAGCAAAACAGGGCTGCTAGAAATTGCACTTCTTATTTAGTTAAGACCTGTCTTTTTCATATGTCTAAATTAAATTCTACAGACAGTCAGGAGCCAGTTGCAAAACAAGCCCATAACGTGTAGTTAATGGTCCTGTATTAAAATGAAATTGCATGAAAGTCCGGTGTGTTGCAGCACAAACACGACTGCTGTAAATGTGCTTTGCCTGGCTTACTCCGATTGTTTGGGGTTTTTTTTACGATGCCTGAGCAAGAGTGGGTGAATTGCTGCATCGGGACCACCTCTTCCTAAGGATCTTTGAGAGAAATGAGATTGAAATGAGATTGTTTGCATCCCCGTTTCAAGGGGATGATGATCTTCAAGGGGACTCAATGATCTTAAAGGTCTCTTCCAACCTAAATGATTCAATGATTCAAGCTCTTGCAGGGACATCCTTCGTCCCTCTGGCTGGCAGCAGAATGGGGAGCAGCCCAGCAGCATGTGCCTCGTCCCGACCCTGCTGTGGGATGGCTCCAGCCTTTGCAGTGTTACCTCCACACCTTACAAAAAGCTGCCTGTGAGTTAGCGTCTGACTCAGCTTTGTCCTTTTGCTGGAGTGAAAAACGATGTCTTGGGTTTTTTTGTCTTCCTCCCCCTCCTCTCGCCGGGCCCGCCGTGCTGCGGAGGGGAGCGGTACATGGTGCTTGCTGCGTGGGCAGGGAGATGCTGTAGGAGGGTTCCCCGACCCCGGAACCGCTGCAGTGATGCAGCCGATTGACGTACTTTCTCCTGCATCAAAGTGACTGTTGCCTGGCTGCCTCACTGAGCCCAGCTTTTTTTTTTTGGTGTTTAATATTAAAGTACAAAGCTGTGCAAAAACCACATGCTTTTTTACTCTTTGAAGTGGTGCTGGCTAACTGCCTGAAAAACATTCTCCAGTGGTGGTGGAAAAAATCCCATTACGTTTTACAAATATTTTTGTTTTATTTCACCCCTTTCTTTCAGAAGCTTGACAATAGTCCTCTGGAGACTTGATCTCGTGTTGCTGGCAGAGCCTGACCCATCCCCGTAGCTGCCTGCCTTCAGTGCTGTAAACAGGACTTGCAATTAGATTTTGAAGAAATAAAACTTGTATTTAGGTGGCTGGTTTTGTGTTTTTCTTTCTACATTATACAGTATATTATCCTTATCTTGTTTGATGTCTAGCTTTTGACAAGCTAAGAGTTGAACATGTAGCCTGGAGTTTTAAGTTCGAGACTTAAGTCCAGAGGTTTTTAAGCAGCTTGAGTGTTTTACTGTTAACCTTAATATAGGGGGTTTAAGATGAAAAATATAATAAAATTAGTCAGGTTGTATTTTCAAAATTAAAGTATAGTTCCTAAGCAAGAAATATTGGAGTAAACATTGGAATGGGCGAGAAGGAGGGGAAATAGGATGAGCTGTAGAAGCTGACAGTGTGTGGCACTAAGGGTGTGCGTATGTAATCTGTAACTTTTAAATGCACAGGTAATGTGTTCCTCATAACTTCAGCTGCTGAATGAAGATGTTAATTAGCCAGGGATTAACAACTGTGCTTTATGCATTACAATACCAGGTATGCACACCTCGCGTGAGTCTCTTCTGTGATCTTCATCCAGGCTTGGTCACTAAAAGGCAATGTTTCAGTGATAAAAGTGGCCTTCTGTAGTTTGTCAGTAGTAGCACAGCTGGGCAGGTGGCACGTCTTTTTCTAGCAGAATAGAAATATTGTTTGTCCATTTTCTATCAAATGCAATTAGGGTGAAATTGCAGGAAAGCAAATTGGGATTTAAGGGCACACAGCTAGGCTGGACTTGGCTTCTGAGTCATTTTAAAGGTAAAAGGGTTTTTGCAAACATGAAGGTCAATAGAAATCTTTCCATGAGACTTAATATCAGTGGTCATTAAGTTTTCTTAAAGATGTCAAAATCCATTGCCTCTTTCAGTGGGGGATGCCAACCATGTATGCAAGGGTGTGCTCTGCTTTGTTTGTTATAAGTTAGGTCTTAGCACAAACTCTTAATTTTTCTTGCAGGGGTAGAGCAGTGTGTTAAAAGGGTTTCTGCAGCTGTGAGTTAAAAGCCAAGCCATATAAAACATCTGCGGTTAAGGCCCAGAGTTTTCCTCGTGCTGTCACTGTGCCATAGCCAACAAGCGGCATGATGTTTGACAAGCAATGCCAGCATGGTGGTTCGTGTATTTGTGTAAATGACTTAGAAAACTGGTAAAATTCCACTAATCCCTCTGTAAGTGAGCTTATCATGGGATACAAATTTCCTGTTGCCTGTCCCCTACTGCTGAATGTAATAAAATGGGCAGCCAGAAAATCACGTTGGTTCCTGTATCGGTGCCTGTCATTTGTTCCAGTTTGGGTTAACTTGCCTCTACAGAGGTTATGGTTTTCCAGTTTTCTTCTAGCTTTCAACTCTGTTTTGGGTATTTAGAGCCGAAGCTTATAAACAGGTCCTTTTAAAATATACGAGCATGGTATAAGCTGTATTGACATAAGTGAATGTGCTGAGGCGTGGGGAGGGCAGGGGGCTGATGAGCAGATGTTTGTGTGATGCCTTTTTTACCTTAAAAAATACACTACAATCCTATCCAGAGTCTCTGAACAGCAGACAAGGCTGCGGAGCGAGTGAAGTATTGTATTCACTGTTGTGGCTAAATAAGCTTGATTCATTCTTTCTCCCTTTTATGTGTTTTTATTAACGGAGACAAGGGATTTCTGCAGCGACGGCCTCCCCTTGGAATGCTGGCTATGTGAAAAATGCCCCGTCCTGCAGCGCTGCTGCTCTCCCTTATCTGCCCGTCCCTCGCTGCCCGCGCCGTGGGCATGGGCTCTGCTCGCCACGCAAATACCTTCCTGTCCTGGGAAGTGTCACCGCTGCCGTCAGCTTTCATCATCACGTCTGTCATCTCTGATCTGTGCCAGGCCCCCCCCCACATCAGTGCCAGTGTGACCAGGTTTGGATGAACCCGGTGCTCGCAGGAGGTCCCTGGTTTCCCCAGCCAGACCCAGTGCCACCGGGTGCCTGTCGGCACGCTGAGTGTGCAAGGCAGCCACCTGCACGGCACAGCGGTGGAGATCACCGCGTGTTGTAAGCCTCCCCCGTGTCTGATATCACAGACTATGGGATTTCTTGGTTTCCTCGTTGTGAAGATGCTGCGTGGTGTTAAATAGGACTTTTTCAGTCCCTTTGTGTTGAATATTTATGTTTATTCTTTCTTCTGTTTTCCCAGGAATATTCCAGAAGTAGTGGAAAACGGATATGTATGCGTTGTGGCCATTTGAGCCATTTTTTCTTGGAAAAAATCAGTAGGTGATATTGGATTAAGTTTTAATTTCTTGACACAGTCATCCGCAAAGAGCAGCTTTGGCCACTTGCACCCTTCCAGCCTTAGTCTGTCTCTGCTCTCTGGAGTTGAATTGAGCTTTGGGTTCATCATGTACCAGTTTGAATCAATCTGTTTTGAAATGAGGGGAGCTGGTCCTCATGCACAACCTCAGCGTTGCCAGCTAGACGGAGATGGTGATGCTGTAAGCTGGGGGCCAGGCCACTGCATTGGATTTTATTTCAACTTGGAATGATCACATCAAAAGCAAAAAAGGTTTAATATCTTCGCTTTTACTGGGATAATGATGTTTGTTCAAGCTCTTCACTTGCTAGGCAAAGCAGGATCTAAATTTGGTGCCTCTTTTAATATCTTTTCAGCATACGTGTTTTTTTGGACCACGTTTAAAAGCACTTCTGTCCCTGTTATGTAAACTTTCTTTAAAGGGAGTGAGATGTAATTGTCTGGCACATCTCGGGGTGGGCAGGCAAAGCCTGAGGTCTTGTCTGCTTGGGAAGCTGCTGCTGTTGAGGAGTGTGTGGACTCGCAGGCCAGTGCCTGTACCAGTACACCTCCCCATCTGGAGGTAGTCCTGCTCTGAAATAGAAGTGCCTTATACTGGTTTTAACTAAACCCGGTTGTAGTTGGGCATTTTGTTCTAGATTTAAATGGGAAGACCGGGCTGACTGCTCCTTTTTCTTAATTGCCATCGCTGTCAGTCATCACTCCCACAAATGAAAAGTCTTGATTGATGGCATGAGATCTGCTAGTTGCTTTTAGCATAAGGGTAGTGTAAATCTCTCGCCATTTATTTAGGCTCATCTGGTCTAACTTTACATGGGAATGTTTTAGGAGCCCTTACTGTCTAAATTGTCTAACAGTTCAAAAAGAAATAAAAGCAAGAAGCCCCAAACAGCTAGAGAAGGTAATTTTTCACTAGTTTTTTGCTCTGTCTGCAAGATGTTTTGACCACCTATTTCCCCCAGAATCATGCTTCTTGAATGCAGATTAAGCAAACAGGAGCAAAGCGTTCTTGCTCGGGGTTGAAAGTGGATGCACATGAGGGCTATTTGCAGTAAGTCCATGTATAGAGAAGAGCAAGCGCTTCTGGAGCTGGCGAGTCCTGTCTGTGCAAAGGGTTGGTCCCCCAGAGACGGGCTCTTCCCTCCCCAGGAGCAGCGGGGCTGATGCTCGCTGCTGACTGGCTCGCTGGCGGGGGACCTGCTCTGGCTGGCAGCTCAATGCTGAGACACCATCAGGTGCCTGCTCCGGCATCCCCAGTGCCCGGCATGCTCGACTGGAGAGGTTCACGCTTCCCAGGAGAGGCGGGAGGCTCGTCGCGCTTTGGCCAAGTGTACATGGAAATCTGTTTCTTAAATGAGACTTTTATGGGACTAGAGATTTTTTTATTCAATGGTATACTTTGCCTCAAAATCTGTTTACGGTATAATTTGGAAGTGGACCACCTGGGTTAGAGACTCATTTTGACAAGTTATTAGAAATATTCCTAGTGTCCTGCGTTTTCCTGTTTAGACACACGATTGGAAGAAAATACCTGTATTTCTGTGGTAACGTGCAGTTTCAGGCCCTGCAGTCTGTGACGCTGTATTTTATCTCCCAGCTCTGTGACTGAGTAGATGCTGCTGGTACCGATGCTTCTCCAGATGTCAGTATTTGCATTGCCGTTGTGCAAAAAGAAAGCTTTCGCCCTTCTCTTTCTTTCGGTTTCCATTTAGCAGCCAGGCACATAAGTAATTTTTCTTTTCATCTGGCAAGTGAGTTCATGAAGAAATGGAGGGCTAAAGCAACTGCAGAACTGCGTTCCTTGTCCAGCATGTGAATAAAAAGTGGGGGCAAAAAGTGCCATTGGGTAATTCTCAGAATTTTGGTAGAGGGTTGACTTTGCAGTCCCTTGGGACTTGGAGGTGCAGGTGAGTGGGTGCCAGCGATGCTCAGGTGTGTAGTACAGTGTAAGCAGAGAAGGATGGCACCTGCATAACAGCAATCGCTTAATGCCATGAATTCAGGGAAGTTCGAGTGTTTTACATCTCTGTGTTTTTTCTAACCTCTAGTAGATGATCTTCTAAATATAAGCACCAGCCCTATGAAAATAGTCAGCGAGCCAAAGGTTGCCCATTACCTGAAGGCGGATCCCTCATGTGCTTTCTGGTACAACCCTTTCACACAGTGTGTAAGTTCCTTTTATAGCCTCTCTGCCTGATTTCCAGCCCCAGCCTTTCCCCAGCAGTTCCCAGTCCCAGCCCTGAGCTCAGAGCTGAACCGCTGCCAGCCCAACGTGACTTCTCTTCCTGTAAGAGAGACAAAAGAAAACGACCTTCTGCTTCCTCTCCCTGTCTGCCCAGCGGATTCCAGTGCCGATGTAGGAGTTGCTCCTTGTTGCAAACCCTCACATGATGTTGCAGTCATCAGTATTACCAAAAGACCCGGGTTTGCATGAAAACAGTCGCACAGACGCTGCAGTC
Organism: Buteo buteo; assembly: GCF_964188355.1. Classification (NCBI taxonomy): domain Eukaryota; kingdom Metazoa; phylum Chordata; class Aves; order Accipitriformes; family Accipitridae; genus Buteo; species Buteo buteo. Next base: position 1,287,311 of record NC_134180.1, read on the forward strand.
ACATGGAGATACTGGCCTTTTCTTTTAGGGTAATTACTTTGGTGGTTGAAACAAGTGCAGAAGTAGTCATCGGGCTGATCAAACTGTGTCCTCATCTGCGTTTGGAAGCAAGCCTCTTCGGTTTTGCTTGCCTGCAGCTGACTTAGGGAGGGAGGGGGAGCCCCCAGCTCTGCTGACCTATTATGAATTTCTCCTGAGCATCATTTTTGCCCTCTGTAGCTACATCAGTAATGAAAACAAGATGACTAGAGAAAGTCACAGGACTGCTCTTGTATCAGTGTGTTTTATGGATGTATGAAGAAAGCAGTAGTATATACACTCATGTGAGATCTCTGCTGCAAAAGGTCGCTCACATTTCTAGTGAAATTACAGGGAGCTGGCCCCCAAATGCAAATGAGTCCCTTCTACAGTCAATAGCTGGCAGTGAATAAGCATCCCTGAGCAGTTCAGCTCACAAACAAGTGTCACACCAGCCCAGCTTCTGGATACCTTGAGCTGTTAATTATTTCTGAAGCACGTAGTTAAGATTTTGAGTTTTTGCTTAACACTGAGTTATAGAGTGTGATTTTTCAGAAGTACCAGTGTGGAATTACAGGTCTGAATTTTCCCAGTGTAGATGAGGTTCCTGCCTTATGAAAAGAGCCTCACTTCAGGTTTCTGAGGCTTAGTTAGCACTGGGGTGCTTATTACTGGGTGGGGTCAGAGGATTTGGGGTTTGTATTAGCAAAAAAGGTACGTATTTAGTGCAGCACATACCCAGACATGACCAGCTCAAACCTTGGAGCATTGCAGCTGTGGAGTGGTGCTGGACAGATGTGATAATGTTCTGCTTTGCTCTTCAGTACTGGGCTAATGCAGCAATGCAGTACTCAAGACGAGTCCTCCACATGTGCTACAAGGATGTGGCTGTTCACTTTAGCTCAGCCTAGCAGTGTGCTCAGGGTCCCAGCAATTACATGATCGTAGGTGTTGCTTAAATTCCATCCTGAATCGCTTTCCTCCTTGCTACTTACAGCTCTCTGTCAGCGCGCAAGATACTAACATGAACTGGGATGGTGTTTGTTTCGATTCAAGGTCACTGAAGGATTCTCAGGGGTTAGGTTAGTGGAAACTGCTCTTTTCTCACTGCTTGAGGTCTGTAGTCGGTGTCTGGACATATTGCCCATGGCTGTCAAGTCAATGCGTTACTTAATCTGTGTTGCAATATTGAACTTGCTTTAGCAACAGTCTGTCTAGGCGCTGTGTTTTTCAGGGCACAGTTGCCTTGATTCATTGATGGCACCATTATGTCTAGAGAGATTTTTGCTTTCAGTCTCTTTCCCTTGAAACCCCTGTTGCTCCACTCCAGCACTGTTTACAGGTTCGTTTGCATCTTTCAGATGACTCTGTAGGAAAAGCAGCGAGTGAGCATTTCATACTTGAGTTTCATGTAGACTGGAAAGGCGTTGCAAGCTCTCACTGCAGATACGGGTGCACCTGATTTCTTCACTGACTCAAGATGCAACTGCTATAAACTGCCTCAGGATTTTAAAGCTATACTGTGTTTATTTTGCTGCTTACATCCTTACCCCTAAGAGTATTTGCAATGAGTAACCTCACCCCCAGCTTTGGAGGCTCTTCACTACAGAAGTAGAAAGCATTTGCAAAACCGACAGCAGAAAAACTTTGGTGGTAAAGCAAGCAGGTGTGACCCAGATGTCTCCAGAGCAAATGCACTGAGTAAAGAGGTTTCCATGTGGCTATTCCTTGGCAATAATTGCGGTTTTAAAGCAAAGGAAAAAATTCCCATGAGCAGCTCACACTGAGGATCTCATTTAGGAACCTGGAAAACCAGCTCTTCTGTGTTTTTGACAAAGTGAAACAAATGCCAGTCAGTGTTTCAAGCTCTGCTAGTTGAAATGTGCTAAAAGTTCTTGTAAGAAATGTACTTTAAAGGCCTCTAGGGGATTGTTGTCTGGATGCTGTGAGATACCTAGCTGATAGAGCAACTAAGGAGTTAGCCCAGAAGTAGGCAATTCTATTTTAATTGGCTGGGTGGTTGACTCTTCCTCTTGCTTTGTAGAAAAGAGATAGCGGTTCCTAGTGTTAGACCATTCTTATTTTCACTTAAGGTGAAGATATCACTATGTTTTGAAATGGGGCAGACTGGAAACAAAAAAGCAAAACTTTCTACATGCAGTGATTATGCAAACGCCATCTGGCCCTTAGGGCCAACCTTTTAGTCACTGCTGATTGTGGCAAACACAGTCAGCAGGAGCCAAGTATTGCAAATGCTCTGGTTTTGATAATGTGGCTTCAAAAAGGCTTTCTGAATATACACAGTGTAAAGCAATGCTCTGACAGCTGAAAATATACCATGATTTATATGCTTGCTTTGGAAGCTGGTTTAGGTGTGCTTGTAGCCAACCCTGTATCAGCCTCTTAAGTCACACAAAAGAGACCGAAATGCTTTTGGCTCTTGTTCCTAAAGAGGTTTCTTCATGGCTCTGCACTACACCAAGGCTCATCAACGATCTAGTCAGCATTTTTCTTGTTTGCTCAGCATCAGCTGAACGCTGCTTCCCAGTACTGAGAGGCTTGCCTACAGAACAGTCATGCAAAGAGGATCGCTTATCTTCCTGCACTTGAACAGAAGGTATTTAATTTTTGAGTAAATATTTTTGCCATAACCTCAGGCTTTTTTTTTTCTCTCTTCCCAAGCTTGATGGTTGCAAATACTCCCCTTGTGCAGACACTGGAATGAAACCGAATCCGGTACAAGAAAATCTGAGGAGCAGTTAGCACATCTCCTGCCATAGGCTGAGGGAATTAATTCCCATAGCCTTACAGGGCATCCGTGCTGCTTATCATTTTGATTTTTGACGTTGCAGAAAGCGGGCTGAAGGGGGAGACTTCACCTTGAACTCCTCTTACTCCTTCAGTGCAGGCAAAAGCCTAGAAGGAAATAAAGGAGTCCGAAGGTCAACAAGTAAGAGTGACGCTGGAGCAGATGGCCTGAGTTCCTCAGTGTGGGATATCTTGTCCCCAAGCATCAGATGACCTCATCTAAGCCTCCCAGATGACCATCTCTGCAGTGACACCAGGTGTGATCAGAACGGCTTCAGACCACGCTGTCTGCAGTCTGGCCTGCAGAGTAGTAACGAAAGGTCTGTGTGTGTGTGTGTGTATAAAAGTCATAAAAGGTTAAATTACAGTGAATTCTGCTTCCAGGCTTATTCACACATGTGTGGGATCAGATGTCTGGTCTCTACGTGCCGCCTCCCCGCTGACTGTAACTGCGGCGTTGGGTCAGCGCCGGTTCTGAGGGGAAAACACCCTCCGTGGCAGCTCGAGGGATTGCTCATCTGGTTATTTGAGCTTGATCCTGCTGGGGCAGGATACTCGGCTCAAAGTGTCACTGCAGACGGGCTGAAAACAATGAAACAAGGGTAAACTGCTGTTTGCTTTAACAGTGGTTGGAAAGTTATTTTTAGCTACTTTGAAATGCGATTTGAATGCACGTAGGTATAATAGCTACAGTCAATGTAGTGAACAAACCCTGTTTCTTTTTCCATAACACAAGAAAAGGTAGCTGAGGGGCATATTGTGCTGGGAAGGTCCATAACAGCTATGTTACCCTGATTATTTACCAGTTCCCTATCTTCTCAAGAAGCGTTGAGCAAGCTATGCCAAGCAATACAATGAGTATATTGTAGCTTGCGGTTCTGATGTAATTCCCACCAAACACTCTTTCCACAATGAAAACTTGAAGTTACTTGAAACCAAGCTCCTTGCCCTTTCCATCCCCTGCACGCAGAGCTGTGTGAAGTTCAATAAACATGCTCTGCCGGGCTTGCTCAGCACAACCGCTCTCTGAAGCCCTGCATAAGTCCCAGTATCTTCTGGTGAATAGAGACTATAATTGGCACAATGCTCCTAATAAAGGCTAGTCCTCACAGTATTTGCCTTGAATTCTTATTTTAGAGTTTTCTTGTAATCTTCCTTAAATTCTATGTGGCTAACTTTCTTGCTGAACATGTGATCCTATTGTGGGGAGAAGCAAAATAAGTTTGAGATAATAAAAACTAAAAGCATTCTGCTCACAGATTACAAGCAGAGAGGTGGCTTTGAATTTGTCTGAATGCTTGTGTGGCACAGGAAAATACTGGCTGTTTAGGAGTCTCAGGAAAGAGACTTATTCCTGTGATAAGATAACTTTTAAACAACAGAATTTTATCTGGGCATTATGGTGACTTGAGAGTATAGATACGCCAGGGACTTGTTTCTTTTAGTGGCCATGCATGACAGGGAAGTTCGCTGCTTCTTTCTCCACCAAAACACAGCACCTCTGCCAGCTGACTCAGACCTGTGCCCTCATCTCCGTTTTCTTTCCTTTTCCTTTACAAAAGAGCTTGGCATCTCCTTTTAGCGTTTCCAACGTAGCCTGGTTTTGGGTCTCCTAGGTAGAAAGTGGAGGCTTGCTCTTAAACTGTGCTGAAAAGCTTGGGATTGGGCAGCAATAAAGGTAGCATGTAAAAGAGGAAACTGTGTGGACACAAATACTAGTGACCAAAGGGTCTCCACTGTAAAACAGGGTGGGCTTTTTGCAGCAGTGTTTTTGGGGTGACTGGCAGTCGTTCTCCCTTGCACTGTCTGTTCAAATTGTGGTGTGCAGGTCTGGGTACATCTGCTTGTTCCTCTGCTTACACCTGAAGATGAGAGCATCACATCTGCTTGGTATTTAAGCTGGTACTGTGTTTCAGGTTTGGGGGAAGATGAATGTGGCTGCTTTAGTCAGAGGGTTCTCCCTCTTTGGGCATTTGCTTATCTGTAGAAAACTCAAAAGTCATTTCATAACCTTTCCACCCACTCAGCACCTAAGGAGTTGCACAGCAGAGGGAACTGCCGGGCTGGCTGCAGGCTGCTCGCTCAGCTGTGTGATGGCTGATGCCATAAAATCTGCTGATCTCACGATGAAGTAACTTTTGCACATGAGGCCGATAAATTCATGTGATCTTATGGTGCAGCTGGAAGAGCCTTTGTACGCTCAGTAAAGAAGGGAATGAAATGCTGTGCCATGTTAAAACTTCCCCTGCCTGCTTTAAATGTCTTGAGTGCTGATGCTTGCAGCCATTCCCAGCTCAGATCTTGGGAGCGATGGGAAATTCTCAGGAAGCTTTGCAATATTCAGCCTAAACTTCCCTTTCTTTTATCTCCTTCTATAACTTAATACTCCTGTGCCATGATACAGCCCAGCTTCCTGCTTAGTCTTTATACCCTGCTGTTGAATGTGGAGCTGCTATCAAGCCCTCCCAGACAAGGACAAACTCCACAGTAGTCTAGCCAGGATATACATATTTAGTTCTCAATCTGCCCACTGAAATCAGTAAGACGGTACCTCTTTTCAGCCCATAATTGAAGACACAAGCCTGAGTTGGAATTGTAACCATAGCCAGGGCAATCTCTGGACTCAAGGAGCTGAAAACTTAGCCTAATCGTCTCCAAAATGATTGCCTATGAGAATAACAACTTACTAGCAAAGCCGTGAAGAAGGACTCATTGCTTTTAGTGGGATGATTGGGGTTTGGTATGCTGGTATTGTGGGTTTGCTGCTGGAAGGCTAGAGCAAAGCTGTGTGCTTTCCTTGCAGGAGCTGCAAGGACAGATCAATGTATTTTTAGTTTTGCTGTTACTAAGACATATACTAACACAGTCTTTTTTAAACCATCAGTGTTACTCCTTGCAATAACTCATAAAACATCAGTGTTACTCCTTTCCTTTTTGGAAAAAAAGTATGGGTGCCTAGCTGGGGGTTTTTGTCTGTGACACCACCTGCACTTGAGCATTGCTTGAGCAAAGCACAAATATTCCAGGACTTGACAGCGGGCAATTTTCAACAAGCCAGACTACAAATAACACCCTTCATTTCAGTGCTCTGTGTGAAGTACTCATTCTTCCATCTCTTTTCTTTGGGCAAGATCACAGAATTGGTTAGCTTGCATTTCATGAAGATATTTGAAGGGCATTTATTTACTTAAAAGATCATAAACATCCTTGAGTTTAAAAATCTTCACAGAAGTGATTAACATTTTGCTGAGACAGTTGTGGAGCAGCAGATTTTAAGTGGTGCTTGAAGTACAGGAATTTACAACCTGATTTTGAAGAGCAGGGAGGAAGTTCTCCATTCTATGTATCTGAAGAGAAGGCATTCATGCTGGGGAGGAGATCCAGGGTGTTGGGGGGCTCATGAGTTCTTGTGATGGTTTCTGCAAGCAGAGGAATGGTGTTTATACAGCTTAGTCATCTCAGGCACTGAGAAGTAGGAGTGGAAGCTGCAGGTGACTGGAAAGGAGCAGATTCGAAGTGAGAGCCCGTAAGGCTGGGCCAGGGCTGAGAGGTTTTGGGGTGCAGCGCTGGGTCCTGCCAGAGCGAGCTGCAGTTTTCCCTCTGTAGAAGCAGTGGTGGCTTCTGCAGCAGCACTGGAGCTGCTCGTGCACAGATCACACCTGCACAGGCAACTGAAACCAGCGTTGGAGCTTGTTCTGTTTTTCTGCCCATCCTTCCTTCCTTCCTGAATAACTGCTGCTACTGCTGGCTGAGAGCTCCGGGTTTTACAGCTGCTCTGAAGCATGCGGGGAATGAGTAGCTACCATGAAATTTTGTGGCCTAATTCTCGTAGCAGTGCTCCTGCGAAAGCTGTGAGCACTTGCTGCTTGCGTGCAGGGACCTGGTTTTCCCCTCTGTACTTGATCTGTGACTGCACTGACTAGAAATGCAGGAAGGATGAGGACAGGGCAGACTTTGCAGTGCAAGTTCTGATTTATTTACTACCCTCAACTCATAACAGCCCTTAAGCACCTTGACTAAAGCCTAGCTTTGGTTCCTAGTTTAAATTACATGGTGGAGCGTTTATTATGTGTCTAGCCATCTGTATTGTACCGTGGACTAAGACACGAGCCCAGTGGTGGCTCCAGACCTTCAGGAGGGGGTAGCCAGATCACTCCAGGGAACCTGCTGCTCACCCTCAGGCTGCCTGGCTGCATGGTTGCTGTTGCAGCCGGTTCTGCCATGCACCACGAATGCATCTGCGGCTCCTACGCTCACAAGCCAAGGAGAAAGTGCATCTGGCTTTGCATTTCAAACCCAGTGCCTTGCTGGTTGTGTTACAGCCTCTGGGTGATGGCTCCAGGTAACAACTGATGTAAATACCTTTGCACTCTGCTGCCTTTTTCTTTTTTTTTTTTTTTTTTTAAGTGCGTGGTCTAAAAATAAGGTTGGAATGTGCGGCAGTGACTCAGGGTACACGATCTGCAGCACTGGGGTGGTGATGGTGTGTAATTGCCGTGGCAGCCCTGCCAGAGGTCTCCACCCAGCTGGCACCAAAGCTGCTGCAGATAAATTGGAGAGAAGGGGGAGTTTCAAGCCAGACCTAATACGACAGCATGAGCTAACTGGGGGGGGGCTTCAGGCTACCCTGGAAACAAGGTCTCTTGAATGTTCTGCAGCTGGCAGATGTGTCCTGCAGGATTTCACACTCTCTCAGCCAGGTAATCATTGCCTTTAATGGGAAGGAAATGGAGCTACATGTCTCTAGGGATGCTCTCTCCTTCCAAAATCCTTGGCCAGTTTGCAACTAGAGCAGTTCAAGAGACAAAATACTTCAGCAATTAATGGATCTTCTGGTAAAGACAGAGCTGTATCTGACACACAAGGTCTGTCACTGCCAGGCAGGAGCTGCTGATGGCTGCAGGAGGGACATGAAATATCTTAAAATACGTGGCCTAGTTACAACCTGTTGTAAGGAGGCTGTAATTTATCTGGGGAGGGACAGCGTGAGGGGACGTTTTGCAAATCTAAAGAAGCTTACGGGCACTTCGGTAACTTGTTTACTGCTAAAGTGAAATGCTTTGGCGTCCCTGCCGCTCTCCCGTGCTGTGCTCATCATGCTGGTCAAGCTGCAGGTGATGCAGAACAAGGTGTGGAAAATAAGCTGGATTGTTTCAACACTGAAATGCGGATAAACCCTCGCCTTGAGCAAGAGGCAGAGCGAAGCCCAGTGCTTCCCGCCACTGCCTCTTTAAGGAGCGTTTCTCCATCCTGGGGTGGCTCATCGGCCGAGCTCCTCACTGTGCTCTCCCCAAGTATTGTCCCATGCCATAGAAATCTGGAGGTCTTAAGGGAGGAAGAAAAAAAAAAAAAAGAAAAAATTGCTGCACTCAGGAAAAAATTCAATAGCTCATTCAGCTGTTAAGCTACTGATGCAGGAAGTGTAAAAGAAAAATGGAGCCTGCTTTGTTCTGCCCAGACAAGGAGTAAATGCCATTGCCCTAACAGCCTTTTTCTGTTCCAAAAAAGCATGAGGTCATCTTTAAAAGCAGTAACCACTGAGCGGGTTTACACTGGGTTACCAGTCTCAGGCTCCCCCTTCGTCCCCCCCTCCCTTTCCTGGCACCAGCCAGGCTCAGGGCTCGGCGCGGGATCGCTCCGGCGAGGTGCGTGTTGTTCCGCTCCCGTGCCAGGGCCTGCCGGCGGGCGCCTGGCCCCGGTCCAAAGCCTCGGCAGAGGGGCTGCGGGCTTTTACCTGGGAGGGAGCTGCTGGATAATGTGGGCCCTTGGTTGCTCGGTCTCCGAGCATGGCAGGCTGTGTGTTGGGGGAGCTCGCTTCTCCAGCTGGGGTCGGATGCCCTCGGGCTGCCAGACAAGGTTGCTGATCCAGCGCTGCCCGTGATCGCATGGGAGATGGTTTTATGCACTTCTGTGGGTCTAAAGTTGGTGCCATCTCAGTGGTGCAGGACGTTTCGCCCTCCAGCAAATGCGTGCGTGCTGTGCTGCGGTGAAATGCTGGTGACGGTTGGGCTGCTCTTTACAAGCACAGTTTGGTTAAGGCTGAGATCTAGGAGCGCGTCCTCCTACCCCAACCATCTCCCCACATCCCTTCATCAGCACAGTGTACCCTGGTACCTCATCCCACCGGCTCCATGATGGGACGATGGCTGGAAGATGATGCTCCAGCCAGCCTGGCTGGGGTGTGAGCCGCACAGACTGCTGCAGGCGTGCTCTCCCGGTGCTTTCCATCGGGCAGCTCGAGCCCAGGGACATCCACAAGCACCAGTCTCATAGGGTTTTTTTATCTGGGGGCGGGGGGCAAGACAAAGCATAACTCCGGCAGTTACTCAGATGTTCACTTGTTTATTTAGCCTGCTAGGAGTGGCTGCTTCCAGCTATGAGAAGTATGGGAAGAATTCAGAAACTAGAGGGATCAGTGCATATTTCTTTCCTAGCGTAATGCTTCCTGCCGTTCAGCTGGACAGGCTGCGGGTGGGAGCGTGCAGGTGGCACCGATTGCATAAAAGAGAAAGGGTTTTGTGCCGAGTCAATGATTAAAGAGTTTTGGGTGTCAGTCTTGCAGCACAGCGCCGTACATCTCGCAAGGTGCAGATCAGAGGCGTGCTAAGGCAAGCCTGGTTTCTCGGAACGCCGTGATGCCAAGGGTGGCAGTTTCATCCTCGTGACCTGGATCCTGTTGTAACGTTTCGGTGCGGCGCCAAGGGCAGGGTGAGATGAAGGATCCCTTCATGCATCTCGTGGGATGGAGCAAAGTGCGGGGTGCTGAGCCCCGTCCGGCAGCAACCTTGCTGCGTGCCACGGGACTCTGTGATCCTTCACCTCCGAGCGCAGCCGGGAAATGCCGCTGGGACAGGATTGGGAAATGGATGAAAGGGCTGAGCGGGCAAAGCCCTGCTCGGAGCCAGACCAAGATGCTCGACGGAGGAGGCGTCTCCTTCGACACGGAGCTTGTGCTGAGTCACAGCTTGTCAGAGCCAGCACTACTGTCACCGCTGTTGCTGCACGCTTTTGACTCAGGAGCTGTGCTGGTTTGGGGTTTTTTTTCCCACTAAAGTAGCCCAAATCATTACCTTTGCAATCTACCTGGTACACAAAGAATTAGCTTATGAAAAAGAAAACCTCTGTGAGAGGCGGAGGTGCCTACTCCGTAGTCATAAGTCAGTCCTATTTTGACGTCAGAGGGCTGTGCAGAACAGATAGTCAGTACTGAAAGTGCAAATGGTCCCATGTAAATACCCTTTTCATGCTTGCCTCAATGGAAACATTGGAGTACCAATAGTAATATGCTGCCTGATGCACCCTGCTTTGTAAACACTGAAAAACCCTTTTTTGCTGAGGGTGTATGAGCAATGTGAACACAAGAAATCTGCTTTTGTAATACTTATTGTGATCCTTTAAATTCTTTTGTTTAATGATTAAACCTGATCTAGAAGAGGGCATTTGTGGTTGTTCTTGAGTCAAAGACTGAGCTGATGCAGGACACAGTTACAAGCATCCTGACCCGCTTTCAGGATGCAAACCAGTTTAAAACAGCAAATCCTTATTGTTCCAGAATTTGTCCTGACTTAACTGTTGGGACTCTGTCCTCCAGTGCTCTTCCTAAAATAGGCAGAAGTACTCACGGGATGTTTGCATTGCAGCCAAATCATAACTCGGGACTTGTTTGCTTCATTCTTGAGTCTCCTCGGTCCCTCGCCTGCACCCCTGGCTCCCTGTTTACTTGTTGCAAGGTTTCATAACCCTCCCTCACTGCTGCTTTTGTTGGCATTGACCTTGAAACACCACTGGATAATATATCACTGCCCATGTTCTTGTGTTCTCATAATTTTTATTAATTTTCAACTTACTGCAGCAGTGTTTTTCATATGCCATCCTACAACCACATAGGTGTGAAATCTTGCTGCAGCCCGAGCCCTGTTAATACCTCTGCAATCTGGGATCTGCAGCTGCCTGCCAGATCACTCCACTGCTGGAGGAACAGGGACGGCAGCCCAAAGAGTTGCAAGACTGTCTGATGACTTCAGCCCTCCTGGAATTGCTTACATGACAGCGTGAAAAATGCACGCTGAGTTAACGTTGCGTTAACGCAATAAGAGTTGTTTCCAAAAACTGGGTTGTCCTCTCTGTGCAGCGCTGCCCTTCCCAGGAATGCTGCTGGGGAGAAGTGGAAGATGGATTAGCTGGGAGGGCAGAAGGTGCTCTGGCAAAGATGCGGGAAGATTTATTTCCTGCTGAATGATGCCCATTCGTGACTCAGCGAAATGCGAGTGGCCATGTTGTTCTGCAGAGTCATGAGTAGATACCAGGAAAGGAGAAGTCTGCCCTGGCCAGGCGCTGGCTGCTCTCCACGGGCAGGGGCAGGAGGAGGTCGGTCGTGGCCAAACACCGAAGGCTTTGCCTGCCTTGCAGGAAGGAAGCCTGGCTGTATGGTTTATTTCTCCGCAGTCGGATGACAGGGCAGAGGCAGGAGGATGTGCACAAGAGCTGGGTGTCCTGACTGTCCTGCGCTTCCTCCCCAGGCCCAGCTGCAGACGTCGCCTCCCCATCCTTTTCAAAATGCTGATTTCTTTCAAACATAAAGATTGGAAAAGGGACGACGTAGCTGCATCCTGCATGTCATCCTGATTTGCATCACATACTTTACTCTGCTTTACTCTGCGTACTTCTGCGTGGCTTTTTTCCAAATACCTTTACCTCACGAGTTATTTACACACCCCTATAAGTCTGCTGAATGACATCTTTAAAGTTTGTTTTGGCTTCTGACAAATCCCGAGGACGCCCTTTGTGTGCCACACAGCAGCCCACTGCATCTTTTGTATTGATGGTCTCCAGTTGCTAATGACGCGCTTAGTTAATTATTTGCCAAGGTAACAGAAGCCAGTTTTAAACTCCCGCCGGGCAGAGCAGTCCTGGAGTGTGGCCGGGTTACCTGACCCATGCGGGCAGCCCGGACTCGACAGTGATGCAGGTCCCGCTGCAGCTCTGCGGAGCCTGGGACCATGCGGCTGCAGTGCCGGTGCTGATCCAACCCGCGCCAACAGCCGCGCCGACCTGGCTCGGCAGGTCTGGACCGGGAGCCACCGAGGAGCCTTAGGGGTGCACAGGATGAGCAGCTGCTCTTGGCTGCAGCTGGAGGAGGATTTTGCATCCAGCAAATCTCCCTTTGACCTTTCTGAGAGCTCGGCTGCTGAAAGTTGTACTTGGAAATTTAAAGTGCTGTTAAGAGGAACTGTGTCGTCAGCGCGGCGTGCAGGGAGCCCTGCGCCGTCGCCGCTGGGTGATGGCGGCTGAGGAGGAAGTAGAAGCTGCTGCTGCGGATTTTGTTGCTATAAAGCTGCTAACCCTGTGCTCGGTGGCGATTGATGCTGCTTTTTACGCTTGGGAGAGGCAAAGTGCATTGCTGCCGTAGGCGAAGCAGGGTCTCGCTGGATGGCAGATGATGGTGGTGAGCTGGAGAGCGGTTGTCAGCACAGGGGCAGAGGAAGGCAGGTGACTGCCTGCTTTGATGCTGTAATGACCCAAGTAAAGCATCATTTCTGATTTACAAGTGTTGCTTTCGCTTTACAAAGACTCCGTGAAACCGGGCTACAGGGAGAGTGGGGAGTAAAACTTCTTCTCCTTGCCAGGGACTTTTAAGACACTAGTTTGATAATTCCTGCCACGCAGCAGGACTCTCTCCATGCTGTATTTAGTAAAACGCATCCTTCCTTCAGCCAGGCTGGTGTCCCCTGTGCAGCACGAACTGTGGGGATGGGGACATGGGCTGTGCATGTCCCCATGCTGCAGGAGAAGCAGAAGTTCCCTTAAGTAATTTGCCCTCGACTGATTCATCAGCCTTGTTCCATAAACAGGAAGCTGGGAAAGTACAAGCAGGTGATCTTGTGCTGCTGCAAATATAAATTATATCTGATTGCTTATATTTTTTTTCCTCCAGCTGCCTGCTAACTCTTTATCCAGGTGAACAATTGTTTCGTCAATGAGTGAACTATTTGCAGTAGGGAGGTCTTTCAAGTTCACGGTACAGATTTAGAAAGAGCTTGACTTTGAGACAGAGCTTTTCCCCAATCCTAATGCTGCTGGCACTATTTTGGAGTGCTTCAAATCAGAGCAAGAGAGGATCCTTCCCCTGGGGCCAGCCTGCTTCCTTCTCCCAGTTTCCACAGTACCAGACTTTATTTCAAGAGCGTGGCTTCCCATGTCGCCCTGACTAACATCTTCCAGGACTGGAGAGGTGGAGATTTCTGAATAACCCTGCTAATTCAGGGAATAGTCCCATGGTGGAGTTGCTAACACTGGTTGAAGCACCGTTTGTTTTCTCCCACAGCATTTGGTGTTGCAAACGAAGCTGAGTGCTGTTCAGGGATTGGAAAGTGCAGCGCACGTTGCATGCTGCTGCCAAGCAAAATAATCCCTGAGAGTGCCGTTGTGGTCTGGAATAAACTCCCTTAATGTCTAAACATAGGCAAGACAGCTCAAGTCTGCTAGGATTTTAGATGCGGCAGACACTCCCCCCTTTCTTCCCCCCAGTAAAGGCAGCAGTTCAGCATCTGCTTTGAAGCTGCCGGTCCTGGGGAGAAGACTGAAGGAGTCTCTAATTAAAGCTAGCACAGAAGGGCTGCAGTGGGCGGCTGGCTGGGGCGCTGGGAGCGCCGCTGGTACCTGACCCCGTGTTTGCTTTGGCTCTTTCCTTCTCCCAGCACCATCTAATGGTTTGTCAGGCGGCGGGAGGTGGGAGGTGGTACTCGCTGCGGCCCTCTCCCCCTATTCCCCACCGTTATTGAATGGTCAGGGACTGAGTCACTGCTGGGCAGGGCAAGGAAGTGACTTTTCCCTGACACCCCTGCAGCAGCCCCACGGAGATGATCATAAAGAAATGACCTGAGAACAGTGTCTGGCCAAGGCAGTCCGGCTCAGACGGTGTGGCCAGAGCTGCCCTCTGGCATGCCGCAGCCCTGGCTGCTGCCCCACTGGTCCAGCCCGAGTGACAATGATGGATTATTTTGGTCTCATAGACAAACTTCTTCAGTTGCTGCTTTTGAATTTCGAGGAAGGTTGTTTAACTGCTTGCGTTCTCCCTGCCGGGGCGCCCGGCTGTGGTGTGGCAGTTGCAGGGACATGGCACCACATGCAGGTTGCACCCGGCTGAGTGACAAGTACATTAAAGCCCTACAATCAGCACAGCCAGGGATGGGTGCAGAGTTTGGCAGCTGGACAGGGTCTGCGAGACCCTCAGAGACCGGACACTTGGTGCACAGAAAGGGGTTATGCTTCGGCAAAGCTCCAGTCCTACTCCGCTCTGGCTCTGGCTTGCCCTGCGGTGCTCTCCTCGTTTCCATGTTCAGCCAGGCACTTATTTTGCACCATTTTTGTGGAATGTTTGTTTAGACATGAGCTATCGATGCCTCTTGTGCTTTCATATTCGCCCGTGTCTCTGTCTGTGCCTCACTGCCTCTCCCCTGCTTCCATACAGTGCTTTGGCATCTGAGAAACCTCTGCCCTTTCCCTGAGCCCCGGCTTTCCACCTAGCCTGGGACCATCTGTTGCTCTTATTTAATTTCTTACTCTACTCTTTTGAGGGACATAATTTGAAAAATGATGGATAAATAGAATAGATCTGAGTTTGTACAGTATCAAGCGTTTCTAGTTGCTGCTCGGAGCCTCGTTGTGCAGAGGAAATCCTGACACAGGAGTTGGGACAGGACGAAGGCAGCGGTGCAACGAGCAGATGAAAAGTGAGGTGAGCATCCAGGAGCTGTGTGTGGTCACGGTCGAGCAGCGTCCCCGTCCACCTTCCCCCGCCTGTCTTGCTGCAAGCAGTGCATGGCAGGTTACATGGGCTGGAAAATTGCTGTTCGCTTTTCCAGTCAATGAGTTGAATGTGTTTGGCAAGACTTTCTACAGAAAAAGTTTCATTTTTCCCCTCTCGTCGGCAAGTTTCTGTTTGTTTTTTTTTAATCAAAAAAAAGCCTGAAAAGAGGGCACCAAGAGTGCTGTTTAAAGGAAAGGAGAACTTGAAGCAAAATCAGGAAGCGTTAAGTTGGTGTCATCAGTTTAGAGCTTGTGGAAGCCCTTTGCACGTGGCTGTTGGTGAGGACACAGTGCGCAATCCTTTCCAAGATGCTGCATGATGCCAACCCCCCCTCTCCCCCCTCCTTGTTTTGCAGTATTCTCACGTGCTGGGGCCTGGAGCCGATGGCAGACAATGTCAACAACTAACAACATAGCGCAGGCCCGGAAGCTGGTGGAGCAGCTCCGCATTGAAGCCGGCATCGAGAGGATCAAGGTGAGCACAGGAGCTGGAGCAGCAGGATATGTGCCGCTCTGGGGTGGGGAGGGACAGAGTGGGAAAGGTCCCTGGGCAAGTGCTTTGGGTTTTCCCCAAGCACGTGCATGTTGCTGCAATGTCTCCGGCTCAGATACTGCAGCATTTCGACATGGGACCCCTTCCTACAGGCACTGCTCCTAGCAGGAGGTAAGGTCACAGCCTGGGCAGCCTCTCCCAGGTTTTAGAGGTGCCCATGCGATCCAAGGGCAGACCAGCCACTGGAGTAAACTCCTGGGGCTCAGCTGGGCACCTGCAACCTGTGAAGGCACTGAAGCTGCAGGGGCTGGACACAGCAAAGCTCTGCTGGGCATGCTCATGTGCATTCCAGTCTTGTTTCCCCATTTTTTTGCAGGATGGCTTCACTGTCCATGTGCAGTTTCTCTCTGAAAGTCACTGCCTGCACAGTTATTTCTCAGCTGCTGCTATTCCCAGTTCTTGCAAATGAACAAGGATGGTGGCACGCCTTCACTCTGGTTTGAGGCATGTTTATGGTAGAACTAGGGAAAGTTAATTTTGTGCTGCAGTTGTCCAGGATAGCAAACTGGAGTCTATTCTCAGCTGCGTGCTGGCTCACCAGCAATCTGCTGGGGCAGCAAAGGAGCCCCAGAAATAAAGCTCCCTTTGGTGCTGGGGGGTTGGAGCAGGTAACGTGCTTGCAGCCACAGCATCCCCTGAGAGTCAGAGACTGGGTCCTCCAGGAGCTTTCACTCTATTCTGGGAACCGGCTTGGTGATTGCAGTACCCAGGCTCGTTCGGCCACGTGAGCTCTGGAGAGCAGCCTTTGCTGGAGACAAATATTAGCATGTGGGCAGCAAGTCCCAGCTCTGTGAGCAAGACACCCCGAGGCATTCTCTGAATTTACGCCTCTTAAGCCACAGAGGAACCGCGCTTGTCACCCAGCTCTGCAGCCCTGCTGCCCGCATCTGGACTTTGCCAGCCTTGGTCGGCAGGGTGGCTCGGGCAGGCTGTGGTCAGGCTGCTCTGCTGCCCATCCCTCTGAGAAACTCCCTGGGGGGTCAGAAGGAGGAGAGAGATGAGATCTGTTCATGGAAAGTCATTTGTCAGTAAGTCGTGCAAAGAAAACCCCCGTGCATGGTGATGAAAGGCACAGTGAAACTGAAATACTGTAAAATGCATAGGTATCTATCCACCTGATAGTTTTTATTTTGGTTTCCTGGTCAAAGAATGGGTTTTTCAACTTTCAGTCCCTGGTACTTCTGCAGGAGCAGGTCCTCCGTCATCTCCGGTTTTGATGTACAGGAGCTGCTGCTGCTGCTTTGAATATCTGGGGTTTTTTTAAAGCCATGAGGTTTTGTAGCTGTTTTTAGGGCCACCACTTTCCAGACTCCAGTGATGCACCCATCAGCGAGGCCATTTTAGGGAAGACAAAATAAATTACAGGTCTTCCCCCAGCACAGACGTTGCTGACTCTCCTAAGAATTACTGTGTCTCAGCTCCAGGATCCCAAACGGTGTACGCCGAGTAGGAAGGAGGGTGTGTGTATGCTTACCGACCTTTGTAGCTGTGACTATCTTAAATGCTCTGCTGGGAAAGAACAACAATGGTGGGACCACAACACGCTGCTATTTAGGCAGGGTGGAGAAGACGTGCTGTCTGGGCAAGCTTTCAATAGAGTTGTGATCCGCAAACCCAGCTCTCGAGCGAGCGTGCCAGCCAAGCCAGCCAGCTCCTAAGTACAGTGTCAAAAGAGTGCTCGCCCCTTCAGCTCCTGCTCGCCGAACCTCGCAGCTGAGGTCGGTGAGACACACATTTGCCTGCAGATAAACAAGCTAATACACTTCTGAGATGAGGGGAATGGCTGCCCCGTGAGCTGTTAACAGCAGCGAGAACAGCAGTGTGAGGAATGCTCTCCAATTCCTCCCCGCGAGGTCTGATGGAGCACCCGACGCTGCAGTCGAAGCAGAGCCCTGCCACCGCGCTGCCATTTTCCTCCTCCCGAGCCCGAGCAGCCCATACATCTGCTAGAGAAGGGCCAGGCCTTTTCTAGCGACTGCGTCTGTCTCATCCTTCCCTTCACTGACATGGCTGAAGCTTTAAGAGGTGTGCAGAGGTTTCCAGGCCACTTGCTCTCATAACAGGTTCAGCCGTGCTGCCAGCGAGCTAATCTCTTTCCCCTTGCTTCTTTACTCTGAGATTAGGAGTAATTACTGTCTTATGGGAGTAATAGGTTTAAGGCAGAGCCTTGACCTTGTCTCTCTGCAGAGCAGTTATGCTGTTGGATCCCAACGTATGTGATAAGTATGTTTAAGTGCAGGCCAGCAGCAGTTGGTGTTCATTTGAAGTGTTCATTACTGGTTAAGACTTTAATACTTACTATTGCAATAATACCTAGAGACTCCCACAAAAGCACCTTGTCTGATGCAGTCTCAGGACCTGCCTTTCCAGCAGACACCAAAAAAAGGAGAAGGATGCCCACCCTGTGGTGTGGAAGCACCGATGAAGCGGTTTGCCCAAAGCTGCAGAGAACCGGGGTTTTGTTTCTCCTCCTCACTGTGCGCTCTCGGTTGCTGCTGAAAGGTTTCATAATGATGGCACACGACTGCACATTCCTGCTGGGCAGGTTGCATTGCTCTGCAGGCGGCAGCTGCCGAGGTGCTGGCTGTGTGCCGCAGCATCCTCTGCAAGGCTGCAGAGTGTGGTGACCCCCGGTAGTGCCGCGATGAGAGCGGCAGACCCCCTAAATCATAGCTCTGCTCGGCTGAGAGGGGTGAATCGCCACGGTGCCAAGCGGCC
Source organism: Buteo buteo (assembly GCF_964188355.1). Classification (NCBI taxonomy): domain Eukaryota; kingdom Metazoa; phylum Chordata; class Aves; order Accipitriformes; family Accipitridae; genus Buteo; species Buteo buteo. Next base: position 1,305,216 of record NC_134180.1, read on the forward strand.
ACGGAGATCCCAGGAAGGGAACCGCTGCTGTAAGACTCTGCAGCTACAACAGGTCACATCTGGGCCTTCCAGATGTGGTCTCGTTGCGTCTATGTTTTGTGTTTGCCTTATGTTCAACCAGCTATTAAGTTAATTAAAAAAAAAAAGGGCTGCTGTTGGTCTCCAGAGCTGCTGGCACCTCCCTGCCTGGACTCTCCCCATGCCTCCCGTCCTCCTCGCTGCCAGAGGGTGCAGCCGCATTGCTCGCCCACCACCATGGTCCCCTCTCTGCCAGGCTGCTCTGGGCTCTCAGTTCCCAGAAGGTGTCTTTGAACTAAAATTAGCAGAGCCTTAAGTAATAATTTCTAATGGTTTCAAAACCTCCATTTTTAACATCAGAGGATGGCCACTCTCAAGCAGGCTTTTTTTCCTTTCTGTTTTTATCCCAAAGCCCTTAAAAATGAGGACAATAATATCTTCTTAAAAATCTCTTGCTCTCGGCTGGCAGTATTTTTCCCATACTCATCCCTTTATTTATGTCAGACCTTACATGTCCATTTCCCCTTTTCATTTGTCACCATCTCCATTAAGCTTCTGTTACGAAAAGCTGAACCACAGTTTGGTCTCTTCCTCCCCACAGAACTCGGGGGAGTCTAGTCCTGCCTCCTCCTCCTCCAAGCACCCATCAGGCATGCTTGGGAAGCGGTGGTGCTGCGTGGGCTGAGCTCTGCGCCTTCACCCAAATATTCTGACTAACCTTCTGCTTTCTTGCAACATTTAGGTCTCGAAAGCATCTTCTGAGCTAA